>NC_064626.1:1288085245-1288783995 GCF_023864275.1 Schistocerca cancellata | reverse complement strand
CAACACGTGTGCCGCTCGCTATTGTGCGTCCCAGGTAGTCGAGGATTACCGGCCGCCGAGCCGTCCCCGCCCGACATCCTACCGCGCCGCGCCCGCGCCCGCCGCCTGCCGGCTCCCGCGCCGCGCCTGCCGTAGCCGTTTCGCCGTAGGCGATCGTGTTTCAACGATTTGGTGAGTGCTCTACGAAAAAAAATGACAACGTTTAATCGCTCAAGTACGACGATTCAGTGCGCGTTTGATCGTGAACACGAACGGCCGTCCTCTTTCGATATAGAGGAGTGGATGTTTCACGAACTTAAAATTCAGGAGGACGAATTAGAGGGGTTGCAGCTTGATTTCACGCTGCTTAGCCTCTTTCTGAAGTTGAAAACGGACGTGAGATGCGAGACGCTTGTAAACGTAAGCGGTGGTGTAAGAAAATTTAAACACAGAGATGGCCGCGTCAGCGATGTAAAAATAACGTACGCCGGACACGGCGTGAGGAACATAAAGGTGTATAACCTCCCCTTCGAGGTGCCAAATGAGGAAGTCGCACGCTACTTCAAGCTGTACGGTGAGGTTCTCTCTGTAACGAGAGACTTCTGGGGTACTGGGCACCGGTATAAAGTGGACTCTGGTGTTAGGTCCGTCAGGATGGTCCTACGAAAACACGTGCCGTCGTTTATTGTAATAGGAGGACACAGAGGTGTTGTCCAATATAGCGGACAACCACCGACGTGCTCCATCTGCAGTTCGACTGAACACATGAGGAGCAGCTGCCCCAAAAATAAGAGAGTGGCTCAGCTGCCGCGCGAAAACGCGGACAACGCAGCGGAGCAGGCGGCAAGTTACGCCGGAATTTTGTCGGGCCAGAGCCCGCGCGCCAACGACGAGCCTGCCGTAGCGGAAGCAGCGGCGCCTGCCGCGCCAGCCGAGGCCGCCCAGCCGGCAACACCGGCCCCAGCGGCGGCCGCCGCGGTCAGCGCAGGGGAGAAGCGGCACCTGAGCTCCGACTCGGACAACGAGACCACAATGGAGGCCGAGCCGGCGGCCGCCCCCTCCCCTGCCGCCCGGCGGCTGAAGGTCACGCACGCCGCCGCGCCCGCCCAGCCGTCAGCTGAGGCTGTCATTCACGGCAGCCAGCTGGCCGGGCCCAGCGCAGAGGCCACGCCCACCTCGTACACCGAGGCGCGCGAGATCGCCATCAAGAAGCAGGTGACCAAACTCGCCCGCATCTTGAAGGAGTCCGACGACGAACCGAAGGAGTCTAACGAGCAGCCGCAACCGGCGTCCAAAGCCAAAAGGCGGCGTAACAGGCGGAGAAGCCGCAGCAGCAGCTCAAACGACGAGAGGATGGAGACCTCCGACGGGGAAGCGTCGGACATCTCGCCCGAAAACGCGCGAAAACAAACCACCGAACCGGAGGACCTAGTCCTACGGCCGGACCGCCCACAGCAAGTTCAACCCCCGCCTCCACATAGCGCTTAAATGCAGGAACGCTCTGGCTATAACGTCATCACGTGCAATGTCAATAAAATGAATTCGGTTGTGAAGATAGACGCCCTCACGGAGTTCCTGCAGCACCGAGCTGCCGATGTAGCGATATTACAAGAAGTCGTCACCACGGACTTGGAACAAGTACCGGGATTCGACGTCTTCACGAACATTGACGCAGAAACGAGAACTGGCACTGCTGTAATGGTGAGGAATGGTATCGACACAGAGGACATCAAGACCCTGACTGACGGCCGTGGAATAGCAATCAAAATAGCTGGGACGTACTTTGTCAACATCTATGCGCCGTCAGGCACAGAAAACAAGAGGGCCAGAAGCCAGTTCTTCAATGAAGATATTTGTGCACTCCTTCCACGCAACAACAGCAATGTTGTGCTGGGAGGCGATTTCAACTGCGTGTCTGCTCCGGAAGATCAAGTCCCGGTACCTAATCTGTGCATGGAGCTGCAGGAACTGCTAAGAAAACTGAATCTACGTGACTCTTGGCGTCTATTATATCCCAACACAACGGAATTCACGTACTTCCACAACCGCGGAAGAAGCAGGCTTGACAGGATTTATGTGACCAGAGAGTTGGCCACCTCTGTGTCACGTGTGGAAGTCTGCCCTGTGATCTTCTCCGACCACTGTGCCTACATTTGCAAGCTCCAGCTGCCAACGAATAAAATATCAGGAGGAAGATCAGCGTGGAAACTTAACACGGAACATCTAAGTGACGCCAAACTACAGCAGGAGATAGCGCTCACACTAGAAGAAAGTTTACAGACGCGACGACACTATCCGTCCACCACACAATGGTGGGTCGCATCTGGAAAACCACACATAAGGAAGACGCTGATAAGGCACAGTGCGGAAAAGGCTTTCTGGAGGAAGAGCACGGCAGACTTTTACACGCAGTGTCTGAAGGACGCGCTCAACTGTCCTCCAGACGACGACCTGCTTCTCACGCGAGTGAGAGGAATAAAGGCGCGACTACTGAATATCAGGCGTCAACAAATGAAAGGCGTCGTCGTCCGCAGCCAGACACACGGCGCCACTGAAGACGAACCTGCCACACTGCACCACCTGCACAGGGAGAGGGAGAGGGCACAAAACAGAACTGTAAGAGAGCTTAGCGACGCAGCTGGCCGCAAAATAACAACTAGGAGGGACATGATGCGTCACGTAGAAGACCACTTCTCTGATCTCTTCAAGGCAGAGGAACCAGATGACGCAGAAACAGCAAAACTACTACAAGGAACGCGCAGACGGCTGAACGACACCGATCGCGCTTTGCTGACGGAAGCTGTGTCAGAGGATGAAGTGAGAGCCGTCCTCAAAACCTGCGCCAACGGCAAAGCTCCAGGAGCGGACGGATTACCGTCAGAATTCTACGCCACCTGCTGGGACAAAGTAGGTGGAATAATAACAGAAATTGTGAACGAAATTCTGGACGGGAAGGAGATACCACCTCCGTTCCTGGAAGGGACCATCACGCTGGTACCGAAAAATAAGGCGCCAAAAACGTTAACAGACTTCCGCCCAATTACCCTCCTAAATGCGGACTACAAGCTCGTAGCGAAATGCGTCGCGGAAAATATGAAGCTCGCCCTCAAAAAAGCAATCAGCCCATGGCAGACATGTGCAGTGTTAGGCAGAAACATTTTCGACGCCGTCTGCACGTACAGAGACGTTATAGCCCACGCCGCATCCAACAGAGCGACTGCAGCGATCATCTCTGTAGACTTCCAAAAGGCCTTCGACAGGATCGGTCACCGGTACCTGCTGAAGACCTTGGCAAGACTGGGTTTTGGCTCCGAATTCGCTCAAGTCATCAAAAACATGTTAACAAATGCCACGTCAAGAGTTACTGTAAATGGCTGGACATCTACGCCAATAAAACTGGGGAAATCTGTGAGGCAAGGGTGCCCACTGTCGATGGCACTATTCACAGTAGCCCTCGACCCAGTCCTCAGGAAACTCGCTGCCACCGTCAACGGCTACAAGCTGAACGATATAAACGTGACATGTATGGCATATGCCGATGACTTGAGCATTTTCGTGGACGGTAAAGAGGACATCGACAAAGTCCTCCCAATAATAGAGTCTTTTGGGAAGGCATCTGGGGCGAAAACCAACCCCAAAAAAACCGTGCTCGTCCCGATAGGGAACGGGAAACTGAGAGAGGCCAGACCATGGTACCAGGTGACCGACAAATATAAAGTTCTAGGTGTTCAGCTGCAGGCCAGCCCACTCAAAATGGCCGCAGAGAACTGGCGGAACATCCTGAACACCGCGAGAGGACTCGTCAGGACACACGCCAACAGAAACCTGACGTTGGATCAGAAAGCACAGCTGATCAACGAAACGATCCTGGCGAAGGCTTGGTACATGGCACAAGTCATGAACGTACCAACAGAAATAGGGAAGTCTATAGGAAGCGCTGTATACTACCTGCTGTGGAGGCGGGAAATTCTCAAAGTGTCGCAAGCCACCAGCACTCTCCCTAGAGAAGAAGGGGGGGCTGGGCCTGATAGATGTCACGAGAAAATGCGCGGCACTGTTGCTCCACCGAGCTCTACAAATGGAGGACAGAAGTGTAGACTGTACCACGTCGTCTCTACTGAAAGAACACAGACCCGATTCCGGGGAAGCGCCGGTAGATGTCAGTAGAATACCCTACAAGATGCGCTACTTGAAGCAGATAGTAATGGACAGTAGCTACATCTCATCCACGCTAGCAGTGAAAGAGATGAGAACTGCAGCGAAAATCTATCGTGCACTGAGAGGCAAACAAGGAAGAAGCAGAACAGAGACGAATCTTCCAGACCACGACTGGCCACAAGTCTGGAAGAATCTCTCTGAGAAAGCCATACCTCCGGAAGCTAGAGACACGTGGTACAAAGTCGTACACAACAAGATACCCACGAACGAGCGGCTAGCGCGCATCGGCATGCGTGAGTCGCCGCACTGCGAAGCGTGCAACGAGATCGACACCGTGGAACACCGCTTCACATGTCCGACAAGTCAGGCGATATGGGAGACGTGCAGGAAAATGGTGGCACTCATGAACAGGGTGGACCACCGAACTATAGAAGCCACAGCCCTCACCATCCCGGCTGCAAATTGTTTTCCACGTCCCAAACGCGTCGCGACCATGTGGACGTTCGCGATGACAGCGCACGCCATAATCGCGAAAAAACAAACGGACGGAGTGCAGTTCCTCACCGATCTCTGGGAGGAACACAAGCGAGCCAAGCGGAAAAACAACTACAGGCAGACGTTCCAGAACTACCTACAGATAGCGCTGGACGCCGCCTTCAAGGACGCCCTCCGTCCCCACACGCCACGACCGCCGCCGCCGCCGCCGCCGCCGACGCCGCCGACGCCGCCGACGCCGCCGACGCCGCCGACGCCGCCGACGCCGCCGACGCCGCCGGCGCCGCTGCCGCCACACCACGCCCCCCCCTAGTCCTCCACGCCTCCGTCGTCACCGATGCAGAGACCCTCCAACGCCCCCAAAGTGTTGTGTGTTAAATGTGAGTTCGGTGTAAAATTTGTGCAGTGCAACAACAGTGTCCGCAGTGCTACGGCTACACATATAGGGCATATCCAGGTAGCGTTCTTAAGAATGTGCGAAACGTCACTACGCCGAAGATGACTATGTGAGTAGAATAACAAAAGAAACATCTATATTCAATCCCTATTTAATCATGTTAAGCTTATCTAGAATATAGTTGTCCACTTATAGAAATATTCCTTAATTATGTTTCAAATGTGTTCCATATCGCCCTCTCACTCTCTCTCTCTCTCTCTCTCTCTCTCTCTCTCTCTCTCTCTTTCTCTCTCTCTTTCTCTCTCTGTCTCTCTATTACTCTCTCTCTCCCTCTCTCGCTCTCTTCCCCTCAACCACCATCTCGTGGCCACCTCGCTATATATATATATATATAATATTCATTCATACATATTGTCATTGTCCTTTGTCTCTTAAATGTAAGCCTTAGCCAATAAGACAACTCTAATAATAGTTACAAGCCACATAATGGCACCAGACCAAAAACTCGACCTAAAGTAAAGAACTTAGAAGTGTTTGAATCAATAACCCATAAAATTTAACAAAAACGCAAACAAAACTGAAAAATGAAATATTCTTGCTCCACTGACTTACAAATCAGTGCAACAGTGCAAATCAACCTGCAAATGCACAAAATATAATGAAACAGACAATTGCAACAAAGTTACATATCAGTAAAGAAAAGAAAAAGACTCGATAACTAACTGAAATTGAAATTGAAAATACCTTGGAATCTCATGACTGTATTTGTTATTTTGTAAATAAAAGTTTATTACGTTTAAAAAAAAAAAAAGGTGCTGTTGGCTCTATCTCATTTTTTCATTTTTACGTCGCTACACCTGCCAGCCCTCTTTTCATACTAACTTTCAGGTGTTGACAAAGATGCTTCCACAAGCATTTTAAACTACTGTATCAAACGTAAGATACGAAATTACAGTAATGAACTGAGTTTGAGCAAGAATGCGCGAAAGAAGACTGCTAGAACGCCTTGAAAATAACAACACACTGCGAATCGACAGATGAGTTCTGAAATAAGTCAGGGCCTACTGTTTTGTAGCAGTGCTAAATTGCACAAAGTAAATAAACAAAAAAAAAAAAAAAAAGAAAAAAAAAGAAAATAAAGAAATAAAATCTTCCGTTCTCGTCCGATCACCGAAGTGAAGCAACAACGTTAGTACTCGTATGGGTGAGCGCCTGGGAACTCTGGCTGCCTTCATTTTTCGCTTTCTAGTCGCCACTCCTGCCAGCCCTCTTCCCATACCACCTTTCTGTTGTGACAAAGAGACTTCCTTGAGCACTTTAAACGGCCGTAAGGTACGAAACTGCAGTAATTAAGTCAGTTTGAAGGAGAATGTGCTAACCAAGTTTGCCAGGAAGTCTTTGAAAACGACAAAACAGTACGAATCAGGCGGTATGCTCCGAAATACGTTAGCGCCTGCCTATCGTTCTGCAGCGGCGTACAGCTCCAAATTCGGTTTGTAATCATAAATTTATTCTTTTGTCGTCTCGCCGCCTCCCGCAGACGTTTCTCGCGCTTGTGCTGTCATATGGACCGCGACCCGAGCGGCAGCGAGCGGCAGTCGAGCATGTCGGGACAAGTCGAGACGGAAGGGGGGGGACAGGCGCCAATGCACCGCGCAAATTACGCAAATATCTGGAAGCGCGGCGTGTGTCAGCCAGGCTTGAAAGCCTCCGTCGCTCCAGCAGGACACTGCAACACCCCGCGCAGTCCCCCCGCCGCGCCCGGCCGCGCGCAAGCCCTGCGCCGGATAACAGGAACAAGGTGCGCCGCCAGCGAGTGTCGGAGGCCGCACGCACCAAATGAATGACAGGCGGTGCATCGAGCAGCTGTGTTGCGCGTCTCACCCACGTTCGGCAGTCGCCTCTGAGACGCCGAGCGCGCTGGTCGCACCGCTCTGGGGCTCTAGCGCTCAGTCGTGACTTGGCTGTCGTCGCGTGCGCGTCGGCGCGCGGTTGTTCCTGCCAGTGTTTGTGTTTGCTGTTCTACAGCCTGTAAGTACTATCATGTCGACATTCAACAGGGCGAATAGCGCACAGTGCGTATTTGATCGAAATGCTAAGCGGCCGACAGCTTTTGAGATACATGAATGGATTTTCGATGACCTTAAGTTACCGGATGATGTAGCTGACACTTTTCAGCTTGATTTTGTACTGTACTCCTTGTTTATTAAGTTTATTAATGTAGCCCATTACGATAACTTTATCGAAACGTTTGCTGGCGTCCGCAAATTTAAACATTGTGACGGTAGTGTCAGTGATGTACAGATAGTTCCCTCTGGCTACGGCGTGCGAACTGTTCGTGTTTTCAATGTGCCACCCGAATGTCCGAATGACTACATCTCTCGCGGGTTGTCGCAGTTTGGGACGGTGTTGTCCATAAGTAACGACAAGTGGGGTAGTGGCTACCGGTACCAAGTAAACAGTGGCGTACGGAGTGTTAGGATTGATCTGAAGAAGCACATTCCGTCTTATTTCATGATCGCGGGCGTGCGTGCGCAAATAAGTTATGTCGGGCAACCGCCAACTTGTTCTGTTTGTCACTCGTCGGAACATTTGCGTATGGACTGCCCCCGCCGACGCCCTGTTCAGCTCCCGCGCGAACGGCCAGTAGACGCCTCTGGCCAGTTTGTGCCGCTTCTTAGTGAAGTCGTAGCGGGCACGGTATCCCAACCCGTCCCACCGATTCCGCCGCCTGAGGTAGACGCACCCGTTCCCTCTGTATCAGTGGTTAATGCTATGGATGTTGTAGACGCGACACCAGTAGAACCTCTTCCTTCGCAGCCAGAGTCCGTTCCGCCAACTGACGTAACGGTACCGTCTGTTCCTGTCCCTGTTTCTGAACACGTGGAGGCGATTCTGCCCCCGCCGCCCGCCCTGAAGGAAAAGCCTACGCTGCCGAAGCAGCAGCGTAAGCGGAAGGTTAAGGGGAAGAAATCCAGGGACAGCTCACCGACCGTTCTCTCCGGAACTGGTAGTGACTCGGAGACACTGTCGTCGTGCTCAGGGGGTGGGACGAAAGACGCGAGGGAGACGCGCATACACGAACAGACCCAGCATTTGCGTCAGCTACTGGGGAGTCAGGGCGATAAGTCTGAGCCGCCTGTTAAACGGAAGAGTGATCAGGTCGGCAATCTGTCATTGCGACGGCAACGCACGCGTTCGGGGTCGGCTGCGGCCTCCCCCGCCCGTGCGGAACCGATGGAAGCAGAATCCTCGCAAGTTGTTGACAGGGACCGTATGGAGCAGGATGAGGCTTGGTGGAAGTCGCCGGAGGACGCCCCACTGTCGGGGGTGGTTCCGGACCCCCCACCCGCACCTACGTAAATGCACCCCTGTTCAAACCGCTCAGTAGTTTTAATGTTAACTTTCTGTGATTGTCAAATGTTTCTTGTGTTTTGTACTAATCACGCTGTGCCTTGCACGTGGACAATAATTCACGGTAGAGCTTTCTCTGCTTTGCTCCTTTTGTACAGTGGCTTGCCAACGGTTTCCGCGTGTAGCATTGCTGTTATCCTTTACTATGAATGTTTGCCGTGACGTGTTTGTCAGCCCATGGACGATGCAGTATCGCCGTTTGCCTTCCTGTTGCCGCCGTTATATTCTGATTTCAGTGTCGTGCTTATTATGTTTTGCTTCTATTGTCATATTGTCTTGTGGCAATGTTGCTATGTTGAGGGGCGGTTTCTGTCTGCTTTTTGGCGTCCTTTTTGCAGCAGTTTATTTTTAGAAATTCGTGTGTTTTCCTGTGCTTACTTGCTGTCTGATGTCTGTTCTATCGACGGTTTCACTGCCGCTTAATATTCATGTCCACCTTGCTGTATTGCTGTCGTCGTGAAGTTTTTTTGTCATGTGCCAGTGATGTTCTAAGTTTGGCGTACTTATCGCGTGTCACATAAATGACATTGGAATGCCATGTTTGTTGCGTTTTCCCGCCGTCTTTCCGGAAAGATTGTACACGCACGTTTACTTTTGTGGTGTTGGTTGTCGTTATTTCGCGTGGCTGTTGTGTTCCACTGTGTTCGGTCTGCGCTGTGCGCATGTTCAATGCACGCATGTTTTTCTGTTCTCATTGAGTTACTTTTATTATGCGTGACTAATGTCCTATCAGTTGCAATTGTCAGGTGGGTCTTGCTTTGTTGTGGGGTCTTTGTTTGGCCGTTTTTTTTCTATTTGTGCAACTTCCTGCAGGTTTGCACATTCTAGAATGGCGTAATTCCGGCCAGTTTTGTCATGTTTTTCTTACAAGTTCTACTGTGTTATTAACGGGGTGGGTATGTGGTATCTGCCCACTTGTGTTTTTACGTTTTAATTTTTATTATGCATGTTGTGTCTGTCTCCACTTTTACATTTGTACATGTTTACTTCCATTTGTATCCTCATGACAGGGATATCGTTTTGTGTACTTTCCTACCATGTTAAGTGACGCGCCTCCTGTCGGATGGCTTGATGTTTTTCTCTTTACTCCACCTCTAGACCGATGAGTTTATTTTCAATCTTAACGTTGAATGTCAATACCGTCACGGCTGCGTATAAGGTGTTGTTATTTACTGACCTCCTAAAATTTGGCCGTTATGATGTTGTTTTCCTTCAGGAGGTGGCCGGTAGAGTTTTTAGTAATATTCCTGGCTATGGTGTTATATACAATGTGGACCGTGACTCTAAGTGTGGCACTGCCGTTTTATTTAAAGACTCGTTAGAGCCACAAGATGTTCAGGTGATGCCTAATGGCCGTGCTATTGCGTGTACGATCCGAGGAGTCCGTGTTGTAAATCTCTATGCGGCGTCGGGCACGGACAAGCGCCGTGACCGGTCGCGTTTCTTTAGTTATGAGATTTGTCCATTTTTAACGCCTGGTCGTCCACTTGTGGTAGGAGGGGATTTTAACTGTGTTGTTGATGCTGCAGATATGAGTACCGCTCCCACACTGTGTCAAGAACTTGCCGCATTGATTACTGCTGCTGATTTGTGTGATACTTGGCGACATTTCCACCCACGTCGCACTGTATTCACGCACATCTACAATACTGGGGGCAGTCGCCTTGACCGTATTTATGTTTCTCGCGCCCTCAAGGATGCTCTCCATCGTGTTGACGTGCTCCCCGTGGCGTTCAGTGATCACTGTGGCTACGTTTGCGATGTGCGGCTGCAGGGTGGGGCTGCGGATCCTGTCCCGCGGGTTTGGAAGCTAAATGTTACTCACTTGCCGAAGGATGGTTTCCGCTTAACTATTACGGCAGTGTGGGAATCTTGCGTTCAAAAAGTTGGCAACTACCCCTCGACGCTTGATTGGTGGTTGGCGTTAGCTAAGCCTCAGCTACGTCGTGCCGCGCAAGCGTTCAGTCGCGAGGAGTCGTACTGGAGGAACCGTACGCTCGATTTTTACCAGCAGTGCCTTAGGGATGCTTTCGACGCCCCTATTGACCAATATGGTAACCTCCGTCTGCGGCTCAATCGCATTAAGAGCAAGATTCTGGGGATTCATCGCGAAAGGGCGAAAGGGCGAAAGGCTACATAGTCCGTAGTCGTTTTGCGGGCGCCGTTGATGACGAGCATCCGACGACTTTTTATTTGGCAAAGGAGAGACGCTTGGCGTCTATGAAATGTGTTCGAAGTTTGTTAACAGAGGATGGCGATCGCCTCGTTGGCAGGCGGGATATGGTCGCTCACGTCACTGCGTATTATTCTGCGTTGTTTTCTCGCTATGATGGTAATGGCGTCGCCACTGCCGCTTGTTTAGACGAGTTGCGTTGTTTTTTAACGGACGACGATCGCGCCGACTTAACTGCAGCGTTGTTACCACAAGATGTGTTCTCGATATTGAAGGCGTGTCCCAAAGGCAAGTCTCCAGGGCCCGACGGTTTACCGACGGAATTTTATCTTGCTGTCTGGGACATTATTGGGGGCATGTTCACTTCATTGATTAACGAAGTCCTTCGTGGTGTGGCGGTACCCGGCCGTTTTATGGACGGTAGGGTGGTGCTTATTCCTAAGAAGGAAGGAGACTGTCGCGTCCAAGACCTGCGGCCTATCACCTTATTGAATGCCGACTATAAGATCGTTGCGAGGTGCGTGGCTGACAAGTTGAAATCTGTCATGGATAAGGTTATCGCTGCTCCCCAGTCGTGTGGAGTACGGCGTCGTAACATCTTTACTGCGGCTTCTGCATACAGGGATGTTGTCTGTTCAGCAGCGGCTCCTGGTTCCTCCGCCGGAATCTTATCCATTGACTTCGCCAACGCCTTCGATCGTGTCAGCCACGAATACCTCCTTCAGGTCATGTCGCGCATGGGTTTCGGTCTCCAATTTCTGGAAGTGGTACGCAATTTACTTACGGGAGCTCGGTCGGTCGTCATTGTCAATGGCTGGCCGACAGTGCCTCTTCCGATACGTCGCTCTGTTCGACAAGGCTGTCCGTTGTCGATGTTTTACTTTGTGCTTGCCATCGATCCACTGTTGCGAGCTCTCGACCGTACACTTCATGGGATTCAAATTGGCAATGTGTCGTTGCGATGTTCAGCTTACGCTGATGATGTGGGCGTTTTTGTAGCGCATTCGGCGGATATTGATGCCACTAGAGCTTTATTGGACCGTTACGGACGAGCTTCTGGTGCCCGCATAAATTCACGGAAAACTGTGCTCCTTCCACTGGGGTTGCACGGTGTTGACGACCGAAGGCCGTGGTTCCGCGTTGTTTCACACCACACCATTTTGGGTCTCGACGTTACTGCGTCGCCGCAAAACATGCAGGCTCGGAACTGGCGGTCACTCCTTACGGGTATTCGCATTCTTTGCCGGACACATGCTTCCCGACGGCTCAATTTGCTCCAAAAAGTCGACCTCATTAACACGTTTATTCTCTCGCGGGCATGGTATGTTGCGCAGCTGCTCTGCGTCCCGAAATTGATTGCGCGTTCCATCTCACGTGTTGTCTTTTGGTTATTGTGGCGTCATGAAATTTTTAAGGTGCGGGCGTCGGTCTGTGTCCTTGACAGATCCTTGGGAGGCCTAGGACTTGTGGATTTAGGACGTAAATGTGCGGCGTTGCTTGTAAACCGCACAGCTGTGTTGCAGACCAGCTGTCCGGGTGGCACCACGGCTGCTTTATTGGAGATTTGTCGGCCGGGGTCTGAGTGCGCCCCTGTATCTGTCGCCGACATCCCGTATCGTTTGTCGTTCCTGCGAGATTATTATCTCACTCGCAGTTACGTTTTAAGAACGGCTAACGATCCACACTGTACCGCTCGGCGTCTCTACGCCGACCTGATGGGACGGCCGCCCGTTCACAAGTTGGAGGTTCGCCTCCCTACTGTGAACTGGAAACAGGTGTGGGCGAACATCAATGACAGCGTGTTGTCAACCGACGTTTCGGCGTTGTGGTTCAAGTTGGTGAACAACACCTTACCGACCAACCAACGCCTTGCTGACATCCACCTCCTCGCCTCGCCCAACTGTGGCAGGTGTGGCGCGCCCGACACCAGGGAGCACCGGCTGCAGTGTCGGGCTGTTGCAGACGTGTGGTCGCTGTGTCAGAGCATGCTCGCCCTTATTCACAGAACTGTACCGGCACATGTCACCGTCGCTTCCGTTATTACCCCTGATTTTAAGTATTTTCCACGTGCAAGGCATACAACTACTGTGTGGTTATTTGGACATACGGTTTACGCCCTGATTGGTCTGGAACTGTCTGATGCATATTCTTATTTGGCATATCTTTGGGATTGTTTTGTGACGGCGAAACGTAAAACGACATACCGTGCTGATTTCGCGAACTATTTGAATGTAGCGATCTCTCACGCTTACACAAAAGTTTTGAGAGTTTGAATTTTCTTTCTTTCATTTATTCATTAATTTGATTCTTTCTCAATTTTTTTTTCCCAACTTTGGACGCTTGGCGTCTTGTTTGTGGTATTGACATCCACATTTACTTTCTCCATTTATGGTGACGCAATTCGGGCGGTGTGTTACCTCAATGTGTAAATGCTTGTTACTGCCACGTCTATTATGTTCAGCTAACGTGCCTGTTTTTCTCCGTCGCTTTGCTTTACGAGTGCAGTGTCGCCTTATGTGTTGAGCTCTTTTTCTGTGGCCATGTTATTGCCAGGTACTTAGGTTTTCCTTTTTTTATGGCTTGGCGAGCTCATCGCCCAATATTTTACTTTTTTTTTTGTGTGTGATGACCCTGCATGGGTGTTTGGTTATTTTTCTGCGGCATGATAATGCAGGTACTTTAAATTTTCATTACTTTTGAAGCATGGCGAACTTACAGCCTAATATTTCACGTTTATTTTTTTTGTGGCGGTGATCTAGCATAACTGTGTTTCACTATCTTTCTGTGGCATGATAATGCAGGTACTTTAATTTTCCTTATTTTTGAAGCGTGGTGAACTTGCAGCCTAATATTTCACATTTAGTTTTTGTGGCTGTGGTCCTGCATGTGTGTTTCCACTATTATTCTGCGGCATGTTAATGCCAGATAATGTGGTTTTCTTTTTTTAAGCGTGGTTGGCTTATTGCTTTGTATTTTGCTTCTCCCTTTGTGGCGGTGTTCTTGCATCATGCGTTTCACTAATTTTTCTGCGGCATGATAATGCAAGTACTTTATATTTCACTATTTTTGAAGAGTGGCGAACTTGTAGCCTAATATTTCATTTATTTTTCGTGGCGGTGGTCCTAAAAATAAAAAAATTAAAAAAAAAATACACCGGTTCTCGTCCGATCACCGAAAAAAAACAATACACCGGTAAAAAAAAATAAAAAAAAATAAAAATACACCGGTTCTCGTCCAAAAAAAAAAAAAAAAAATAAAAAAAAAAGAAACAAAAATAAAAAAAAATACACCGGTTCTCGTCCGATCACCGAAGTTAAGCAACATCGGGCCCGGTTAGTACTTGGATGGGTGACCGCCTGGGAACACCGGGTGCTGTTGGCTCTATCTCATAATAAAAAAAAAAAAAAAAAAAAAAACACCGGTTCTCGTCCGATCACCGAAGTTAAGCAACATCGGGCCCGGTTAGTACTTGGATGGGTGACCGCCTGGGAACACCGGGTGCTGTTGGCTCTATCTCATTTTTTCATTTTTACGTCGCTACACCTGCCAGCCCTCTTTTCATACTAACTTTCAGGTGTTGACAAAGATGCTTCCACAAGCATTTTAAACTACTGTATCAAACGTAAGATACGAAATTACAGTAATGAACTGAGTTTGAGCAAGAATGCGCGAAAGAAGACTGCTAGAACGCCTTGAAAATAACAACACACTGCGAATCGACAGATGAGTTCTGAAATAAGTCAGGGCCTACTGTTTTGTAGCAGTGCTAAATTGCACAAAGTAAATAAACAAAAAAAAAAAAAAAAAAGAAAAAAAAAAGAAAATAAAGAAATAAAATCTTCCGTTCTCGTCCGATCACCGAAGTGAAGCAACAACGTTAGTACTCGTATGGGTGAGCGCCTGGGAACTCTGGCTGCCTTCATTTTTCGCTTTCTAGTCGCCACTCCTGCCAGCCCTCTTCCCATACCACCTTTCTGTTGTGACAAAGAGACTTCCTTGAGCACTTTAAACGGCCGTAAGGTACGAAACTGCAGTAATTAAGTCAGTTTGAAGGAGAATGTGCTAACCAAGTTTGCCAGGAAGTCTTTGAAAACGACAAAACAGTACGAATCAGGCGGTATGCTCCGAAATACGTTAGCGCCTGCCTATCGTTCTGCAGCGGCGGAAGGGGGGGACAGGCGCCAATGCACCGCGCAAATTACGCAAATATCTGGAAGCGCGGCGTGTGTCAGCCAGGCTTGAAAGCCTCCGTCGCTCCAGCAGGACACTGCAACACCCCGCGCAGTCCCCCCGCCGCCCGGAACAGGAACAAGGCGCGTCGCCAGCGAGTGTCGGAGGCCGCACGCACCAAACGAATGACAGGCGGTGCACCGAGCAGCTGTGTTGTGCGCCTCACCTACGTTCGGCAGTCGCCTATGAGACGCCGAACCGAGCGCGCACTCCGCGCCACCTTCCAGATTGAAGGACGTGTTTTGCGTCAAATGTGCCATGGAAAGCGGCGATTGCGTGTGTTGCGAGAAGAGGCGAATGCTTCTTGTGTGGTGCGGCTACAGTATAAGGACGCCAACGGCCATACCATGTTGAATACACCGGTTCTCGTCCGATCACCGAAGTTAAGCAACATCGGGCCCGGTTAGTACTTGGATGGGTGACCGCCTGGGAACACCGGGTGCGAGACGTACTTCGAACAACTCTTCCAAAAAGAAGACATAAAACAACGAGCAGTAACAAAAATCCTGCAAAACACAACACGAATGCTAACGGAGGCAGACAGAACAAAACTGACGGAGACCTTCGACGAAGATGAAGTCGGATCAGTCCTCAAGAGCAGTGCCAAAGGAAGATCACCGGGAACCGACGGCATCCCGACCGAGCTTTACATCGAGTACTGGGACATAATCGGAGGGAAAGTTGAAAGGTCTCTGTTGGATTCCTTTCATGTTTAATTTCTTAAATCTCTTGCCATTTATGGAATAAATTCCTCTTCTAAATGTACTGTGGCGTTTCTGACTATCTGGGAGGAGACTGAGCAGTGGAACGTGTTACTTTTACACATAAACAAGAACGATCTGTCACACTACTACACTTTAAAGCACAGTTTATATGTGATTCTTATATGTAATTCATGTCACACAGTCTCATACGGAACCTACATCCGCTTTCTTTTATATACTGTATATGATAAGATACTGTCATTCCCCTTCCCTTTTGTGTGAGAGGATGAATGAGCATATGTATTTCTAGTTGCATGCTTGAGGGTAGCAGACAAGGCTGTCTGCTAGAGAACAGTAGGACCAACGTCGGAACAGGTAGCTACGCTTCCCAAAAGCAAAGAGGTTTCTATCCTTAGTATGGTCCTGTCCGTCCGTTGTCATGTTGGTATAGGAAGCTGCCCCTCTGGCCACTTCCGTTGGTCTTTGTGAGCCACCCTCAGGAAGCACGCTCGGCAGTAGGGCAGTTGCTGGGTGGCCGTGGCGAGCGTCTGAAGTGGTAAGATCTCCGGCTAAGCGCGTGTCTGTTAAGTCCTTAGGACAATGGATTTCTTAAGTTCAGCCTAACTGAAAATTTAATCACTTTTATTTCGGGTTTAGGTCTAAAATATCCGATGTTATCTTAAATTGCAGCGCAGTGTAATTATCGTGTGAAGTTCAGATTATTTTCCGGTAGTTGCTTTGTTACTACTTTGTGAGTAAAGTGGAACCACGTGTTGATCAGTAACTCTAACTAAGTTCATCAATCTTAAATCCGAATGTGCGTGAGATTATAACGTCTCGTCTTGAGAATATTTTTTTAATATAGCAACTTTTCTTTATACTTTTCTTTATGTTCAACCCACGTGGGGTGTACTTTGCGAGACCAGTACCACGTGCTTATGTAACTGTTTGACCCATCAGGTTAATAGTAAGACGTTAGTAACCAGTTCAAGGTTTTTCTTTTGTCAATTGCTTTTCGATCGAATTTATTTTAATTACCAAAATTATTGTGGAGTTATACGCTTTGTGTAAACCAAGTTGACCACGTGAAGCATGCGGTGTAATCATCAAGGTAGCCTTCAGCTATTCTTTTTGGGAAGATTTCACAAAGAGTTAATATGAATTTAGTATACCAGTGTGTGGTAATTACATGACGGACAGGATTGTGCTATGAACGTAATTTCTTTGGGTGAAAACTGAATCTGTTGGTTGTGGTTAATTTCTTCTTGCTTATGTTTCAATGTTCTTCGTGTGTTATTTTATGAATGGAGTGTTGTATGCAGTTTTCCAAATCTCGGCTCCGTATTTTATGTGTTCCGTAAGATTACAATCGCACATTCTTTGCAATCGTAAATAAGGCACCAGCTCAGTTATAACTCACGTATAATATGCTGAAATTTCAATGAACAATCTTAAAATAAATTTCCAAATATAAACTGATTTCTTTCTTTTTATTAAAATTCTCCTTTTTATATATATATTACCGGTTTTGTATGACTATTAAAAGATTATCATTAATGTTAGTCTGCTTGGTAAACCTAGACTAAATATCTGATGAAACAGTTGCCCAGTAATCCACGGTTAACGTCCCCAGACAGATCACGGCTTTTAACCCACTTTCATTGTCAATTAGCATCGATTTCAGCATACCAAATTAAAGTTGCAACGTTACACATGGCGACCCTGTTCTGTGATTCCGCTAGACTCTGGAATCTCTGAAATGTTAGATTGCGAGCGTGTTATAATCTTAATTTTTTTCCCCTACAGCGCTCAAACAACTTCTGCGTTGTTTCCGAGCAGACTTTCAAAAGATTCACGGCGTTGTTGATCGGCGTTGCGTTGTTTGTCTTGTTGTGTTTTTTTATATTTGTGTGTTTAATATGTCTGTGTGTTTTTTTATTCTCGCTTTTAAATTCCACTGTTTCGATCTAAGATAAAAATTGGTTTTGCGTGTGAAAAAGTGCGTACTAGGTTGGGTATCTTTCGTGTGACTGTCGTAATTTTTGTGGGACACATTTATTTTGATTAGTGTGTCGCATACCGGTTATAAATTGCACTAATGCAGACACGTAACCAAACTAAAAGTAAGCGGTCCGACAACCTAACCAACATGGACTAAGGGGGATAATTTAATTTCGAATGTTAACGCGTCGGGCGGTTCCGAAAATGCAATGGGGAATACTTCAGACGAAATGCAAGACAGGACGAACGGGATCACATCAGAGCCACAAATTAATTTGCCTCCAACTAACCAAATTGATTTGGCAGAACTCATGAAAGCCTTATTGCAACAAAATAAAGAATCATTTGAAAAATCGTTCCGAGAACAAAAAGGATCATCAGAAAAATCGTTCCGAGAACAAAAATAATCATCCGAAAAATCGATCCGCGAGCTTGGCGAACAAATGACGCATAAATCTGAAAAATCGATCCGAGAGCTAGGGGAACAAATGACGCAGAAATCTGAAAAATCGATCCGGGAGCTAGGCGAACAAATAGACGAAAAACTAATCCAGCAGACAAATAAAGTCGACAAGTCGATGCAGAGAGTGTCCGATGATATCTCACAAAGAATAAACAATCTGGCAAGTGAGATAAAAAGTGATATTATGAAAGAATTAGGCCGTACATTTGAACAAATCTATGATCGTCTGCAAGCTTTAGAGCAGAGCAAGCGTAGGGGCGATACCGAATCTAAAGAAAGCGAAGAAGGGCTACTTAGGAATTTCCAAGAGCTGAGGGAAGAATGCCAAAGGGAACACCAGCAGGTAATCTTGAGGGTCCAAGAGGCGGAAACGCATTGTCCCACGTCCGTTAGCAACACAACAGCGGACAACAGTTTAGCGATCCACGCGTTGGAACAGCAAATAGAACAATTGAAGCAGACTGGGGCGGAGGACAAGAGACAAATTGATGATAAGATTGCGGCATTAGCGGACACTGTAGGCACGATGAAGCTGACGGAAAGCGAGAACAATACTACACCGGTAGCGGCCGCAGAGACCGAAGAAGTGCGTTCGCTTCTTAGATTTCAGAAGGGACAGTTTGAAGTGAACAGACAACACAAAGCTGTAACAGGCGAATTACAAGAACGCGTGGCGCATCTGGAAAACCGCATGGCGTGTGATTCCGAACTCGCCAATAGCACTAAAAATAGCCGTACGAACAGTGCAGAGAGGGACTCCGGCCACGAGGGAGATTTTGACGACAGGGAAGAATGTAATTTGAGGGGCAGACATGAGAATAATAGAAACATTCAAGGGCCTCGCCAGGAGGAAATGCGGGGATTTGATTTCAAACATTTCCTTACGGTGAGAAAGTTTGAGATATTCCGAAATTCGCAAAAAGGAATACATCCACGAGCATGGCTCGAGCAATTTGAGTTCTGTCTTCCTCCCGACTGGGCAAGTTCACATAAGATAGAATATATGTGTGGCTATTTGGAAGGCGAACCGGCGATTCGCACGAGGTCGGCAGCGCGTCACTGCAACTCCACTCGGGAGTTTCGACAAGCCTTTCTGTCCGCCTATTGGTCGGAAGCGGCACAAGATAGGGTCAAACATGGCATAATTATGCTGCCAAATTTGAACCAGTCTGGTTTCGGCAGCCCTGCACGCCTATTCGACCACATGCTTCAGGCAAATCAATTTTTATACGACCCATACGGGCCTGCGGAACTAATTAGGATATGCATCACCAAATTGCCGATGCACTTGCGGCACGTCATTCTTGCGGGACGATGCAAAGAGGACGTGGAAACGTTTAAAACACTTCTCCAAGAGTTGGAATACAATACAGCAGAATGCCCGCCTAATCAGGCACAAAGTTATTACGGGGCACAGCAGCGCGATCGCAGTCGTGGCCGTAGTACTAATCAACGGCGTGACTGGTCGTCGCGACGCGAACGGAACAATAATCGGGACAGGCCGTATAGAAACTGGGGTGACAGTCGCGAACACATGTGGAACAACAGAAATGATCGAGGACGTGGACAAGATCGTGAACGCTACAGGTACGGCAACCAGAATCGATACGATGAATACGGTGGGAATAGGACTGTAGGCGGAGCACCTCATGATGTCAAAATTCGGCCGGCCAACCCTAGAAATAATCCGGCAAATGGAAATGAACAAAACCGGCAATGACAAACGATCAGCGCAGAAGGCACCCAATCGGAAGAAATGAGCGACATGGCAAATGACTAGAAAGGACAGTGAGAAGTAGAGAGGACGGTGAGGAGAAAGAATTGATTAGTTTAAATTTGTGACATATGCATTTTGAATAATATGTTGGTAAAAATTAATGATAAAGATGTTTCTATGTGATGGATTGAAGTGATGTTTTAATTTTTTTCTCTCCTTGTGCAATTAGGATTTAGTTTGATTCAAACGTGAAGATAAAAGGTTTCTTTGTGAACGAGTAAAATGCGGTTTATGTTTTTTTTGTGTGTAAATTGAAAAGAGTCGCTCCTGAGGAAAGCAAGATCGTTGCTGAATTAGTGCATAAACTCAGGGGAATATCCGATCTGTGGGTATTATGGGTCTGGCAAACCCAGGTCCCCAGCTGTTAGTAGCCTTGTTTCCGATTTTCTGCTTTCAGTGCTACTATCTATCTATTACTATTCTATATCTGTCAGTAGAAATGAGGATCTCTTACTATAGTATGCGTGCTGTATGAATATTTTAAGATAGGAAAACTCAGGGGAATATCCGATCTGTGGGTATTATGGGTCTGGCAAACCCAGGTCCCCAGCTGTTAGTAGCCTTGTTTCCTATTTTCTGCTTTCAGTGCTACTATCTATCTATTAGTATTCTATATCTGTCAGTATAAATGAGGATCTCTTACTATAGTATGCGTGCTGTATGAATATTTTAAGATAGGAGAACTCTGAGAAAGGAATGAGTAAGTTTGGAATCTTGAAAACAGGATGCGATAATACGATTGTTGAACCATTGGCGTCCAATATGCGATGATATGTTAATATTGATGATATATGTCTTTTTTTTTTGTTCTTTATAGCTGAGTACGTAAAGTGCTGTCTGTGGATTTCGTAAGTATATTGATTCCCTTCAAGGTGAAAGAAGAATTGTGGTTTGTGTAATTTACATGGCTCTGAAATATTATTGTGGTAGTCAAATACGAGCAGCTTTTCACCAAATGGAGAATGGAACGGAAATATGGATCCTTTTTGTAGTCTTGATTGATGTTGAGCCAAAGCCTAAAAAAAAAATTATTCTGCGTTAATACTTGTCCTAGAAAAGCGACGTTTATGTGTTTTGCTGATGCTGTGAGCATTACAGCTTACTGTTTTCGCTGGTGCGGGATGCACTGCAGCCTATATGATTTGTACTGAGGAAATTTCCCTCTTGAAGGTAGAGGATGATTAAATAATTTTGATTATGGGAACGAAGGAAAGCTTGGTTTAAGGTAATAAGGATAAAGCAAAACATTTGTCATTTAAACTACAGGAGGATTCGGATCTTTTGTGTCTGTTGTAGGTTCAATATGTTAAGATGATACTGTTTTACAGAATAGAGGTGACCACAATTTTGCCATTCATGAGAAATGAATCCAGAATAACCACCACAGGCGAAATAACTGATTTGGAAGCGAAAGGTAACGTAAAGAAGGAACGAAATCGCAGCAAAATGGGTAAGAAAATGTAATATAACCTGTATAATGCAAACATTTTTAACCTTCTCAGAGTCATCTGCGTGATTAATTGTTGTGATAACGTAATTTTAGGTGAAATTTTCTTACTGTTTTATGTGTGAATATATGAGTATGATAAATGTATAATTGCGAGTCTCTTTTCAGGTGTGCGAACTGGTATAAATGTTTTGGCGTGTAAATAACCATTGTTCTTTTTAATGTGTATGTTTAAGGAAAGTTCTCCATATTTATCATGTGACAAGACGTATGCCGCGAGCGTCAAGAAGAGGACGAATTAGAACAATGTTGTAGTGGTATATACACGGTGTTGAAATAGCATTGAAGTAGCTTATTGGCTTAACTAGTAGTGGATAGAAGTAGAATATTGAGTAATGCATGTTTATGGGTAGTTAGTTTGTAGAATAGACAACAGGTGTGCATGTATGTGTGTGTAAATAACATGTGAACCCTATGCTGTCCTGACCTATACTTGCACAAGGCATAATCCTATTCATTTTAGTGAATTAATAAATAGCATTTGATTTATTAAAACGTAAGTGAACCACATTAGTGATGTGGATTTAAATATTATATTGTCAGTTCATTTAAATTTTTATTTTTATACTGTCAAGTCATTTCACTTTTATTTTTTTTACATTGTCAAGTCATTTAAATTTTATTTTATATTGTCGATTCATCTAATTTTTTTATAAAAAAAATATTAAGTCTCACTTTGTTCTTAAAAATTGTGAAAGACAATACTAAGTGGTATTATGTATGACATTGTGTAATCACATAAGGATGATGAAAAATTTCTGTGAATGCAGTTGAGAACGTGAAAACGAACCGGCAAAACTCTTAAGAGACAGCGGGAGCAGCCGGACTAGTTGTAAACTGGCGGGTTTCCCAGCAGGACACGCTGTCAGCCAGGCCACTTTGGGAGCGCGGCCGACAACAAAAGAAGGTACGCGGCAAACACTTTCCCTTGTACCTGGAGCTAATGGGCGGCCGCCCCCGACGACCCTTCCTCGAGGCGATGACCTGAGATGGGCGAGCGGTCCACCGCGCGGAAATCCATCTGCTGGCAACGCACCACACGCACGCGACCGTGACGAGACGGCCGCTGTGAAACAACACAAGGGGCGTGGAGCCTTTTGACAGGTACTGCCCAGAGAAACTTGCAGACGTCAACGACGCCTATCGACATTTCCTGATGGATGCCTACTGTCAAGCGACAGTAAATCATGGTTCGATGTTCTCTGGTCGCTAAGGGTGGCACAAAAGAAGAGCCATTAAGTGTCATCCTTGCCCAGGAATATCAACCTGGCGTGTCAAACGAGGATACCGCACGAATTTGACAACACAAACATGGAACCAAATCGAGATGACGTGACACGGGAGAAACTTCATGAGAGGGCAGAGACGGCGGGATCGCACGCAACAGATAGACAAAAAAATTCCTACTGACAGCTGCAGCGACGAACCCCCCCCCTCTTGCCCCTATATTGTGCCTCGGAACAGTGGAAGTACTGAGTGTGTCAGTGAACAGTGATTATACGGTTCTTAGTCCAGTGCATATACGTGTGTTTCTGTCAGAGAAACTCTGACTCCTGTGTTTTGCAGGAGTTCGATTTATTGGTGTTTATTAGACTGACTCTTGTATTTTGCAGGTGTTCTATTTATCTTTTTTAGACTTTGACTCTTGTATTTTGCAGGTGTTCTATTTATAGGTGTTTTTTTTTGTTTTAGATGTTGACTGTTGTACTGTTTTATTTATCGATGTTTGTTTTTGTGTGATGTATTAGATTTGTGATATTTTGTTTCGTAAATTCATTGCTGTGGCATTGCTTCGTTTATCAGTCAGATAGCTTTTTATTCTCATTGAACTGTGATCGATTAGCCTTTGCGTGGGGCATATTTACTGTGAGGAACCCCTTAAGGGTAACAATCACATAATTATTGTAGTTTCAGTATAATGACACAGTGCTCATTGTTTGCTAGCTAATTGAAATATAGTAGAGTGATTAAATGAGTGCCACATAGTTATTTTAATTCTACAAATTATTAGTTTTATACGATATAGAATTTTTTTGCGATAACCACTTTGTAAAACATGTTTTTTCTCTTATCATTTTGTTGTTTTTGCAGATTGTGCATTGTTATGCTCTGCTTTTTAATACCGATGTTATTTGATGTTCTTTTTTTAATTGCTGTGGCACCTTTGCTATTTTCATAAATTTTGCTTGTTAATAAACAGTCATAAATTTTCCTGTGATCAGTTGGCTCTTGCAATGAGCAAATACTGGTGAACTCCATAAGAGTAACAACCAGAAATTGTTTTCATATTAATGACACAAGAACCATTGTTTTTACTTGCTGACCGAAATAGGTCTACACTACCTTTTAAATAGGTGTCACAGATTGTGTTCTTTTTTTTCTGTTTGAAATTGGTAGATTCTAAAGATGTGTTGAAATTATTGTGTTTTAGCAAGTAGCTGGTGTCCTTTTGCCTTTTCTTTTACACTTTTGGTTTAAGTAGGGTGTGAGAAGCCTGCTTGGGAATGTCCTAGCATGGCCAGAAAATTCCCTGCACAGTCTTTTCCCGGAGCGTTGGGGTTATGAAAGGTCTCTGTTGGATTCCTTTCATGTTTAATTTCTTAAATCTGTTGCCATTTATGGAATAAATTCCTCTTCTAAATGTACTGTGGCGTTTCTGACTATCTGGGAGGAGACTGAGCAGTGGAACGTGTTACTTTTACACATAAACAAGAACGATCTGTCACACTACTACACTTTAAAGCACAGTTTATATGTGATTCTTATATGTAATTCATGTCACACAGTCTCATACGGAACCTACATCCGCTTTCTTTTATATACTGTATATGATAAGATACTGTCATTCCCCTTCCCTTTTGTGTGAGAGGATGAATGAGCATATGCATTTCTAGTTGCATGCTTGAGGGTAGCAGACAAGGCTGTCTGCTAGAGAACAGTAGGACCAACGTCAGAACAGGTAGCTACGCTTCCTAAAAGCAAAGAGGTTTCTATCCTTAGTATGGTCCTGTCCGTCCGTTGTCATGTTGGTATAGGAAGCTGCCCCTCTGGCCACTTCCGTTGGTCTTTGTGAGCCACCCTCAGGAAGCACGCTCGGAAGTCGGCAGTTGCTGTGTGGCCGTGGCGAGCGTCTGAAGTGGTAAGATCTCCGGCTAAGCGCGTGTCTGTTAAGTCCGTAGGACAATGGATTTCTTAAGTTCAGCCTAACTGAAAATTTAATCACTTTTATTTCGGGTTTAGGTCTAAAATATCCGATGTTATCTTAAATTGCAGCGCAGTGTAATTATCGTGTGAAGTTCAGGTTATTTTTCGGTAGTTGCTTTGTTACTACTTTGTGAGTAAAGTGGAACCACGTGTGATCAGTAACTCTAACTAAGTTCATCAATCTTAAATCCGAATGTGCGTGAGATTATAACGTCTCGTCTTGAGAATATTTTTTTAATATAGCAACTTTTCTTTATACTTTTCTTTATGTTCAACCCACGTGGGGTGTACTTTGCGAGACCAGTACCACGTGCTTATGTAACTGTTTGACCCATCAGGTTAATAGTAAGACGTTAGTAACCTGTTCAAGGTTTTTCTTTTGTCAATTGCTTTTCGATCGAATTTATTTTAATTACCAAAATTATTGTGGAGTTATACGCTTTGTGTAAACCAAGTTGACCACGTGAAGCATGCGGTGTAATCATCAAGGTAGCCTTCAGTTATTCTTTTTGGGAAGATTTCACAAAGAGTTAATATGAATTTAGTATACCAGTGTGTGGTAATTACATGACGGACAGGATTGTGCTATGAACGTAATTTCTTTGGGTGAAAACTGAATCTGTTTGTTGTGGTTAATTTCTTCTTGCTTATGTTTCAATGTTCTTCGTGTGTTATTTTATGAATGGAGTGTTGTATGCAGTTTTCCAAATCTCGGCTCCATGTTTTATGTGTTCCGTAAGATTACCATCTCACATTCTTTGCAATCGTAAATAAGGCACCAGCTCAGTTATAACTCACGTATAATATGCTGAAATTTCAATGAACAATCTTAAAATAAATTTCCAAATATAAACTGATTTCTTTCTTTTTATTTAAATTCTCCTTTTTTTATATATATATATTACCGGTTTTGTATGACTATTAAAAGATTATCATTAATGTTAGTCTGCTTGGTAAACCTAGACTAAATATCTGATGAAACAGTTGCCCAGTAATCCACGGTTAACGTCCCCTGACAGATCACGGCTTTTAACCCACTTTCATTGTCAATTAGCACCGATTTCAGCATACCAAATTAAAGTAACAACCTTACAAAGTGACGGAGATGGTAAATGAGATCTTAGGCGGAGCAGAGATACCAGCCAAGCTCACGGATGGGACCATCATACTCATACCGAAACAGAAAAAAGCCCGACGAATAGAAGACTACCGTCCCGTCACGCTCCTGAATGCCGATTAGAAATTAATAGCCAAATGCCTCGCAAGCAACTTGAAGACTGCAATGACCAAAGCAATAAGCCCGTGGCAGACGTGTGCAGTGCCAGGTAGAAGTATATTCAACGCTACCTCCACCTATAGAGACGTGATAGCACATGCAGCCACCGACAGGAATACAGCAGCAATAATATCCGTAGACTTCAACAAGGCTTTCGATAGGATCGATCAGAGCTACTTAATGAAGACGTTAAGAAGACTAGGATTCGGACCAAAATTCAACAGCATCGTCGAAAAACTACTGTTGTTGTTGTTGTGGTCTTCAGTCCTGAGACTGGTTTGATGCAGCTCTCCATGCTACTCTATCCTGCGCAAGCTTCTTCATCTCCCAGTACCTACTGCAACCTACATCCTTCTGAATCTGCTTAGTGTATTGATCTCTTGGTCTCCCTCTACGATTTTTACCCTCCACGCTGCCCTCCAATGCTAAATTTGTGATCCCCCGATGCCTCAGAACATGTCCTACCAACCGATCCCTTCTTCTAGTCAAGTTGTGCCACAAACTTCTCTTCTCCCCAATCCTATTCAATACCTCCTCATTAGTTACGTGATCTACCCACCTTATCTTCAGCATTCTTCTGTAGCACCACATTTCGAAAGCTTCTATTCTCTTCTTGTCCAAACTAGTTATCGTCCATGTTTCACTTCCATACATGGCTACACTCCATACAAATACCTTCAGAAATGACTTCCTGACACTTAAATCTGTACTCGATGTTAACAAATTTCTCTTCTTCAGAAACGCTTTCCTTCCCATTGCCAGTCTACATTTTATATCCTCTCTACTTCGACCATCATCAGTTATTTTACTCCCCAAATAGCAAAACTCCTTTACTACTTTAAGTGTCTCATTTCCTAATCTAATTCCCTCAGCATCACCCGACTTAATTTGACTACATTCCATTATCCTCGTTTTGCTTTTGTTGATGTTCATCTTATATTCTCCTTTCAAGACACTGTCCATTCCGTTCAACTGCTCTTCCAAGTCCTTTGCTGTCTCTGACAGAATTACAATGTCATCGGCGAACCTCAAAGTTTTTACTTCTTCTCCATGAATTTTAATACCTACTCCGAATTTTTCTTTTGTTTCCTGTACTGCTTGCTCAATATACAGATTGAATAACATCGGGGAGAGGCTACAACCCTGTCTCACTCCTTTCCCAACCACTGCTTCCCTTTCATGCCCCTCGACTCTTATAACTGCCATCTGGTTTCTGTACAAATTGTAAATAGCCTTTCGCTCCCTGTATTTTACCCCTGCCACCTTCAGAATTTGAAAGAGAGTATTCCAGTCAACATTGTCAAAAGCTTTCTCTAAGTCTACAAATGCTAGAAACGTAGGTTTGCCTTTTCTTAATCTTTCTTCCAAGATAAGTCGTAAGGTCAGTATTGCCTCACGTGTTCCAACATTTCTACGGAATCCAAACTGATCTTCCCCGAGGTCGGCTTCTACCAGTTTTTCCATTCGTCTGTAAAGAATTCGCGTTAGTATTTTGCAGCTGTGACTTATTAAACTGATAGTTCGGTAACTTTCACATCTGTCAACACCTGCTTTCTTTGGGATTGGAATTATTATATTCTTCTTAAAGTCTGAGGGTATTTCGCCTGTCTCATACATCGTGCTCACCAGATGGTAGAGTTTTGTCATGACTGGCTAAAACTACTAAAGAATGGCAAATCCAGAATAGCCATAAACGGCTGGACAACAAAATACCTAGCGCTAAACAGGTCAGTGAGGCAAGGCTGCCCCCTGTCAATGGCCCTTTTTGCAGTAGCACTAGACCCGCTATTGAAGAAGATCGCCAATAGCATAGCAGGCTACACGGTGGAAGACAAAACAGTGGCTTGCGTAGCCTACGCAGATGACATGGGAATCTTCAACCAACAACGCGAAGAAATAAAAACAGTGGAAGAAAAACTGCACACTTTTGAAGAAGCGTCAGGTGCAAAAATAAACAAAAAGAAAACAGTGCTACTGCCAATTGGGAATAAGCAGATAAATGCAGCGAGTCAGTGGTATGAAGTGGTCGAGAACCACAAAGTACTCGGCATCTTCATGCAGCCTTGCCCACAAAAAATGGCAACATACAACTGGAGGAACGCACTACATGTAATACGAGGCCTCACGAGAGTGCATTCAAACAGGAAACTAACCCTCCATCAAAGAACAGACCTCATAAACACAACGATCCTATCGAAAGCCTATTACCTGGCACAGATCCTGACCTTACCAAAAGAAATAGCTAGGGCAATCACGGAAGCCGTATACTACCTCCTGTGGCGAAGAGAAATCTTCAAAGTGGCGCAGGAAACTTGCTCGCTACCGATAGAGGAAGGAGGACTCGGTCTTGTGGAAATAAGAACGAAATGTGCAGCGCTTCTACTAAAAAGGACGCTGGAAATCAAGGAGAAGAACCCAGAAAGCATCACAGCAGCACTGATAAGAAGAATGAAACCTGCATCTGAAGAACCGCCAATAAACACGAGCCACATCCCGTATAAGATTTGCCACGTAAGACAATACTACATAGACAAGAGCTATGCATTGACAACCGTGGCAAATCCCAGTCACAGGACAGCGAGGCAAATTTACAGGGCGCTGAGGGGAAGGCCTGCCAGAAACAAAATAGAAAACAAGTTCCCCAATCACAACTGGCCACAGATATGGAAAAACATCACGGAAACCACGCTACCAAAGCACGTGAAGGCGAACTGGTACCGAATAGTAAACAGGACGGTAGCAACAAACGAAAAATTAGCCAGAATCAAACTGAGAGATTCAGATAAATGTGAAGCATGCAACTGTGTCGACACATTAGAGCACCGCTTCACATGTAAGAACGGGGTGAGCATATGGGAAACGTGCCAGAGAATGGTGGCAAAAATAAATAGAACGGACCAGCGAGCTATAACACCTACAACCATCACTGCGCCCGACATCAAACCATTTCCCAGGCCGAAAAGGCTGGCAACCCTGTGGATCCTCGGCATGACAGGACACGCCATCGTGACGAAGCGGCAGACGGACCACGTCGACTTCCTGATGGACCTCTGGGAGGAACATAAGGAAGCCCAGCAGAAAAGGCGGTACGACGAGGACTTCCAGAACTTCCTCCGGATACCCCTGCAGGCAGCCATCGACGTCGTGTTCCCCGGCGGCACGTGAACACCAGCGCGCCTCCCCACAGCACCGCAGCAACCTCCACAGTGTAGTGCAGTGATAAAAGTGAAATAGTACAAATCCAAAAACAAGTGAAAGTAGAAGTGCGCAAAAGTGTTTTAAGAAATGCAGCAAAAAGAAAAAAGAAAGTGTTTTATCTGTGTGAACACACTAGGGTGTAGTGTTTCAGTGCTATAACCTCCCAATCACCACCGGATAACAGGTACATATTAAAGTGTTCTTTCCCTTCCTAAGTGCCACAAAGTCATAAGATGTACTAATAAAGCTTTGCACTCATCTCTACTTTCACCTTCGTCCTTCAACTGTCAGATCTGTCTTTCCATGTAAATAATATGTGATGCATGCTTAAACACCGAACCAAAACCGGACCTCCTTTGTTTCTACCACCCTTTCATGCCTTAAATGCAATATGTAATTTAAATGTATATAACTTAATGTAATCAGTATCTAAATAACTATGCTCATTTTTTGTTTGTTTGTTTGTTTGTTTGTTTGTATGCACATTGCAAGTGAATAACTCTGACATCAGAGAAATGCCAGTCGTGTCATTATTTGCCACAACAAACTTGGACATAAACATATAGCAATTAAAATGGACTACGCCCAGTAACGAATATAGGAAAAACTTATCGAAGTGCTTAAAAACGAAAAGAATGAAAGGAAAATTAGCAAATGGACAGCACGTCTTACAAAATAAATAAGGGTAATAAATACCATAAAAAGATGAAAAAAAAGAAAAAAGTTTAATTAGAGAACTGTAGTGCACAACCATACAGATGATTTATTCTGTTGTTTCTTTCTTTTTTCTGAAATAAAGATTAGGTTACAAATAAAAAAGGGTGCTGTTGGCTCTATCTCATTTTTTCATTTTTACGTCGCTACACCTGCCAGCCCTCTTTTCTATACTAACTTTCAGGTGTTGACAAAAAAATGCTTCCACAAGCATTTTAAACTACTGTATCAAACGTAAGATACGAAATCACAGTAATGAACTCAGTTTGAGCAAGAATGCGCGAAAGAAGAGTGTGCTAGAACGCCTTAAAAATAACACACTACAAATCGACAGATGAGTTCTAAAATAAGTCAGGGCCTACTGTTTTGTAGCAGTGCTAAATTCCACAAAGTAAATAAACAAAACAAACAAAAAAAATTAAACAAAATCTTCCGTTCTCGTCCGATCACCGAGGTGAAGCAACAACGTTAGTACTCAGATGGGTGAGCGCCTGGCAACTCTGGCTGTCTTCATTTTTCGCCTTTTAGTCGCTACTCCTGCCAGCCCCTTTCCATACCACCTGTCTGTTGTGACAAAGAGACTTCCTTAAGCATTTTAAACGGCCGTAAGGTACGAAACTGCAGTAATTAACTCAGTTTGAAGGAGAATGTGCCAACGAAGTTTGCCGGGAAGTCTTTGAAAACGACAAAACAGTACGAATCGGCAGATATGTTCTGAAATACGTCAGCGCCTGTTGTTCTGTAGCGGTGTACAATTCCTAATTCGTTATGTAATCATAAATTTATTCTTTAGTCGTCTCGTCGTCTCCTGCAGACGTTTCTCGTGCTTGCGCTGTTATATGGGCCACGACCCGAGCTGCAGCGAGCGGCAGTCGGGACAAGTCGGGACATGGATAGGAATGGTGCGAATGCACTGCAAACTACGCAAACATCTCTTGTGAGGCGAGGCGAGGAAGCTCACACCGCCAGCAGTGGCGCCCTCCAGCACGACACTGCCACACCCCGCACAGGCCATACGCCGGTCGGCCGCGCGCCAGCCAACACCCGGGCGCAGCGCGCTCCGCTCGGCCGTCGGTGCTTGCGTCAGTCGCGTGCTCGCTGTGCCACGTGGCGGATCCTCGTCTCGCGGTTTGCTGTTTTTCATCTAAACTGTGATTACTCATGGATTCTGAAGACCGCGAAAACAACATTCAGTGTGAATTTGACCGTAATGTAAGCTGTCCGTCCGCGTTGGAAATTCACCATTGGATGATCAATGACTTACAATTAACCGACAGTGATGTACCCGGATTGCAATTAGATACGTTCTTAAATTCTCTTTTCGTAAAGCTGAGTAATTCCGAGATTTGTGACAGTATCGTGACCGTAAATAATGGTGTCCGTAAATTTAAACATACCGACGGAAGTGTTAGTAACGTTAACATCTCAAATGCAGGCTTTGGTGTTCGCAACGTGCGTGTGTTTAACCTTCCATTTGAGGTTAAAAACGAGACCATCTCGCGCTGTCTTGGCCCTTACGGCACTGTGCTGTCAGTTATTAAAAAAAAGTGGTCGTCTGCGTACCCTTTTCAAGTAGAGTATGGTATTCGCAGCGTTAGAATGATTGTGCGGAAGCATGTTCCGTCATTCTTGTATATGACCGGTCATCGTCATCATTATTACCTACAGTGGACAACCACCAACCTGTTCCTACTGTAATGAAACGGACCACTTACAGACAACATTGTCCGCGTCGTAGGCGTCCGGTACAGTTGCCACTTGGTGATAACAGTGACCCACAGACAACGTGGGCGGCGGTTGCATTAGGTGCACCCCATTCGCCCGCCCGCCGTGTTGACACCCGTCTTGCAATGGACGTAACGCCTGTCGTCCCTGTGTTGATGTCGGTTCGGTCGTGTGGGTCGTTCCTCCGCCTGCTGATGTTGATATTGTTTCTGTTTCACGGTCGGACATTCCGTCCGAGTCGACAGAGACAGGTTCGGAACCCGCTCCGTTTGTTGTCTCTGACGTAGTGTCAAACCCGGTGCCCCCAGACGCTGTCGTGACGGACGTTGTTCAAACGGAAGTATCTCCTGTTGAGGAACATGTTCAATCTGACCCGTCCGAATCAATTCCTGTCGAACGCGTCTTTGTGTCATCACAAAAAGTGTCTGAGGCATCGGCGTCGGAACCTGTCCGTCTGCGTACTGCCCCCGTTTCGCTTCCTCCGTTATCGGTTCCCGCTTCTGTAGCTGCTTGCGCTCCGCCAAAGGTCCCTGGACCTCAAAAACCTAGGTCGCGGCGCGACACTGCTTCTCGGCGTCGCGGCTCTGTTGACCGAGCACGTAGTGCGAGTACTTCTACGTTTTTGTCGCAACGGTCTTCCTCTGGCAGGGTGCGTAGCCCGTCTCCGGAACGTAAACCCTCTCCGCGCTAGAAGCGTTCACAGTTACAGCCGAAGGCGTCTCAAAAAGCCGCGCAGCGTGTCGTTCCTGACGCTCGGACGGCTGCCCCCTCCGGGCGCCGTCAGCAGCATTCGGTGGCCAGCAGTCAGCCCGCGCGTGCGGACAGGAAATGGTACGCCATTTAAAGGGTGTGCTACATTTTGGGTAAACGGGCAGTGCAGTGGACACCGACATAGTTACCGCGCCAATTCCGGTCCATTCCTCGCAAAAGAGAAAGGCTGAAAACCCCCTGAGCGCCGCACGCGCACCTTTCCGCAACATTTCGCGTCGATCCCTCCCACGCACGACGTACCTATGTCGGTGGGAACTTCCGGTGCGCCCACGCTCACGGATGTTGCGGGTGCGTCTTCGCACACGCCACCGTGTGACTGGGGAGAGGATGTGGAGGAGGCTGACGGCACTTTCACTACCGTCTAGGTACTTTGTTTGATTCTTTGTGTATGGTAGCGCACCTTCCATCTGTTGTCGCTACTATAAATCTAAACCGGTTGGCGTCGCATGCTAAGTACCTCAGCTTGGTGGACTTTTTACGTTTTGTTGCTGCCGATGTAGTCTTTCTGCAAGAAGTTGTGTCCGATTTCTTACAATTTGTTCCAGGATATCAAGTGTTGTTTAACTTTGATCCGGAATGTAACTGTGGCACTGCGTTGTTGGTTAGGGACGGCATTGATTACACGGACGTTGCTACGATACCTAACGGGCGTGGGGTGGCCTGTACGGCCGGCCGGTGTGGCCGTGTGGTTCTAAGCGCGTGACCGCTACGGTCGCAGGTTCCAATCCTGCCTCGGGCATTGATGTGTGTGATGTTAGGTTAGTTAGATTTAGGTTCTAAGTTCTAGGGGACTGATGACCTCAGTAGTTAAGTCCCATAGTGCTCAGAGCCATTTTTTTGGCCTGTACGATTAACAACATCAGATACGTGAACGTGTACGCACCTTCCGGTGGTCTGCTGCCGCGCGACGACCGCGAGAGCCGCGGTCTGTCGGCCCCCAAGTCGCCCGGTCTCTTTCTGTTCCTGATCTTGCTGCAGCTGGCTCCTTCATGCCACACAGCCCTCCTCGATCTCAGCCTGAAAAGAAGAAGAAACATAAGTCCCGGGACAAAGAGCCTCTGGTGTCACCGGAGGTCCCTTCCCCGACTTCACAACCGGATTCTGACCTGTCGTTCATGGATGTCGCCCCCTCCTTGTCGGTGACGGGTGGGGACCCGGCGGTATGACTGGATTTAGCGTGTTCAGCCCCCATTTAATCCATCGTTCTGTGGTTCTCCAATGGAATTGTAATGGATACTATCGTCACCTTCCGGAATTGAAATCCTTTCTTTCGTCCTACTCTGCAGCTTGTGTGGTTCTCCAGGAATCTCATTTTACTGATGCTCACTCACCGACCCTCCGTGGGTTCCGTGTTTTTTGTCGAAATCGGGTCGGACCCCTGCGGGCTTCTGGTGGCGTTTGTACGTTGGTCCGTACAGACATTGCTAGCATGTGGATTCCTCTTCAAACTACATTGGAAGTGGGTGCTGTTAGGGTCCACAGACACTGCGGTCACAGTTTGCAATCTTTATCTCCCTCCTGACAGGACTCTTACACCTGCTGCCTTAACTGCCCTTCTTCAGCAACTTCCTCCTCCCTTCCTCCTCCTTGGGGATTTTAATGCTCATCATCCCTTGTGGGGCAGTCAGTGCCTTTCCATCTAGACCAGGTCTTCTTATAGACCAATTTACTGCAGACCACGACCTGTGCCTTCTTAATGATGGCTCCCCTACTCATTTCAGTGCCAGTCATGGTGCCTTTTCTGCCATTGATCTGTCTCTTTCTTCTCCCTCTCTCCTCCCTTCATTACACTGGTCGCCACACGACGACCTTTGTGACAGTGACCATTTCACGTTGATTATCACGCTTCCTTCCCGCTCCCCGATGGACAGGTTACCTCGTTGGTCTTTCCAACGCGCCTATTGGCCTCTACACATTACACAGGTCGTGTTTTCTCCCTCTTTTTCGGGTTGTATTGATGACGTCCTACGTGACGTGTCTGACGCGATTGTTCGCGCTGCTAGCCTTGCTGTCCCGCGCTCATCTGGACCATTTCGTCGCCAGCAGGTCCCGTGGTGGAGTACGGCCATTGCCATTGCCATTGCCATTGCCGTCCGTGATCGCCGTCGAGCTTTGCAACACTTTAAGAGGCACTCATCTGTAGCCAGCCTTAGTACCTTTAAAAGCCTTCGCGCTAAAGCCCGTTATTTAATCAAACAGAGCAAGCGGATATGTTGGGAACGATTCGTTTCTTCCCCTGGTTCTACTGTCCCTCTGTCACAGGTATGGGCTACACTTCGCTCTCTCCAAGGTTGCCATCGGCAGTCCACCCTCCCAGGCCTTCACCTCCCGGATGGCATTTGTACGGACCCATTAGTTCTTGCAGAACATCTAGCGACCCATTTTGCAGTGGCATCAGCGTCAGCCTCCTATCCAGCTGCTTTCCTTCATGAAAAACAGCGGGCTGAAGCTTCCACCTTATGTTTCACCCCTTGTGAGTCAATCTTACAACGAACCTTTTACTGAATGGGAATTTCTTTCTGCTCTATCTGCCCCTGGCCCAGATTCCATTCATAACCAACTGCTTCAACATCTCAGTGCTCCACAACGGCAAAATCTTCTTAACCGTATCTGGCTCCAGGGTGACTTCCCTTATCAGTGGAGGGATAGCATTGTGGTTCCTGTCCTTAAGCCTAGTAAGAACCCCCTATCTGTTGACAGCTATCGGCCAGTTAGTTTGACCAATGTTGTTTGTAACTTACTTGAACGGATGGTAGCCCGTCGGCTCAATTGGGTCCTCGAATCTCGGGATCTATTGTCCCCTTACCAGTGTGGCTTTCGAGAGGGACGGTCTCCAATCGATCATTTACTCCACTTGGAATCCGCAGTCCGGCAGGCTTTTTCCCAGCGCCGCCATTTGGTTGCAGTGTTTTTTGACCTTCGCAAGGCCTATGACACGGCCTGGCGCCATCACATCTTACTTACCCTTAATCAGTGGGGTCTTCGGGGCCCACTCCCGATTTTTATCCGTCAGTTCCTGATCCATCAGTCATTCAGGGTTCAGGTTGGTACTATTTTTAGTTCTCCATGGACCCAGGAGACGGGCATCCCACAGGGTTCTGTCTTGACTGTCTTTCTTTCCCTCATTGCTATCGATGGACTTGTGGCCTCTGTCGGTCCCTTGGTCGCCCCTGCCCTGTATGTGGATGATTTCTGCATTTGGGTTAGTTCCTCCTCGATGGTATCTGCAGAACTTCAGCTCCAGATAGCTATACGGCGAGCCTCTGCATGGACCCTCTCACACGGGTTTCAATTCTCTCCTTTAAAATCGCGAGTGGTCCACTTCTGTCGCCGTACTACGATCCACCCTGATCCAGAGCTCTATCTTGCTGCACAACGATTGCCTGTGGTCCCACAGTTTCGTTTCCTGGGTCTTCTTTTCGACAACAAGCTTACTTGGCTGCCCCATATCAGACTCCTGAAGGTAGGATGTTTCCGTAAACTCAATGTCCCTCGCTTCCTTGCCCACTCCTCTTGGGGTGCGGACCGTTCCCTCCTCCTCCGTCTTTATCGTGCTCTAGTTCTGTCTCACTTGGACTATGGTTGTCAAGTTTATGGTTGGTTGGTTGGTTTGTGGGATTGTGGGATTAAAGGGACCAGACTGCGATGGTCATCGGTCCCTTTTTCCAAAAAAAATAATAAATAAATAAATAAATAAATTTAAACCACCCAAAGAGAAGAAAAACGAACAGCAGGAAAGACGTCAGACGACACAGGACAAGAAAGCCTCTGACAGAGATCAGACAAAACAAATTAAAACACACAGTGTGACGGTGGTTGGCCGACCATAGAGAAAAAAAAGAGGAAAAGCAAACCACCAAGAACACATTAAAAACTCAGGTTAAAATCAGAGGCTAAAAGCCAGAATCAACACTAAAAACATGAACACTCAGATTAAACGATAACAACCCCCTGCCCGAATAAAACGCAAAACTAAGTCCACCATGATGATGATGATTATTAGCGTTTTAGGGCGCACAACAGCGAGGTTATCAGCGCCCGTTCCCAAAAGTTCAATTCAGAGCCGAATTGTGAGAGAATTGGTATTGTTCAAATTGCAAGATTGGACACAGCACATCAAAACAGGGAGATAAAACTAAAAATAAAATAGCAGTACAAACAGGTAAAAATAATTAATTAATGGTGGCTGAGTGACCACTTACAAATAATGGGTGACCAAACCACTGGACAGCACATTAAGACTTCAATCCCAATATTTTGGGAAGAAGGCCAGACATCACACAGAAACGTATAACTCTAGCGACACTCGCCTCATTATTAGTTAAAAGAGAGTGTAGGCCTGGTGGGAGAAGTCCACCATGGCAGAGTCATCTAGTAAAAGGGCAGGGAGCGTATCAGGCAGCGCAAATGTCTGCCTGAGCACAGTTAAAAACGGACAAGTGAATAAAATGTGCACCACTGACAAAACCGCCCCACAGCGACAGAGAGGCGGGTCCTCACGACGCAATAAATAACTGTGAGACAGTCGGGTGTGGCCAATGCGGAGCCGACAAAGAACAACTGAATCTCTGCGAGTGGTTGGTTGGTTGGTTGGTTGGTTTGTGGGATTAAAGGGACCAGACTGCTACGGTCATCGGTCCCTTTTTCCAAGTACTAAAAACACCCACAGAGAATAAAAACGATTAACAGAATAGAGCACAGACGACACAGAACAAGAGAAACTGAGACAAAGACCAGACAAAAAGAACTAAAATCACACAGAGTGTGACGGCGGTTGGCCGACCATAGAAATAAAAAAGGAAAAGCCAACCACTTAAAACACATTAAAAAATCAGTTTAAAACCGGAGGCCAAAGGCCAGAATTCACACAAAACAATAAGATAAAACAGAAACACTTAGAGTAAATGATAAAAACCCCCTGCCCGAATACAACGTAAAACTAAGTCAGCCGTAGCAGAGTCATCTGTTAAAAGGGCAGGGAGTGTGTCAGGCAGTGCGAACGACTGCCTGAGCACAGCTAAAAGCGGACACTCCAATAAAATATGGACCACAGATAAAACGGAGCCGCAGCGACATGAAGGTGCGTCCTCATGGCGCAATTAGTGGCCGTGCGTAAGCCGAGTGTGCCCAATGCGCAGCCGGCAGAGGACAACAGACTCCTTGCGGGAGACCCGCTTGGACGACCGCCACACAGTCGTCGTCGCCTTGATTGGCCGGAGTTTGTTGGGCGTGGGCAGATTGCGCCAATCAGCGTCCCAAACCGAAAGAACTTCGCGGCGTAGGACTGCCCTCAAATCAGTCTCCGGGAGGCCAATCTCCAGACATGATTTACTAGTGGCCTCTTTCGCCAGGCGGTCAACATTCTCATTACCAGGTATCCCAACATGGCCTGGGGTCCACACGAAGACCCCAGAGCGGCCGCAACGCGCAAGAGTATGCAGGGACTCATGGATAGCCATCACCAGACGATAACGAGGGAAACACTGGTCGAGAGCTCGTAAACTGCTCAGGGAATCGCTACAGATAACGAAGGACTCACCTGAGCAGGAGCGGATATACTCTAGGGCACGAAAGATGCCAACCAGCTCAGCAGTGTAAACGCTGCAGCCATCCGGCAAAGAACGTTGTTCGGAATGGTCCCCTAGAGTTAGCGCATACCCGACACGACCAGCAACCATCGAACCGTCAGTGTAACCAATTCCAGAGCCCTGTGGCCAGGATGGAATAAAAGTGGCGGCGGAAGGCCTCTGGAGGGACTGAGTCCTTCGGGCCCTGTGCCAAGTCGAGCCGAAGGCAAGTGCGAGGAACATACTACGGGGGTGTACGCAGAGGTGCCTGGAAAGGAGGTGGAACAGGGAAAAACCCAAGCCCGGAGAGAAGCTCCTTGACGCGTACGGCGATCGGACAACCCGACCGGGGCCGACGGTCTGGCAGACGGACGACTGACTGCGGGAACAGGACACGGTAATTTGGATGCCCGGGCAAGGTAAAAACATGGGCAGCATAAGCAGCCAGTAATTGTTCGCGTCGTAACCGCAGTGGAGGGACACCTGCCTCAACAAGGTTACTGTCCACGGGGCTGGTGCGGAAAGCACCAGTGGCAAGGCGTATCCCGCTATGGAGGATTGGGTCCAGCACCCGCAACGCAGATGGGGAAGCTGAGCCATAAGCCAGGCTCCCATAATCCAGACGAGACTGGAGTAACGCCTGGTAGAGCAGGAATGGGGTAGATCGGTCGGCGCCCCAACGGGTGTGGCTCAAACATCACAGAGCATTGAGATGCCGCCAACACGCCTGTTTGAGCTGCCGGATATTAGGCAGCCAAGTCAACCGGGCATCGAAAACCACCCCCAAAAACCTGTGTGATCCCACCACTGGAATAAGTTCGCCGTTAAGAGAAAGCTGCGGCTCCGGGTGGACAGTACGTCGCCGGCAGAAATGCATAATGCGGGTCTTGGCTGCCGAAAACTGGAACCCATGAGCTACAGCCCAAGACTGCGCATTGCGGATTGCGCCCTGTAGCTGACGTTCAACAGCTGCAATGCCAATAGAGCTGTAGTAAAGGCAGAAGTCGTCAGCATACAGGGAAGCGGAGACAGAACGTCCCACGACCGCAGCGAGCCCGTTAATGGCTATTGAAAACAGGCAGACACTGAGGACAGATCCCTGAGGCACGCCGTTCTCCTGGACGTGGGAGGAACTATACGAGGCCGCGACTTGCACGCGGAAGGTACGATACGACAGGAAATTGCGGATAAAGATCAGCAGAGGGCCCCGAAGACCCCATCCATGAAGCGTAGAATGGATGTAATGACGCCATGTCGTATCGTACGCCTTCCGCATGTCGAAAAATACAGTGACCAGGTGCTGATAGTGGGCAAAGGCAGTACGGATGGCCGACTCCAGGCTCACCAGATTGTCGGCGGTGGAGCGGCCTTTCCGGAACCCACCCTGAGACGGAGCCAGAAGGCCCCGAGACTCCAGCACCCAATTCAACCGCCGGCTCACCATCCATTCGAGAAGCTTACAAAGAACGTTGGTGAGGCTAATGGGGCGGTAGCTGTCGACCTCCAAAGGGCTCTTGCCCGGTTTCAAAACGGGGATGACAATACTTTCCCACCATTGCGACGGAAACTCACCCTCGACCCAGAGACAGTTGTAAAGGTCGAGGAGGCGTCGCTTGCTTGCCGCCCTGCGGGTCTGGGGTAAGAATAGGCCCGAGGTATTCCTGCCTGTCGTAAGAGGCGACTAAAAGGAGTTTCAACCGTTTCGGCATTCCATGTGATGGTCCCCCTTGGGGTTTAACCTCCTTTTTTCAAAATTCTACAGAAGTACGAGCCTTTTGGGGAAGGACGCCTTACGTGGTGTACCACTGGTTCTCAGTGCACTAAGACCTTGGCACTCAGCATTGTACTGGCGTTGTAACCGTACGCACTATTCCTCAAATTGGGCCTAAACGCCTGATGGGTTCTACAAGTTACGCCCATAGTGCGTCCCCATCTGCACCTACGATCCTGATGGACTTTCCATGGCACCCGAAATCCAGCACGGTAGCCAGCCTGTATTGGTGGGGTCGTCATGTACCCTCTAGGTTGTAGCCCCATGACAACACAGGGATCGTACTGCCAATACCTGAGCTGCACCCTCCCCACGTCGGCCAAGGAGTAGATGCGCGTCTCCTTGGGGCATCAGGACTCCCGGCAACGGTCATCCTGCCAGGTGGCCCTTGCTGAGGCTGGGTGGCGCCCGTGGGGAGAGCCCCTGGTCGGAGTGGGTGGTATCGGGGCGGACGTTTCGCAGATGAAACGTCAACACGTATCAGGTCGCTCTGCGGCCGAGTCTTTCAAAAGAAAAGGTACTGTCTCTAGTTCTGGTTCTCCTGCCATTTCCTCCTTGGCCACTCCCCGGGAGGAGGGACAGGCCCGCCGGCTTGGGGCGAAGTACTTCCCCCGCTATTTGGTCTGTTCTCTTATTCTGAGGCCAGGAAGAAGTATGACTGCCTCCATCCCGTGCCGTTGACTGCTTCGTTTGCCTCAGTTGCGTCCACTCCTTCTGCGGTATCCTCATCCCTATCCTGTCTCCTCCTCCTCCTCCTCCTCCTCCTCCTCCTCCTCCTCCTCCTCAGAAGCGATCCTCTTCTCAGGCATCCATTGGGGAAACGTTCGCGACCCCAGCTTCCGAGGTCCGGCGTTCCAAAATGGACCCCGCACGTGAAGACCTCCTTCGGGTCCAGCCCACCATCCCTGTGCCTCCTCGGATTTCCAAGAAGGCCTCCAAGAAGAAGTCTCTCTCCCCCTCTCCACCCCGGCGCGTTTCGTCTGACGCTCCATCCGTGAGTCGCTGCTCCCGGCCGTCCTCAGTTTCGCCAGGACGCTCTGCTGCCAGGCGCTCAGCTGGCCTCTCGTCGGCAAATGATGCTGCCCCTCCTACACCACCAGGGACAGCAGCTGCAACTGGTGACGACTCGATGGAACAGGATCCGCCTCCCGCCGGTTGTAGCGTTGTTCCCTCGAAACCTGGCCCTCCGCTGCCGTCGAGGTGACCAGCTCTTCCCCCGTCTCGTTCCCCCTCTTCTTTCACTAGCGATGGCCTTGTTACATTGGAACATAAGAGGTATTCGCTCTAATCGGGAGGAATTGCAACTGCTCCTCCGCCTGCACTGTCCGCTCGTCCTTGGTCTCCAGGAAACCAAGTTGTGCCCGACTGACCGTATTGCCTTTGCCCACTATACCTCGGAGCGGTATGACCTCCCCCCTGTGGACGGTATCCCAGCTCATGGTGGGGTCATGTTGCTCGTTTGGGACGATGTCTATTACCATCCCATCCCATTGACCACCCCACTCCAAGCAATAGCTGTCCGTATTACTCTTTCTGCCTTTACTTTTTCCGTTTGTACCATCTACACTCCACCGTCATCCGCAGTTAGTCGGGCTGACATGATGCACCTGATTGTTCAGCTTCCTCCGCCGTATTTATTGTTCGGCGACTTCAATGCTCATCATCGTCTTTGGGGCTCTACTGCATCCTGTCAAAGAAGCTCACTCTCGGCGGATTTCTTCAACCATCTCAATCTTGTCTGTCTCAATACTGGCACCCCAACTTTCCTCTCGGACTCTACTCATACCTACTCCCACTTGGACCTCTCGATCTGTTCTACCACTCTTGCCCGTCGGTTCGAGTGGTATGTCCTTTCTGATACCTATTCGAGTGACCACTTCCCCTGTGTCGTTCGTCTCCTGCACCACACCCCATCCCCACGTCCTTCTAGCTGGAACATACCAAAAGCCGACTGGGGTTTTTACTCCTCCCTGGCGACCTTTCCGGACCACGAATTTCTCAGTTGTGACAGTCAGGTCGAATACCTCACGGCTGTTATCATCAATGCTGCCGAACGTTCCATTCCTCGTACTGCCTCTTCTTCACGTCGCGTTTCTGTCCCCTGGTGGAATGAGGCTTTCAGAGACGCTATCTGTGCTCGACGACGTGCTTTACGCACCTTTCGCCGCCATCCTACGTTGGCGAATTGTATTGGATACAAACGACTCCGAGCGCATTGCCGTAGAGTCATCAAAGACGGCAAAAAAGCTTGTTGGGCCTCTTTTATCAGCTCCTTTAACAGTTTTACTCCCTCTTCTGTCGTCTGGGGTAGCCTGCGCCGGCTGTCGGGCATTAAGGCCCACTGCTCGGTACCTGGCCTGACCTCAGGTAATGAGGTCCTTATTGATCCTGTGGCTGTCTCCAACGCCTTCGGCCGGTTTTTCGCGGAGGTTCCAAGCTCCGCCCATTACCATCCTGCCTTCCTTCCCAGGAAAGAGGCAGAAAAGGCTCGGCGACCTTCCTTCCACTCGCTGAATCTGGAAAATTATAATGCCACCTTTCCTATGCGGGAACTCTAACGTGCACTTGCACTGTCCCGGTCCTCTGCTCCGGGGCCAGATGCCATTCACGTTCAGATGCTGGCACACCTTTCTCTGGCGGGCAAAAGCTTCCTTCTTCGTACCTACAATCGCGTCTGGACCGTAGGTCAGGTCCCCATGCGTTGGCGTGACGCCGTCGTTGTTCCTATACCAAAACCCAGGAAGGATAGACACCTTCCTTCTAGTTACCGCCCCATTTCTCTTACAAGCTGTGTCTCTAAGGTGATGGAGCGCATGGTTAATGCTCGGTTAATCTGGATTCTTGAATCTCGACGGCTACTTACCAATGTCCAATGCGGCTTTCGTCGCCGCCGCTCCGCTGTTGACCACCTTGTGACCTTGTCGACATTCATCATGAACCACTTTTTGCGACGGCGCCAAACGGTAGCCGTGTTCTTCGATTTGGAGAAGGCTTATGATACCTGTTGGAGAGGAGGTATCCTCCGCACTATGCACAGGTGGGGCCTACGTGGTCGCCTGCCCCTTTTTATTGATTCCTTTTTAATGGATCGAAAGTTTAGGGTACGTGTGGGTTCCGTATTGTCCAACGTCTTCCTCCAGGAGAACGGAGTGCCTCAGGGCTCCGTCTTGAGCTTAGCCCTTTTTGCCATCGCGATCAATCCAATTATGGATTGCATTCCACCTAATGTCTCAGGCTCTCTCTTTGTCGATGACTTCGTGATCTACTGCAGTGCCCAGAGAACAAGCCTCCTGGAGCGCTGCCTTCAGCGTTGTCTAGACAGCCTATACTCATGGAGCGTGGCAAATGACTTCCGGTTCTCTGAAGAGAAGACGGTTTGCATCAACTTTTGGCGATATAAAGCGTTCATTCCGCCATCCTTACATCTCGGTCCCGTTGTTCTCCCATTCGTGGAAACAACTAAGTTTCTGGGGCTCACGTTGGACAGGAAACTGTGTTGGTCTCTGCATGTCTCTTATTTGGTGGCCCGTTGTACACGTTCCCTTAATGTCCTCAGAGTTCTTAGTGGTTCATCTTGGGGAGCGGATCGCACTGTCCTGCTTCGCTTGTATCGGTCCATAGTCCGATCGAAGCTGGATTATGGGAGCTTCGTCTACTCGTCTGCTCGGCCATCCCTCTTACGCCGTCTCAGCTCCATCCACCATCGGGGGTTACGTCTTGCAACTGGAGCCTTCTACACTAGTCCTGTCGAGAGTCTTTATGCTGAAGCTGCCGAATTACCATTGACCTACCGGCGCGACGTACTGCTGTGTCGGTATGCCTGCCAGCTGTTGTCTATGCCCGATCATCCCTCTTACCAGTTCTTCTTCGCCGATTCTCTCGACCGTCAGTACAGGTTGTATGTGTCTGCCCTGCTGCCCCCCGGAGTCCGCTTCCGTCACCTGCTTCGACAATTGGATTTTGCACTCCCTACCACCTTCAAAGAGGGTGAGAGCCCGACACCACCTTGGCTCCAGGCTCGGGTTCATATTTATCTCGTCCTCAGCTCACTCCCAAAGGAGGGTACTCCGGCTGCAGTATATTGCTCACGGTTTGTCGAACTTCGTGCTTGACTTGCCGGTCACACCTTTATTTACACCGATGGCTCCAAAACTGCCGATGGTGTCGGCTGCGCCTTTGTCGTCGAGGCCGCCACCTTTAAATACCGGCTCCTCGACCAATGTTCCAGCTTTACGGCCGAGCTTTTTGCTCTCCATCAGACCGTTCAGTATGCCCGCCGTCACCGCCATTCATCGTATGTACTCTGCTCTGACTCACTCAGTGCTCTTCAGAGCCTTGGAGCTCCCTATCCGGTCCACCCTTGGTTCAACGGATACAGCAGTTCCTCCATTCTTTCGCTGATAATGGTTCTCCCGTCCGCTTTCTGTGGGTTCCCGGCCATGTAGGAGTGCCTGGGAATGAGGCTGCGGAGGCTGCGGCCAAGGCTGCAGTCCTCCTGCCTCGGCCAGCCTCCCATTGTGTCCCATTATCTGACATTCGTGGGGACGTTTGTAAGAGGCTTGTGTCATTGTGGTGGTATGCTTGGTCATCCCTCCAAGGAAACAAGCTCCGGGCAGTAAAACCACTCCCGACTGCTTGGACAACCTCCTCCCGACCATCTCGGCGAGAGGAGGTCCTGCTGACCAGGTTGCGGATTGGGCATTGCCGGTTTAGTCACCGATACCTGCTCTCCGGTGACGCAGCCCCACAGTGCCCTTGTGGTCAGGCATTAACAGTGCGCCATGTTTTATTGTCGTGTCCCCGCTTTTATCAATCTCGTGTTGTCCTATCCCGGCCATCTACTTTACCGGATATTTTAGCTGATGACGCTCGAGCAGCTGCTCGTGTTCTGCGTTTTATAACTTTGACTGGCTTGTCCAAAGACATCTAACTTTTTTGCTTATTTTATCTGCATCTTTGTCAAGCCGTTCTGGTGTCCCCCCTCCCCTTGAGTTTTACTAGATTCCCTGTGCTCTAATAGCTGTGACTTGGTGCTAATGACCTCAGTAGTTTAGCGCCCTTAAATCCCACAAAAAAAAAAAAAAAAAAAAAGAGGCGTCGCTTGTAGTCCACTGAAAGGTGTTTCAGCATCTGACAGTGGATGCGATCGGGCCCGGGAGCGGTATCAGGGCAAGCGGCAAGAGCACTGTGAAATTCCCACTCACTGAATGGAGCATTGTAGGATTCAGCAGTGTGGGTGCGAAAAGGAAGACTCCGACGTTCCATCCGCTCTTTAATGTAGCTGAAGGCCTGGGGGTAATTCGCAGAAGCGGAACTCATAGCAAAATGCTCTGCTAAGCGGTTTGCAATTACGTCGGAGTCAGTACAAACTGCTCCATTCAGTGAGAGCGCAGGGACGCTGGCTGGGGTCCGATAGCCGTAGACGCGTCGAATCTTGGCCCAGACCTGCGATGGAGTGACATGGAGGCCAATGGTGGACACATACCGCTCCCAGCACTCCTCCTTGCCTTGGCGGATAAGGAGGCGGGCCCGCGCACGCAGCCGTTTGAAGGTGATGAGGTGTTCAATGCAGGGATGTCGCCTGTGACGCTGTAGCGCCCGCCGGCGATGTTTAATCGCTGCAGCGATCTCAGGCGACCACCAAGGCACAGTCTGCCGCCGAGGGGACCCAGAGGAACGGGGAATGGCAGATTCGGCGGCAGTAACGATGCCGGTGGTGACCGATGTAACCATCGCAACAATGTCATCATTTGAGAGAGGCTCAATAGCGGCAGTGGAGGAGAACAAGTCCCAGTCAGCCTTATTCATAGCCCATCTGCTGGGGCGCCCAGAAGAGTGACGCTGTGGTAGTGACAGAAAAATCGGAAAGTGGTCACTACCACACAGGTCGTCATGCACACTCCATTGGAGAGACGGTAAGAGGCTATGGCTACAGATGGAAAGGTCAATGGCGGAGTATGTGCCATGCGCCACACTGAAGTGTGTGAAGGCACCATCATTCAAAATCGAGAGATCGAGCTGCGACAATAAATGCTCAACGGTGGCGCCTCGACCTGGTGCCACTGACCCACCCCACAGAGGGTTATGGGCGTTGAAGTCGCCCAATAGCAAGAAAGGTGGTGGCAATTGGGCTATGAGCGCAGCCAGGACATGCTGCGCGACATCACCCTCCGGTGGAAGGTAAAGACTGCAGACGGTAAGAGCCTGCGGCGTCCACACCCTAACAGCGACAGCCTCTAAAGCTGTTTGTAGAGGGACAGACTCGCTGTGAAGAGAGTTAAGGACATATATGCAGACGCCACCAGACACCCTTTCATAAGCTGCTCGGTTCTTATAATAACCCCGATAGCCACGGAGGGCGGGGGTGCGCATTGCTGGAAACCAAGTTTCCTGCAGAGCAATGTGGAGGAAAGGGTGAAGGCTGATAAGTTGTCGGAGCTCAGCTAGATGGTGGAAGAAACCGCTGCAGTTCTACTGGAGGATGGTTTTGTCCATGGCTGAGAAAGGCGTGACGGGACTGGGAAGGCAGATTACGCCGCTGGGTCACCTGCCGCCTCCGATCGAGCACCTGTACTAGCGCTATCCATGGCGTCTAAGGGACTGGCGAGATCGAGGTCCTCAGTGGACGCCAGAATCTCCACCTCGTCCTCAGACGCAGAGCTTGGAGGTTACGGTGGGGTGGCTGCCACCGCGATTTCCTTGGGCTTAGAGCTCTTCTTCTTTTATTACTCACGCTGCTCCTTGGGTTTAACTGGCTGGGAGGGCTTCACCGATTCAGTCTCCAGGACTGAGGAGGATCGTGAAGCCCTTCGACCAGCTGATTGTGGGCATTTACCCCACTGTCAGTCATCAGCCTTCCCGCTGGTAGAAACCAGGGAAGGGAGGGACCCAAGGGACCCCTTGCGAGCGTGAGAAGCCTAAGATGTTGGACGATTCTCTGGCTTAGAAGCGGGGACCGACGTCCCCGATGGGGGGGATGGTGTTGCTCCTGAGGTAGGTGGCGAAGGAGCAACCCGGTGGGAGGAGTTGTACCACTCGTCGATTCGGCCGGAAGCCGCGAAACGGATGGGGCGTGCACAGGTGTTGTAGCAGCGGCGTAGGAAGATGTCATTCTCACTGGATGTAATCGGTCGTATTTCCTTTCAGCCTCAGTATAAGTCAGTCGGTCCAGGGTCTTATATTCCATGATTTTGCGTTCTTTCTGGAATATTCTGCAGTTTGGCGAGCAAGGTGAATGGTGCTCCCCATAGTTGACACAGATGGGAGGCGGGGCACATGGAGTATCGGGATGAGATGGGCGTCCGCAATCTCGACATGTGAGGTTGGAAGTGCAGCGGGAAGGCATATGGCCGAACTTCCAGCACTTGAAGCACCGCATCGGGGGAGGGATATAGGGCTTGACGTCACATCGGTAGACCATAACCTTGACCTTTTCCGGTAACGTATCACCCTCAAAGGCCAAGATGAAGGCACCAGTAGCTATCTGATTTTCCTTCGGACCCCGATAAACGCGCCGGACGAAATGTACACCTCTGCGCTCTAAGTTGGCGCGCAGCTCGTCATCAGACTGCAAAAGGAGGTCCTTATGGTAAATAACTCCCTGTACCATGCTTAAACTCTTATGCGGTGTGATCGTAACAGCAACATCCCCCAACTTGTCACAAGCAAGTAACCGCCGCGACTGGGCTGAGTATGCCGTTTGTATCAGGACCGATCCAGAGCGCATTTTGGACAAGCCCACCACCTCCCCAAACTTGTCCTCTAAATGCTCGACGAAGAACTGAGGCTTTGTGGAAAGAAAAGACTCCCCTTCAGCTCTCGTACAAACTAAGGATTGGGACGAATAATTGCTACTGCCATCCTGTGATTTACGTACCTCCCACAGTGAGGCCAGGGAGGGGAACGTTTTCGGATCATACTTCTCAGCGTTAAATTGAGCCAGAGAACGCTTAGAGACTGCTGGCAGCTGGCCACCAGCGAGAGACGATGTACCACGCTTCATTGCGGGTCATCCGCCCTGATGCCACCTACTCCGACCAAGGGCCCTCCCCACGGGCGCCACCCAGCCACAGCAAAGGCCACCTGGCAGGATGGCCGTTGCCGGGAGTCCTGATACCCCAGGAGGATAGGCATCTACTCCTTGGCATACGTGGGGAGTTAACGGCGCAGGCATCAGTAGAGCGATCCCTGTGTTGTCAGGGGGCTACAACCAACAGGGTACATGGCGACCCCACCACAACGGACTGGCTACCGTGCTGGATCTCAGGTGCAAAAATATCCAAGGTCGTCGTCGCAGTTAAAAGAAACACTGCAGAGGGCAGCGTGGTAATCGCACCCAGGGACGTATCCTCGCCCTAGAGATCGAAAACGAGCGGGACACCATTGCAACGACGAAAAAGCCGGCTAAAGGTCTAATTGCACGACGGATACAGTGCACCATGTAAGGCGCCCTTCCCCAATTGGCTCGCTCTTCGGAATAATTTAGAAAGATGGAGGTCAAACCCGAGAGGGGACCATCATATAAGGCCGAAACATGTGAGACTCCTTTTAGTCGCCTCTTACGACAGGCAGGAATACCGCGGGCCTATTCTAACCTCCGAACCCGCAGGGGGTGACTACGTACTGTTCGCGGCGATTGGTTCTGTGTCAAGAAACGGCAGACAGTACTTGGTGTCATTCTGACTGACAATACGCAGTGCATGGAAGCTCTTAACTGGCGGTCCACGCTGTATAAGGTTCGGGCTGTTGCGGAACTGTATGCCTCTCGGAATTTGGCGCTCCGTCAACGGGTGGCACTTATTAACACGCACATTTTGGCCAAAGCGTGGTATCTGGTACAAGTCTTACCTGTGCCGAAACAACTTGAACGGGCCAATCAACAGGCGGTCTATTGGTTGCTGTCAAAGGGTGACATTTTTAAGGTCTCCCTGGCAACCTGTACCTTGAGTCTGACGGAGGGGGGGCTGGGTTTCGTTGACTTTCGCAACAAGTGTGCGGCGCTCTTCGTGAAGCGGACTACCGTCGTGCTTGACAAGGGGCCGTGCAGTCCGATGGCTGCCTTGTTCCATGCATATCGCCCACCATCAGTGATTGCTCCGGTATCGGTCGGTCATATTCCGTACACGTTGAACTTCGTACGCCGGTATTATGTGTATAACAGCTATCTGGTGCTCGGTAATGTCCGTGCGTACAATGTTGGTGACATTGTTCGCGCTCTTCGGGGATCGCCGAGCAGGAATAAATGGGAGTATCGGCTACCTCAGCACGACTGGAAGATGGTGTGGAGGAACCTCGCCGCCGCCGTTATTCCGGCCAACGTTCACGCAACAGGGTATAAAGTGGTCAACCGCACATTTCCGACTAATGCATAGCTGCGCTCTATCTGATTTCTTCGGGTGTACGTGATTCGTGTCCTGAGGAGGATACCATCGAACACCGATTCGAATGTCGAAAATTCCGTGTTGTTTGGGACATTGCGTGTGACATGGTGCGTCTAATCAAAAGGCGTATCCGGCGTATCCGGCCACCAAACGAAATGCCACACTTTGGATTTTGGGACACACAGTTTTCTGTATTTTCATCCTGAAATTGACTGATGCCGTCGACTTTCTGTCTTACCTGTGGGCGGAACATAATCTGACACTCGGTCGAATGGCTTATTCCTTGACTTTCGCCAATTTTTTGCATGTTGCCTTGGCCCATGCATTCACCAAATTGTCACTTACCTCATAAGGCTACATACTCAATCTTGACATTTCTACTTTTCCTATCTGGCAATACTGCTAATATTAATGTTGAAGTGATTTGACGAAACCTTGCTTACCATGGGACTTACTTTCTTGGATAATGATTTATGGCATGGTAAAGTTGTGTTTATATGGACCGTATATTAACGAAAACGTAAAAATGACCTACAGTTTTGTGATTGGTGTTTTGTCCGTCAAAGTTCTTTTATGTTTGCTTTACTTTGTGTTTTTTTTTCGTGTTATTTGTTCTTTTCTCGCGACGACTGAGGGGACAGTGTCGCAGCGATCATTTTATTACAGTTGGTGTGTGTCTGCATGTGGGACTCCTTCCTGTTATTGTACGTCGACGTTTTGTTTTATTCTCCATGTACCATCCGTCGACCATTAGCGGAGACATTTTTTTCGGATGCCACGTGACTGTTGCTTTGGCGGGTTGTCGTTGCAATGAATCACTGTCACGGCAAGCTGCAACGGCGTCCAGTAGCCAATTTTGTTTCTATTATTTGGAATAACGTCTGGTAGGCGGACTCCCTTGCGTTTCTTTTCTTGTATTGGAGGATGTCAATTCCTTTCTGATTCTTGCAGTGGAAACCCACAGCACATATTCACGCCAGCACACCTCGCCGATGAAGGCAATATTTGGAGGGCGTTAACCAGAGATACTTGAAGTCAACAGCACCTTTATAGCACGAGAAGCTAGCCAAGAGAAGGTGTTTTGTGGAGAGCAAGAAGGCCGGGCTATAAGGGGAGATGGGAGGCCCGTAAAAAAAAATAAATAAATAAAAGAAATTAAAAAAATGAAAAAGTGCTGTTGGCTCCCCTTTACATTTTTTTTCTTTTTTTGCCGCCACTCCTGCCAGCACTGTTTCCATATAACCTTTCTGTTGTGACAAAGTGTGTGTGTTGGGGTTTATGGGCGCTCAACATCGAGGTCATCAGCGCCCTGACACACGTTAAAGGAACGAATGTGGACATACCGAAGAAAGCTGAAGCACACACGCAAAGAAAGCAGGAAAAGAAAGAAAATGCTATATAAGAAAGTAAAACCGAAGGAAAGGGAAAACATAGCAACAAGAATGCCACTGAAATTGTCACTGGCTGGCTACTTACATAAAATATGGGCGAGCTTGTCACACAGTGAGCAAATTAAAATCCTCTCCCTAAAATCTTTGTAAAAACATTTGACATGGCACAGAACTTTAAAACTTCAACCACATTCGTCCGAGTGTTGCCTAAAAGAGTTGGCAGGTCCGCTGGCAAGTTAGCCGCGGCCCGCTGGTCAGAAAATAAAACGCAATACAATAAAACGTGGCGCACAGTGACCTGGACGCCGCAATCACCACACATTGGAGGGTCTTCTCGCTGGAGCAGGAAGCCACGCGTCATAGGGCTGTGGCCTATTCGAAGCCGAGTGAGGAGAACCTCGTCCCGTCGATGGGGCTGAAAGGAAGTACACCACACACGCGTTGTGGGCTTGACTAGACGGAGCTTATTGTCAGTCACTTCCAGCCACTCATCCTCCCACCGACACATGACTCGTGAGCTCAACAACGAGGCGAGTGCGTGCAAGGGGATAGCACACTGAGATACGTATGGATCGAGACACGCCTCCTTGGCTGCGCGATCTGCCCTTTCATTCCCAGCAATGCCGACATGCCCTGGAACCCAGCAGAAAGCTACAATCTTCCCCAGTCGCTGTGGTCGGAGGAGGGCATCCTGGATGGTCTGGACTACTTTATCTGCCGGATAAAAATGGTGGAATGAGTGAAGGGCACTGAGCGAATCGGAACAGACAAGAAATTTAGGAGAGTAAGAATCTCTCATCTGCTCCAGCGCCCGCAAGATCGCAGACAATTCTGCATCAAAGACAGTAAAAGTCTGAGGCAGTCGGACCTTGAGGACATGATCCGGAAAAATAACTGAGCAACCAACGGAATCCCCTTGTTTTGACCCATCCGTAAAAACAGCTACATAGTCGTGGTGCTCAGATAAAATAGTAGAAAATGCTGCATTAAAAACAGTGGCAGGAGTGCAATCCCTCTTGTACTGCAATAAATCTAAAATCACTCCGGGCCTCTTCGGTAACCAGGGTGGCAGGCGGTTAAAACCCTGGATTTGGGGTTGTACAGACTCCACACCGAGCGACTCTAGCACACGTTGCACACGGATCCCAAATGGCAACGTAGCCTGGGGACGGTGGGAAAAAAGGCGGTCCAGAGGTGGATGGGCAACAAGGCGGTGAGCAGGCGAGCTGGGAGCTGCAAGAAACTTACAAGCCTGGCGCACCAGCAGGAGCTGCCGCCGGATGGTAAGTGGCGGTTCGCCAGCCTCAGCACAGAGGCTGGGTATGGGACTGGTCCGATAAGCACCCATGGCCAGTCGAATCCCAGCATGGTGGACCACGTCAAGGATCTGCAAATAAGACGGCCTTGCTGACCCATATACTGTGCACCCATAGTCCAGCTGTGAACGCAGAAAAGCCCGATAAAACTGAAGGAGACGCGCCCTGTCCGCTCCCCAAGACCTGTGGCTGAGGCACTTGAGGATGTTCAGTGCCTTCAGGGTTCTGGCTTTCTAGTCACGTAGGTGTGGCAGCCATGACAACCTGGAGTCAAAAATTAGGCTCAGAAACCGCACTGTGTGTCTAAAATGTAGGACAGCGTCCCCCATATGCAAAGCAGGCAACGTAAAAAGACGACGAGAACGATTAAAATGAACACAAACACACTTATCGGCAGAAAACCGTAAACCTGTCTTTGCAGCCCACTCCTCTAACCGCCGCACTGTTAGCTGCAACTGACGGCTCACGGTTGCAACACTGGAGGAGGAACAGAAAACAGCAAAGACGTCCACAAACAAGAAGCACTGTACTGGACTCCTCACTGTAGACATTATACTGTTGATGGCTATGGCGAAGAGGGTAACGCTTAAAACACTGCCCTGGGGGACACCGTTCTCCTGCGCAAAGCGATCAGACAGGACGTCACCAATCCGGTATCTAAAATATCGTGGCGAGAGGAAAGACTGAATGAAAAGAGGAAGACAACCACGAAAACCCCATTCGTGAAGCTGCTCCAGTATGAGACGCCTCCAAGTAGTATCGTAGGCCTTCTCGATGTGGAAAAATACACCTAGAAGGTGATGGCGTAGGAAAGCTTGTTGTATAGCCGCCTCCAGGAGGGCAAGTTATCGAAGGTGGAACGAAACCTCCTGAACCCACACTGAAAGCGACAAAGGAGTTGCCGGGATTGTAACATCCAGACAATTCTGCGGTAGACCATCCGCTCCAAGGTCTTCCCTATGCAACTAGTGAGGGCAACACTACGGTAGCTACTTGAGCTCGTGCGGTCTTTCCCAAGTTTTAAAAAAGGCATTAAAATTGCCTCACGCCACGCGTCAGGAAAGTGACCTGACGCCCAAATGGCATTAAAAAGTGCGAGGAGGATTTCTCTGTTGCGCATTGTGAGGTGCCATAGCATACTGTAATGGATTCTGTCGTGACCAGGGGATGTGTCACGAGCCCCAGACAATGCAGAATCCAGCTCCCACATAGAAAATGGGCAGTTGTAAACTTCATGAGAGGTCGACTGGAAGTTCAGACTACATCTCTCAGCAACCGCTCTATGGCACTGGAAACCGGGAACCTGACTGGTTGTTGCAGTAACTGTGGCAAAATACACTGCCATAGTCTGGGCAATGTCTCGTGGATCAGTGTGGAGAGTGCCGTTAGTCATTACAGCAGCTATGGGACACCTCCCTTCTCTGCCAGAAATTCTCCTGATGGTCTCCCACACAATGGAACTTTTGGTGGAACGATTAATGGTGTTCAGGAACGTTTGCCACGACCTCTTCTTGCTCTCACGAATAATGCGGCGACATCTTGCCCTCGCCACCCGAAAGGCTGCAAGATTCCCAGCAGTCGGCCGACACTTGAACCGACGCAGAGCCGCACGCCTGGTCCTGATCGCAGAGCGGCATTCGGCACTCCACCAAGGCACAGGTGGCCTCTTCCGGTGGCCTGTGGACTGTGGAATGGATGCTGCAGCGGCGTGGTGGACCGTTTTGGTAATATGATCCACCCACACCTCAACATTCGCACAGTGTTCGAATTGGGCCAACTGGCTATAAAGTGTCCAGTCAGCTCCACTGAGCACCCATCGTGGAGGTCTCCTTTCGGGGCCCACGCCATCTGGCAGGTGAATCCAGATGGGGAAATGATCACTGCCGTGCAAGTCAGCGACCACTTCCCAGTGAGCACTGGCGGCAAGAGCTGGAGAGCAAAGCGAGAGATCAATGGCAGAGAACGACACAGTTGCTGTGCAGAAATGAGTACTCTGTCCTCCATTGAGCAAGTAGGCACAGGATGACAGGAGAAGCCTCTCAATTGCTCTACCCCTGGGGCAGGTAATTGCAGAGCCCCAAAGCACATTGTAGGCATTAAAATCACCACAAATAATGAATGGCTGGGGGAGCTGGGTAAGAAGGTCGGTGAGGGCCGCTTCATCAAGAGCATCGTTTGGGGGCAAGTAAAGTGAACATACAGTCAATGGATGACGCACGTGCACGGACACAGCGACGGCCTGTAAAGTCGTCGTAAGTGAGAGAGGCGAGGAGTGGTAGTCCTTCCAGACGAAAATACCTACGCCTCCTCTAGCTCTCTCTCCACGCAGGTCGTCCTTTTTGTGGAGTGTGTAGCCTCATATCTCAGGGGAGTATGATGGATGGAAATACGTCTCCTGGAGACAGAGACACAGTGGTCTACCCTGAGAGAGTAGACGAAGTTCCTCCACATGCGTCCTGAACCCTAGCAAGTTCCACTGGAGTATGAGAGCCGTCTATGTTGGGGGTAGCACCTTCATCCTGTCTCTCCGACGGGGCGAGGAGACCGCAGCAGGTGGAGGGGCAGGCGTGGGACGAGATGATTGCCCCACACATACATCGTACTCCATCAACTCTGGGGAAGAATCAGATGAAGCCTCACGTAATACAACATCTGCCTGGTCAGATGGTTTACCACAGGATTTGACGCGCTGTTGCTGCTGTACGGTAGCTTTCTGTGGTTTGGTGGACTTTGGGGGAGCTGATGTGGGAGTGGTAATTGGCACACTGGGCTTGGGAACAGCCTCAGCTGTTGGAGGCGCCAGGGGCTGGCCCAAGTTCGCCACTGTACCTTTGTCTGACGTTCGAGTAGGGGCTACTGGCTCTGAAACACTGGCTGCGTTGAAAGTGCACTGACAGCTACAGGTGTTAGTGCCAACACTCACCACCTCGGTCTGCGTTGAGGCATCGACCTTTGGAGTAGGCTTCTGAACCAGGGAGGCAAAAGATGTAGCAAATGTGGGAGGTTGCATCGACTTATAGATCATCTTGGCCTCACCATAGGGGATACGCTTGGTTGTTTTTATTTCCTGGACCTTGCGTTCCTCTAAAAATATGCGGCAGTCCCTACTCCAAACAGATTGGTTCCCAGAGCAATTAATACATTTAGCCGGAGACGAGCAACCAACTCCTTCATGAGCAGCCTGACCACAGTTTCCACAAGTCGCTTCGCCTTTGCAGCCTAAGGTGGTATGCCCAAAACGCTGGCATTTAAAACAGCGCATTGGGGTCGGGAAATAAGGCCGCACACTAAGGCGAAGGAAGCCAGCTTTAACATGTTCAGGAAGTTTTGTGCTACTGAAGGTCAGAATAAAGGAGTCGGATTTGACAAGAGAGCCACCAACCCTCTTCATGATGTGTTGGACATCAACGATACCTTCTGGAGCCCACTCACGTTGCAGTTCTTCCTTGGGAATGTCAACTAGATCCCAGCATGTCACAACACCTTTGCTGTAGTTCAAGGTGCTGTGCAGTTCAGTGTCTATGGCATACTCTCCAAGGCCTTTAGCAGACTGGAGGTTATTTGCTTGCTGGGAAGTGGAAGTTTCCACTAGCAAGGTCCCATTACATAAGCGCTTCACCGATTTTAAGGAGCCACAGATTCCCTCCAATCCCTTTTTGTATATAGAAGGGCGAAACCTTCTCGAAACTACCCTCCTTCCGTTTCACAATGAGAAACACATTCGGATTACCAGAATGCATTCTGTTACCTAAGACTGGACTTTTCAATGAAGCGCCGGAGTCAGGGGGACTGACTGCACGGGCCCTCTTAAGAGACTGGGTGTTAGAACCTTCCAGCGGCCCACCCTTTCCGCTGGGAGGAAGAAAAGAGGATTTCGAAGGATCCATCTCGGTCCCACGAGCAGCTAGGGAACTAGAAGTCCACCTAGACAGAGTCCCGCATGCCTAGGTAAGCCTTATACAACTGAGGTGTGGCAGGTTCCCCAGAGGTTGCCCGCTATCGACTGTTCCACCGCAACAGCCATGCATCTCATCAGCACGCAGCACACCTTGAGATTGAGGGGTTGTTTATAGAGGTTTGTTCCATCCTCGCGATCCGGGAGGTGAAGCGAAGATCCCCATTCCCTGAGACACACAACGTTCCACCGCCGCGCCGCACGGTGGTCGCTGAAGTATGCTCAGAGCTTACGGTGACGGGGGACTGGTGGCGCTTACCAGTCCCCAGCTCAGGAACCCCGGGGTCGCCAAGCCCGTACCCAGCAAATGAATGCTGAGCCCCTGGGGGCTGGTTTGAGGAGAGGGATGAGGATTGCCTCCCTCCACAAGGTGGAGAACACTCCTGTTTGCCATATCAGATTAAAACATTCGGGGAGGATTTCCTTTGATGCCGCTGGCAGATGTCTAAGCATGGAGTACCGGATGCGGTCGTAACCTGGTGCAGTGTCAGAAGTCGCAGAAAGTGCCGATTCAAGTTCCCACATGGAGAAAGGGGAGTTGTAGGCCTCAGAACTGTTCGACCGAAAGTCCAACTTCGCTCGTTCGACAGTCGCACGGTAGCGACGAAATGCTGGATCCTGGGTTGCAGTGGCAGTACTTTGTGCAAAATGCTCTGCCAGCGATGGCTCTGGGTGTCGTTTGGAGGCATCCCTGGTTCAGGACTGCAGCTATTGGTAGACGGCTGCGTTTACCGGAAATCCTCCCGATGGCTTCCCATACTTTTGTGGAACAAGTGGAACGGTTGATGGAGTCCAGGAACTCCTGCCATGACCTTTTTTTTTGCTTTCTTTAATGACACGACGTGCCCTGGCTCTCGCGATGCGAAAGGCGGTAAGATTGACCGCTGTTGGGCGGCATTTAAATCGGCGAAGAGCCGCACGCCTGTCCCGGATGGCTGAACGGCACTCTTCCATCCACCAAGGCACAAGGCGCCGCTTAGGAGGGCCAGAAGACTGTGGTATGGACAAGTGAGCAGCATGATGGATCACAAGTGTGATGTGATCCACCCATTCCTGTACGCTGTTGTGGCGTTCAAAGACAGCCAACCGAGTGATCAGAGGCCAGTTAGCCCTGCCAATCATCCACGATGGCGGCCTCTGCTCCAGCAAGACACCATCCAGGAGATGAATGCGGATGGGCAAGTGATCGCTGGAATGAAGGTCGTCAATGACCTCCCAGTGAACAGAGTCGGTGAGGGCTGGAGAGCAGAAAGATAGGTCAATGGCTGAGAATGAGCCAGTAGCAGTATAGAAATGAGTTGGAGTACCTGTGTTGAGAATGCACAACACTTGAGATGTTAGGAGGCTCTCCAAAATTAGACCTCGAGTGGAAAGAGAAGTGGAGCCCCACAGTATATGATGGGCATTGAAGTCTCCCAGGAGAAGAAATGGGCGGGGGAGTTGGTCGATAAGATCTGTGAGAGCGTCTAAGGTCATTGCATCCAGAGGGGGTAAATAAAGGGAGCAAACGGTAAGCCTCTGACGGGAATGAATTTCAACTGCAACTGCTTGCAACACAGTATCCAGGGGGAGAGCAGAGGAGTGGTGGTCATTATTGACAAACACAGCGACTCCGCCTTTGGCTCTGTCTCCAGTCAGGTCATCTTTGCGATCAACGTATAGCCCCTGAGTACAGGAGAATCAGATGGTTATAGATGTGTTTCCTGTAAACACAAGCACAGGGGGCGTTGCCGTGCTAGGAGGTGCAGTTCCTCCACATGTGCCCAGAATCCATTCATGTTCCACTGTATAATGGGAGCCATCTATCAGGGTGGGAGTACCTTCAGTGTCACTTTCTGTCAGGGAGGAGAGCCCACAACAAGTGGAGGCTCAGTTTTGGGGCGAGATGATTGCCCCGGTCTGACATCAACCTCCATCGCCTCCGAAGAGGAGTCGAGAGAGACGTCAGAAAGAATGACATCAACATCAGCAGACTGTAGAACTTCAGTCTCCATGAGTGGGCGAGTCTTCACCTTTGGCTTGGGCTTCGATTTTCTTGCATGAGGTGGCATTGGAGCCAAAACCTCAGAAGCAGTAGGGGGTGTAGCAGCGCTGGGCACTGCACAAGACTGGACCTGGGAAGGGGCATGAAGTTCCATGACGTCAGCTACCACGGCCTGGTCAGAAGGCCGGGGAGGAGCAGCAGGCTTCACAGGAACACCAGCAGCACACGTACATTGACAAACGCAGGTGCTAGTGCTGACAGTCGCAACCTCCGTTTGTGTAGTGGCATCAGTTTTCAAGACTGGCTGTTTCAGAACGGAAGAAAAGGAAGCAGCGAACGTGGGCGGCTGCAGGGACTTTTAAATTTTCTTTGCCTCACCGTATGGGATGCGTTTGGTGGTTTTAAGTTCCTGGATCTTCCGTTCCTCAAGGAAAACTACATTCCCTACTCCACACAGGGTGATCCCCAGAGCAGTTGACACACTTGGGAGGAGAGGAGCAACCAACTCCCTCATGGGCGGCTTTACCACATTTCCCACAAGTGGCTTCCCCTTTACAGCCGAGAGTAGTGTGTCCAAAGTGTTGGCATTCAAAACACTGCATGGGGTTGGGGTAATAAGGCCGTACACTGAGACGTAGGAAACCTGCCTTCATATGCTCGAGCAATTTGGTGCTGTTAAACGTAAAGATAAACGAGTCAGATTTCGCGAGAGCACCATCCACCTGTTTCATAACGTGTTGCACGTCGACAATTCCTTCCTGGGACCATTCAGCCTTCAGTTCGTCTTGGGGAATGTCAACGAGATCTCTGCAAGTCACAACACCCTTGCTGTAGTTCAAGGTGGTGTGAAATTCAGTCTCAATCGCAAACTCCCCAAGAAATTGTGCCTTCTGAAGGTTCTGGACTTGCTGGAGGCTAGATGTTTCAACCAACAAGGTGCCATGTCGCAAGCGCTTTACAGATTTTAATGTGTCAGCAATACCGTCTAAGCCCTTCTGTATATAAAATGGCGAAACTTTTTCAAAACTCCCATCTTTTCTTCTAATTATGAGAAACACATTCTGTGAAGCAGCATGCGTTCTGTTACTATTACCTGAATCAAGAGGACTGACTACACGAGCCCACTTGTGAGATTGGGTGTTAGAACCTACCAGCGGCCCACCCTTTCCGCTGGGAGGAGAAGAAGAAAAGTTCGAGGGTTCCATTTCGGTCCCACGAGCAGCTAGGGAACTAGGAGTCCACCTAGACAGAGCCCCGCGTGCCTAGGTAAGCCTTATACAACTGAGGTGCGGCAGGTTCCCCAGAGGTTGCCCGCTAACGACTGTTCCACCTCAACAGCCACGCATCTCATCAGCGCGCAGCACACCTTGAGATTGAGGGGTTGTTTATAGAGGTTTATTCCATCCTCGCGATCCAGGCGGTCAAGCCAAGATCCCCATTCCCTGATACACACAACATTCCACTGCCGCGCCGCACGGTGGTCGTTGAAGTATGCTCAGAGCTGTGGACTGGCGGCGCTTACCAGTTCCCAGCTCAGGAACCCCGGGGTCGCCAAGCCCGTACCCAGCAAATGAATGCTGAGCCCTTGGGGGCATGTGTCGGTCGGCTGCTGCCGCCCTGTCACCCCTCTCCCCCTTCGACCTTCGGAGTGGGCGAAGGATGTTGTGGAGGGTGAGGAGACGTAGTGTGTGCTCTGTGTGCCCCCTCCTCCTTCGTGCACATGCACATTCCGTGTTTTATGTGTGGTTTTACTTTTGTGTGTGTCTCTTAGTTGTGCGAGTCTATGACTTACGATTTTAGCCAGTGGAATGTTATCACTATTAATCTTAACAAGTTGAGTCACCCGTCTAAGATACTGGCTTTTAAAGACTTTTACGCGATCACCACTGCCATGTCGTCTTTTTACAGGAGGTGACGGGCGATGCACTTTTATTTCTACATGATTTTAGTGACTTTACTGTTGTTGACAATGTTTTACCACATCACAGTACAGGAACTGCCATTTTAGTCCGTTCTGACCTTTTAATTTCAAATGTTGCTATTTTACCTAATGGTCGTGCTATTAGTTGCACTATACTAGGCGTTGTCTTTGTTAACGTCTATGTTCCGTCTGGGAACCATAAGCCGGCGAGGGCTGTTTTTTATGGTCAGGAATTGTGTGCGCTGTTACACCGGATTGTGGATGCTTTAGTCGTAGGCGGCGATTTTAATTGCGTTTTAGATGTTGTCGATCAGGTGCCTCGTCCCAACATTTGTCGCGAGCTCGGCCATTTGATTCGCGGTTTTCAGCTCGTTCATACGTGGCGTATTTTAAAACCTGACGTTACGCACTTTACTCATTTTTATCCCACGGGGCACAGCCGCCTGGATAGAATTTACGTTTCTGTCCCGCTTTCTGCGCGTGATATTTCCCGTGATGTTTTCTGATCACTCCGGCTATCTTTGTCAGCTGTTGCCGCCTCGGTTTTGTGTTCCCAGACGCAATAATCTGTGGAAATTTAATTGTGCTTTATTGAACGACGATCATTTTGTGACGTGTTTTACCAATCTGTGGCGCACATTAATCGGGACTAGGCGAGGTGACTAGCGTGCTGGAGTGGTGGGTCGGGGAGGCCAAGCCGGTGATCAGGCGGTTTTTGCTGGATTTCAGCCGCGAGGCGGCTCGGTGGCGTCGCGCTGCGGCCCGCTTCCATCAGGCGTGTTTACAAGACCTCGCGCTGCGCGTGACGTCACAGCCTGCCTTGCTGCCCGCTTTTAAGCAGTTCCAGGTTAAGCTTCTCGCTGATTTGCGTGCTGCCAGTGACTGTGTCGTCGTCCGCAGCCAGCCTGCGGGGGTTGTGGATGGCGAACCTTTGTCACTTTATCATCTGAACAGGGAACGAAGGCGGCGCGCCCGTCTGCACATCATTACGTGGAAAAAGTGCGTCGGTGGACGGACTACTGTCCAGTCCGATATTGAACAGGATATTTTTAATCATTTTAGCTCCCTTTTCCGTGCGCTGGATGTTGATTGTGATGCTTTGCGTTTTTTTTACAAATAATACCTCGTGTTTTAACTCGTACGGATAGGACGCATTTAAATGCAGCTTATGTACCTAGATGAACTGTACGACGTTATCCGACGCAGCCCTAAGTGTAAATCACCTGGTCCCGACGGTATTCCTGCTGAAGTTTATTTGAAATTTTATGATCTTTTTCGTGATGCTTTTGTGGACCTTCTAAATGAAATACGGGATGGTGCTCTTACCCATGCTGCGTTTGAGGAGGGGGTAGTGACCTTGGTACCTAAATCGACTGCGACGCCCTGTATTGAAGCTGTTCGGCCGATCACATTACTTAACGCCGACTTTAAGATTGTGACGCGCTGTGTGGCTCAACGCCTTAAAGTTGTTTTAACGTCAGTCCTCAGTGACTGTCAATCGTGTGCGGTGCAAGGTCGAAACATTTTTGACGCCGTTCTCGCATATCGCGACTGTATCGGCTTTGTTAAAAGTGCGCGAATACCGACAGCTGCCATCTTATTGATTGACTTCAAAAATGCTTTCGATCGCATTAGCCATGTATACCTTCGCCAGGTTCTTGTGCGGATGGGATTCGGTCTCAAGTTCACGACTATGATAAAACATCTTTTGCAGAACGCGACATTTCGAGTCAGTGTCAATGGCCGCTTGACGCCAGCTTTCCGTGTTGGGCGCTCGGTGCGGCAGGGCTGTCCCATTTCGATGGCTCATTTTGCTGTAGCCTTGGATCCATTGTTGCGAATTATCGGTCACGAATCCCTCGGCATTCAGATGGGGCAGGACCGCTTAATTTGCAAGGCATACACCGACGACCTTTGTGTTTTTCTTGGCCATTCTGACGACGTTGACAATTTATATGGCGCACTGCAACGCTTTGAAAAAGCTACACGTGCCATTGTCAACCATGCCAAGACTGTTTGTTTGCCCCTTACACCCCGCGCACAGACCTTAAAGCGGAACTGGTTCTGTGTCCGCGAACAGCAAAAACTCCTGGCCGTGCTTTTTTTCTTCTCACCCACAACGGATGGAGGCGCTTAACTGGCGGTCCGCGCTGCATAAGGTGCGCGCCATTGCCAAGATCTATGCGGCTTGCTCCTTGGCACTTCGTGATAAGGTGGCCTTGATAAATACCACCATTCTGGCCAGGGCGTGGTATCTCGCGCAGGTCCTTCCGCTGCCTCGGCAAATGGAATGTGGAATGTGCCCTCAAGCAGGCAGTGTAGTGGTTTTTATGGAGGGGGCGACATTTTTGAAGTCTCATATGACACCTGTACTTTAAGCCCGATGGGTGGTGGTTTGGGTCTAGTAGATCTTCGCGCGAAATGCTCTGCTCTTTTCTGGAAACGGACCACCGTTGTTATGGAGAGGGCCCCGAACAGTACCACCACGGCGGTCTTCAATATGTATCGTCCTCCATCTGCGGTGTTGGTGGTTGTTGGGATGTTTAAGGGGGGACTAAAAAGCTAAGGTCATCAGACCCCCATTCCAAAAACAGGCGAGACAGAAATGCGCGAAGCAGGGAAAACCCCAAGGGGAAGGAGACTCCCCAAGGCCCTAAAAGAACACAAATGCAGTAACGAACACTACAGACATGAAGAGTACAGAGTACAGATGAACACGAGACAAAAAGAAACAGCAGAAAAGAAGACGGCCGGAGACTGGTTAACTGACCACGACTACAAAAAAGGGAGAGAGTCAACCAACCGACTACACACACACAAATCTACAACCAAATACGAGAGACTCGAGGACAAGAGACACACAAAGGGAAAGGAGCAGGACCTCCCTAAATGGAACCATAAAAAGGACTACCACGGATAAAATGTAAAACGTCATCAGCCACGGAGGCATTGTCGCTTAAAACCAAAGGCAAAGTGCCCGGGAGAGTAAAAGACTGCCGGAGGGTGCGCAGTCGGGGACAATCCAATAAAATGTGGGCGACCGTCAGCCGGGACCCACACCGACACAGGGGGGGATCCTCCTGACGCAAAAGATGGCCGTGCGTCAGGTATGTATGGCCGATGCGCAGCCGGCACAGGATTACAGAGTCCCTGCGAGAAGACCACAGGGAGGAGCGCCACACATCGGTCGTCTCCTTGACAGCCCGCAGTTTATTAGGCGCTGTCATGCCTCGCCACTCAGCAGACCACATCCCAAGCACCTTACGGCGCAACACCAGCTGATGGTCGCGAGCCGTGAGGCTGATTTCCAAAGCTGGGGCGTCGATCGCCCCATTGGCCAGCCTGTCAACACGTTCATTCCCCGGGATGCCAACGTGACCTGGCGTCCAAACCAAGACCACCGAACGACCAGAACAGGCAATGGCGAAAACAGACTCCTGACTAGAGGACACCAGAGGAGAAGAGGGATAGCAGCGGTTGATGGCCTGAAGGCTGCTCAGGGAGTCACTGCAGATGACGATGGATTTACCTGAGCAGAAACGCATATGCTCAAGAGCGCGCAATATGGCCACCAGCTCTGCAGTAAAAATACTGCAGCCAGCCGGCAAGAAGCGCTGCTCAACATGGGCAGCGTGAGCAAAAGCGTAGGCAGTGCGACCATCAACCAGGGAACCATCAGTGTAGACAGTCTCACAGTCCGAAAATGAGGCGAGGAGCGCAAGAAAACGGCGACGGAGGACCACAGGCGGAACCGAGTCCTTGGGTCCCTGTGCCAAGTCCAGACGGATGGATGGCCGGGACTAACACCAGGGAGGCGTAGGTGCACGGACCCGGAAGGGAGGCAGAAGAGGGAATGACCCCAGTTCCGACAGCAGGTACTGGATGCGGACAGCGACAAAGCTCAGACCTAGGTCGCCGTTCGGGCAGATGGAGGACCGTGGCAGGGAAAAGCAGGCGACGATTGGGATGGCCTGGCGAGCAATGCACGTGGACAGCATAGTCGGCGAGCAGTCTATGGCGGCGAATCCGCAGCAGGGGAACCCCGGCCTCCACCAGTAGACTATCCACGGGGCTGGTACGAAAAGCGCCAGTTGCAAGCCGAACCCCACAGTGGTGTATGGGGTCTAACAACTTCAATACTGAGGGTGATGCAGACCCATAGGCCAGGACTGCACAACTACTCTGTACAATTGCAGCAGCATGCAGCGATCTGCACCCCAAGACGTGTGGCTAAGGCAGCGGTGGGCGTTGAGGTGCCACCAGCATTTTTGCTTCAGCTGAGTAATATGAGGAATCATGTGAGCCGGGAATCAAACACGAGTCCCAAGAAGCGGCAAGTGTCCACCACTTCAAGCAGGTGGCCGTCGAGGTAAAGTTCAGGATGAGGGTGGACCGTCCGACGCCTGCAGAAGTGCATAACTAGTCTTGATGCAGAGAACTGAAAACCATTAGTCAGAGCCCATGATGCTGCCTTGCGAACGGCGAATTGCAGCCTGCGTTCGGCGACTCCCGTAGGCGTGGAGCTAAATGAGATGCAGAAGTCGTCGGCATACAAAGGAGACACCGACGACCCCACGGCTGCAGCCAGACCGTTAATGGCCACTAGAAATAAGGAGACGCTCAACACCGAGCCCTGCAGGACCCCATTTTCCTGTATATAAGATGAACTAGAGGCGGCACCAACTTGCACCCGGAAAGAGCGGCGCAATAAAAAGCTTTGAAGAAAAGCCGGGAGCCGACCACGAAGACCCCACTCATGCAATGTGGCGAGGATGTGATGCCTCCATGTGGTGTCATACGCCTTCCGCAGATCGAAAAATACAGCAACGAGATGCTGACGTCGGGCAAAGGCCGTACGGATAGCAGATTCCAGCCGCACCAAATTGTCCGTGGCAGACCGGCCCCGACGGAAGCCACCCTGGGATGGAGCGATGAGACCACGCGACTCAAGGACCCAACACAAACGCCGCCCCACCATACGTTCGAGCAATTTGCACAAAACGTTAGTGAGGGTAATGGGACGATAGCTGTCCACCGCCAGTGGGTCCGCACCGGGCTTCAAGATGGGGACAATAACACCCACTCGCCATTGCGACGGGAACACGCCCTCGCTCCAAATGCGGTTAAAGATGGTGAGGATGTGTCTCTGGCAGTCCCTGGAGAGATGCTTCAGCATCTGTGCGTGGATGCAGTCCGGTCCTGGTGCTGTATCAGGGCAATCGGCGAGGGCAGCGAGGAATTCCCTCTCGCTGAAAGGAGCATTGTATTTTTCAGAACGACGCGTGCGGAACGATAACGGCGTCTGCTCGGCTCGCTCCTTGAGAGAGCGAAAGGCGGAGGGATAAGCATAAGTTGCAGTCGCAGAGCTCTTAGCAAAGTGCGCAGCAAGGTGTTCAGCAATGGCGGCAGCGTCCGTACAGACAGCGCCGTCCCAGGAGATCCCAGGGACACCCATAGGGGTCTGGTGTCCATAAATCCGCCGTATCCGGCACCACACGACCGAGGGGGAGACACGGGAGCCCAAGGATGAGACATACCGCTCCCAGCATTCCTGCTTACGTCGTGTAATAAGACGACGGGCGAAGGCACGGAGCCTCTTAAAGGCGATGAGGGTCTCGAGAGACGGGTGCCGCCTATGACGCTGGAGGGCCCGCCTACGGTCGCGAATAGCCTCACAAGGGAACCTCCCCATCGCACCCCCCTCAGATTTAGTCATAAGTTGGCACAGTGGATAGGCCTTGAAAAACTGAACACAGATCAATCGAGAAAACAGGAAGAAGTTGTGTGGAACTATGAAAAAAGTAAGCAAAATATACAAACTGAGTAGTCCATGGGTAAGATATGCAACATCAAGGACAACACGAGATCAGGAGCGCCGTGGTCTCGTGGTTAGCGTGAGCAACTGCAGAACGAAAGGTCCTTGGTTGAAATCTTCCCTCGAGTGAAAATTTTAATTTTTTATTTTCAGACAATTATGTGACGCACATGCCGTCACCAGTGTCGTATAGAATATATCAGATGTGTTTTCCTGTGGAGGAATCGGTTGACTTATCACCTTGCTATCAAATGTTATCGGTTCCCATTGGAGAGGCACGTCCTTTCGTCTACTAATCGCACGGTTTTGCGATGCGGTCGCAAAACACAGACACTAAACTTATTACAGTGAACAGAGACGTCAATGAACGGACAGATTATAACTTTGCGAAAAAAAAAAAAAATTTTTTTTCACTCGAGGGAAGACTTGAACTTTGGACCTCTCGTTCCGTAGCTGCTCACGCTAACCACGGGACCACGGCGCTCCTGGGCCTACGCTCTCCATGAAGTTGCTTATCATGCACATGGACTACTCAGTTTGTATATTTTGCTTATTTTTTTCATAGTTCCACACAACTTCTTCCTGTTTTCTCGATTGATCTGTGTTCAGTTTTTCAAGGCCTATCCACTGTGCCAACTTATGACTAAATATGAGGGGGGTGCGATGGGGAGGTTCCCTTGTCAGCAATCTCGGGCGACCACCAGGTTACAGCCTTCCTCTGAGGGAGTCTAGAAGAGCGGGGGATGGCAGCCTCGGCCACCGAAATGATTGACGTGGTTAAGACACGGACCACCTCGTCAATGCCACCCTGTGGGGGAGACTCAACGGTTGCTGTGGAAGTAAAACTCGGCCAGTCAGCCCTGTGGAGAGCCCAGCGGGGCAGGTGCCCAGAAGAATGACACTGGGGCAGTGACAAATAGATGGGAAAATGGTCACTACCACACAGGTCAGGATGCACTCTCCAGTGGAGGGATGGGACGAGTCCGGGGGTGCAAAGAGAGAGATCGATGGCCGAGAACGAGCCATGGGCCACACTGAAATGCGTGGGAGCACCGGTGTTCAAGAGGCTAAGGTCGAGCTGAGCCAACAAATGCTCCGTGGCACGACCGCGGTCATCGGAGACACTCCCACCCCATAGAGGGTTGTGGGCATTGAAATCGCCCAGCAACAAGAAAGATGGCGGCAGTTGGGCTATCAGAGCAGCCAGGACATGCTGCGCGACAGCACCATCTGGTGGAAGGTAAAGACTGCTGACGGTAATAGCCTGCGGCGTCCACACCCAAACAGCGACAGCCTCTAAAGCTGTTTGTAGAGGTACAAGCTCGCTGTGAAGAGAGTTAAGTACATAAATGCAGACGCCACCAGACACCCTTTCATAAGCTGCCCGGTTCTTAAAATAACCCCGATAGCCACTGAGGGCGGGGGTTCGCATTGCTGGAAACCAAGTTTCCTGCAGAGCAATGCAAAGGAAAGGATGAAGGCTGATAAGTTAGCGGAGCTCAGCTAGATGGTGGAAGAAACCGCTGCAGTTCCACTGGAGGATGGTATTAGCCATGGATGGGAAAGGCATGAAGGGACTGGGGAGGCAGATTACGCCTCCGAGGCCCCTGCTGCTACTGAGTCACCACCTGGACAACAGCCATCTATGGCGTCCGAGGGACTGGCGAGATCCATGTCCTCAGTCGACGCCAGAATCTCCACCTCGTCCTCCGAGGCAGAGCTTGTAGTAAGCAGTGGGACGGGTGCCACCGCAATGTTGGTATTCTTGGGGACTTTCTTCTGGTGCTTTTTGTTTCTCTTGTTGTGCCTTCGGTGGTTCAGGCTTGGAGGGCTTAGAGGGCTTCACAGGTTCAGTCTCAGGGATGGAGGACGACCAGGAGGCCCTACGACCAGGGACTGGTGGTCGTTTGAGCCACTTGCGGGTGTCTGCTGTGCCGCTTGTCGGAATTTGCGAATGGAGGTCCCCAAGGGACCCCTTCCTTGCGAGAGTAGCCGAAGAAGTCTGACGCTTCTCCGGCTGGGAAGGGCGAACTGAAGTCCCCGATTGGTGGGGGGGTGTTGCTCCTGAAGTAGATGGAGCAGGAGCAACAGGTTGGAAGTGCCCCCCACAAGCAAGGGAGCTGGTGGATGCTGACCGATCTTAGAGCTGATGCGTGATGACGGGAGAACTGTCATTGCAGCAGCGGCGTAGGTTGACGTCATTGCCACAGGATGGAGCCTCTCATATTTCTGTCTAGCCTCGGGGTAGGTCAGGCGGTTCAGGGTCTTATATTCCATTATCTTCCTTTCTTTCTGCAATATCCTACAGTCCAGCGAGCAGGGGGACTGGTGTTCTCTGCAGTTAACACAGATAGGAGGCGGGGCACATGGAGTATCAGGATGCGAAGGACGTCCACAATCCCGACACATGATGCTGGAAGTACAGCAAGATGACATTTGCCCGAACTTCCAGCATTTAAAACACCGCATCGGAGGAGGGATATATGGCTTCACATCACAACGGTAAACCATCACCTTGACCTTTTCGGGTAATACATCACCTTCGAAGGCCAAGATGAAGGCACCGGTGGCTACCTGATTATCCCTCGGACCTCGATGGACGCGCCGGACGAAGTGAACACCTCGTCGTTCGAGGTTGGCGCGTATTTCATCGTCGGACTGCAGAAGAAGATCCCTGTGGAATATAACACCCTGGGCCATGTTGAGACTAATGCGGCGTGATGCTAACGGAAACATCCCCCAACTTGTCACAATTGAGCAACCTCCGTGACTGGGCAGAGGATGCTTTTTTGATGAGCACAGAACCAGAGCGCATCTTGGACAAGCCCTCCACCACCCCCAACTTGTCCTCTAAATGCTCCACAAAAAACTGGGGCTTGGTCGACATGAACGATTCTCCATCAACCCGCGTACACACGAGGTACCGGGGTGAATATTCTCCACTGCATTCTTTAGCAAGACGTTCCTCCCATGGGGTAGCTTGGGAGGGAAACGATCTCCGATCAAATTTCTTCCCGTTGAGGTTAGACCTCGATTGATTAGAGACTGCTGGTGGAGGCCCACCAGCGATAGATGATGTACCGCGCTTCATTGCGGGTCATCCGCCCTGATGCCACCTACTCCGACCAAGGGCCCTCCCCACGGGCGCCACCCAGCCGCAGCAAAGGCCACCTGGCAGGAGGGCCATTGCCGGGAGTCCCGATGCCCCAGGGAGATGGGCGTCGTTACCGCAGTGGAGGGACACCTGCCTCAACAAGGATTCTGTCCACAGGGCTGGTGCAGAAGGCACCAGTGGCAAGTCAGATCCTACTGTGTAGTATTGGGTCCAGCACCCGCAATGCAGAGGGGGATGCTGTGCCATAAGCCAAGCTCCCATAATCCAGATGGGACTGGATTAACGCCTGGTAGAGCCGCAACAGGGTAGATCGGTCGGCGCCCCAGCGGGTGTGGCTCAAGCATCTCAGAGCGTTTAGATGCCGCCAACACGCCTGATTAAGCTGCCGGATATAAGGCAGCCAAGTCAACCGGGCATCGAAAACCACCCCCAAAAACCTGTGCGATTCCACCACTGAAAGAAGTTCGCCGGCAAGATAAAGCAGCGGCTCCGGGTGGACAGTGCGTCGCCGGCAGAAATGCATAACGCAGGTCTTGGCTGCCGAAAACTGGAACCCATGAGCTACAGCCCAAGACTGCGCCTTGCGGATAGCACCCTGTAGCTGACGTTCAACAGCTGCAATGCCAGTAGAGCTGTAATAAAGGCAGAAGTCGTCAGCATACAGGGAAGCAGAGACAGAATTTCCCACGGCCGCACCGAGCCCGTTAATGGCTATTAAAAACAGGCAGACACTTAAAACAGAACCCTGTGGCACACCGTTCTCCTGGACGTGGGTGGAACTATATAAGGCTGCGACTTGCACGCGGAAGGTACTATACGACAGAAAATTTCTGATAAAGATCGGCAGAGGGCCCCGAAGACCCCATCCATGAAGCGTAGAAGGGATGTGATGACGCCATGTCGTATCGTACGCCTTCTGCATGTCGAAAAAGACAGCGACCAGATGCTGACGGCGGGCAAAGGCAGTACGGATGGCCGACTCCAGGCTCACCAGATTGTCGGCGGCGGAGCGGCCTTTACGGAACCTACCCTGAGACGGAGCCAGAAGGCCCCGAGACTCCAGTACCCACTTCAAGCGCCGGCTCACCATCCGTTCAAGCAACTTGCAAAGAACGTTGGTGAGGCTAATGCGATGGTAGCTGTCCACCTCCAAAGGGTTCTTGTCCGGTTTCAGAATGGGGATAACAGTACTTTCCCGCCATTGCGACGGAAACTCACCCTCGACCCAAATACGATTGTAAAGGTCGAAGAGCCGTCGCTGGCCGTCCACTGAAATGTGTTTCAGCATCTGACAGTGGATGCCATTTCGCCCAGGAGCGGTATCACGGCAAGCGGCTAGGGCACTGCGAAATTCCCACTCACTGAATGGAACATTGTACGATTTTGGATGGTGGGTGCGAAACGAAACGCTCCGACGTTCCATACACTCTTTAATGGAGCGGAAGTTCGGTGGGTAATTGGAAGAAGCGGAACTAAAAGCAAAATGCTCTGCCAAGCTGTTGGCAATTTCGTCGGAGTCTGTACAAACTCCTCCATTTAGTGAGAGCGCAGGGATGCTGACTGGGGTCTGATAGCCATAGAGGCGTCTGATCTTGGACCAGACCTGCGATGGAGTGACATGGAGACCAATGGTGGACACATACCGCTCCCAGCACTCCTGCTTGCTTTGGCAGATAAGGCGGCGGGCCCACGCACGCAGCCGTTGGAAGGTGATGAGGTGTTCAATGGAGGGATGTCGCTTGTGATGCTGTAGCGCCCGCCGGCGATCTTTAATCGCTGCAGCGATCTCAGGCGACCACCATGGCACAGACCTCCACCGAGGGGACCCAGAGGAACGGGGAATGGCAGATTCGGCGGCAGTAACGATGCTGGTGGTGACCGATTGAACCACCGCATCAATGTCATCATTAGAGACAATAGCGACAATGGAGGAGAACAAGTCCCAGTCAGCCTTATTCATAGCCCATCTGCTAGGGCGCCCAGAAGAGTGACGCAGATTGGAAAATGGTCACTACCACACAGGTCGTCATGCACTCGCCATTGGACAGACGGTAAGAGGCTAGGGCTGCAGATGGAAAGGCCAATGGCGGAGTACGTGCCATGCGCCACGCCAAAGTGTGTGAAGGCACCATCATCGAGCTGCGACAATAAATGCTCAACGATGGCGCCTCGACCTGTTGCCACTGACCCACCCCACAGAGGGTTATGGGCGTTGAAGTCGCCCAGTAACAAGAAAGGTGACGACAATTGGGCTATCAGCGCAGCCAGGACATGCTGCGAGACATCACGATCCGGTGGAAGGTAAAGACTGCAGACGGTAATAGCCTGTGGCGTGCACACCCGAACAGCGACAGCCTCTAAAGTTGTTTGGAGAGGGACAGACTCGCTGTGAAGAGAGTTAAGGACATAGATGCAGACGCCACCAGACACCCTTTCACATGCTGCCCAGTTCTTATAATAACCCTGATAGCCACGGAGGGCGGGGGTTCGCATTGGTGGAAACCAAGTTTCCTGCAGAGCAATGCAGAGGAAAGGGTGAAGGCTGATAAGTTGGCGGAGCTCAGCTAGATAGTGGAAGAAACCGCTGCAGTTCCACTGGAGGATGGGATTGTCCATGGCGGAGAAAGGCGTGACGGGACTGGGAAGGTAGATTACGCCGCTGGGTCACCTGCTGCCTCCGATGGAGCACCCGTGCTAATGCTATCCATTGCGTCCAGGGGACCAGCGAGATCGAGGTCCGCAGCGGACGCCAGAATCTCCACCTCGTCCTCAGAGGCAGAGCTTGTAGGAAGCAGTGGGACGGGTGCCACCATAATATCGTTGGTCTTGGGGACTATCTTCTTTTTCTGCTTGTCGCGCTGTGCCTTCGGTGGTTCAGGCTTCATGGGCTTCACTGGGTCAGTCTCAGGGACAGACGACGACCGTGTATCCTTACGACCAGGGACCGGTGGTTGTTTGAGCCACTTGTGGCTGTCGGCTTTTGTACCGGTCGGAACTTGCGAAGGGAGGTCCCCAAGGGTCCCCTTCCTGGCGAGAGGAGCCAAAGAAGTCTTACGCTTCTCCGGCTGGGAAAGGGGAACTGACGTCCCCGATGGTTGGGGGGGGGGGTTTTGCTCCTGATGTAGATGGAGCAGGAGCAACAGGGAGTTTAGTGTCCCCCACCGACAAGGGGGCATAGACTCTGACAGCTGACTGGAGCTGATGGAACTGTAGCAGAAGTGACAGTTGCTGCATAAGAAGATGTCATACGCACCGGATGAAACCAATCATATTTGCGCTTCACCTCAGTGTACGTCAGTCGGTCCAGGGTCTTGATTTCCGTGATTTTCCGTTCCTTGTGCAGAATCGGACAGTCTGGCGAGCAAGGCGGATGGTGCTCTCCACAGTTCACACAGATGGGACGCGGGGCACAGGGAGTATTAGGATGGGAGGGTCGATCACAATCGCGGCATACAAGGTCGGAAGCACAGCATGAAGACATATGGCCGAACTTCCAACACTTGAAGCACCGCATCGGGGGAGGGATATATGGCTTGACATCACAATGGTACACTATGACCTTGACCTTCTCAGGTGTCACCCTCGAAGGCCAAGATGAAGGCTCCGGTGGCAACTTAATGATCCCTCGGACCGCGGTGGACGCGCCGAACGAAATGGGCACCTCGGCGCTCCAAGTTGGCGCGCAGTTCGTCATCGGACTGTAAAAGGAGATCCTTGTGGAAGATAATGCCCTGGACCATATTCAAACTTTCATGGGGCGTGATAGTGACAGAGACATCCCCCGGCTTATTACAAGCGAGCAAGACTCGTGATTGGGCAGAAGATGCCGTTTTTATCAACACCAATCCGGACCGCATTTTCGACAAGCCCTCCACCTCCCCAAACTTGTCCTCTAAATGCTCTACGAAGAACTGAGGTTTCATGGATATAAATGATTCGCCATCAGCTCTGGTACAGACAAGATACCTGGGCGAATACGTCTCACTTTCATTCAATGCCTTTCGTTCCTCCCATGGTGTGGCAAGGGAGGGGAACGATTTGGGGTCAAACGTTACCTTTAAAATGGGCCCTCGAACGCTTAGAGACTGCTGGTGGCTGGCCACCAGCGAGAGAAGATGTTCCACGCTTCATTGCGTGTCATCCACCCTGATGCCACCTACTCCGACCAAGGGCCCTCCCCACGGGCGCCACCCAGCCACAGCAAGGACCACCTGTCAGGATGGCCATTGCCGAGAGTCCCGATGCCCCAGGGAGATGGGCATCTACTCCTTGGCATACGTGGGGAGTTAACGGCGCAGGCATCAGTAGAGCGATCCCTGTGTTGTCAGGGGGCTACAACCAACAGGGTACATGGCGGCCCCACCACAACGGACTGGCTACCATGCTGGATGTTAGGTGACGTGGTCCATGGTCGCTGTCAGTGCAGAAAGTGGCCCTGCACATTGCTCTGCAGAAAGTGCACGCAGGAGAGTATCCATGCCCAAGGGATGTAGAGCGGGCAGGACTGCAACGCAATGACGAATAAGCTGGCGAAAGTTCTCAACGCAAAATGGACACAATGCACCAAGTAAGGCGCCCTTCCCCAATCGGCTCGCCCTTCGGAAAAATTTTGAGATATCGAGGTCAAACCCAACAGGGGACCATCACATAAGGCCGAAACGTTTGAGACTCCTTTGAGTCACCTATTACGACAGGCAGGAATACCGCGGGCCTATTCTTACCCCCGAACCCACAGGGGGAGGGAAACCTGGTTCCCGGCAATGTGGACCCCCTGTCCTTCGTGGATACAGGGGTTATTACTCCAACCGTAGCACTTGAAATAGTGTGTCAGGTGGAGCCTGCGTGTATGTCCTTGCCTCTGTATATAGTGCTCCTGCGCCCCTTCAAACATGAATGGAAGCTGTGGTTGTCCACATAAGGACTACCTAGGACATAACCGTCTGCAGTGTCTATCTCCCTCCAGGTGGTACAGTCTCCCTGACCGAATTGGCTGCACTTGTCACCCAACTTCCCACGCCTTTTCTTCTCCTGGGGGATTTTAACGCCCACAATCCCCTGTGGGGTGGAACGAAGATTACTGGCCGAGGCAGAGATGTCGAGAATCTCCTCTCCCAACTCCACCTCTGCCTGTTAAACACTGGCGCCGCCACACATTTCAGTGTGGCGCATGGCACCTTCTCGGCCATAGATCTGTCGTTGTGCAGCCCAGGGCTTGTACCATCGGTCCACTGGAGAGTCCATGACGACTTGTGTGGCAATGACCATTTTCCCATCTTCCTTTCACTACCCCAGCGTCGCTCCCTTGAACGCTTGCCTAGATGGGCATTTAGCAAGGCAACCTGGGACACGTTCTCCTCTGCTGCAACTGTTGACTCTCTCCCCCACGGTACCATCGATGTGGCGGTTGAGACATAGACTGCAGCGATTGTTTACGCTGCAGAACGTACCGTTGCTAGTTCGTTAGAGTGCCCCCGGCGAAATTCGGTGCCTTGGTGGTCTCCAGAGGTCGCTGAAGCCGTAAGTGGCACCTGTCTCTGGAGAACCTCATTTTATTCAAACGTCTCCGTGCTCAGGCCCGGCGGCTCATCAAAAGGCGGAAACAGGAGTGCTGGGAGAGTTACAATTCCTACATTGGTTCCTGTACTTCACCATCCCAGGTGTGGATGAAGATTCGGCACATCTTTGGATTGCAGCACTCTACAGGTGTCCCAATGCTTACCATCAACAGGGCGCTATCCACCGATACCGATGCAATCGCCAAGCATTTCACACAGCAATATGTTCGGGCCTCTGCGTCGGGGAATTACCCGCCCGCGTTTCGCGCGCTAAAACGCCGGGAGGAAGGCAAACGGCTTTCTATTGCTTCTCGCCACCTTGAGGGGTATAAAGCCCAATTTAGTTTGTGGGAACTCCAAAGCGCCCTAGCACAGTGCCCCAATACATCCTCTGGGCCAGATGACGTCCACAATCAGATGCTCAAACACCTGTCCCCAGACTGTCAGCGGTGTGTTCTTGCAATCTTCAACCGCATATGGGGCGATGGTGTCTTTCCGTCGCAGTGGCGCGAGAGTACCATCACTCCAGTACTGAAGCCTGGTAAGGACCCGCTTAATGTAGATAGCTATCGGCCCATCAGCTTGACAAACACTCTGTGCAAGCTACTGTAACGTATGGTGAGTCGACGGCTGTGTTGGCTACTCGCATCTCGGGGTCTTCTGGCTCCGTGCCAGAGCGGCTTCCGTCAGGGCCGTTCCACTGCCGATACTTTGGTCTTCCTTGAGTCTGCAATCCGCACTGCTTATTCCAGGCGCCAACACCTCGTCTGTCTTTTTCGACCTCTCCAGAGCATATGATATGATGTGGTGGAACCATATTCTCGCCACGTTGCACGGGTGGGGTCTCCAGGGCTCTCTCCCTATTTTTATTCAGAATTTTTTTATCTGTTCGAACATTCCGTGTCTTAATTGGCACATCCCATAGTTCACTTCATATCCAGGAGAACGGCGTTCCACAGGGCTCTGCATTGAGCGTGCCCCTTTTCCTTGTGGCCATTAATGGCGTTGCAGCAGCAGTAGGGTCGTCTGTCTCACCCACGTTATATGCTGACGATTTCTGCATCTTTTTCAGCTCCTCCACCATTAGTGTTGCAGAACGTAGGTTGCAGGGAGCCATATGCAAGGCGCAGGCATGGGCCCTAGCCCATGGGTTTCAATTTTCTCCTGTGAAGATTTGTGTTATGCACGTTTGTCGGCGTCGAACTGTCCATCCCCACCCTGAGCTCCATCTTCAGGATGCCATGCTCACGGTTTTTGACACTTACCGCTTTCTGCGATTGCTGTTCAATGCCCAGCTTACTTGGCTTCCACATATTCGTCAGCTCAAATGTCAGTGCTGGCAGCATCTGAATGCCCTCCGCTGCCTCAGCAACACAACTTGGGGTGCAGACCGTAACATGCTGCTGTAGCTCTACAAAGCCCTTGTGCTGTCTCGACTGGATTATGGGAGTGTGGCGTATGGCTCAGCGTCGCCCTCAACGTTGCAACTGCTTGACCCCGTTCACCACTGTGGGGTTCGACACGCGACAGGAGCATTCCGCACCAGTCCTGTTAATAGCCTACTTGCTGAGGCTGGGGTTCGTCCGCTCCACATTCGGAGTCTACATCTCTTAGCCAACTATGCTGCCCACGTCCGTTGTTCGCCCCGTCACCCTAAGTAGCGTCTGCTTTTCGCTAATGCGGCAGTCCATATCCCACACTGGCGGCCGCTATCAGGCCATACCATTGGGATACGTGTTAGGTCACTCCTTAGTGAACTCGAGTCTTTGCCTCTTCCATCTGCTTTTCAGGTCCACCCACATACACAACCTGGTGTATTCGTCGGCCGCAGCTTCGGCTGGACCTCTGACAATGGCAAAAGGATTCAGTTCCTCCTGCAGTCTTGCGCCGCCAATTTCTTGCTCTCCTCGACGCATCCCGCGACTCGGAGGTTATCTATACCGATGGCTCGATGGTTGATGGCCGTGTGGGGTTCGCTTATGCTCATGCGGACTATGTAGACCAGCGCTCCTTGCCGGACGGCTGCAGTGTTTACACCACAGAGCTAACAGCCATTTTTCGTGCCCTTGAGCGCATTCGTACCAGCACTGGAGTCTTGTCATTTGCAGCGACTCTCTCAGTAGTCTGCAGGCTCTTGACCAGTGCTACCCACGCCATCCCATAGCTGTTGCCATCCAGGAGTCCGTTCATGCTCCTGCACAGCGTGGTCGTTCAGTGGTGTTCATATGGACCCCAGGACATGTTGGGATAGCGGGAAACGAACACGCCGACAAGTTAGCTAAAGAAGCCACCCGCAAACTGCCGTTGGAGATCGGCCTCCCGGCAACTGATCTCCGATCTGTGTTACGCCGTCGGGTCTTTGGGATGTGGGCAGACGAATGGCGCACTGTCTGTACCCAACAAGTTGCGGCGTGTAAAGGAGACCACGACCGTGTGGGGTTCCTCCATGCGGGCCTCTCGCCGGGATTCTGTTATTCTCTGTAGGCTCCGCATTGGTCACTCTTGGCTGATGCATGGTCGTCTGCTGCATCGAGAGGACCCCCCTCATTGTCGCTGTGGTGCAAACATGACGGTGGCCCATATATTGTTGGAATGTCCTCATTTAACCGCCCTCAGGCGAACTTTTAACCTCCGGGGTGATTTATGATCTCTCTTAAGTGACGATGTCTATGGCAGGTCGTGTTTTACGTTTTATTCGAGCAAGTGGCTTTTATAGGTCCCTCTAATTTTATTGCGTCACCCTCTTTTGAGCTGTATTTTTTATTCGTTTTGTGTTGTCATTCGAATCCACCCTAATCTTTTAGCCTGGAGGTTTTAACGTGTTGCAGAGTGGCTAGCTCATCCTTTTATTTTCGTTATCAGCCAGCCACAGTCCTCTGCTGTACAGTTTTAATTCTTTCTGCCTTTCTTCTCAATGTTGTTTTTGTTGCTGTGCTCCGTTCTCCATGTTCCTTTATTATTGAGCTTGGGGATTTTCTTCCCCTGGAATTTTTCATTTGTGCTTCGACTGAATAATGGATAGTTTCACTGTGCTCTGTGTGTTTATGAAACAAGGAGCCGATGAGCTATGCAGTTTGGTCCCTTTAGTCTTCAACCCAACCAACCTCTCAAAGTGGGCAACAGTTCCTGCTGCGCGGTAACGCGCTGCGCGAGCTCGCGCAAACAGTGGCGGTAGAAGTCGGCTGTAGCCCGGCGCCACCGTGCCGCCTTGCGACTAAAATCTGTTAATTTTCTGACCGCCGGTTTGGCCACCTTGGTCCACCAGGAAATAGCGGTGGAACCGAGTGGTCGGCTCCGCACAAGATTTTGCCACATATTTAAAAAAAACTCGTTTTAAAATGGTTATCGTTTAAAATGCTTCAGTTTAATTTCCACAAATATTTAAGTGACGAACGTTGATGCATGTCTTAATTTAACTGACAAATGTAACTGCAATGGTCAGAAAAAATCACCGGTTGCGCCTCTGCAGTTATGACGGTATTTGCAAGCTGCAGCGAGACGTAAATTCTGTCTAAACGACTGTGTCCATTAGCATAAAAGTAGGTAAATTCTGTACGGTGGGGGTTGAGAACCCGCCACGTGTCTCGCAGCTGTAAACCATTTACCAATGTCTTCAGTTCGTCACACCGGTTTGGCTGTGGTCCCTGGACGCGATCGTCAATTACACCATTAAAATCACCCCCGAGGATAAAATTATCTCGATTTTGATGTAAAACCTGGCACAGTTCATTAGCATAAAAACTATTTCGCGCATGTTTGTTGGCTGGTTGGTTGGTTTGGGGAATGAAAGGGACCAGACTGCTACGGTCATCGGTCCCTTTTTCCAAATACAAAGAACACCCACAGAGAATAAAAACGAGGAACAGAATAGATCACAGACGATACAGAACAAGAGAAACTGAGACAAAGACAAGACAAAACGAACTAAAACCACACAGAGTGTGACAGTGGTTGGCCGACCTTAGAAATAAAAAAGGAAAAGCCAACCACTTAGAAAAACATTAAAAAAATCAGTTTAAAATCATAGGCCAAAGGCCATAATCAACACAAAACAATAAAATAAAACAGAAACACTCAGATTAAATGATAAAATCCCCCTGCCCGAATGAAAAATATAACTAAGTCAGCCATAGTGGAGTCGTCTGTTAGAAGGGCAGGGAGCGTATCAGGCAGCGCAAATATCTGCCTGACCACAGCTAAAAAGGGGGCAGGCCATCAAAATGTGGGCCACTGTCAAAGCTGCCCAACATCGACATAGAGGAGGGTCCTCCCGGCGCAGTAAATAACTGTCAGCCGGGAGTGGCCGATGCGGAGCCGGCAAAGATCTACTGAGTCCCTGCGAGTGGCTCGGAGGGATGACCGCCACACAACCGTCGTCTCCTTGACATCACGGAGTTTATTGCGCGTTGTCAGTTCGCGCCATTCATCGTCCCATAGCGCCAAGATTTTGCGGCGGAAGACTGCCCGCCAATCAGTCTCTGGGAGGCCAACGTCCGGAGATGGCTTACTGGTGGCCTCTTTCGCCAGGCGGTCAACATGTTCGTTACCCGGGATACCGACATGTGCCGGGGGTCCACACAAAGACCACAGAGCGGCCGCAACGGGCAAGAGTATGCAGAGACTCTTGGATAGCCATCACCAGACGAGAACGAGGAAAACACTGGTCGAGAGGTCGTAAACCGCTCAGGGAATCGCTACAGATAACGAAGGACTCACCTGAGCAGGAGCGGATAAACTCTACGGCACGAGAGATGGCGACCAGCTCAGCAGTGTAAACGCTGCAGCCATCCTGCAAGGAACGTTGTTCGGAACGGTCCCCTAGAGTGAGCGCATACCCGACACGACCAGCAACCATCGAACCGTCAGTGTAAACAATGCCAGAGCTCTGATACGTGGCCAGGATGGAATAAAAGCGGTGGCGGAAGGCCTCTGCAGGGACTGAGTCCTTCGGGCCCTGTGCCAAGTCGAGCCGAAGGCAAGGGCGACGAACACATCATGGGGGTGTATTCAAAGTAGCCCGGAAAGGAGGTGGAACAGTGAAAACCTGAAGCCCAGAGAGAAGCTCTTTGACGCGGACCGCTATTGTACAAGCAGACCGGGGCCGACGTTCTGGCAGACGGACAACCGATCGCGGGAACAGGAGACGATAGTTTGGATGCCTGGGCGAGCTTACGACATGGGCAGCATAAGCGGCCAGCAAACGTTGGCGCCGGAACCGAAGTGGAGGTACACCTGCCTCCACTAGTACGCTGTCCACAGGGCTGGTGCGGAAGTCACCAGTGGCAAGTCGGATCCCACTGTGTAGTATTGGGTCCAGCACCCGCAACGCAGAGGGGGATGCTGAGCCATAAGCCAGGCTCCCATAATCCAGACAGGACTGGATTAACGCCTGGTAGAGCCGCAACAGGGTAGAGCGGTCGGCGCCCCAGCTGGTGTGGCTCAGGCATCGCAGAGCATTTAGATGCCGCCAACATCTGTTGAAGCTGCCGAATATGAGGCAGCCAAGTCAACCGGGCATCAAAAACTACACCCAAAAACCTGTGGGTCTCCACCACAGCAAGGAGTTCGTCGACAAGATAAAGCCGCAGCTCAGGATGGACTGTTCGGCGCCGGCAGAAATGCATAACGCGGATCTTGGCTGCCGAAAACTGAAACCCATGCGCTACAGCCCAAGACTGCGCCTTACGGATAGCGCCCTGTAGCTGACGTTCAACAGCCGCAATGCCAGTAGAGCTGTAGTGAAGGCAGAAGTCGTCAGCATACAGGGAAGCGGAGACAGAATTTCCCACGGCCGCAGCAAGCCCGTTAATGGCTATTAAAAACAGGCAGACACTTAAAACAGAACCCTGTGGCACACCGTTCTTCTGGACGTGGGTGGAACTATATAAGGCTGCGACTTACGCGCGGAAGGTACTATACGACAGAAAATTTCTGATAAAGATCGGCAGAGGGCCCCGAAGACCCTATCCATGAAGCGTAGAAGGGATGTGATGACGCCATGTCTTATCGTACGCCTTCCACATGTCGAAAAAGACAGCGACCAGGTGCTGACAGCGGGCAAAGGCAGTACGGATGGCCGACTCCAGGCTCACAAGATTGTCGGTGGCGGAGCGGCCTTTCCAGAACCCACCCTGAGACGGAGCCAGAAGGCCCCAAGACTCCAGTACCCAATGCAAGCGCCGGCTCACCATCCGTTCAAGCAACTTGCAAAGAACGTTGGTGAGTCTAATGGGACGGTAGCTGTTCACCTCCAGAGGGGTCTTTCCAGGTTTCAAAACGGGGATGACAACGCCTTCCCGCCATTGCGACGGAAACTCCCTCTCGACCCAAAGACGGTTGTAAAGATCGAGAAGGCACCGCTGGCAGTCCACTGGAAGGTGTTTCAGCATCTGACAGTGGATGCCATGTGGCTCAGGAGCGGTATCAGGGCAAGCAGCTAGGGCACTGCGAAATTCCCACTCACTGAATGGAGCATTGTAAGATTCACAAGTGTGGGTGCGATAAGAAAGGCTTCGACGTTCCATCCGCTCTTTGATGGAGCGGAAGGCCTGGGGGTAATTCGCAGAAGCGGAACTCTTAGCAAAATGCTCTATTAAGCGATTGGCAATGACGTCGGAGTCAGTACAAACTGCTCCATTCAGTGAGAGCGCAGGGACGCTGGTTGGGGTCCGATAGCCGTAGACGCGTCGAATCTTGGCCCAGACCTGCGAAGGAGTGACATGGAGGCCACTGGTGGACACATACCGCGCCCAGCACTCCTCCTTGCCTTGGTGGATAAGGAGGCGGGCCCGCGCACGCAGCCGTTTGAAGGCGATAAGGTGGTCTATGGATGGATGTCGCTTGTGACGCTGGAGCGCCCGCCGGCGATCTTTAATCGCTTCAGCGATCGCAGGCGATCACCAAGGCACAGCCTTTCGCCGAGGGGACCCAGAAGAACAGGGAATGGCAGATTCGGCGGCAGTAACGATGCCGGTGGTGACCGATTGAACCACCGCATCAATTTCATCATTTGAGAGAGGCTCAAAAGCGGCAGTGGAGGCGAACAAATCCCAGTCAGCCTTATTCATAGCCCATCTGCTAGGGCGCCCAGAAGAGTGACGCTGTGGTAGTGACAGAAAAATCGGAAAGTGGTCACTACCACACAGGTCGTCATGCACACTCCAGTGGACAGACGGTAAGAGGCTAGGGCTACAGATTGAAAGGTCAATGGCGGAGTAGGTGCCATGCGCCACACTGAAGTGTGTGGAGGCACCATCATTCAAAATCGGGAGATCGAGCTGCGACAATAAATGCTCAACGGTGGCGCCTCGACCTGTTGCCACTGACCCACCCCACAGAGGGTTATGGGCGTTAAAGTCGCCCAGTAATAAGAAAGGTGGCGGCAATTGGGCAATCAGCGCAGCCAGGACATGCTGCGCGACATCACCCTCGGGTGGAAGGTAAAGACTGCAGACGGTAAGAGCCTGCGGCGTCCACACCCTAACAGCGACAGCCTCTAAAGCTGTTTGTAGAGGGACAGACTCGCTGTGAAGAGAGTTAAGGACATAGATGCAGACGCCACCAGACACCCTTTCATAAGCTGCTCGGTTCTTATAATAACCCCGATAGCCACGGAGGGCGGGGGTGCGCATTGCTGGAAACCAAGTTTCCTGCAGAGCAATGCAGAGGAAAGGGTGAAGGCTGATAAGTTGGCGGAGCTCAGCTAGATGGTGGAAGAAACCGCTGCAGTTCCACTGGAGGATGGTTTTGTCCATGGCTGAGAAAGGCGTGCCGGGACTGGGACGGCAGATTACGCCGCTGGGTCACCTGCTGCCTCCGATTGAGCACCCGTGCTAGTGCTATTGCTATTCACGGAGTCTGAGGGACCGGCGAGATCGAGGTCCTCAGCGGACGCCAGAATCTCCACCTCGTCCCCAGACGCAGAGCTAGAAGGTTGCGATGGGGTGGCTACCACCGCGCGTTCCTTTGGCTTAGAGCTGCTCTTCTTTGATTTCTCACGCTGCTCCTTGGGTTTAACTGGCTGGGAGGGCTTCACCGATTCAGTCTCCGGGACTGAGGAGGATCGGGAAGCCCTTCAACCTGCAGATTGTGGGCACTTACGCCACTGTCGATCGTCAGCCTTCCCGCCGGTGGAAACCTGGGAAGGGAGGGACCCAAGGGACCCCTTGGGAGCGTGAGAAGCCGAAGAAGTTGGACACTTCTCCGGCTTAGAAGCGGGGACCGACGTCCCCGATGGGGGGATGGTGTTGCTCCTGAGGTAGGTGGCACAGGAGCAACCCGGTGGGTAGAGCCCCCCACTGGCAAGGGGGCAGGAGGGGCTGTACCACTCGTCGATCCGGCCGGATGGCGCGAAACTGATGGGGCTAGCACAGGTGTTGTAGCAGCGGCGTAGGAAGTTGTCATTCGCACTGGATGTAATCGGTCGTATTTCCGTTTGGCCTCAGTATAAGTCAGTCGGTCCAGGGTCTTATATTCCATGATTTTGCGCTCTTTCTGGAATATTCTGCAGTCTGGCGAGCAAGGTGAATGGTGCTCCCCGCAGTTGACGCAGATGGGAGGCGGGGCACATGGAGTATCGGGATGAGATGGGCGTCCGCAATCTCGACATGTGAGGTTGGAAGTGCAGCAGGAAGACATATGGCCGAACTTCCAGCACTTTAAGCACCGCATCGGGGGAGGGATATAGGGCTTGACGTCACATCGGTAGACCATCACCTTGACCTTTTCCGGTAACGTATCACCCTCGAAGGCCAAGATGAAGGCACCAGTAGCAACCTGATTGTCCCTCGGACCCCGATGAACGCGCCGGACGAAATGAACACCTCTACGTTCTAAGTAGGCGCGCAGCTCGTCATCAGACTGCAAAAGGAGGTCCCTATGGAAAATAACACCCTGGACCATATTTAAACTCTTATGTGGAGTAATAGTAACGTTAACATCCCCAACTTGTCACAAGCAAGTAACCTGCGTGACTGGGCGGAGGATGCCATTTGTATCAGTACTGAGCCAGAGCGCATTTTAGACAAGCCCTCCACCTCCCCAAACTTGTCCTCTAAATGCTCGACGAAGAACTGAGGCTTTGTGGAGAGAAAAGACTCCCCACCAGCTCTCGTGCAAACTAAGAATCGGGGCGAATAACTGTTACCTCCATCCTGGGGCTTACGCTCTTCCCACGGCGTGGCCAGGGAGGGGAACGTTTTCGGATCGTACTTCTGAGCATTAAATTGAGCCCGAGAACGCTTAGAGACTGCTGGCGGCTGGCCGCCAGCGAGAGATGATGTACCACGCTTCATTGCGGGTCATCCGCCCTGATGCCACCTACTCCGACCAAGGGCCCTCCCCACGGGCGCCACCCAGCCACAGCAAGGCCACCTGGCAGGATGGCCGTTGCCGGGAGTCCTGATACCCCAGGAGGATAGGCATCTTCTCCTTGGCATACGTGGGGAGTTAACGGCGCAGGCATCAGTAGAGCGATCCCTGTGTTGTCAGGGGGCTACAACCAAGAGGGTACATGGCGGCCCCACCACAACGGACTGGCTACCATGCTGGATCTTAGGTGCAAAACTGTCCAAGGTCGTCGTCGCACTTAAAAGAAACACTGCAGAGGGCAGCGTGGTAATCGCACCCAGGGACGTATCCTCGCCCTAGAGATCGAAAACGAGCGGGACACCATTGCAACGACGTGAAAGCCGGCTAAAGGTCTAATTGCACGACGGATACAGTGCACCATGTAAGGCGCCCTTCCCCAATTGGCTCGCTCTTCGGAATAATTTAGAAAGATGGAAGTCAAACCCTAGAGGGGACCAAGACATAAGGCGAAAACATGTGAGACTCCTTTTAGTCGCCTCTTACGACAGGCAGGAATACCGCGGGCCTATTCTAACCCCCGAACCCGCAGGGGGGGGCCGACAAATAACCCAGCTAAAATCTGACGAAGGGACACAACAAGAAGCTGTCCGAGGCTGGAGGACCGCAGCCTTGGCCGCGGCATCTGCAGCTTCGTTCCCAGGGATACCGACATGGCCAGGGACCCACATAAAGCTAACCGGAGAACCGACGTCCACCAGGTGCCGAAGAGAGCGTTGGATGCGGTGCACGAAAGGGTGAACCGGATACGGATCACTGAGGCTATGGATGGCGCTCAGGTAATCGGAGCAGGTGACATAAGCAGAATGTCGGTGGCGGCAGATGTAAAGAACAGCCTGGTACAGGGCAAAGAGCTCAGCTGTGAAGACCGAACAATGGCCATGGAGCCGGTATTTGAAACTTTGTGCCCCGACAATAAAGGAACACCCGACCCCGTCATTGGTCTTAGAGCCATCTGTATAAATGAAAGTCATGTTGATGAACTTCGAACGAAGTTCCAAAAAACGGGAGTGGTAGACCGAACCGGGGGTAACCTCTTTTGGGAGCGAGCTGAGGTCAAGGTGAATGCGGACCTGAGCCTGGAGCCAAGGTGGCGTGTGGCTCTCGCCCACTCGAAAGGTTGCAGGGAGTGAAAAATTAAGGTGTTGAAGGAGGCGACGAAAGCGAACTCCAGGGGGTAGCAGGGCAGAGACATACAACCCGTATTGACGGTCGAGAGAGTCGTCAAAAAAGGAACGATAAGACTGATGGTCGGGCATTGACAGTAGCCGACAGGCATACCGACAAAGCAGTATATCGCGCCGGTAGGTGAGTGGCAATTCGCCAGCATCAGCATGAAGACTCTACGGGACTAGTATAAAATGCTCCGATCGCAAGTCGTAAACCACGGTGTTGTATGGAGTTGAGGCGGCGTAAGATGGATGGCCGTGCAGAGGAGTATACGAAGCTCCCAGAATCCAGCTTGGAGCGGACGATCGACCGATATAGACGAAGTAGGACGGTTCGATCCGCTCCCCACGACATACCACTGAGAACAAGGAGGACATTTAAAGAACGGGTACAACGGGCGGCCAAATATGACACATGTGGAGACCAGCTAAGTTTCCTGTCAAATGTAAGGCCTAAAAATTTGGTTGTCTCCACGATTGGGAGAGCAACGGGACCGAGTCGTAAGGACGGTGGGAGAAACGCTTTGTAGCGCCAGAAGTTAATACAGACCGTCTTCTCGGCAGAAAAACGGAAGCCATTGGCGACACTCCAGGAGTAAAGACGGTCAAGAGAACGCTGAAGACAGCGCTCCAGGACACGTGTACACTGCGCGCTGCAATAGATGGTAAAATCGTCCACAAAAAGGGAGCCTGATACATCAGCTGGGAGGCAATCCATTATTGGATTGATCACGATGTCGAAGAGAGCGACGCTCAAAACTGAGCCCTGTGGCACCCCATTCTCCTGGCGAAAGGTGTCGCACAGGACAGAACCCACACGTACCCTGAACTGTCGATCCATTAAAAAGGAACGAATAAAAAGAGGGAGGCGACCGCGAAGGCCCCATGTATACATGGTGCGGAGAATGCCCGCCCTCCAACAGGTGTCGTAAGCCTTTTCCAAATCAAAGAACACAGCCGCGGTCGGGCGCTTCCGCAAGAAGTTATTCATAATGAAGGTCGACAAGGGAACCAGATGGTCAACAGCAGAGCGGCGCCTACGAAATCCACATTGTACATTGGTAAGTAGGCGTCGAGACTCGAGCAACCAAACCAATCTAGAGTTAACCATTCGCTCCATCACTTTACAGACACAGCTGGTAAGCGAGATAGGTCGATAACTGGAAGGCAAGTGCTTGTCCTTCCCCGGCTTAGGAATCGGAACAACAATAGACTCGCGCCAGCATGCGGGAACATGTCCCTCAATCCAGATGCGATTGTATGTACGAAGAAGAAAACCTTTACCCGCAGGAGAAAGGTTCTTCAGCATCTGAATATGAATAGAATCAGGCCCTGGAGCGGAGGACCATGATCGGCCAAGTGCGTTTTCGAGTTCCCGCATGGTGAATGGGGCATTATAACTTTCACGATTTGAGGAGCGGAAGTTAGGTGGCCTAGCCTCCTCTGCCTGTTTGCAGGGGAGGAAGGCAGGGTGGTAATGAGCGGAGCTCGAAACCTCTGCAAAAAAGCGGCCAAAGGCATTGGAGACATCCTCAGGGGCCACAAGGACGTCATTCGCGACCGTCAAGCCAGAAACTGGGGAGTGAACCTTAGTGCCAGATAGCCGGCGCAGGCTACCCCAGACAACAGAAGAAGGAGTAAAACTGTTGAAGGTGCTTGTGAAAGCAGCCCAGCTGGCTTTCTTACTTTCTTTAATAATACGACGACACTGAGCACGTAATCGTTTATAATTGATACAATTCGCCACTGTAGGGTGGCGTTTAAAGGTGCGTAAAGCACGTCGACGAGCACGATCGCAGATTGGGAAGGTTTGATCCTGAAAGGTCGCCCTGGAAGAGAAGAGCCCCCAGTCTGCCTTGGAGATGGTCCAACTAGAGGAGCACGGAGAGGGGGTATGCTGCAGGAGATGGATAACATACGGGAATTGGTCGCTCGATAAGTATCAGAAAGTGCATACCACTCAAACCGGCGTGCAAGTTGGGGAGTACATATAGAGAGGTCTAAATGGGAATAGGTGTGAGATGTGTCCGAAAGAAAAGTAGGGGCGCCAGTATTGAGGCAGACAAGATTGAGCTGGTTGAAAAGGTCTGCTAACAAGGAGCCCCTCGGGCAGGATGCTGGAGAGCCCCAAAGGGGATGGTGGGCATTGAAGTCTCCAGTTAACAAAAATGGTGCAGGTAGCTGAGCAATAAGTTGCATCATGTCTGCCCTGGTAACGGCAGATGACGATGGAGTGTAAACGGTACAAAAGGAAAACGTAAAAGTGGGGAGAGTAATGCGGATGGCAACTGCCTGCAGGCCGGTGTGCAACGTGATGGGATCGTAGTAAATATCATCCCGGACCAGCAACATAACCTCTCCATGAGCTGGGACACCTACCACAAGGGGTAGGTCAAAACGCACAGAGGTGTAGTGTGCAAAGGCAATTTGATCGCATGGGCGTAGCTTCGTTTCCTGGAGGGCTACGACGAGCGGACGGTGCAAGCCGAGCAGCAACTTCAAGTCCTCTCGGTTGGAGCGAATGCTGCGAATATTCTAGTGAATAAGTGCCATCGTAAGGAAAGGAAGATGAAAGAAGGGGTCACCTCGAAGGCCGCTGAGGGCCTGGTTTCGAGCGAGCACTGCCGCCGCTATCAGTAGGCGGACAGTCATCGTCCATTGGGTCTATAGGTTCATCGGCCATCTTGGGAGGATGGCCGGGAGGGGGAGCTTCCTCCGCCGGTGAACGGCCAGATGTTCGGCTACCAGCGGTGCGGCCAGGCGAAACTGATGACGGCCTGGGGCGGCAACCGCTGGGTGGCGCAGGCGAAGAAATGCGCCGTGGCGGAGAAGGAGAACTGTGCTTCCTATGAGCCTTCTTGGAAGGACGTTTGGTGGAAGTACCGGTCGAGGGCTGGGAGGTCGATGTACGTAGGAAGTCTGCACGGGATGGTTCCTTCTTGAAGGCCCGTGCAACTGACTTCGGGGTCTTCGTCTTAGCAGAAGCTGAGGAAGGGGCTGGTGTCTGTGGGGTGATGGGAGGAAGAGGAGACGTCGACCGCGCGTTCTTAGCACTGGCCGAACGGACGACCGTGGTGCTGAAGGTCAGATCGCATGTCTGCGTTGCCACCTCCCGGGTAGTCCGAGGAGAGGCGAGGGCAGTACTGTATTTCCCCGCTGGGAGCAGCGTGGGCTTCCTACTAGCCAATAGCTTGCGAGCAACTGAGGTGGACACTTTCTCTTTGACCCGAATTTCTTGGATACAGCGTTCTTCCTTATAGACAGGACAGTCGCGGGAGGATGCGGCATGGTCACCCTGACAGTTCACACAACGAGGAGACGGAGGTGGACAGTCACCCTCATGGGCATCCCTGCCACAAGTGACACATTTAGCCGCATTGGAACAAGACTGTCGAGTGTGATTGAAACGCTTACACTGGTAGCAGCGCGTAGGTGTCGGGACATAGGGGCGAACAGAAATAACCTCGTAGCCTGCCTTGATGCGCGATGGCAGCTTAACACTATCGAAGGTCAAGAAAAGTGTCCGGGTCGGTACAAGGTCATTGTTGACCTTTTTCATGACCCTATGGACAGCCGTCACGCCCTGCTTAGCGAGGAAAGATTGAATCTCCTCGTCAGTCAATCCGTCGAGGGAGCTAGTATTGACTTCGCCACGAGACGAATTCAAAGTTCGGTGGGCCTCCACCCGGACAGGGAACGTGTACAGGAGGGTGGCCTGAAGCAGTTTTTGTGCCTGAAAGGCGCTCTCAGTTTCTAGTAATAAGGTACCGTTACGCAACCTGGTACAAGATTTGACTGATCCGGCTATGGCATGTACGCCCTTCTGGATAACGAAAGGGTTGACAGAGGAAAAATCCTTTCCGTCCTCAGATCGAGAAACGACGAGGAACTGTGGGGCAGGCGGTAGTACTTTTGTCACTGGTGGCTGGTCACGTTTCCGTGTTTGGGCAGAAGTCGAGAGAGATGGAGTGGAATCCATTGCGGAGGAATCCCCCATGATTGCCAGCGTCTCCGATGGCGCGCTCCTTCCTTGTGGGGACCCTCTCAGAGGGCACTCCCGCCTTAGGTGAATGTTTACACCTCAGGTCACACCTCCCGAGAAACAGACGGAGGGACCAATCGGCATGGTCAGAAGGTATCAGCTCAGGCAATCACCCCTCCCCGGGCCTGGCCTTTACCAGGGGGTACGCGCGTGCCTTACATGTCTACCCAGGGCGGGGACTTACGCGTTACCCCGTCACCGGCTACGCGTGCGAACGCATGGGTCGGCCTTCAGGCACGCACAGGGAGGAAGGAAGAAGAGGAAAAAGAAGAGAGAGGGAGAAAGAGGACAGACTGTCTCAAACGCCGAGGCGGAGACCAGAGAAGGCAAGGAGAAGAAGGCAATGAGAAGGCAAAGAGAAGTCAAGGGAAAGAGGAAGGAAGACAGTGAGGTGGAGAAGAGCAAAGAAAGGAACCAACAAAAGGAAGGAAGAAACTAGAAGTGAAAAACCAAAAAGACCACAATTATAGGTCGTGGAACCGTCCGTCTCCAGACGCAGGCGCTAACTACCCCCGTGAGGGGGATGGACTCCTTTTAGTCGCCTCTTACGACAGGCAGGAATACCTCGGGCCTATTCTAATCCCCCGACCCGCAGGGGGGACCGTGGGCCTATTCTAACCCCTGAACCTGCAGGGGGCGTTTGGGGTTTACGGGCGCTAAACAGCATGGTCGTCAGCACCCAAACGCATAAAAACAGGAACACATCCAGTGAAGGGACTATGACGGACAGCGAATAAGGAGAATGGCTGAAAGACACAGACCTGACGCTGTTCCAAATCCTGACATACGGAGGCAGAACAAGAGGAGAAGGAACACACTAAAAAGGAAAGGAAACACAAGTAAAAGAGAACAGAAACCGAAGGGAAACAAGGAGGTAATCGTGACGGGCTGACCTCTTACCTAAAACCTGGGTGAGCCAGTCACCCAGCAGCACATTAAAACCCCCTCCCTAAAATCCGAGGCAACAAATTGGACATGACACAAAACCGTAAGACCTTAACTACAGTCGTTGCGTCATCTTGTAAAATAGAGGGCAAATCCGGTGGCAAGGAAACCACCGCCCTCTGGTCAGAGAATAAAAGACAGCCAAGTAAAATGTGGCGGACAGTAATCTGGACGCCACAAGCACTGCAGATTTGGGGGTCCTCCCGCCGGAGTAAAAAACCATGAGTGAAGGGAGTGTGACCGATGCGGAGGCGAGTGAGCAGAACCTCATCCCGCCTGCATGACTGGTAAGACGTACGTCATGGCCACGTGGTGGCCTTGACCAGACGCATCTTGTTTTCACTGACTGCCAGCCACTCCTCTTCCCATTGATGCATAACACGAAAACGCAGGAGGGAGGTAACAGCATGGAGGGGGACGGCACATTCAACAACGTGAGGGAGGGAACATGCATCTTTGGCAGCCACATCCGCCAGTTCGTTTCCCCTAATACCCACGTGCCCCGGCACCCAGCAGAAGGATACCTCCTTCCCCTGCTATTGCAGGTGGAGTAGGGCATCATGGATGTTCTGGACGACCGTATCCGCTGGGTACAAGTGTTGCATGGTCTGAAGGGCACTCGGAGTCAGAACAGATGAGGAACGTAAGACTGGGAACACATCTCATCTGCTGCAATGCCCGCAAGATCGCAAACAATTCGGCATCAAAGATGGCAAACTCCGCAGGAAGCCGTAACTTAGCGACTCGATCACGGAAAACAACAGCACAACCAACAGAGTACCCCTGTTTAGAGCCATCCGTAAATACTGGTACATGGTCGGGATGCTGGTGTAAAATATCGGAAATAAGGAGGTAAAAACAAACGCCGGAGTGCAGCTCCTCTGGTACTCCGCCAAGTCTAAAAGGACGCTGGGCCTCTGGAGCAACCAGGGAGGCAGGCGGGTAAAACCTGTCATTGGGGGCCCACACGCTCCACACCAAGGGACTCAAGCAAATGCTTGGCACGAATCTCAAATGGTCTCGTTGCTCTGGGACGACTGGAACAGAGACGTTCCATAGGCGGTCGGGTAATGGTAGGGTACGCAGAGGAGGTAGGACAGTCAAGGAATTGACACACCCGTCGCACCATGAGGAGTTTCCGTCAGATGGCGAGCGGCGGTTCCCCTGTCTCAGCACACAGGCAGAGGATGGGACTGGTACCGAAGGCACCAGTGGCCAGCCTGATACCCTCGTGGCGTACTGCATCAAGAATCTTCAGATACAAAGGCCTTGCTGACCCATACACGGTGCAACCGTTGTCAAGACGCGATCGGACGAAAGCCCTATAAAACTGCAGCAGACTCGCCCAATCTGCTCCCCAGGACCGATGGCTCAGACACTTCAAAATATGCAGTGCCTTCAGGGTCCGCACCTTGAGGTCTTTGAGGTGAGGAACCACGACAACCGGGAATCAAAAGTGAGGCCCAGGAACCGCACAGTGTCGCTAAAGGGAGAATGGTGTCCCTCACACGCAATTCAGGGGAGGTAAAAAGACGTTGAGAACGATTAAAATGAACACACACATTTGTCTGCAGAAAAGGTAAAACCCGTCTGCGCAGTCCATGCCTCTAATCGCTTTATCGTAAGCTGCAACTGCGGACTAGCAGTGACAAGACTGGAGGAAGAACAGAATACAGCAAAATCGTCCACAAACAAGGAGCATTGGGCAGGACTCCGGATAGTGGACGTGATACTGTTAATGGCGACGGCAAAGAGGGTGACACTTAAAACGCTTCCCTGAGGAACACTATTCTCCTGCACATACAAATCAGATAGCACATTACCAACCCTATAACGAAAGAGGCGGTGGGAAAGAAAGGACCGAATGAAGATGGGGAGATGGCCACCAAAGCCCCACTCATGGAGTTGATTGAGGAGAAAGCGGCGCCAAGTAGTGTCATACGCCTTATTAATATCAAAGAATACACCTAGACAATGCTGGTTACGTAGGAAGGCCTGCTGGATGGCCGCCTCAAGTAGGGTCAAGTTGTCTATAGTTGAACGACATCTCCAAAAGCCGCTCAGAGGGGCTAAGGAGCTGCCTGGTCTCGAGCAGCCAAACCAGCCCACGGTTGACCATGCGTTCCAACGTCTTCCCGACACAGCTCGTCAAAGCAATACTTCGATAACTACTGGGATGCGTGCGGTCCTTCCCCGGTTTGAGGAGGGGAATCAAAATCGCCTCCCTCCACGAGTCAGTGTACGTGCTGGATAACCATATCATATTAAAACAATTCAGAAGAACTTCCTTGTATTGCAGCAACAAGTGCTGCAGCATGCTGTACCGGATTTGATCATGAGCAGGCGCAGTATCATGAGCCATAGACAGCGCCGATACAGTTCCCACATTGTGAAGGGGCACTTGTAGGGTTCAGAATTTGGAGACCGGAAGTCCAAGCGACCCCTCTCGATGGCAGTTCGGTAGCGGCAGAGATCTTGATCACAGTTAATAGTGGCGGTAGATTCCGCAAAATGCATGGCCTGTGTCTGGGCAATGTCTCTCGGCGCTGTGAGGAGACATCCTTGATGCAGCAATGCCATGACAGGTAGTTTGCTGAGTTTCCCGGAAATCCTCCTGATGGCTTCCCATACTTTCGTAGAACTAGTGGAACGGGAGATGGAGTTCAAGAACGATTGCCATGACCGTCGTTTACTCTCTTTAATTACTCGCCGCGCTTTGGCCCTTGCCACCCGAAAGGCTGCATGATTGTCAGGTGAGGGACGGCACTTGAAGCGGCGCAGAGCTTCACGGCGGGCTCGGATGGCTGAGGGGCACTCAGTGGTCCACCAACGGACAGGACGCCTCTCGGGATGACCGGATGACCGTGGGAGTGACAATTCAGCTGCATGGGGCAGGGGAGTTCGCTAATAAGGTCTGTGAGAACCGTAGAGTCTATCGCATCCTGAGGTGGTAAGTAAACTGAACAGACTGAGCCTCCAACACACAAGAAGGTCAACTGCAACTGCTTGCAAGTCCGTAACGAGAGGGAGCTCACGGACAAAAACCGCAACACCACCCTTTGCCCTTTCCCCCGTCAGATCGTCTTTTCGATATACGGTATAGCCCCGTAAAGAAGGAGCATCAGTGGCCCGAAAATGTGTCTCTTGGAGACATAAGCACAAAGGGCACTGTCGTACAAGGAGTTGTAATTCGGCCACTTGCGTCCTGAACCCATTCAGGTTCCACTGTAATGTGGGAGCCAGTGATCGGGGTGGCTGAACTTTCACCCTGCCCCTGTGCTTTGGAGGAGAGCCCGTTCTGGCCGGAGATTTATTCCTGGGGGGAGAAGATCGCCCCCTGTCGACATCAATGTCCATCTGCTCCGATGACGACCACGGGAGATGTCAGACAGTACGATGGCCTCGTCATCGGACCGACCCTGACTAGTCTCCTGAGGTGGCAAATCCTTCACCTTCGGCGTCTGTCTTGGGGGACTTTGAATGCAGAGCCTTGTCAAAAGCTGGAGCTGTACTCGCCTAGGCAGAAGGCGCCATATGGGGAGAGGCAGGAAGTACCTCAATGTCAGCAACCACAGCCTTGTCCGACGTTGCGGCGGGAGCTGCAGGTTGCAGAACAACTGCAGTAGCATAAGTGCACTGGCAAACGCAGGAATTAGTGCTAACACTAGCAACCTCGGTTTGCGTAGCAACAGTGGCCATTTGTACCGGTTTTTTCAGAGCGGAAGCGAATGATGATGTAAACACAGGACACTGCATGGCCTTAAAGAGCTTCTTGGCCTCACCATAGGGTATGCGCTTAGATGTTTTAATCTCCTGTATCTTCTGTTCCTCGAGATAGGTGGGGCAGACCCGGCTCCAGACACGGTGACTCCCAGAGAAATTCACGCACTTCACAGGCGATGAACAATCGGCTCCTTCATGGGCAGGCTGACCACATTTACCACAAGTGGCTATCCCATTGCACCCCAACGTAGTATGCCCAAAGCGCCGACATTCAAAACAGCGCATTGGGTTAGGGAAATATGGCCGTACTGGCAAACGTAAGAACCCCGCTGCAGGATGCTCTGGGAGTCTCGGGCAACTGAACGTGAGAATAAACGAGTCGGATTTGACGAGGTCCCCATCGACTCGGTTCGTAGTATGCTGCACATCAACAATACCTTCGTCAGCCCACTCAGATTTTAACTCCTCTGTGGGGATATCCACCAAGTCCCCACATGTCACAACACCCATACTATAATTCGAAGTGGAGTGGAGCTCGGTCTCGATAGCTTACTCTCCGAGACAGGTTGCTTTCCGGAGAGAAGCGACTTCACGGGAACTAGAAGTCTCAACCAACATAGTCCCATTGCGAAGTCGCTTCACAGATTTCAGTGTTCCTGCAATTCCCTCAAGACCCTTGTGGATGTAAATGGGAGAAACCCTCTCAAAGCTACCCTCCTTCCGTTTAATAATCAAAAACACATTCTGATTATCAGCATGTGCTCTGTTACGACAGTCTGATAAATCTCTAGCAACACCAGGCGCTGGAGGACTCGTAGCACGAAGTCGCTTTTTCGATGGGGTGTGTTTTCCTACCAGTGGCCCACCCAATCCACTGGTAGGGGGAAACGTACAGGTCGAAGGGTCCATTGTGATCCCACGAGCAGCTAGGGAACTAAAGGTCCGCTCAGACAGAGCCCCGCGTGCCTGAGTAAGCCTTATGCAACTGGGGTGCGGCAGGTGCCCCAGAGGTTGCCCACTTGCGACTGTTCCACCCCAACAGCCATGAATCTTATAGGCGCGGAGCACACCGTAAGATTGAGGGGTTTTTATTGAGGTTGTCCTTCCTCGCAATCCAGGCGGTCAAGCCAAGATGACCATTCCCCGCAGCACACAACATTCCACGCCATACAGTGGTCACTGAAGCATGTCCGGGGGTTACGGTGACAGGAGACTGGCGGCGCTGTCCAGTCCCCAGCTCAGGACCCCGGGGTCGCCAAGCCCGTACTCAGAAAATGAATGCTGAGCTCATGGGGGGGGGGGGGGGGGGGGCGACAGGCGAGAAAGCAGACTTCTTCCCGCACTCAGCCGGAGAGGGTGACGTAGTTGCTGTAACGCAAAAACGTGACATCGCGGTGCAACATTTGAAACCTTCCTGCGCCAACCGCCTTCTGATACCGATTCCGGCATGGCGGGGGATCCGCCTTTGTCTGTGACACCTTCCCACTTTGCAAGTAAAAGAAAGGCGAAAGATTCGCACCATCATCTTGCTCCCCCCTTCCACCCACGATTTGGTGACGCCTTTATCTTCGGATGTCGAAATGCCCGCCGTGGAGCATTACGTCACAGAGGGTGCCGTCACAGTTTCTGGGACCCCACCGCTCCCGCCCCTCCTTCCTAATCAATCACAGGATTGGTCGGAGGACGTTGAGGCCAGTGATCACCATTAGTGTGACTACTTGTATGTCCTTCCCCCTCCTAGTACGTTGGTATGTTTTATCGTGTTTTAAACATTTTCATGTTTTTATGTTCTTGTTTTTTCACTGTGTTTTACGTGTATATGGTTAACGACTGTAGCCAGTGGATCATTTTAACAGTCAATCTTAATAAGTTGTGAAATCCGCAGAAGGCTATGATTTTTAAAAATTTTTTGTATGATAATAACTGTCATGTCGCTTTTTTACAAGAGGTGACTTGTGAAGCGCTTTTATTTTTGCACGATTTTACCGATTTTACTGTGATAATGTTGCGCCTGATCATGATACGGGCACTGCAATTTTAGTGCGTTCTGGCTTACCAATATCTAACGTTGACATTTTACCGAACGGTCGCGCTGTTGCTTGTACCTTTTTTGGCATTGTGTTTGTAAATGTGTACGCTCCGTTGGGAAATGTTAAACCGACCAGGGCTGAATTTTACGGTAGAGATTTGTGTCAGCTTTTATCCAGGAATGTCGATACTTTAATCGTCGGGGGTGATTTTAATTGTGTTTTAGACGACAGAGATCAAGAGCCGCGTCCGAACAAATGTCACGAACTGGGTACTGGGTCACTAGTTTTCAATTGCTCGACACGTGGCGCGTTTTACACCCGGATTTTACCTACTTCACCTATTTCACTTATTTTTACGGTGCAGGGCGTAGCCGCCTCGATCGGATTTGTGTGTCTAGGCAGCTGTCTGCACGTATTTGTAGTGCTGACGTGACTCCTGTCGTATTTTCCGACCACTCCAGTTATTCCTGTTGTCTTTTATTACCTCATCTGTGTGTTCCTCGCCGTACCAATCTGTGGAAGTTCAATTGTAGTTTACTCAATGACGACCATTTTGTGACTTGTTTCAACCGTATATGGCAAAGGTTAGTGCGGACTCGAGGCGGTCATAGTAGCACCATTGAGTGGTGGGTTGAGATCGCTAAGTCGGCAGTTAGGACCTTTTTAATCGATTACAGCCGTGAGGCGGCACGCTGGCGTCGGGCGACGGCTCGCTTCCGCCAGACTTGTTTAGGAGACTTGGTGTTGCGAGTGACGTCACAGCCCGAGTTGTTGCCTACTCTGAAGCAATTTCAAGCTAAGCTTTTACTTGACATGCGTGCCGTTAGTTATGGGATGACCGTCCGAAGTCAGCCTGCAGGACTTATTACTGGGGAACCTTTGTCCATTTACCATTTAAACAGGGAACGAAAACGCCGCGAACGTTTGAGCATTAATGTTTGGCAGCTGCGAAACGGCGGTCGAACTTCTGTGCAGTCGGAAATTGTAACAGATATTTTTGAACAATTTATAGTCAATCTGTCATCACAAATGGAAGACTAGCTCACGATTGGAGCAAGAACTGGCCGGATTCACACATCAGAACATATTACGCACGTGACCCATTTAAACGTAGGACAGATTAACTCTCATAATAGCAGATTAGTCATGCAGGAACTCCGCAGGGTCGTGGAGGAGAGGAGTCTGGATGTGCTCTGTCTGCAGGAACCATACTCCCTGGCTGGGCGAATCCCTTTTGCAGCAGCTAACTGGCAAGTCGTTCACAGCGAAGCGGAACCCAAAGCAGCTATAATGATAATAAACAGAGCAATAAGAGCCACAGTCCTATCACAGTTCTGCGACGATCACTGCAACGTCGTGGAACTACAAACACCAGCTGGAGTACTGTACATCATAAATATGTATTTCCAGTACGGTCGAGGAATAGACGAATTCCTAGACAAACTTATGCAAATAGCCACGGCGTTGCGGGGACGTCGATGTGTCATCACTGCAGATATAAATGCCAAATCCCCCCTGTGGTTCAGTGGCACGCGAGATGATAGAGGAGAAAAGGCTGAGGAGACCATCATGGCGTTACAATTGCTTGTCGCCAACAAGCAAGGAAATCCACCCACCTACGTAGGAGGTGGGGGCGAGGGCACAAACATTGACGTTACATTGGTCACGCCCAATCTCGCCACCAGATTAACCAATTGGATGGTCTGGGATCAGGTGACAACCAGTGACCACAACCTCATTACGTTTTCATTAGGGAATGAAGAGTGCCACTGGGACATGGGGTGGGAAACACAGCTGAATTACAACAGAGCTGACTGGGACCGCCTGTCACGGGAGTGTGAAATACCGATATTGCCGGATGGTGACGAAAATGTTGAAGGATATGCTGAAGAACTGGTGCAAGCGGTTGTCAGAGCGGTAAAAGCTGCCGTGCCAACCAGGAGGAGAGCCGTAGCGGCCCCCCCGTCGCCATGGTCTGCCGAACTCGGACAGATGCGCCAGTCTGTACGGAGGGCTAGGAGGTACTATCAGCGGAGTGTCGTCTGGGAGGAGAAGCAACGCTGGTTGCAAAGATACAGAGAAGAAAAAGAACACTTCCAACAGGAGCTTAAGGCAGTTAGGCTACAGAGCTGGGAAAAATATGTAAGAACACAGCTAGCCATGGACCCATGGGGTGTACCGTACAAGTTAGTACGGGAAAAGATCAGGTCACCCATGGTGCTGTCCACCGTCAGGGATCAGGGCAGGATGACAGAGACCTGGCAGGAAACTGCTGAGGTCCTGCTCCGCGTCCTGCTGCCTGACGATGACGAAAACGATGACTCCGAGGCACAGCAACAAATTCGGAGACAAGACCTAGAAGAATATCAGAACAACAACGTGGTATATCCCTTCTCTGAAGAAGAAGTAGCCGCTCAGATAAATGCCCTCAAAAGAGGCAAGGCTCCTGGCCCGGACGGCATTACCGCGGAGGTGGTGCAATTCCTGGCCCCCCAGCTGGTAGCTCCTCTCACAAGGTTATATAACGAGTGCTTGAGGCTCGGGAAATACCCCCAAATTTGGAAAAGAGCCACAGTAGTGATAATTAAGAAAAGCCCGGATAAAGATCCACAGGAAGCAAAGTCTTATAGACCTATTTGCTTATTAGACACACTGGGGAAACTTTTTGAGAGGTTGCTGGCAGACAGGCTGGCAGCACACAGTTTTGTGCGGGATGAGCGACAGACAGTTCGGCTTCAGAGCTGGGAGATCGGCGTCTGACGCCATCGCCCTGGCTGCGGAGGTCTGTGCCGCTACCCCGCACAAATACGTGGTCGGCATCATGGTAGACATCAGTGGCGCCTTTGACAACCTGTGGTGGCCCTCCCTCTTCTCTCGCCTGCGTGAGAAGGAGTGCCCGAGGTCGCTATATGGTTGTCTGAGGAGCTATTGTGAGAATACGGAGGTCTGGCTATCGTCCCCTAGCGGGAGAATAAGTAAGAAGATCACCAAGGGGTGTCCACAGGGATCTGTCCTGGGGCCACTCTTTTGGGACATTAACATGGAACCCCTCTTGGACAATCTACAGAACAGTGACGATGTGCTAGAGGGCATAGCCTACGCGGACGACCTCCTCCTGCTGGTTGGCGGCCGTAGCCGCGAAGACCTAGAGCCGAAAATTGAAAGGGCTATCTCCATCTTGAGTACATGGTGCCATACGACCAAAATGAAGATTTCGCCAACAAAGTCCACGTACCTACTCTTGAAGGGGCAACTAGTCAGGAACCCGACAGTGAGAATAGATGGCTTGCCAGTTCTCAGACGCCATGAAGCGCGATACTTGGGAGTAATCGTCGATGAGAGGTGGACTTATGCATCACATATTGACACTGTCACACATAAATCATTAGAAACACTAAACAACTTAATATCAATTGGTCACAAGCGATTCCATCTGCCACCAGAATTGATCAAATTGTATCACAATAGCATATTGACATCTATCGTAGGGTATGGGTCAGGAGTCTGGGCCCACAGGCTCACGAGGGTTATGCCTGCCATGGCTGTGAGAAGAGTGCAGCGGAACATGCTTCTTAGATCGGTAGGGGGCATATAGAACAACACCGGGCGGAGCACTAACGGTGTTAATGGGGCTTTGTCCGCTCGACATTAAAATCAGAGAACAAGCGACATGGTACTGGGTTAAGAAGGGAAACAGGGAGAAAATAGTCGATCTAATGGGGATACATGTGGGCAATAAACTGGAAATTAAACGTAGGGGGGAAGAACTTTGGCAACAACAATGGGACAACGAAGAAACCGGTCGCAGAACATATGAACTGCTGCCCAACATCAGGGAAAGATTGCAACTAAAACATTTCACGCCATCACGAGGACTGCTGCACTTCCTCACAGGTCATGGACCCTACCCGGCATATTTATGCCGGTTCGGGAGACGGGCTACACCAGCGTGTGACTGTGGGGCCACACCAGGCACCCCAGAACACGTGGTGTATGAGTGCCACCTCTTCGACGACGTAGCAGCGCAATTACGTCAACAGCTACCCAATTTTGACACGTATCACCTGCTCAGGCACGAGGACCATTTCCCAACTCTAAATAAACTGGCTAATGAGATATCACTTAAAGTAATTAAGGAATATCTAAGGAACAACGACTAGATGTCATATACCGAACTTGACCCTGCGCACCTGTCCTGTTCCGCCGGGGCGTGGACTGGCCAGCTGCCTCACGGCTGGAATCCGCCACGTCTGGGATTAGGGGGAGGGTGCGCCCAACCACTGATCTAGACACTCACAATTTTGACTCTAGGCTAAGTAAGGTTAAATGTAGGATAAGTTAAGATAACAAAATAGTATAGTACTGCAGCGAACAACAACTCCGGCCAGCCCGGTGCCAGGGGCACGTTCACCGGGATTAGCTCGGTGAACAGGGCCACTAAGTAGGTTTATACAACGCTGGCACACCTGTAACGCTGCAGGTAGATGTACATTAGCATAAGTAGAATAAAATAGCATAGAAAAAACACAATTCATAATTGAAGTGCCCAAGTGAGAATACGGAAAACTATCATAGAGTAAGCTGTAGTAGTAATATAAAATTGTATAAACTAGGACCCACTAATCATATAAGGTGGTGGGTTGATATGTATCACATATATTGAAGAATAAAGAATTTAAAAAAAAAAAAATTCGATTCGCTTTTCCGTGCTGTTGACGTGGATTCCGACGCGTTGCGAGATTTTTTGCAGACTGTACCACATGTCTTAACTCGCCCGGACAGGAATCATTTAAATGACGCATTTACGTATGATGAAGTTCTCGACGCCGTTCGGCGGAGTCCCAAAGGGAAGTCTCCGGGTCCCGATGGGATTCCTGCTGAATTTTATTCGAAATTTTTTCTTCTTTTTAGTGAGATTTTAGTGGATTTAGTGAATGATATTCAAATTGGTGTGACTATACCAGCTGCTTTTGTGGAGGGGGTTGTGACGCTCGTTCCCAAATCAAATGCTGTGCCACATATCGACGCTGTCCGTGTCCGCATCTCGTGGTCGTGCGGTAGCGTTCTCGCTTCCCACGCCCCGGTTCCCGGGTTTGATCCCCAGCGGGGTCACGGATTTTCTCTGCTTCGTGATGGCTGGATGTTGTGTGATGTCCTTAGGTTAGTTAGATTTAAGTAGTTCTAAGTTCTAGGGGACTCATGACCACAGATGTCAAGTCCCATAGTGGTCAGAGCCATTTTTGCCGGCGGTACATAGTGATCAGCAAACGTGTGCTGTGCGCGATCGGAATATCTTTGACGCTATCCTTGCTTACAGAGACTGTATTGGTTATGTGAAAAGTGCTCGGCTACGGACAGCGGCGATTTTATTAGTTGATTTTAAGAATGCCTTTGATCGTATTAGTCATTTTTATTTGCGTCAGGTTTTGGTACGCATGGGGTTTGGTTCTAAATTTACCAAATTAGTGACGCATCTGTTGCACAAAGCTACGACACGTATCTGTGTTAATGGTCGCCTTACTCCTGCTTTTCGTGTGGGTCGCTCCGTGCGGCAGAGGTGTCCGCTTTCCATGGCGCTTTTTGCCATTGCGCTGGATCCCCTCCCCCGCTATATCAGTCAGGAATGTCGCGGCATTCAGATGAGGGCTACCAGATTGATTTGTAAAGCATACGCTGATGACCTTGGCGTATTTATTGAGCATTCAGACGATGTTGACAGGTTGCAAGTTATCCTGCACAACTTTGGACAAGCTACGGGGGCGGTTGTCAATACCCGGAAAACTGTTCTTTACCGCTCACCGCCCGCGCACGTACCCTTCGTAGGGGCTGGTTTTGTGTCCAGCAGCAGCATAAAGTCCTTGGGGTCCTTTTATCTTCGAACCCACAGCAGATGGAAGCATTAAATTGGCGGCCTACGCTGCATCGGATTCGTGCTGTTGCAAAGATCTATGCGGTCCGGAGTTTGGCCCTTCGGGAAAAGGTGCATTTAATAAATGTTAACATCTTGGCTCGGGCGTGGTACCTTGCGCAGGTTCTCCCGGTACCCAAGCAGTTGGGGGCGCACCATCAAACAGGCGGTTTACTGGTTTTTATGGAGGGGGGGAGATTTTTAAGGTATCGCATGCTGTCTGCACCTCGGGCTTGTCCGACGGCGGTTTGGGACTCGTCGATTTTTCCGCCAAATGTGCGGCACTTTTTTGGAAGAGAATTACCGCTGTTATGCAGAAGGCACCTTGCAGTCCCACCGCGGTTGTTTTTAATCATTATCGTCCTCATTCTGAAGTGGCCCCTGTTTCTGTGTTGCACATCCCGTTTTATCTTTCTTACGTGCGCCGCTACTTTCTCGATAATAGTTACCTGACGCTTTGTGACGTCTCCGCCCACACGGTTAGCGCTGTCTGCGATGCTATCCGCGGCCCTCCTATTCGCTGCAAGTGGGAGTATCGATTGCCACGCTGCAACTGGGTGGCAGTGTGGGAAAACCTCGCCAACAAAGTTCTCCCGGCTTCCATACACGCTGTGTGGTACAAGGTGGTGCATCGCACCTTCCCCACCAACTCCAAACTTCATTCCAGGCGATGCTGAGGGAATTAGATTAGCAAATAAGACACAGTAGTAGATGAGTTTTGCTATTTGGGCAGCAAAATGACTGCCAGTCTACATTTTATACCCCCTCTACTTCGGCCATTATCAAAGGCCAAAAAAGCGCTTCTGAAGAAGAGGAATATCTGAACATCGAATATAGATTTAAATGTAAGGAAGTCTTCTCTGAAGAAATGCAAGGCCTCTGGTCCAGATTCTATACCAGTCAGCTTCCTCTCAGAGTACGCTGATAAAATAGCTCCATATTTAGCAGTTATATACAACCACTCGCTCACAGAAAGATCCGTACCTAAAGACTGGAAAATTGCTCAAGTCACACCAATACCGAAAAAGGGACGTAGGAGTAATCCGCTGAATTACAGGGCTATATCACTAACGTCGATTTGCAGTAGGGTTTTGGAACATATACTCTATTCGAACATTATGAAATACCTCGAAGAAATCGATTTATTGACACACAATCAGCATGAATTCAGAAAATATCGTTCTCTTTATACTCATGAAGTAATAAGTGCTATCGACAGGGGATGTCAAATTGATTCCATAGTTTTAGATTTCCAGAAGGCTTTCGACACCGTTCCTCACAGGCGTCTTCTAACCAAACTGCGTGCCTACGGCGTATCACCTCATTTGTGCGACTGGATTCGTGATCCAGTCAGAAAGGTCACAGTTCGTAGTAATAGACGGTAAGTCATTGAGTAAAACAGAAATAATATCCGTCGTTCCCCAAGGAAGTGTTATAGGCCCTCTATTGTTCCTGATCTATATTAACGACATAGGAGACAATCTGAGTAGCCGTCTTAGATTATTTGCAGATGAATCTGTCATTTACTGTCTTATAAAGTCATCAGATGATCAAAACGACTTGCAAAATGATTTAGATAAGATATCTGTATGGTGCTAAAAGTGGCAATTGACCCTGAATAAAGAAAAGTGTGAAGTTATTCACATGAGTACTAAAAGAAAGCAGCTAAAATTCATTTACGCAATAAGTCACACAAATCTGAAGTCACAACTAAATACTTAGGGTTTCCAATACAAATAACGTAAATTGGAACGATCACATAGATAATATTGTGGGTAGAGCAAACCAAAGACTGTGATTCCTTGGCAGAACACTTAGAGGGTGCAGAGACTGCTTACACCACGCTTGTCCGCCCTATTCTGGAGTACTGCTGTGCAGTGTGGGATCCGCATCAAGTGCGACTGACGGATAACATCGAAAAAGTAAAAAGAAGGGCAGCTCGTTTTGTATTATCGCGAAATTGGGGAGATAGTGTGAAAGGTGGCTACACTGAGCCACAGCGCCAGAGCGCCAGAGATCGCGCCTGAGAGTATTGTTCCGCCGCCTCCACTGGCAGTGCTTATTGAGACGTAGCGGCAAGCAGTTCTTGCCGAGAAGTTGTGGTGGACACTGCTTGTCGCTGAAGTTGGAGTGAGATGGGGAAGTAGTGAGTGTTTGTTCCATGTTTTATGCAGCTATTTGATGGGAGAGATAGCAGATATTATTCTAATGGAGACATTGTAATGATCAGAGTGCATTTCGTCAATATAAATTAAGGTAACAAACTACTTTTATTTTTCTCTCTCATTATTTCAGTGACCTAAATAATGCATCATTACAGGTTCAGTCAACAAAGCATCTGGCTTGTGTTCTTGTATTAGAGTGTAATTTTGGTTTTCTTGCACTATTATAGTATTTCTAATTTTCTTTTATCACGTCAGTATAATTGGTATTTAAAAATTCTTGTCTTGTTGAAGAAGAACCATGCCAGATGTGCGTTGAGTCATACTACCACATACAGAACAGCTACACTTGTGCTTTGTTGGTTTCGTAGGTTTTATAGTTGCTGGGGACTTAATTAATTGTATTAACTGAAATTTTCATTTCATTCTTCGTTGTTCTATGCAGTCAGATCGCGTACAAATACTAGTCAGGGCCAGCCGTTTACGAAACAGCGTAATCGGACATACAGCGACAAAATTAAAAAGTATTTGCATTGCATTCTTATATCTCATTTTTTTTAATTAAGCCCCCATGCACGAAATATGCCCTTCCTCCACGGGCTAGAATTTGATGGTATTTTTGCCAGCATTGGTGGTGAAAATACCACCAAATTCGTCAAAAAAATACAGACAAAAATAAAAGAATATTAATACTTAAATATCATATAACTAGATAAAATTTTGGCTTTGCACTGACCTTTCAATAGCCTAATATATAAAATACAGTAAGGAATACAAATTCTTTCATACATATGACTTTACATAATAGTTTACACAAATATCATGTGGTTAAACAATTCAATCGCGTCAGCAATGACGAATATGAGCAGGTAAGAGTCTTATAACTTTTCACAAACAATAATACACAAAAAATCAGTTTATACAATATTCACATAAAATGCTTTCCTAACAAGTCGCTGACAGTTCCAGCAGTAGCACCCAGCAATGTCGAGTAGGTGCAGACACCATCAGGTGACATCATTTCAGTAGAAGCAGTCCATCAGTGGCACCCAGCAATGTCGAGTAGGTGCAGACACCATCAGGTGACATTTCAGTAGAAGCAGTCCATCAGTGGCACCCAGCATTGTGGAGTAGGTGCAGACTCCAACAGGTGACATCATTTCAGTAGAAGCAGTCCATCAGTGGCACCCAGCAATGTTGAGTAGGTGCAGACAGCAAGAAGTAACATCATTTCAGTAGAAGCAGTTCCATTTGTGGTACCCAGCAATGTTGAGTAGGTGCAGACACCGACAAATGACATTTCCATAGAAGTAGCTCCATCTGTGCACCCAGTATTGTTGAGTAGGTGCAGAGAGCAGTCCATCATATTCACTATCACTGATGACACTGTTCATCCGAGTTTATAAGCAGAAATTAAACATGTCCTATTGGCACCAATCATGTAGAAAAAGTACAAGTAACAGTCCATAATATTCACTATCACTGATCACACAGTTCATCAGCAGAAATTGAACAACTATCACTGATCACACTGTTCATCAGCAGAAATTGAACATGTCCTAGTGGCACCAATCATGTAGAAAAGGTACAAGTAACAGTCCATAATATTTACTATCACTGATCACACAGTTCATCAGCAGAAATTAAACATTTCTAAGTGTCACACATCATGTTGAAAAGTGCAGGTAACAGTTCATAATATTCACTATCACTACTCAGACAGTTCCAGCATGAACAATAGTTTGAATACACATACAAATGCTTCTACACTAAACATACAAATCATAACAAACACACAAATCATGTCAGATAATTGTCATAACTATTACAAGTACATAAACATCAGTAAACCTATAATATTTATGGGTGTCAGTGCAAGCCACTGCAAGCAAATAAAATAACATTTAGGAGATAGGTGGGTAGGATTAGGAAAGGAAAACACACAAAACACTTATCTTTCATCCACATTAAGTACTACTGTGTAATTGGATAGTGTTAACTGTGTGAATCCACTTCTGTCAAAATTTCATGTTCATCATGTGTATCAAGTGGTAGTGGCAGCAATGTATAACAGTCAATAATAGTTAAGTCAACGTCATCGTCATCATGTCAAGACCAATGTTTGCCAAGCCAGATCAAAATGTACGGTTGCTGAACAACTGTCAGTGTGCCAAGATATGCAATGCTTCCTCTCTCCAAAAAAAAAAGTATATACTGCTTAGTGATTTAACAAAGTGTGTGTAGACAATCTTCCTTCCATTTTAGTGTTCTAGTCTGCTATCTTCATCCTCCTTGTTCCATATAGACCAACCAAAAAAAAATATGTACCTCACTTATTTTACCTCTTATACACCAAAACTCCAATCAACTTCATATAATCTCAATACCTCAATAATACCTCTTCAATACGTCGATACATATAAACCTTATTGCTAGTATCATTTCACTTCCATAACAACTCTTTCCTCTAGTCAGTCTCCTCGAACAAGTACAGATAAAATCCTAATGCAAACCTCCACATCCCATACAATCCGAAGACACACTGTCAACACACAACCTCTGTGTAATCCATCTGACCAAATTCTTCTACTCATTATGAATTATAAACAAAGAATGCATACATGACCTCTAACAGACTTAGTTCGAATAACTCTCAGTAATTAAGTACGATTATGGAGTGTGAATGATCCTAATATTTCAGTGTGTACACCACTTCAAGAATTATGGCAAACAGAAGCAAACATGTGGAGTATTTCTTGTGTCAAGTGTCACTTCCTATTTTAATTGCTCACGAAAAATGCAGTGTAATAATTGTGTTGGTATGTCATGTCGTTAGCTTGCTTCCTATTGGCATACATTTATACAGCTTTCATAAAACCTCCAGCTCATGTGACTTCTATGAAGTTTCTTGTAGTAATGTCGTTCGTCGAATTATAGCAGTTCATTTTCTTATCTTAAAAATATAAGGCACTGAGCGTAAGCAAAGCAAGCAATAGCGAGTAAGTATACCAGTAGTGAACAGAATGTCAAAAAGTGGATGCAGCACGATTCTTACAACGAGGCTCTGCCAAGCGAACAATCTGTAACTAATACCATAGTGTAACCTAAACTCTATGTTCGTACACTGTACATCAGCATTGCTATATACCAAATTAAAGAGTGGTTGTGACGACAAACAGAAATGTATAAATATGCAATTCATACGCATAGCAGTAAACAGGTAATTAGCATCGTATCAGCGTAAGTAAATAAATGTTCATAGGTAATCTTAATAAATAAACATGAAGGCGCAAGCAGATAAATCACAAAGTATAACTTGCATACCTAACCACATCAGCACAATTAATCAGGTGACAATTATAATTTAAATAAATAGGCACAGCAGGCACATAATTAAAAAATGTGACATCAGTGAAAAAGCAGTGCAGCCAAGCGATGCATAATATACACAAGTTACAACCCAGTTCGTTAATAATCATTGTCAAAATCAGTTAACGTACGCAAGCACGTCGCTTCACAAGTAAATTCATAGAACATGAAATTAGTACAAAGTATGAATCACGTAATCGCGAGCAGCAAATTACGTCTAAAGTACGTACCTAAGTGGAAATATGTTACCTGAAAAATAAACTCAATTAACAGTTACCTTTTTTTTTAGTTTATTAGTTTCTTCTTGGAAATTACATTCTTCCTGAAAATTTCTCGATAGCAAGTCGTCTTAACGTCGGACACGCACAGAATTTACCTGAAGTTCTTAAATATTTTATAGAACCGTATCCTGAAAAATACTGAATGTTAATAACATAATTCATCAAGTCACTATAGCTTTATACTGATTTTATTCGGAGAAAGACTGTATTTGTTTACGGCTGTCAGTGCATTCGCACCGAGCGCTCGACCAGCTGTAGGCGCGTGACGTAGAAAGCAATTGTTTGCGCTCAACGACTGCCCTGTGCGGCGCGCAGACTTGACTGTTGCTTTGAGTATATGCCGCCGCCAAAACACAGCGCGGTATCCTTGTACTCTCCACATGTTTACATGTAGCTGTTAGTTTCTCACAAGTATGTCATTCTACAAAAATTTTTCAAAAGTATATCATTCCACAAAAATTTTAACGTTAGATATATGATGTATTCCCTTAGAGCGTCGTGATTTAAGAGTTTCTACTTTTACAGTGTTATCATGAATTTTGCGAATTCTATATGGGCCGTTATAAAGCAGAAAAAATTTGCGACACAAGCCTTTTCCTTTGTGAGACAAACGATGAGACTTTATTAACACCTTCTGACCAACTGACAAGATTTTTAAACGACCAGGACGCATAGCTGATTTCTCTCTTCTAGCAGCCGCAGATGTAATATTTCGTAGAGCCAGGTTGACAATTTCAGAATGCCGCAGTTTCCGTGTAGGCGGAAAAGGAACGATTTCAGAAATGCGATTTGTCGGTGCTTTGTTTTTTAATATCAGTAAAGGCGGTAAAGAAGTTGAATCATTAGGGAGTTCATTCAGAATGTTTTGAAAAATATGAAGATACTGATCCCACGTTCTGTGATTCTGATGACAATAAAGACGACACAATTTATTGATTTCCTTCATCTGTCTCTCTGAAGCGTTAGATTGGGGGTGAAAAGTGAAATGAAAATTGGTTTAATTTTACGACGCTGTAGAGTACGAAGCCAAATTTTAGAACGAAACTGTGATCCATTATCTGATATAACCTTATCAACATGACCCACTTCTTTAAGAAAATGTTTGATGAAAGCATTAGATACTGAATGAGCTGTTGCTTTGCGTAACACTGTAAAACACACATTTTGATGTCAACTCCACTGCTACAAAAATGTACGCAAAACCATTAGTAGAACGAATCACTGGACCGAACAAATCAACTGCAGCCATGTCCTTTAATTTTGCTGGAATGATAGGAAACAACGGTGCTCTGTGAGAAACTGTTGGCGGCTTAGCCTTTTGACATAATTTGCATTTGGCCAGAACAGATCGAATACGTTTTTCCATATTACTGAAGTAACAATTTTCTCGCAATTTATGAAAGCATTTTCTGGGACCAAAGTGTGCATAACTGAAATGCGTATACCAAATCAGCTTATTAATCCACTCATCAGGAATACAAACTAACCAAACAGAGTTGTCGACCGATTTTTGTTTAAAAAGAATGTCATTGCGAACTAAATAATGCTGTCTAATCGCTACGCTTTCCTTTCTCTTCCACTTCTCCTTAATGTCCTTCCAGATTGGATCCTTATTTTGCTCCTTAGCGATGTCCTGGAGCGAAGACGAAATAAAGTTCTCAAACGCAACACCTTGAATATACATCAAACAATAATTGTTTTCCTTGCAGTCCTCTTCAGCACTTTGTTTCAAACCCATAGGTGCACGTGATAAAGCATCAGCAACAATATTTGAAGAACCCTGTATGTAAACAATACTAAAATCAAATTCCTGTAGGTACAACACCCATCGTGACAATCTGCCATGAGTTAATTTTGTCGACATAAGAAACTCCAGAGCTCGATGATCGGTGTAAACCTTAGTATGTCTGCCCAACAAAAATGTGCGAAATTTTGTAAAAGCCCAAACAACAGCCAAAGCTTCAAGTTCCGTAATCGAATAATTCTTTTCTGATTTAGAGAGAACACGACTTCCAAATGCAATAGTCTTTTGTACTACAACGCCGTTTTCTTCTATCTCTTGAAATAAATGTGCACCTAGGTCTTTGTATGATGAGTCCGTCGCCAAACAAAAATCTTTAGATAAATCCGGGTGTGAAAGAAGTGGAGCAGCAACTAAAGCATCACGGAGTTGTTCAAATTCTGACTGAGCTTCCTCATCCCAACACCAATTAGATTTCTTTCCAGATAGTTCACATAAACGAGGTGTGGCCAAATTATCCAATCTAACTAAGCGTCTAAGAAAATTACAGACACCAAGGAAACTACGAACATCACGTTTTGTAGTAGGAACAGCATAATTATGAATAGCGTCTAGTTTCTCTGGATCAGGAAGAATACCTTCTGTAGAAATAATGTGACCGAGAAATTTCACCTGAGAACGACCAGATTCGGATTTTTCTAAGTTCACTGTAATGCCAACTCTTGCAAAGATACGTAATAATGCATCCAAAATTTTGTTGTGCTCACTCCAAGAATGTTTAGCAATAAGAATGTCGTCAACATATGAAGTAATATTGTCACGAAGATAAACAGGTAAAATTTCGTTTAAACTACGGATGAATGCTGCAGAAGATACGGTAAGTCCAAACGGTAATTTCCGAAATCACTTTTGGGTAAAATAGTCATATCCGGTTATTTTTTACACGCTCTCTAGACAGATTGATAGTCGAAGAGTTGTTTCGATAGATGCAAAGAATAGTGAAAGAGTAGGCAGCGGTACAGAAAACTAAAAGGGAAATAGCACCACTACAGCTCGGGGCCCTATGCTCGCTACGGCACATATTCACTTAAGAGTAGTGAATCCCCTGAGGACATTAATAGCTGCACACAAATTTCAGTTTGTGACTTAGTGGCAAATTTGGCGGAAGTGCGTACGTAAATTGATCTAACCATGAACATGGATGTTTGTCATTCTTAGAATTGCGGAAGATCTTAAATTTCCAAACAGTTAAGAAGTGTTTATAGTCAAAGTTTTCTCCTCGTGGCGACAAAGACCTACCGCGTCTGTCCCAGTCCCAATGACGATTATTGTTAAATTCACGCGCCTGGCGCTCTCTTGTTGCATCCCGTACACGAAACAAATTACTTTCTTCAAACCCCTCTGCTACCTGTGATTCTAAATTTCTTCTGCTATCTTTTCCTACGATATCGCCTTCAATTTGCTTGACTTGCTTTCGTAACGCCTCAACTTCCTTTTTAACGCGTTCATTAAATTTTCCCTGATTTTCAACATGCTTATTTATGTTCTGGTACTCTTCGGTTTCTGAAAGTGGCAATGGAGCTGTATCATCTGAATCTCTGTTCCCATTTAAACTAAGATTTGTCAATTTATCTGAAATCTCCTCAACTCTTTCCGATAAATCACCTATTTGTTCTTTCTGTTTATTTACGTCTTCCGTAAGTGTCGCGACTCGGGTTTCAGTATTAACACATTTGGTAGTTAACTGTTCACACTGTTGTGTTAGGTTATTTATTCTGTCATTTGGTACGGATTCCTCGATTCTTTCAAATATTTCTTCCTTATCTTTTGCACGTTGTAAATTTAACTCTGAAAATTTCTGTACTATCACGCGATCTTTTTCTTCCTGTTCTCTGTCCTGTTCCTCTTGCCTAATCTCTACTGTAATTAAACTATTGTTGTGAGCATTCAAAATCGGTTGTACTTCTGATTTCTTTCTTTGATTCATCCTTCATGTTTTTGAAACATGTCCCTGTTCGTGAGTCTAACTGTGTTTCCATTGTTTCCATCTCGGTTTTACTTGTTCCTATTTGTGAGCCTAACCCTCTTATTATTGCACTTAATTCAGATCCCATTGAGTCTATCCGTGACCCCAAATCTAATATTGCACTCATTAACTGCTCCCTTTCTTCTGTCGTTAACCACGCAATCTGAGAATTTTTCGATTGTGAAAAATTTTGAACTGTTTCCGGACTATTTTCTCGCCTTATTAAATTGTTTTCAACACCATTATTCATCATACTGTTGTCCTGTGTTGGCGAGTTCGCCATGTCAACAATTTCGTTATTCTGACTATTCATCATTTTCGCCTTTTTCAGCGACCGCGTAATCATTTACAAAATATACAAAACTCGTCACTATATGAAAATTACACACGATGACATTTTCTCATCAACAATACCATTCACACGAAATGTTTCCCTCAAACACGATTCGAACAATTGAAATAATTGCACTAAATTGTCAAACGTGTATACAAGGCAATAAATCAAATTCTGAGAAAAAATACCATTATAAGAATGACAATTACCAAATCTACACATGCAATATAAACTACAGTTACGAAACTACAAATTACTACAACAATACTACTGTCTACTATTTTTGCAATCAGAAGATTCCAAGGGACGATCCTGGCAGGGTCGCTACGTGCATGGGGGCTTAATTAAAAAAAATGAGATATAGGAATGCAATGCAAATACTTTTTAATTTTCTGTCGCTGTATGTCCGATTACGCTGTTTCGTAAACGGCTGGCCCTGACTAGTATTTGTACGCGATCTGACTGCATAGAACAACAACGAAGAATGAAATGAAATTTTCAGTTAATACAATTAATTAAGTCCCCAGCAACTATAAAACCTACGAAACCAACAAAGCACAAGTGTAGCTGTTCTGTATGTGGTAGTATGACTCAACGCACATCTGGCACGGTTCTTCTTCAACAAGACAAGAATTTTTAAATACCAATTATACTGACGTGATAAAAGAAAATTAGAAATACTATAATTGTGCAAGAAAACCAAAATTACACTCTAATACAAGAACACAAGCCAGATGCTTTGTTGACTGAACCTGTAATGATGCATTATTTAGGTCACTGAAATAATGAGAGAGAAAAATAAAAGTAGTTTGTTACCTTAATTTATATTGACGAAATGCACTCTGATCATTACAATGTCTCCATTAGAATAATATCTGCTATCTCTCCCATCAAATAGCTGCATAAAACATGGAACAAACACTCACTACTTCCCCATCTCACTCCAACTTCAGCGACAAGCAGTGTCCACCACAACTTCTCGGCAAGAACTGCTTGCCGCTACGTCTCAATAAGCACTGCCAGTGGAGGCGGCGGAACAATACTCTCAGGCGCGATCTCTGGCGCTGTGGCTCAGTGTAGCCACCTTTCAAGTGTCACAGACATGATGCGTGCGTTGGATTGGCAATCATTAAAACAAAGGCGTTTTTCGTTGCGACGGGATCTTCTCGTGAAATTTCAACCACCAATTTTATTCTCCGATTGTGAAAACATTCTGTTGGCTCCCACCTACATAGGGAGAAATGATCACGATAAAATAAGAGAAATCAGGGCTCGCACAGAAATCTAAGTGCTCGTTGTACCCGCGTGCCGTTCTAGAGTGGAACCCTCTGCCAAGTACTTTATTGTGAAAACAGAGTAATCACGTAGATGTAGATGTAAATGTAGGTTATTGATCTGGAGGGTAGCCATGTATGGAAGTGAAACGAGGACGATAAACACTAGACAAGAAGAGAGTAGAAGCTTTTGAAATGCGGTGCTACAGAAGAATGCTGAAGATCAGTTGGATAGATCATGTAATTAATGGGAGGTGCTGAATAGAACTGAGGAGAAAAGAAATTTGTGACACAACCTTATTAGAAGAAGGGATTGGTTGACAGGGCACATTCTGAGACACAATGGGATCATTAATTTCGTACTGGAGGGAAGTGTGTGTATATGTGTGTGTGTGTGTGTGTGTGTGTGGGGGGGGGGGGGGGGGGGCGGGCCAGAGTGCCCGAGCGGTTCTAGGCACTACAATCTGGAACTGCGGGACCGCTACGGTCGCAGGTTCGAATCCTGTCTCGGGCATGGATGTGTGTGATGGCCTTAGGTTAGTTAGGTTTAAGTTGTTCTGAGTTATAGGAGACTGATGACCTCATAAGTTAAGTCCCATAGTGCTCAGAGACATTTGAACCATTTTTGTGTGGGTGTGGGTGTGGGGGGGGGGGGGGGAGATCGTAGAGGGAGGCCAACTGATGAACACAGTAAGCAGATTGAGAAAGATATAGGTTTCAGTATTTGTTTGGAGATGAAGAGGCTTGGACAGGATAGTGTAGCATGGAGAACTGCATCTTCGGACTGAAGACCGCAACAACATGAAGTATAGTTATCGGAGAACGGAAACACAGATGTTCACCGTGTAAGGTGTCAGATTTTAGCACCTTACAGGCGATTGATTCAGAAAGTAAATGACAAATACAGGTATAGACGTTGAATTACGGTGATATTAGCGCAAACAGCTGGCAAAATAGGGTACTGTAACGGTAAGTGAGTACGTGTTCCACTAGGTCTCTGTCTGAGCTCTCTGATTCTGTGTCCATCTAGGTGGAACTTCAGTAGAACAATGGCTTGCCTGCCTGACCAGTATCACCCAACTTAAGTTAGGGAAAGCGGCGCGATAAGGTACAGAATTTAGATTGTGCCGATGGTAGGGTAGTTAGTTTAAGAAGTAAATTTGACTTGTGTTGTAATGTTGCTCATACTGTTTTTAATTAATAAATTTCGATTTGATTACCTACCACAATTAATTTTATTATTTCTGTAGGTAGTACACCACTTATTGAGAATAAGAGTTTTATTAACAGAAATTATTCAAAATTGATGCAAACTGTATTGGGGGTACTATTCACGCAGTTAAACAGAGCCAAATTAGGATAGCACTAAATAAGTATAATGTTTAATACACTTACCTTCATAACTTGTCTTCAGAGCAAGAGCAGAACATCGAATCAAACAATAGGAAAACTCGGAACCAGTAATGAAGCAACAAATCTTTGTCCATTGTCATAATTTATGTGACAGTAGCAATGGGTATGCCTGTGTAGGAACAGTGGTGTTTTTATTGGTGCACAAAGAGGTAACAATATGCAGCATAAACAATTAGATGGTTGAAGAAAGATGCTGGCGTATAGTAGTAATGGGAATGTGTTGTGTGGGGAGCATGGGTTTGATGCTATTCACACACTGGTGAGCAATACGTTCATAGGCAAAAATTAACACTGCATTCTAATTTAGCAATAAATGACCACAGTTAATATAAAATCGTGAGGAGTGAAATTTTACTCTGAAGCACAGTGTACACTTACATCAACTTGGTGGTAGATTAAAACTGTGCCTCAGACCGAGATTCGATTTCGGGACGTTTGCCTTCGGTGTGTGAGTGCTCTGTCCATTGAGCTACCTGAGCACGCCTCACAACCCATCCTCATAGCTTAACTTCTGCCAATAGCTCGTCTCCCGCTTTCCAAACTTCACAGAGATTCTCCTGCAAAACTTGCGGGACTAGCACTAACGGTAGAAAGGATTCCGTGGTGATATGAATTAACCACAGCCTGGGGGAAGTTTCCAGAATGAAATTTTCATTCTGGAGCGGAGTGTGTGCTGAGATGAAGCTTTCTGGCAGATTAAAACTGTAGCACTGGACATAAAGGAATAGTCAGATATTGCTAGAGGATCAGCGCAGTGCCTCACGTATTTTTCAGCTACTTGAAATCCTCGAGTTTATAATCCTTTTCATAAATATGTATATTAACAAATTTTTCGGCAGTTAGTGTTTATGGTAGCATAATGTATGATGGTAGACATAGTAAGAATTATTTATGTCAAATCGTTGTAGTAAACACCCTGGTCATGTCAGGGAAGGTAAGATCTTTTAGTATAACGTGCAGAGATTGTCTTTCCTGTAACAATGACACAGTAACGTCACTGGACCGAGAGCCCACCGTCATAGAGGTGGAACCAGAGAAGGACTGGCGAAGCATGTCTGGTATGGAACAGACATATGTTATACTAATGCGTGGTGTCTGTTCTTTCCGACATGTGCAAAAGAACAGACACCACTCGAAATCCGCAGCTGTGATACATACTACATAAATTGAAGGTGGGGGCGGAGAAGTTCTGATGCAGCTGATAGCACTAGCTCCCTCCCTCCTTTCTCTCTTTGCAGCTTGAATTTACATAACAAACGTACGTGCGTAGGTGTTGGGCGCGCAAATGTCAGAGTGTTCCGAGTCGAAAATGTTGTTGTAATACGGGACCAGGCAAATTATAAGGGGCCAAGAAGTATGCGGGTACAGTATATGGCGCCAATACGATTTTGGAAATAACGAAGAATACAGGGGGGCCCCAAATTTATTTAAGTTTCTCGCTAATCAAGAAGAATCTGCTGCCAACAATGGATCTCATAATGAGCACTACTTTACACAACAAGCAACGCGTCGCAATATAAGATCCAACCAGTGTTTTTTAGCTGTGTACTAGGCACGCCAGTTTCTTAGTAACTTTTTTAGTGTGTTTTGTCAAAGAACAAACTTCACCGATCTAAGTCGTTAACCATCAGTAGTGTCCTATACTTTCACTACAAATTCTGAGAAAGTCACAAGTGAAAGAAACAAAATCTAGTTCAATTTACATTCGATTTTCATACAGGTACTTATTATATTACAAAGCAATGGTAACTATGGTGGTTCAGATAACACTATTCAGACAAACAGCTTAAATTAAAAGTGATTGAAATGAAATTCGTTTCCCGTGGCAAAATCATGCTGGCTTTCATGTACTCAAAGTAGTTTCAGAATTTTACGCTGCATTTTGTAAATCATATTTTGTAAACGACGGTAAGTGTATACGTCTATGTAACATTAATACTGGAAAATAGTTTTTGCACTAAATGAAAGTTTTTATTGCAGGTATTTCAAAAGCAATCAGTTGCAGAGTAATAAGTAACGAATATAATCAGTTTTTGTCACGATTACGCATCTTTTTTTCAAACAGACAGCATTATCGTGAATTTCGTAACAGTACATTTTCCATAAAGTGCAGCTAGTCATTATTTATTGTTGGTGATCATTAAGGTAACTTCCATCATTGCATTTGAAATTAAAGTCTTGAGTGTTTATGGCACATGTGGCGTTTACATGTAAGTTGGCGCGTGTGCATGTTGTCAAATTGCTACTTTGTCTTTCTCTCACAATATTTATTTTCGAAGTCATAATAGTCATTTACCAAAATAAACTTTTGCTCTTTAGCGGACGTGGCGATCGTTTTATTCTGTAATCTAAATTAGTTTAAACTGAGTTCTGTCAGTCAAAATCACGGCTAGTTGCAGTGAGATTTTAAGCTAGTACAGTTCTTTGTATATTGATCGTAGTAACAAAACACTTGTGCGACAGAGATCAGATTGTAACTGTCTATATTCTATCCCCAATCACTGATCTTAGGATTCGATGTCTTCTTTCCACTACAGCAGAACATTAGGTACATGTGTCACAATAAAATCTTACAGAGACTACAGAGTACAGGTGCATTACACAGTGGGTAAACCAGTAACTAAAAAATCATTCCTTATTTGGTGTGGGGACCTGGTGGATATCAATGTTTGAATGAATATGCATGACGGACTGAAAGAATGTGAGAGATAGAATATTGGTTGTAGTGAAGGGGAGAGTGGATGCGTCACAAAACCAATCAGATTAGAGACTTTAAAGTGGAAAGCACCATATAAGATGGTATTTCTGGGGAAAGTGGATACAGTCACCAGTCATAACCAAAGTAGTCACAGGTTAAATGGTGAAAATAATGTGAAGGGGGAAGGTGAAAGTCTATGACAATGGCGCACAGCTTACAGCAAGCCATGTAGACTACAACTTTTACGATAGAAGCAAATGTATTATAGTTAGATTATAATGAAGCGGATTATGAAAATTCTAAAGAAATTGTTTCAAACGAAATACATTTCTCAGGATCAGTCGAAAAGTAATAACAATCTTTCCAGTGAATTACAATAACAGTGATAATCTAACGATCTTGTACTGGCACAGGAACTTTTGTTCGATGGATTAGATAAAAGTCTTAAGATGTTGCGGTCGTCACAGTCTTTACAAGTACCCAAATCAATTGAAAGAAGGTAAAGATATGGAAGACAAAGGACAGTAAAACCTCCAGTTAAACCATGATCAGTAACAGAACCAGACAGCTTTTTATCAAATGATCCAGCAATTGGGCAGTACTTTATACGGGATTAAACTGTGTTGGATATGAGCAGCTATTGGAAAGGCGGTTTATAGGAAAATACCCGTGATTACTTGGAGCGTATCAGAAAACCGGAACCTATGTCTATCTTGTAATGGGATACACTTCGCATCGAAATTGCAATAGGGAAATAACTATGAGAGAGAATTCGAAAGAGAGACATGAATATGTCACTACAAATGTATAATTTACAGATATCAAAAATAAGAGATCACCTCCTTATTAAAACCCACAAGTATTCAAACTAAGGCGGCAGTGAGATTTCTAGGTTTAAATTTAATTTTTAATCCAGTCAGCATACCCCATACTAATGCTTCCTGCCTTGCATACCCAATTTCTTTATGTACTTAGTACCACAAATTTAAAACTATATTGACCAAGAACTGAGTGGATCAGTGAAACATGTTACTATAGTGTGTATAGATGCAAAGATTAATTGATGATTTTCAGAAGCTCCCTTTTGAATAATAATTTCTTTTGATCTAGAAATTCAGTACCAAATTTCATAATTATAAGTAAGTAGAAGTTTTATTTAAAAAGAGCATAATGACCTAAATCCATTACAAACCCAAGCAGTAATAAGACAAATCTGTAACATTATTTTCATTGAAGTATACACCTATATGCTACGTTTTAACAAATGTTTAAATGTAAGATATTACTGATATAATGGGTCCGCACAGTTATTTTCTGACGTACTCACTCATGTTCCATTTAAAGACACCTGTTTTGTAAGTAAAATGTACAGTGTTGACCAATGTGCTACATTAATAAAAGTATGATGGGTTCTTTTGAGATAACTTAAGAGCAACAATAGGATCCAACAAGCCAAGATGGAGTATGCAACAATCCAATTTTGTCTGTCCTGACATAGGTGGGAGAGGGAGGAAAGGGGTTACTGGTCAGTTTGCGCTCCCGAGCGGTACAGAGCAGAAGGCAGAAGGACAATTCACAGTGAAGGCATTTGATTGTTTTCTTCTATCTGAGCCAACACTGGTACAGGCATTTACTAGAAATGTAGGTGGTGAGACTTGGTAGGGAACTCGTTGTGGAGACTTTTAGACAAACAGGGTTTTGAAGTAGTTGTTTATTCCAGACAGGACTAACTAATACACTGGAGGCTAGTTCTAGGGCTAGAAAAAGCACGAATAACACTATTACAACAGAAGCCAGTGCAGAAGTCCCAGGAGTGGATGCTAACCACAGTAGGAAACACTAGCAGCATCTTAAGGCAACAACTTAGTTGCAAAACAAAACATACTGAAGGGGACACTGTTCACTGAGGCACTCCAAGTGAGCGAGCAGGCTGGAGCTGGATCGAGGCTGGAGTCGACGGACGCGGATTCGGTGCCCAGATCGTCTGACTGAGAACTCCGCCAAAATGTGGAACTATGGGTTTTAAAAAATGGCGTGGGGGCACTGTTTTTCCCACAAAGCCACCCAGCCAATCCTGCAGGTCTCTTGCAGGCCCTGTCAATCACGGTTTAGTTAGTTCCCCTCTACTGTTCCTAAGACGGGGATGTTAATGCAGTTGCATTTGGTGTCAACATTGTTCAGTTGAAAGCTAAACATAACTGCTCCGCCAAGTAAGGCTTGCAACATTGTTATACGCCATTTAACCCCGCCCCTCGGGCTCCACGGAGTAGGGACTGCTAGGTCAACAGTTTTTTGGCGTTTTCGCTCTCTTTCTAACCCTTGTGAGCTTACTGACGTTGCTGTTCTCAGGGCTGGTATCAAGCTGGCTTATTCGCTAATACGTGCCTGTTGGTTACAAAGTTCTACGGTGGCAACCTACCACAGCGTCTAGACGACATATGAAGTTACATGTTAATTCGTTGAAGAGTAACTAGCGCCCTGGGGCGGCGTCTGGGGGCGTCTGCATTTTCGCAAGGCTCTCCCCTTACGGTTTACTTCATGTGACAATCTCTCTGCTAGTTTGCTCTGCCCTCAGCATCGTTTCTGCTTCTGCGCCTCGGGGCGCCTGTCCTCCTTTCTCCCTGCTTCGAGATAACACCACAGTAGTAAGGAATAATCATGTATTACAATGCCTGCACTGAACTGTGTCTGGCTTTTGCTACCATAAGTTTGTTTCTAAAAGCAGGCGCCACATGAGCAAAAATTTTGCTCCTCAGGAACATAATAATCTTTAGCTATGAATCATTTTTAGTGATTTCAAATATAGTTTAACTTATGTTTGTAATGTACATTTGTCATGAAAACTTAATTTTTTATATACAGGGTGGCCCAAAAAGGATGGTCACATTTTAAATAACTATAACTCCATCAGTTTTACAAATTAATTTTATTCAATTACGTAACTAAATGCTCCCAGGCACCCAATTACAAGAACTAACCACAAAAAATCACGTACGGAAAATGACTTCCGGTAGATGGTGTCCTTCCTCGGTGATGCATTCCACAAGTCTTTCCTCGAAATTTTCCATCACTTTCACTACTGTTTCTTCTTGAATTGCCATAATTTCCGCACTGATTGCCTCCTTCAGATCAATTAAGTTTCGGGGCTTCTGTACGTAGACTTTTGACTTTAGGTATCCCCAAAGAAAAAAATCACAGGCTGAGAGGTCAGGTGATCTCGCGGGCCAGTGGACATCTCCAAAACGCGAGATGTGGTGGGGGAACATCCGCCTTAAAACACACATGGAGTCATTGGCTGTGTGGGCCGTGGCCCCGTCCTGTTGAAACCAAATTCGATCTCGATTTACATGTAACTCTCGCAGTTTCGGCACCAAAAAGCTACGTAGCATGTTAACGTAACGTTTCGAGTTCACTGTGACTGTAGCGTTGTTCTCCTCAAAAAAATAAGGACCAACAATCCCCAATCTTGAAATTCCACACCAGACTGTTACCTTAGCACTATGAAGAGTGCTTTTGGTGCAATTCTCTGGGATTATCTGCTGCCCAATACCGGCAGTTTTGTTTATTGACATAGCCGTCTAAATGGAAATGGGCTTCATCTGACATAAGAAGCACAACATCATTATTAGAGTACAAAATGTCAAGCATTGATTCACAAAATCGTCTTCGCTGCTCAAAATCACGATCATACAGCTTTTGCGTGATCATAATTTTGTATGGGTGAAACTGTAACTCACGGCTTAAAATACGCTGCAACGAACTATGGCTGAGGCCTAAAGTTTGAGCACGACGCCTAGTGGAACGACGCGGGCTTTGCAGCACTGACGCTCTAACATCAATGTTCTGTGGAGTAACTGCCGTACGTGTACGCCCTGTAGATTTACCACTTTTGACAGACCCTGTTGTCCGGAATGCAGTCACCCAACGTGATATGGATCTGCGATCTGGAATGGGTCCATCACGCGCTACACCAAAACGTTGTCGAAACAATCGTTGCACAGTAATAAACGATTCATCATTTCTGAAAAACTGTTCCACAGCACGATGCTCGACCGTCCACTGCGCCATCTCGAGGCAAACTGGGTGTAATGGCCGACTTGCAGACGGCCGGCAGTGGTCCCCCCTCCTCACCTTTCAATGGCACTACGCAGTTCAAATCCGACAATCCTTTTTGGGCCACCCAGTATGATTGGTGTGCAAAGAGCACTGAATGTCATTCTGCTGTTAGAGCTGGGAAACACATTTAAGCATATCCTGTGAACAATGTTTTTTGTTAAACGTAATTACGCTCCCCAGTGTTATGCTGAGCTGTTTCCATTTTATGTGGAATATTTCTGCCTGAATTCCAGCAAGACTGTAGAGAATATACGTAAAAGTAAAAGTCGCAGTACCTGAAGGAGACGCCTGTGTAAGTTTGCATAAAATGGAAACAACTGAGCACAAGACTGGGTAAACCCACGATTAAGCAATTGCACTGAGGACACCCGACTGAGATATGACAATGTTTTTTATGCCACACATGATTGAATACTACACATTATTTGTTTGTATTAAATGGGAACACAAAGCTGTAATTATTAAGATGAACTGTTGCAAATTTCATGATATTGCCTTGTTCAAATGTAATCTGTGTCTTCACATTACAAAATGTGAAACTTCTTTGATTTGGTGGACGCCTATAATTTTGTAATGTGAACACACAGATTACATTATTTTTTAAATTTTTTGTTACGTTTTATTGTTCATTGACGATATTCTTTCAGGATAAGTCAATGAAAAGTGGAGCCATGTAATATTTCAACACATATGTGACATTAATTTTTTCCATAATGTTCTCAAATATACTCTAAGGAAAAAAAAACCGTTGCTCCATGAAGGAATTATACGAATGGCACGGAAATTAGTAGATGTGATGTACATGTACAGGTACACAAATGATTACTATTTCAGAAAAAAATTCGATGATTTATTCAAGAGAAAGTGCTTCACGGATGGAGTAAGTCATTAACGCATTTGTCCGACACTGATCATTATACAATAAATTATTCGGCTTGGCTTTGATTTACAGAGTCGTTGGATGTCCTCTCGAGGTATATCGTGCTAAATTCTGTCCCACTGGTGCGTTAGGTTATTAGAATTCTGAGCCCTGTCCATAATGCTCCAAGCGTTCTCAACTGGGAGGCATGCAGCGACTTTGCCGGCCAACGGAGAGTGGGGCAAACACGACGAAAAGCAGTAGAAACTCTCGCCGTGTATAGGCGGATAAAATCTTGCTGAAATGTAAGCAGAGGACGTCTTGATATGAAGAGCAACAAAACGTGGCGCAGAATATTGTCGATGTACTGCTGTGCTGTAAGAGTGCCACGGACGACAAGCAAAGGGTCGTTCTCTGAAATGAAATGGTACCCCGGAGCCATACTCCTGATTATCGGTCTGAACAGTGGGTGACAGTCAGGACGTTCCCAGACACGTCTCCACCGGTCATCGGGGCCCAGTCCGAAGCAAAACTCTTCATTGAAGACAATTCCACTCCAGATAATGAGATTCCAGACCGAATGTGCCCGACACCACTACGAAAGAGCCACTCGGTTACAGGTGTCAATGGTAGTAAGCGAAAGGGGCGCTGTGAGCTCACCCCCTTTATGTGAGCCACCTATTAGTGACCTTCGCAGTCTGCGAAGCACCAGTTGCAAGTACGATCCGTGATAATGATGAATCAGAGGTTGTGAGTGCGTCTCTGACGATTGCTCGATCCTCACGTTCTAATGTATCTCTAGGTCGACCGTTTCCTTCTTCTCGTGTTCGACCGTGGTTCACCCACTCCTGCCAACATCGTCGCATAGTAGCATCTCTCCTATTCAAATTTTGAGCGATTCCCCGGTTACTCCAACCGGCTTCTTTGTGCCCAACTGTACGTCATCTCTCCAACGCTGACATCTGCATATAAACTTCACGCGCCTGTCCGCTATACATAATTATTGCCCAATCGAATACACGGAATGAAATTCGCAATTACGTTATGCATTGGTATCGACATGCCTCCTGTTTACTGTCTTTACCAGCGACGAGGTGAAATTGCGCTGCACCGTCACACATTAATCCATCGGCCGCGTTTTCAGTCGATACCTGTACGAATGTCAATTTGTGACCGGTTTGCGTAACACCCCTGTGTGCGTCGTTGCGCCAGTGTGTATTACCTAACCTTGTAACAATGAGAAGTTGATTTGTAATTGAAGGCGAAATATTTATATGGTTCAAATGGCTCTGAGCACTATGGGACTCAACTGCTGTGGTCATAAGTCCCCTAGAACTTAGAACTACTTAAACCTAACTAACCTAAGGACATCACACACATCCATGCTCGAGGCAGGATTCGAACCTGCGACCGTAGCGGTCGTGCGGTTCCAGACTGTAGCGCCTTTAACGGCTCGGCCACTCCGGCCGGCAAATATTTATATCTGTATATAAATAATTACCAGTCTTGCCATACGTTAGTCAGTATGGCAACAATGCTGTTGGCTCTATCTCATTTTTTCATTTTTACGTCGCTACACCTGCCAGCGCGCTTTTCATACTAACTTTCAGGTGTTGACAAAGATGCTTCCACAAGCATTTTAAACTACTGTATCAAACGTAAGATACGAAATTACAGTAATGAACTCAGTTTGAGCAAGAATGCGCGAAAGAAGAGTGCTAGGTAGTGGTTTCCGCCTACAAGTCTACAACGGAGTAAGAAGTGTGCTTATTGAACTGAAACAGCACATCCCGTCCTTTCTAGTCATAGGCGGCTACAGGGCCTTTATATCGTACAATGGACAGCCGCAGACGTGCCCGTACTACAATGCAACCGATCATTTTCGACAAAATTGTCCGAACAGACGTCGGCCTGTGCAGCTCCCGCTGGGCGGTGATAGCGCACAAGCGCAGAAAAATTCGTATGCGTCTGTAGCGTTGGGTGTTGCTCCGATTCGGCCCTCGACGCTCCCTGTGACAGAGGCTGCGTGCGAATCGTCTGCGACCCCAAGCGAACACGGACAATGTCATGGACGTAACAGAAATTGATGAAAAAGCCGCCATTCCAGAAAATTCTCAGCAATAATGCTACAAACGTTACGGTTGTGGCTGACGTTCACCCCGAGCCGCCAAAAAGTGACGATACTGCAACAGATATTTTTCCGAACACGCAAAATTCAGAGCGTGGGCGCAGCCCTGCTGCTGTCCCCTCAGAAATGCGTGTTTCACGTAAAGACCCCAGTCCATCCCCGAGTAGGAGGTCGGTGAGCCATTCACCGAATAAATCTTCGAAAAGGAAACATCGACGCGGCCGTGGAAACGGAAATTCGGATGCAACTTCTAAATCCGATCAACAATGCCCCGTGACAGTCGTCCCTGTTGCGTCGCCTGAAACAGAAGCAGAACGCCGGCGCGAGGCAACTGTTCGACATTTAAGGGAATTTTTAAATAAGCAAGAGAAAGAAAAATCAGCGTACAACCGCTCGTAACTGAGGCCGTAATATCAGCGCCAATTAAAAGAAAGGCAGAGGAAATGCACGAGTGTCGTGCTCGGCACACAGCCCACGTCCCGACGGACGACATTCGTGCCGTCCATGCCATGCAACTCTATTCGCCACATATGCACGTACCGATGGAAACCAACAATGATCCCCCCCCCCCCCCCCCCACTCAGATCAACAACGCAATACTGTTTGGTCCGAAGACGTTTAAGTACAAACTCGGTTGAAAATTAGTTTGCAATACTCGTCACATACAAAACAAACCATTCGCAGAATGAAATTATCTCCATTTATACCCCGTCCCGTGTAGCTAACGTTTCTCTGTTTCTTTCTCCACTTCTAATGCCTGTCTGTTATACGCAAATAAAAGATTTATCTATTCTTACCTTAAATATAAACGGGATTTCTGCAGTTCACAAACTTTTATCCTTAGTGGACTTTGTACATTACAGTTGTTTTGACGTAATATTCCTTCAGGAAGTTACCGCAAACATACTCAATAACATAAATGGCTATGATATTTATAACATCAATAGTAATATAAAATGCGGCACCGCGATTCTATACAAAAATTCTCTAGAGCCAGACAATGTCCAAACGTTGCCAAGCGGACGCGCAATTGCGTGCAATATACAAGGCACGAGATTTATCAATATTTACGCTCCCTCAGGGACATAATAGACGAATGCGTGCAGCATTTTTCAGCCACGAAATAATTCCCTTGTTTGATACAACACGTCCAATAATTCTCGGTGGCGATTTTAACTGTGTAAAAGACACATCCGACCAGCACCCTACGGCCACTATGTGTCCTGAATTAGTGAAACTATTGACCGCCAAAGATCTGCGAGACACGTGGCGCCTCCTTAACCCACACACAACGCAGTATACGCACATATACAATAGTGGAGCAAGCAGAATAGACCGCATATACGTCTCTCAACAGATTGCAAACAACCTAAATAGTGTAGACATCATCCCTGTCGCGTTTAGCGACCATTGTGGTTATGTTGCTGCCATCCACCTACAGCGTACAAATGAAACACCTACTCCCAGGTTGTGGAAGCTTAATACGAAACATCTTGCCGCGACAGACTTCCGCTCGAAAATGCAATCTGTATGGCAGCATTGCCTACAGAAAGAGAAAAACTACAGCTCAGCACTAGAGTGGTGGACTTTCTACGCAAAGCCGCAAATTAGGATGTTTGCCCAATGTCATAGCCAGGAGGTATCCTTCTGGACGCATCGCACAACAGAATTTTACCAACAATGCCTCAAAGACGCGTTAAACGCCCACGTCGAACCAAATGACAATCTCCGCCTCCGCTTAAACCGTATTAAAGCTAAGATTCTCCGTATACAGAACGAAAAGGAAAAACGAGTCTTGGTCCGAAGTCGCGCCTTGTGCCCTGTGGACGACGAAGAACCGTCGTCCTATCATCTCGCGCGTGAAAAAACACGGGCAAGACGCAAACACGTAGAATCGATAACGACTGCGTCAGGCCAGCGCCTTACGCGGAGAACAGACATTCTCCAGCACATTACAGGCCACTACACGGACTTATTTCGAGACGTCGCGACAGACGACGTAGCGCTAAGTTATTTGTTATGCGACCTGCAGACTGACATTTCGGACGCGGACCGAGAACAGTTGATAGCAGAGATGACAGTACAAGACACAAAACCTATTGTACAATCGTGCTCTAAAGGAAAGTTGCCGGGACCTGATGGCCTGCCAACCGAATTCTATCAGGTCTACTGGAACATCCTTGGGCAAAAACTTACCGACATAGTAAATGAAGTAATTCGTGGCACCGAAATTCCCGCAAAATTTCTGGAAGGTCGAGTTGTGCTCGTCGATAAAACGCAACATACATGTCGTGTCCAAGATTTCCGGCCCATCACGTTACTCAATACTGATTACAAAATCGTTGCAAGGTGCCAGTCATGAACAAAGCTATCAGCTCCTACCAAACGTGCGGAGTAACACACAATATTTTCCACGCAGCGTCCTTATACCGAGACATAGTGGCTCACACGGCAGTCCATAAATTATCGACAGCTATTCTATCCATTGACTTTGCGAACGATTTCGATCGCATAAGCCACAAATACTTACTACAGGTCATGACAAAAATGGGATTCGGCCGAGAATTTACCAAAATTATTGAAAATATTCTCACGGGAGCAAGATCAATAGTCACATTAAATGGATGGCAAACTAAACCGATCCCTATTTGCCGCTCTGTCACGCAAGGATGTCCGCTGTCAATGTTCTTATTCGTGATCGCCATAGACCCGCTTCTCAGAACAATAGGCAGGACGTCAAAAGGTGTACAAATACACAATGCTTCCATTAAATGTGTGGCATACGCAGATGACGTAGGCGCTTTCATTGACCACACAGCAGACAGACTCGATACGCGCCTCCATTCACCAGTATGAACGTGCGTCTGGAGCAGCGATAAATGCTTTTAAAACTGTTCTACTTCCACTGGGTCTGCTAGCCACCGATATTGTCCGCCCATGGTACAGAGTCGTGAGAGACCATCAAGTATTGGGTCTAGACATACCTGCGTGCCCGCAGAATGTGCAAGCATGAAATTGGAGAAGAATTCTCAAATCCATTAAGGGCCTCTGCAAAAGCCACGCAACCCGTCACCTTAACTTGCACCAGAAAGTCAAACTAATCAATTCCTTTATCCTCTCTAAAGCGTGGTATATGGCGCAGTTGCTTAGCGTGCCAAAACAAATAGGACGCGCTATATCTCAAGCAGTATACTGGTTACTCTGGCGTCACGAAATTTTTAAAGTGCGAGCAACAGTTTGTGTCTTGGACCCGTCACATGGAGGACTCGGGCTAGCAGACAAACACGGCAGACTTCTACACTAGATGCCTACGAGACGCAATGGACGCCCCTGCGGACGACGAACTGTTTCTGCCGCGGATAAGAAGACGCGAGGCACGTATACTGAGCCTAAAAAGAGACAAAATGAGAGGAGTCATCGCCCGCAGCCAGACAAACGGCGAAATGGAAGACGAACCTGCCACGCTGCACCACCTGCACAAGGAGAGACAGAGGGCTAGTAGCAAACAAATACGGCAACTCGTCGACAAGGACGGGAACAGGTTAACGACGAAGAAAGACATCATGAGCCACGTCGAAGACCATTTGAACGACCTGTTCCGAGGAGAAGAAAACGACGACGGAGAAATGGCGAGGATCCTGCAAGAAACCCGTCGAATCCTTACCAACGCAGTCCGGGCACTACTGAACGAAAACGTCACAGACGATGATGTGAAAGCCGCCATCAAAGACAGCAGAAACGGAAGAGCACCAGGCGCAGACGGAATCCCATCAGAATTCTTCACTGCGCTCTGGGGCACAGTCGGCGGAATACTCACCGAAATAGTAAATGAAGTTCTCAACGGGACAGAATTGCCTTCAAAATTCCTGCAAGGGACGGTGATTCTGCTCCCCAAAACGAAGGCAGCCAACAAAATCGAAGACTCTCGGCCAATAACCCTTCTAAATCCAGACTACAAAATAGCAGCAAAGTGCCTGGCTGCAAACATCAAGGTCGCTCTAAAGAAAGCCATTAGCCCATGGCAGACCTGTGCAGTGCTTGGCAGGAACATCTTCGACGCCGTCTGCACATACAGAGACATCATAGCCCACGCAGCAACAACGAGGAGTCCCGCAGCCGTAATCTCTGTCGACTTCCACAAGGCTTTCGACAGGATCAGTCACCGGTACCTGCTGAAAACCATCGCACGCCTCGGATTCGGACCAAAATTCGGTAGAACAATCAGGAACGTCATCACAAATGCCACCTCAAAAGTAACAGTAAACGGATGGACTTCAAAGTCAATAAGACTGGGAAGATCCGTCAGGCAAGGATGTCCATTATCGATGGCACTCTTCACAATAGCCCTCGGGCCCCTTTTACGAAAACTAACAGCTGAAGTAGGAGGATACACAATGGGTGCAACAAACATCGTATGCACGGCCTATGCCGACGACGTGGCCATATTCATCCAAAACGAAGAAGAGCTAGAAATAATCCAGCCTATCATGGAATTCTTCGAAAAGGCTTCAGGTGCCAAAACGAATCCGAGGAAGACAGTGCTACTACCAATAGGCAACGGCATACTGCGACCAGCGAGACACTGGTACCGAGTGACAAACAACCATAGGGCACTCGGAGTGGAACTACAGCAGTGCCCTCTGAAAATGGCAGCACAAAACTGGCGCAGCGTCTTGAACACGACGAGAGGGCTCGTGAGGACACACGCGAACCGGAACCTGACGCTGAGCCAAAGAGTGCAGTTAGTAAACGAAACGATCTTGTCGAAAGCGTGGTACATGGCCCAAATACTATGTGCTCCGACGGAAATTGCGCGAGCGATAGGAGGCGCGGCGTACTACCTGCTGTGGAGGCGGGATATCTTCAAGGTCTCCCAGGCGACGTGTTTCCTGTCACGGGACGAAGGCGGACTCGGTCTGACTGACGTTAAGACGAAATGCGCGGCACTGCTCCTACACCGTGCGATGAAAATGGCGAACGAGAACAACAGCATAACGGCCAGCCTGATCAACGAATATAAACCTGAATCTGAAGAGGCTCCTGTAGACACTACCCACATACCATTCAAGTTGCGGCACATAAAACAGATGGCAATCGACAAGAGTTACATCACCGCGGTCGTTGCCAACCCACAACAAAGAACGGCGAGGAAGATCTACAGCGCTCTGAGGGGGAAGGCAAGAAAGTCGAAAATAGAGACGAGACTTCCAGATCACGACTGGCCGCAGGTCTGGAAGAACGTCTCGGAACGGACATTTCCTGAGCACGCCAGGGACACGTGGTATAAAATCATCCACCAAACAGTGCCGACAAATGAAAAACTGGCACGCATAAAGATGCGGGAATCCCCAAACTGCGAACTCTGCAACCAGACCGACACCATCGAGCATCGTTTTGGCTGCAGAGAGAGCGGGGAAATATGGGCGACAGCGAGAAGAGTGATCGCCCACATCAACAGAACCGACGAGAGGGCGATACATGTCTCAGCTGTCACTGTTCCGGACGCGAAGCCTTTCCCCAATGCGAAACGCCTGGCCACAATGTGGATCACCGCCATGACGGCGCGCGCCATCGTCTCCAAACGGCAGACCGACAAGGCGCAGTTCCTCACGGACCTGTGGGAGGAACACAGGAGGGCCAAACAACGCTCCAAGTACCGACAGACCTTCCAGAACTTCCTGCAGGTCCCGCTGGACGCCGCCCTCCGAGACGCCTTCAACACGACGTGACCGACGCCCTCCCACAACGCCCACACCCCAGTCGCTGAGGACGTCGCCCACCGATCCCTCCAAAGCCCCAACGGCAAGAGTGGTGCAGCGCGGAAAGCGCTTTACGAAAATGTGCACAAAGTGAAAGTGGGTACGTGTAGCAGTGCCAAAGTGAGAGTGACGTGTGCCAATCATAGCCATATAAAGCAGGCAAAAGGAAATCATCAGTTAATTTAGTGCAAAGGATACAAAGACGTGTTCCAAGACAACAGCGAAATGTCAAACAGTGTATTTCATGTAATTAATGTGTTCTCTCTCTATCTCCATATAAGGTACGTCTCTTTTTTTCTCTTTTCGATAATCATTTTTTTTGGTTTTTGTTTTTTGTTGTGTTTATTCCTGTGATGTATCCATGTGTATAGATTAGTTATATACATATATAAATTTCGGCGCATTATGTGCCTAAACGTTGCATGCCCCTTTGCGATTTACCGTAATTTTAACATTAGACATTCTTTGCCCCAAAATTCCGTGAAACTTACGTCCACTCTCACACACTACACTAATAACTTCCCCTTTCCTCAATTTATTCACATAGATGTTCTGGTCCATATTCTCCTTTCGCCTTTGGCAAACATATAGCGAACATGCCAAAATAGGTGTATTCAAATACCATACGGGGAAAAAAAATTAAATTCAATTTAAAAAAATTAATCAAAGTAATGAAGTTTTTGTAATTTAAAAAAGAGCCATAAACAATTGAAGGGAAATATTTACCTGAAGGACACGCAGTGAATAAAAGTGTTTTAACTCAACCGAGAGAGAGTACTAAAAGAACAATCAGAACAGAAAACGAGAAAATACACCATTTCATGTAAAGATTTGTAATTGTTAAAAATTGTAAATAAAAGTTTATATACGTTACAAAAAAAAGGTGCTGTCGGCTCTATCTCATTTTTTCCTTTTTACGTCGCTACACCTGCCAGCCCTCTTTTCATACTAACTCAGGTGTGACAATGCTTCCTCAAGCATTTTAAACTACTGTATTAAACGTAAGATACGGAATTACAGTAATGATCTCAGTTTGAGCAAGAGTGCGCGAAGGAAGAGTGCTAGAACACCTTGAAAATAACGAAACACTACGCATCGACAGATGAGTTCTGAAATACGTCAGGGCCTACTGTTTTGTAGCAGTGCGAAATTCCACAAAGTAAATAAACAAAAGAAATCTGCCGTTCTCGTCCGATCACCTAAGTCAAGCAACAACGTCAGTACTCAAATGGGTGACCGCCTGGGCACCGTGGCCGCCTTCAGTTTTCGCTTCTTATCCACTGCCCCTGCCAGCCCTCTTTCCATACCGCCTTTCTCTTGTCACAAAGATACTTTCTTAAGCATTTTCAACGACTAACGTCCGTAAGGTACGAAATTGCAGTAATTAACTCAGTCTGAGGGAGAATGTGCTAACGAAGTTTGTCAGGAAGTCTTTGAAAACGACAAAACAGTAGGAATCGGCAGGTATGCTCCGAAATACGTCAGCGCCTATTGTTCTGCAGCGGTGTACAGCTCCAAACAGCCGTAGCGGAAGCCGTGCCAGCCGAGGCCGCCCAGCCGGAACACCGGCCCCAGCATCGGCCGCCGCGGTCAGCGCAGGGGAGAAACGGCACCTGAGCTCCGACTCGGACAACGAGGCCACAACGGAGGCCGAGCCGGCGGCCGCCGCGCCCGCCCAGCCGCCAGCCGAGGCTGTCACTCACGGCAGCCAGCAGGCCACGCCCACCTCGTACACCGAGGCGCGCGAGATCGCCATCGAGAAGCAGGTGACCAAACTCGCCCGCATCTTGAAGGAGTCCGACGACGAACCGAAGGAGTCGAACGAGCAGCCGCAACCGGCGTCCACAGCCAAAAGGCGACAGGTGGCGAAGCCGCAGCAGCAGCAGCTCAAACGACGAGAGGATGGAGACCTCCGGCGGGGAAGCGTCGGACATACCGGCCGCAAATGCGTCGAAACGAGTCTCCCAACCGGAGGACGTCGTTCTCCGGCCGGACCGCCCACAGCAAGGACAACTCCCGCCTCCACGCAGCGCCTAAATGCAGACACGCTCGTGCTATAACATCACGTGCAATTTAAATAGGATGAATTCGGTTGTCAAGATAGAAGCCCTCACCGAGTTCCTGCAGCATCGAGCTGCTGATGTAGCAACGCTACAAGAAGTTGTAACTACCGACATAGAAGAAATACCGGGATTCGCCGTCTTTACGAACATAGAGGAGAACTGGAACTGCTGTAATGGTGAGGAATGGGATCGACGTGGAGAACATCGAGACCCTGACTGACGGCCGCGGAATAGCGATCCAAATAGCCGACACGTACTTTGTCAACATCTATGCGCCGTCAGGCACAGAAAACAAGCGGGGCAGAAGCCAGTTCTTTAACGAAGGCGTCTGTGGACTCCTTCCACACAACAATGGCAACGTTGTGTTCGGGGGGCGACTTCAACTGCGTGGCAGCTCCAGAAGACCAAATCCCGGTACCAGATCTGTGCACGGAGCTGCGGGAACTCTTAAGAAAACTAAAGCTAGACGACTCGTGGCGCATACTATATCCAAACACAACCCAATTCACTTGTTACTACACCCGCGGCAGAAGCAGGATCGACAGGATGTATGTGAACAGGAAGTTGGCCGCCTCTTTTTTTTTTTTTTTTTTTTTTTTTGGTTGTGGTTTTAGGGCGCAAAACTTCTATGGTCATTAGCGCCCAGCCCGTGACTGAAGACAGTAAAAACCGAAATTGAAAACCAGCAGCAATGGAAACAAACTCATAAAATTGGAGAAACTAAAAGTAGAAAGAATGCTTAAAAATCCAGTACAGACAGGGGGTGGTTGTCCCCAAAAAAAAAACTTCAAATGACTGACGTCATTTCACTGTCACTAATAAACTGGAGAACGCGGTCGGCTGAGCGCGTGTCATCTGCTAAAATCGACGATAGATCAGGCGATAGCTGTAGACGGGAGCGTAACGGATTAAAATAGGGGCATTCAATTAAAAGGTGTCTGACCGTCCACGGCTGAGAGCAGTGGGGACAGAGTGGAGGAGGATCACCGCTTAAAAGATGTCTATGGCTAAAAAGACAGTGCCCTATCCGGAGTCGAGCTAAAATTACCTCCTCCCGACGACGCGTTCGGGAGGAAGAAGTCCAAGCGCAAGGAAGGGCTTTCACTTCCCGCAATTTATTACGGGGAAGTATCGACCAATGCGCATGCCATAAATGAGCAACTTGGCGACATAAACCGCTCCGTAGATCGGTGAAGGGAAGCGACTGAATAGCTGGCCGAGGAAGAGAGACTGCAGCCTTGGCCGCCATATCGGCCGCCTCATTCCCACAGATACCAGCGTGTCCCGGGAGCCAGAGGAACGCCACCGAGACGCCCCCCAGGTGGAGCAAGCGCAGACAGTCCTGAATCCGGTGGACCAGAGGGTGCACAGGGTAAAGAGCTTGGAGACTGAGGAGAGAGCTGAGAGCTGAGAGAATCTGAGCAGATAACGTACTGTATCCGCTGATGGCGGCGGATGTAGTGGACAGCCTGGAGAACAGCGTAAAGCTCCGCAGTATAAACCGAACACTGGTCGGGAAGTCGAAAGCGATTTGGGGTGTCGCCAACAATATAGGCACTCCCTACACCTAATGATGTTTTCGAGCCGTCGGTGTAAATAAACGTGGCGTCCGTCATTTGTGCACATAGAGCAGCAAATGCCCGACGATAAACAAGTGTAGGGGTACCATCCTTGGGAAATTGACAAAGGTCACGGAGCAGGCAGATCCGGGGACGGAGCCAAGGCGGTGCTGTACCCCAAGTTGTCAAAAAGGTTTTCGGAAAGCGGCAGGAAAGAGAATCGAGCAATTGACGGAAGCGGACTCCCGGGGGTAGTAGGGAGGAGGAGCGGCCTGCATACCCTACATCAAAGGAGGCGTCGAAAAAAAGGTCATGGGCTGGATTAGCAGGCATGGAAGACAGATGGCTAGCATAACGACTCAGGAGGACTGCTCGCCGATTGGACAGCGGAGGTTCAGCAGTCACAGCATAAAGGCTTTCCTAAGGGCTAGTGTAAACAGCTCCAGACACTAAACGTAATCCACGGTGGTGGATAGAGTCGAGACGCCGAAGAATAGACGGCCGAGCAGAGGAGTAGACTATGCTTCCGTAATCCAATTTTGAGCGTACTAAGGCGCGATAGAGGCGGAGAAGGACCACTCGGTCCGCTCCCCAGGAGGTACCATTCAGGACACGGAGGGTGTTAAGCGATCGCAGACAGCGAGCCGAAAGATAGGAGACGTGGGAGGACCAGCACAGTTTTCTGTCAAACATAAGACCCAAGAATTTAGCGACGTCTGAAAACGGAAGGTTGACAGGACCTAGATGTAAGGAGGGCGGAAGAAACTCCTTACGTCGCCAAAAATTGACACAAACGGTCTTACTGGGTGAGAAACGGAAGCCGGTTTCGATGCTCCACGAGTGGAGGCGATCGAGACATCCTTGAAGACGTCGTTCAAGAAGGCTGGTCCGTTGAGAGCTGTAGTAGATCGCAAAATCGTCCACAAAGAGGGAGCCCGAGACATCAGGAAGGAGACAATCCATAATTGGATTTATGGCGATGGCAAACAGTACAACACTCAGCACGGATCCCTGGGGTACCCCGTTTTCTTGGGAGAAAGTACGGGAGAGAGTAGTGTTCACCCGCACCCTAAAAGTGCGCTCTGCCATAAATTCGCGAAGAAAAAGGGGCAGCCGGCCTCGAAAGCCCCAAGAGAACAGTGTGCGGAGGATGCCTGTCCTCCAACAGGTATCGTATGCTCTCTCCAGATCGAAAAATATTGCTACCGTTTGGCGTTTTCGGAGAAAATTGTTCATGATATAAGTGGAGAGAGCAACAAGATGGTCAACTGCAGAACGATGCTTCCGGAATCCGCATTGGGCTGGTGTTAAAAGACTGCGGGATTCCAGCCACCAAGCTAAACGGTAATTCACCATACGCTCCAAAACCTTACAGACACTACTCGTGAGAGAAATGGGGCGATAGCTAGAGGGCAGATGTTTGTCCTTTCCAGGTTTCGGAACAGGAACGACAATAGCTTCCCGCCACCGTTTGGGAAAGGTACTGTCGGTCCAAATTCGATTATAAAGGCGAAGGAGGTAACGCAGACTAGGGGTTGATAAATGCAGCAACATTTGGACATGGATACCATCCGGTCCCGGGGCGGAGGAGCGAGAAGATGAGAGGGCATGTTGGAGTTCCCGCATGGAGAAAACAGTATTGTAGCTTTCGCGATTTTGAGAGGAGAAAGCAAGAGGTCGCACTTCCGCTGCACGTTTCTTCGGGAGAAACGCTGGCGGGTAATTTGAAGAGCTCGAAATCTCAGCAAAGTGCTGACCCAACGAGTTAGAAATTGCGACGGGGTCCACTAAGGTATCATGCGCGACAGTGAGCCCAGAGACCGGGGAGAAACTAGGCGCGCCTGAGAACCGTCGAAGCCGACTCCAAACTTCCGAGGAGGGAGTGAAGGTGTTAAATGAGCTAATAAAGAATTTCCAGCTTGCCTTCTTGCTATCGCGGATGACGCGACGGCATCGCGCACGGAGCTGCTTATAGCGGATACAGTTGGCCAAAGTAGGATGGTGACGGAAAATGCGAAGAGCACGTCGCCGCTCACGTATTGCATCACGGCATGCCTCGTTCCACCAAGGAACTGGGGGGCGCCGGGGCAATTAGGAGGTGCGTGGTATTGAACGTTCCGCAGCTGTAAGGATAACGTCGGTAATATGTGTGACCTCATCGTCGACGCTGGGAAAGCGACGGTCATCGAATGTCGCGAGAGACGAAAAAAGTGTCCAATCGGCTTGGGCAAACTTCCAGCGTCGCGGGCGCATATATGGCAGTTGAGGCTGCAGTCTGAGGACACATGGAAAGTGGTCACTCGAGTGTGTATCATCAAGGGCGAACCATTCGAAGCGCCGAGCTAGCGGAACAGTACCGACCGCAAGGTCCAAATGAGATAAGGTTGTCGTGGAGGCAGACAAAAATGTGGGGACCCCAGTGTTGAGGCAAACTAGATCCGCTTGGTGGAAGACGTCTAGCAATATGGAGCCACGTGGACAAGGATGTGGAGATCCCCAAAGCGGGTGGTGGGCATTGAAGTCCCCAACCAGCAAATAGGGGGGTGGAAGCTGACCAAGAAGATGAAGGAGATCAGCTCGTGCCATTGGTGTGGACGATGGAATGTATACAGTACAAAGAGAGAACGTGTATCCGGAAAGGGAAAGACGGACGGCGACAGCTTGGAAGGAAGTGTTTAAGGGGATTAGGTGATAATGGAGAGTATCATGGAGAAGAATCATGAGTCCTCCATGGGCTGGAGAGCCTTCAACAGAGGGGAGATCATATCGGACGGACTGAAAATGAGGGAGAACAAAGCGGTCATGGGGACGCAGCTTCGTTTCCTGAAGACAGAAGATGACCAGCGAGTAGGATCTTAAGAGGATCGACAATTCATCCCTATTGGCTCGAATGCCGCGGATATTCCAGTGGATAATGGACATGGGGTGAACAGAAAATGGAGGACTGTGACCAAAGTTGCTGTCAAGTCAAAGACTGCTCGGAGCTAGCGACCGACAGCATGGAATGGCAGTCAGCCGAAGGCAGAACATCCTGATCCATAGGTTGGTCAGGAGCAGCTCCTGCCACCAGCTATTGGCCGGTTGACCGGCCACCAGCAGTGCGCCTCGGCGACACAGAAGACGGCCGAGGGCGATTTCCGCCAGGTGGTGCTGTAGATGGGACACGCCTTGGCGGAGAAGGAGAGGAACTGGGTTTCTTTGTAGCCTTCTTGGAAGAATGATGTTTAGATGGAGGAACCGATGGTTGGGAAGTTGCGGTACGTAAAAACTCTTCACGAGTATGCTCTTTTTTCGAAGACTTGGCGTCCGACTTTTGGGCTCGAGATTTAGCAGAACCCGACGAAGGGTGAGCCATAGAGTGGACAGGCGAAATTGGTGAGGTTGAACGAGCGATCTTTGCGCTGGCCGATCTGACGACCGTGGCACTAAAGGTGAGGTCTCAAGTCTGCGTGGCCGCCTCCTTTGTTGGCCGAGGAGAAGCAAGGACAGTGCTATATTTTCCTGTCTGAGGCACGGTGGGCTTGCGACTGGCGAATAATTTTCGAGCAGCGAAGGTCGACACCTTTTCCTTCACTCTTATTTCCTGGATGAGCTTTTCGTCCTTAAAAACGGGGCAATCTCGAGAGGACGCAGCGTGGTCACCCATACAGTTGATGCAGCGAGGGGATGGAGGTGGACAAGCACCCTCATGGGCATCCTTGCCACACGTAACACATTTGGCTGGATTGGAACAGGACTGGCTGGTGTGATTGAACCGCTGACATCGATAGCAACGCGTAGGGTTTGGGACGTAAGGGCGAACGGAAATTATCTCATAGCCAGCTTTGATTTTCGATGGGAGTTGAACTGTGTCAAATGTCAAGAAGACAGTGCGGGTTGGAATGATGTTCGTGTCAACCCGTTTCATTACTCTATGAACTGCCATTACGCCCTGGTCAGACAGATAGTGCTGAATTTCTTCGTCAGACAATCCATCGAGGGAGCGTGTATAAACGACTCCACGCGAGGAATTTAAGGTTCGGTGCGATTCCACCCGTACAGGAAAGGTGTGGAGCAGAGAAGTACGCAGCAATTTTTGTGCCTGGAGGGCACTGTGTGTTTCTAACAACAGGGTGCCATTCCGTAATCTGGAACAAGACTTTACAGGACCTGCAATTGCGTCGACACCTTTCTGAATAATGAAAGGGTTGACCGTGGAGAAGTCGTGACCTTCATCAGTCCGAGAAACAACAAGGAACTGTGGCAACGATGGAAGAATCGTCTGTGGCTGAGACTCAGTATACTTACGTTTGTGAGCAGACATAGTGGAAGGTGAGGAAACCATTGCGGAAGAATCCCCCATGATTACCGGCGTCTCCGATGGCGCGCTCCTCCCTTGTGGGGGCCCTCTCTGAGGGCACTCCCGCCTTAGGTGATTGTTCACACCTCAGGTCACACCTCCCGACAAACGGACGGAGGGACCAATCGGCATTTTCGGAAGGTATCAGCTCGGGTAATCACCCCTCCCTGGGCCTGGCCGTTACCAGGGGGTACGTACGTGTCCTACCTGTCTACCCGGGGCGGGGAATTACGCGTTACCCCGTCACCGGCTACGCACGAAGGGCGTGGGTCGGCCTTCAGACACGCACAGGGAGGAAGAAAGAGAAAGGGAAAGGAAAGAAGAGAGGTCTCAAACGCCGCGGCGGAGAATAGGGAAAGAGAAGAGGTAAGGAAAAAGGGAAGGACAAAGGAAGGAAGAAGACATAAAAGCAAGGAAGGCGAAGAATGCAGTACATTTACGAGCGTCCGTCTCCGGACGTAGGCACAAACCATACTCCCAGATGGGGAGAAAGGGAAGGAAAGAGCCAGAGGTGAGGGGAGGAGGGGCGAAGATAGGGATGGGGAAGGATGCGGAATGGGAAGGTATGCAGCCCGGAAAGGAAGGAAGGCCACATTAGCTCGGGGTCCCGTGCTCGCTACGCACGTATCCACAAAAGAGTTGTGGACCCCCTGGGGGGTTGGCCGCCTCTGTATCGCATGTGGAAGTCTGCCCTCTGATCTTCTCCGACCACTGCCTACATATGCAAGCTACAGCTGTCAGCGAGGAAAATCTCAGCAGGAAGATCAGTGTGGAAGCTTAATACGCAACACCTAAGTGACGCCAAATTACATCGGGAGACTGCGCACACCATAGAAGAAAGCTTACGGACGCGACAACAGTATCAGTCCACCACACAATGGTGGGCTGAACGTGGGAGACCACAAGTAAGGAAGACACTGATTAGGCACAGTGCGGAGAACGCATTCTGGAGCAAGAGCACGGCAGACTTTTACGCGCAGTGTCTGAAGGACTCGCTCAACTGTCCTCCAGACGACGACCTGCTTCTCACGCAGTCAGAGGAATAGAGGCGCGACTACTCAATATCAGGCGCCAACAAACGAAAGGCGTCGTCGTCCGCAGCCAGACACACGGCGCCACTGAAGACGAACCTGCCACACTGCACCACCTGCATAGAGAAAGGGAGAGGGCACAGAGCAGAGCTATCAGGGAGCTCAGCGACGCAACTGGCCGCAAGATGACAACTAAATGGGACATGATGCGTCACATAGAAGAGCATTTCTCCGACCTCTTCAAGGGCGATGTACCGGACGATGCAGAAACAGCGAAAATCCTAGATCAAACTCGCAGACAGCTGAATAACGCCAACCGCGCATTGCTGACGGAGGCCGTGTCAGCGGACGAAGTAAGAGCTGTCCTCAAAACCTGCGCCAACGGCAAAGCTCCAGGAGCGGACGGAATACCGTCAGAATTCTACACCACCTGCTGGGACAAAGTAGGTGGAATTATGACGGAAATCGTCAATGAAATATTAAACGGAAAAGAAATACCACCCCCGTTCCTGGAAGGGACCATTACCCTGATCCCGAAAACAAAAGCGCCGAAAACAGTAGCAGACTACCGCCCAATAACTCTTCTAAACGCGGACTACAAGCTAACAGCAAAATGCGTCGCTGAAAACATGAAGCTCGCCCTGAAGAAAGCCATCAGCCAGTGGCAGACATGTGCAGTGTTAGGCAGAAACATCTTCGACGCCGTCTGCACGTACAGAGACGTTATAGCACACGCCGCATCCAACAGAGCGACTGCAGCGATCATTTCTGTAGACTTCCAAAAGGCCTTCGACAGGATCGCTCACCGGTACCTACTGAAGACTTTGACGAGACTACGTTTTGGCCCCAAATTCGCTCAAGTCATCAAAAACATAGACAAATGCCACATCACGTGTTACTGTAAACTGCTGGATATCTGCGCCGATAAAACTGGGGAAATCTGTGAGGCAAGGGTGCCCACTGTCGATGGCACTATTCACAGTAGCCCTCGACCCAGTCCTCGGGAAGCTCGCCGCCACCATCAACGGCTACAAGTTACAGGACGTCAAAGTAACGTGTATGGCATATGCCGATGACTTGAGCATTTTTGTGGACGGAAAGGAGGACATTGACAGCGTCCTCCCAATAATTGAATCCTTTGGAAAGGCATCTGGGGCGAAAACCAACCCTAACAAAACAGTGCTGCTCCCGATAGGGAACGGGAAACAGAGGCCAGACCATGGTACCAGGTGACCGACAAATATAGGGTACTAGGTGTTCACCTGCAGGCCTGCCCACTGAAAATGGCCGCAGAAAACTGGCGGAACATCCTGAACACCACCAGAGGGCTCGTCAGGACCCACGCCAACAGACACCTAACGTTGGATCAGAAAGCGCAGCTGATCAACGAAACGATCCTGGCGAAGGCTTGGTACATGGCCCAAGTCATAAACGTACCAATAGAAATAGTGAAGTCTAAAAGAAGCGCTGTGTACTACCTACTGTGGAGGCGGGAAATTTACAAAGTGTCGCAAGCCACCAGCACTCTTCCTAGAGAAGAAGGGGGCCTCGGTTTGATAGACGTCACGACGAAATGCGCGGCACTGTTGCTCCATCGAGCTCTACAAATGGAGGACAGAAGTGTAGACTGTATCACGTCGTCTCTACTGAAGCAATGCAGGTCAGACTCCGAGGAAGCGCTGGTAGACGTCAGTCGAATACCTTTCGAAATGCGCTACCTAAAACAATAATGGACAGCAGCTACATAACATCCACCCTAGCAATCAAGGAGATGAGAACAGCAGGGAAAACCTACCGAGCGCTACGAGGTAAACAAGACAGAAGCAGAACGGAGACGAATCTTCCAGGACACGACTGGCCACAAGTCTGGAAGAATCTCTCCGAGAAAGCCATACCTCCAGAAGCTAGAGACACGTGGTACAAAGTCGTACACAAAGCGATCCCCACAAACGAGCGCTTAGCACGTATCGGCATGCGCGAGTCGCCGCACTGCGAAGCGTGCAACGAGATCGACACTGTGGAACACCGCTTCACATGTCCGACAAGTCAGGTGATATGGGAGACATGCAGGAAAATGGTGGCACTCATGAACAGGGCGGACCACCGAACTATAGAAGCCACAGCCCTCACGATCCCGGCTGCAAAATGTTTCCCAAGACCCAAACGCGTCGCGACCATGTGGACGTTCGCGATGACAGCGCACGCCATAATCGCAAAAAAACAAACGGACGGAGTGCAGTTCCTCACCGATCTCTGGGAGGAACACAAGCGAGCCAGGCGGAAAAACAACTACAGGCAGACGTTCCAGAACTACCTACAGATAGCGCTGGACGCCGCCTTCAAGGACGCCCTCCGTCCCCACACGTCGCCACCACCACCACCACCACCACCACCACCACCACCACCACCACCACCACCACCACGCCCTCCTCAGCCCTCCACGCCTTCGTCGTCGCTGATGAAGAGGCCCACCAACACTCCCAAAGTGTTTGTGTGTTAAAAGTGAGTGCGGTGTAAAATTTTGTGCAGTGCTACTACAGTGTCCTCAAATGCAAATAGTGCGACACGACGATTGATCTCGTCGACTCACTGGGAAAATAAAAAAGGGTAAATATCATTAGATGTGTGCTACGGCTACACGTATAGTGCATACCCAGATAGCGTGCAAACAAATCTGGGAAACATCTCTCGCTACGTCGAAGATCATTTATGTGAGTACATTAAGGAAACAAACATCTCGCTGCAATTCTTATCAAATCACTTTAAGCTTACCTAGAATATGTTTGTCCACTTATTCAATGTTTTTTTAACGTCTCAAATGTGTTCCTTCTCTCTCTCTCTCTCTCTCTCTCTCTCTCTCTCTCTCTCTCTCTCTCTCTCTCACCATCTCGTAGACACCTCGCTATATATATATATATATATATATATATATATATATATAATCATTGTTTCTTAGATGTAAGCCTAGCCAATAAGAAATGCTACAATAGTTGTAACATGCGACACCATGGCACCAGACCAATAACTCTCCCTAAAGAAGTGATTGAATTAACAACCCGTAAAATTAACAAAAACTCAAACAAAACTGAAAAGAATGAAAATCTGAATGTCCCTCTGACTTACACAACTAAAGAACTAGTACTAAACAAAATCAGGGCAACGTTGTGAATCAATCTGCAAACGAACAATATAATGAAACAGACAATTTCAACAAATTTACGTATCAGAAAATCGATGTCAGCAAAAGAAAAGTAAAAGACTCGATAACTAACAGAAATAGAAATTGAAAAGTTCCTTTTAAGTCATCACTGTGTTTGTTATTCTGCAAATAAAAGTTTATTACGTTAAAAAAGGGTGCTATTGACTCCCTCTAATGTTTTTCCTTTTTACGTCGCTACACCTGCCAGCCCTCTTTTCATACTAACTTTCAGGTGTGAAAGATGCTTCCACAAGGATTTTAAACTTCTGTATTAAACGTAAGATAATAAATTACAGTAAAGAACTCAGTTTGAGCAACAATGCGCGAAGGAAGAGTGGTAGGAATTCCTTGAAAATAACGAAACCCTACCAATCGACAGATGTGTTCTGAAATACGTCAGAGCAGAGCCTACCGATTTCTAGCAGTGACAATCTCCACCTCCGTTTAAACCGAATCAAATCTAAGATCCTCAGCATACATACGAAAAAGGTCAAAGGAATCGTGGTCCGAAGTAGCCCCTTGTGCGCCCTGGACGACGGAGAACCGCCGTCCTGCCACCTCGCGCGTCAAGGTGGACTGGCACGACGCCAGGCGAGCGCCTCACACAGAGAGCAGAGACCGTCCGACAGGTCGCAGCCCACTGCAGGGCCTCGTTAAGGGACGCTGAGGCTGATGAAACGGCACTAAATTACGTGTCATATGACCCTCAGACTGACAGTTCATACCGCGAACAATTGAGAGCGGAGGTGACAGTACCCATCAACAAATACATCAACTATAGGCACGCTGGCCCCAACATTATCGCCCTCCTCCGCAAAACCACTAGATTCAGACACAGTGGCCCCATCACAATTAATATTAGTATCTAATATATCTTTTCATTTCACATATCTCAACAAGCTTCTTACTGTTACTTACAGACCTATTTTGGTCACCACAACACTCCTCTACACCCCCATACTGTGATTCAGTCCCTGACCTGTTATCAATGGCCACCAAACCAATACTATATCAAAATTCCTATTTCCAAAAACTTTATTAAAAACATCCCCAACATTAATTTCTTCCCACTGGCATTTTAATCCTCTAACATATTTCTTATTACAAACTCTCCTCTTTTCATGTTCCATGAGCCAATTCCCCTGTATATTTTCACCATTTAAATTGGCATACGTATCACATATTCGTTCTTCCTTTCTACATCTATCATTATTGGGAAATACGGAAGCGTCCGATCCCGCCCTTCTGCTTTGACCCATGACGTCACAAATATGGCGGAAACGACCATAAACCTCGATTCCAATATGGCGCATATAAAGTCACATTATGAGGACGAAAATAAATCGAAAAACAAACATACACACGTTCCACAAAAAGCCTATTGACACTAACGGGACAAGCGTGGGAAATAGGGGGTTTTTGGGTGGGGGCAAACTAAATATAAAGAAATTTAGACACCCACCCCCATACAAAACCATACAAAACGACGAAGAAACCGACATCACAAAACTCCCCAAATACCACTACACACAATATCATCTGGAATCGGACGCTTCCCTTGACCTATATAGCTCAAAAACATCTCCCGATACAGCCACACGTTGGGATCGAACACTTCCCTTGCCCTGTTATGCTTACAACATCTCCACATACAGCCGTCCCTGGTCCGAGACGCCGGAACTTTAAGTAAGCCTCATTTCTTCACAGCATACTGAACACTTCACGACTTCATCCAAAAATTCGAATAGTTGAAGAAATTTTATTAGAGACAACGCACTGTCCCCCCATCATAGCCGACAACCGAAAACTGTTGACCCTGTCAGTCATATCCATACCTACCAAAGACGTAAAAAAAGCAATTTACCAAAATTCACACACGACGCCACACTCGCAAACTAAACCAAAAACATCACGTAACACACCACCAGAGAGCACCACCGATTGCATCAAAACGACACCTACAAACACGCCACTCACAAACTAAATTCCGCGCCGTCTTGACGCCACACACCACAACAGCCTTACGTCACGGGTCAAAGCCGACGGGTGGGATCGGACGCTTCGGTCGACCCCATTATTGTCCTGTCTCCCTTTCGAATAACCCCTTTTATTCTGATTATAATAATAATTATTATTATTATCATCCCATTTCTTGGCCCTATTTTTTGCAGTTTGGTTTGTTTCAAAATGGACCCCATTTGACACAGCTCCTAGTTTAAAAAATGTTGTCCCTCTTGCCTACTATTGTTCAGTCCTGCTCTGTCAAGTTCATTTTCCTGTCTTGACCTTGGCCCATTCCAATCATCTCTCAGATTTTTGTTTTCTTCATGATATCTCCCCCTATTACCTCTGCAATTTTTATTTATATTTCTATCCCCATAGTAATTGTGCTGGTTATTCTCCCAATTTCTATTTGCTCTGTTCTCCAGATTATTCCCATCCCTGTGGCCATTCTGGTTATTGTTATCCCAGTTCACATCTCTTCTCTCCCCATGACCTCTCTGATTATTGCCTGCATTATTTCCCCTTGAGCCTGGCCTATAAGACATTGCCTGCTCCAACCTCTAAACAAAATCTATAAACTTTTACACAGTCAGTTGGGCAATGTATGAGTTTCCATTGTAAACTCTCAGGTAACCTCCTCCTTAAATTGGATATTTCTGTTAACGCTTCTAATGGTTAATCTAAATGCACAAATTTTTTTCAATTCTTCATGGCAGAATTCCCTCATTGTTTGTCTTCCACTCGGCCCCTTCCCCCCCCTATATACTGGTCCATTCAGAAACGCGTTTTGTAACCTGCTCTGCTTAGCGTAACTCCAATATCTGTTTAAGAACATTTACTCAAAAACTGCATATGAGGTGAATTGGTCAGAGCATTCATTTGCCCATGTCTGAGCAGAACGCTCTAACAATCCTTTTACAAATTTAATTTTACTACTATCACTCATTCCCTGTATGAAGCAGTCCTTGCATGCTGCAATAAAATCTACAGCATGATATCTGCTTTCCCCTGAAAATGTTTTTCCATTGGGTATCTGCATTATTGCATAACCACCATTACTAGATACACTACACATTTCCAAATTATATATTCTAGTATTTGCCATCTCAAATTCTTTATTATTTTTAGTGGTAGCAGCTACCACTTATTCTATTTCCCTTTTGAGATTGTCAGCTGTGCTGTCCAATTTAGCTATCAGCACTGCCTTCACCTCATCATCGCTATCCACTATTTTTTTGCACCTAAGTTAAATAAGGTTTGTCTTGTCACCTCTCTCCTAGCAGCACACATCTGTCTTCCTGAATCAATCTCACCCTTCAAATCAGTCCAAACTATCTCAATCCTAGCTAGCAGATTGTGTTGGACTTCATCAATTTTTACAGTTAAGTCCTCCATTTTAGCGTCTAAGTCATTCATTACTTCTTCTTTCAAGCTATTCACGTCAGTTCTTAAATCACCCACCGAGTTTTCTATACCCCCTACTTGGCCCATGAATGACTTTAGCATTTCTATTATGCTAAGTTCAGCCTTCGTGGGCTCTGAGCCTTACTTTCGGCAGAAACTGACCCACAATCAATGGGTGAATTTTTGATTTCTTGACCTAGCATCTTCCAAGGCAAGAGAGCTCAAGAACAAACAAACAGATTGAAGCGCCTGCTGCACAACTTACCTTGCGGCTGCGACTCTGCCGGCGGCCGGTGTCTCAGGTTGTGCTGCTGGCACGGCGCTTCGCTGCGCTGCGCTGGCTCCGCGGCGCCCGCTGCCCCGACTCCCCGCTGGCTCGATCGGAAACCGCCGGACTGGGCGCTGCTCGGCTGTCTCAGCCGTCGGCAGCGGCAGCTGCTGCGACCGCTAGCACAGGGGCGCGTTGGCGGGCTCGGCGTGCAGCAAACCACCAGTTTAACTTTCGATGCGCTGTTTTCTGCTTGCACAATTCCTGCACAGCTTCCCTGGCCAGTTCACACGCAAACTAATTTCATTCAATTGCAAACTTTAATCCCGGACGAGAAACCCCCAATTGCGAGCTACTACGGACGAGAAATACGCGTTTGCGAGCTTCACTGGGTCGAGAAAACCATTTGCGACGTGCTACGGTTCCTCTCTATGCGCGAGATCGGAAGAAACACACTGATTGCACTGGGTGATCACAATAATTTTTAGTTCAAAGTCAGTTATCTAGTAAAACGGATGGCTCAAGCCCCCACTTGCTTCTGCACGAAAAAACGAAAAAACAATTACCACCCAAGCACCTACATAAAATACATCCCCTTGCGGTCCGTAAAATGTGGTTGGACTTATTAATTAAATTGGCTACATTAGGTCTGAGGGGTGCCAACCACATCCGCTGCACTATCCCCAGTAATTTTAAATTATTGTCAAGTTTATAAAAACCAATGTTACCAAGCACGAACAATTTTTAGTGAATACAACACAGTTTCAACTAACTGGAGTTTATTTTAACTTGTTCAGGTCTAATTTGACTGAAATACTGTTAAGTGTTCTTGATTCGACCTGAGACATTTACCGAGTTAGTTCAACAGCGCCACTCAAATATTAATCACAATCATTCAGCAATTATTCACTTAATGTTTCTTTTTAAACAGCTGAAACCCCAAGAAGAACAAAGTTCCGAGCGGAGAATACTTCTCGAAAAATAATAATAAACCGAACACAATCCGAAGTCCAACCGCAAGCTGAAATCACTATGTCGCACAGCGGTTGTTCAGAGTTAAAGTTCGACACGAGTTCGCGGTACGAAAATAATCAAAGTTCAACTTGTGAGAAAACTTTTCACAAGTCTCACAAACGCACCTAAGAGAATTTTTCAAAGTCCAGCAGCAGCCAACTGCTGAAAATCACAAATTCCACGCGACTTCGCGGTCCGAAAATATTCAAAGTCCAATTCTCACACGGACCTTTTGCCAGTCACACGGGCTACCCCTTTCAACTCAACTGAATGACTGCCCCAACAGAGAAAACGGCCGCCCTTAAAAGCCCTCGGTTTGAACACTCTGAAGTCAAATCAAGTTTGTTTGCACATAAAATTTACCTTCATACTTAATATAGTTGCAATAAAATGCATGTAATACTTCTATTCAGACGGAAGTTTTCCGCTGAATTCAGATTCATCATCAGAATTTCTGTTCGGGATCTTAAGCTCATGTTATTAAAATGTATGTGTTCTTCATATAAAACTTTTCGTTATTTAAAATACTTTCATGCATAAATAACTAATTATTGTATTATCTATTTCCTTATGTCTTCTTTTCCGTAATACCGCTGTCTTTATAGCTCCTATTTTTTATTTATCAAAATTCTGCATTTTTAATCACGAAAAAAGCATTCCGGCTCCTCATTTGAATTTTTAAAACATGTGAAAAAAGTTATATAGATATCTTAATACTACTCATTCAAACCTTTCATTTGACACCTCGTTCGTAAAATTTTGTCAAAGCATCTCCAAGTTGTCCAATTTACAATCTTACTTAGTTATTACAGTATTCAACTAATTATAATTCAAAAACTACCAGGGCGATTGGAGGTGCGTTTATATGAGCACAACCGGCTAATTTTCTGCTTTAAAATGAGCATACTAGCTCCTTTGTGCCACATCAAGATCAGTTTTTATTTATTTCTACATCATACATTCAGTTTAGCTATATGCTAAAAGCGGCCCGGAGAAAGCCCGCCAGGAGAGTTTCCCGTCACGGGGTTGGACGCCAAACTGACCGTACTCATTTTGAAGTAACGCCATCTGTCGGTCAGTGCCGAAACTAGGACGATTCTGCTGCTGTGAAGACGGCTGAAACACACACCCATCTTACAAGGAAACCTCCCCATCGCACCCCCCTCAGATTTAGTTATAAGTTGTCACAGTGGATAGGCCTTGAAAAACTGAACACAGATCAGTCAAGAAAACAGGAAGAAGTTGTGTGGAACTAGGAAAAAAATAAGCAAAATATACAAACTGAGTGGTCTATGTGTAAGACAGGCAACACAAGGACAGTGTCCGATGAGGAGCGCCGTGGTCCCGTGGTTAGCGTAAGCAGCTGTGGGACGAGAGGTCCTTGGTTCAAGTCTTCCCTCGAGTGAGAAGTTTAATTTCTTTATTTTCGCAGTTATGATCTGTCCGTTCGTTCATTGACGTCTCTGTTCACTGTAATAAGTTTAGTGTCCGTGTTTTGCGACCGCACCGCAAAACCGTGCGATTAGTAGACGAAAGGACGTGCCTCTCCAATGGGAACCGAAAACATTTGATGGCAAGGTCATAGGTCAACCGATTCCTCCACAGGAAAACACGTCTGATATATTCTATACGACACTGGTGAGGCATGTGCGTCACATGACAGGAATATGTTGTCGACCCACCTAACCTGTACACTTGGCGAATGGGTAAAAAGATTCTTCTACCTTGCCCGATTCACGTTTTCTTGTGGATGTGATAATCACTCCCAAAAAAGTGATGAAAACATAAGAGTTTGTCACATAAACGTCAACAAATGAATGCAACAGTTTCACAGTCGCACAGTTTTCCCTGTGCTCTGTCAAAAAATATGTTTTTAACTTTTTCAAATTTTTCCGTGTGTAGACCGTCAAATCCTGCATATGTCCAGGAATTTTGGAGATCGAAGTTGATTGTGTGTGAGTGCCTGAACTTTGATAATTGTCTGAAAATAAAAAATTAAAATTTTCTATCGAGGGAAGACTTGAACCAAGGACCAATCGTTCCACAGCTGCTCACGTTAACCACAGGGCCACGGCGCTACTGGGCTGATTCTCTCCTTAATGTTGCATATCTTCAGCATGGACTACTCAGTTTGTATATTTTACTTATTTTTTTCATAGTTCCACACAACTTCTTCCTGTTTTCTCGATTGATCTGTGTTCAGTTTTTCAAGGCCTATCCACTGTGCCAAATTATAACTAAAACTGAGGGGGGTGCGATGGGGAGGTTCCCTTGTTTGATGTAAACACGCCAGATTCTCGACAACCACTTTGCCTTGATTTTTTACTACAGAAACTACAGTCTTCACATCAGCCCCCCAAAGCCTGTCACCTCAAAACCGAAGGTTCTCGTCGAAAATTATGTGTTTCTTTTTGGCGAACACTAAAAGGTCAGTAATAAGTATGCACGAAAAGTAAACCAAATAATAATATGTGAAAGTTTACTTCCATTAAATTTAAAAGATGTTATAAATACTTGGCTAATAAACCTTCTGTGTCATGGAGTAATTATTATAATAATTTTATTACGTTGTAGATTACTCCACATTGAAGTATTACGAAGTTTATATTATAGATTTGAGCTCCTTTTCATGAGCAATATGGAAGTTCCTCCATTAAAGAGCTTTTTTAGGTAACTAAAGAATGGGATACACCTCGGCGGCTTTGACCAGTGACGTCATATTTTATTCGTAGATATTAGTTAGTTTATATAGGTCAACTGAAGTACGGGATACAACCTGCAGTATGTAAGTCGGCTGGGGTATTCAATGCCAAAGTTCCGTATATCGCTAATTTCTTTCCCCTTTCTCTAGTATTCTATCCTTTAGCTGACAGATCAACTCAAGAGTAGGATACTATTACTTTCTACTGCGAAAATCGATATATGTAACATTACGTTCGAAATATGGATATACGTGCTACACTCCTGGAAATGGAAAAAAGAACACATTGACACCGGTGTGTCAGACCCACCATACTTGCTCCGGACACTGCGAGAGGGCTGTACAAGCAATGATCACACGCACGGCACAGCGGACACACCAGGAACCGCGGTGTTGGCCATCGAATGGCGCTAGCTGCGCAGCATTTGTGCACCGCCGCCGTCAGTGTCAGCCAGTTTGCCGTGGCATACGGAGCTCCATCGCAGTCTTTAACACTGGTAGCGTGCCGCGACAGCGTGGACGTGAACCGTATGTGCAGTTGACGGACTTTGTCGAGGGCGTATAGTGGGCATGCGGGAGGCCGGGTGGACGTACCGCCGAATTGCTCAACACGTGGGGCGTGAGGTCTCCACAGTACATCGATGTTGTCGCCAGTGGTCGGCGGAAGGTGCACGTGCCCGTCGACCTGGGACCGGACGGCAGCGACGCACGGATGCACGCCAAGACCGTAGGATCCTACGCAGTGCCGTAAGGGACCGCACCGCCACTTCCCAGCAAATTAGGGACACTGTTGCTCCTGGGGTATCGGCGAGGACCATTCGCAACCGTCTCCATGAAGCTGGGCTACGGTCCCGCACACCGTTAGGCCGTCTTCCGCTCACGCCCCAACATCGTGCAGCCCGCCTCCAGTGGTGTCGCGACAGGCGTGAATGGAGGGACGAATGGAGACGTGTCGTCTTCAGCGATGAGAGTCGCTTCTGCCTTGGTGCCAATGATGGTCGTATGCGTGTTTGGCGCCGTGCAGGTGAGCGCCACAATCAGGACTGCATACGACCGAGGCACACAGGGCCAACACCCGGCATCATGGTGTGGGGAGCGATCTCCTACACTGGCCGTACACCACTGGTGATCGTCGAGGGGACACTGAATAGTGCACGGTACATCCAAACCGTCATCGAACCCATCGTTCTACCATTCCTAGACCGGCAAGGGAACTTGCTGTTCCTACAGGACAATGCACGTCCGCATGTATCCCGTGCCACCCAACGTGCTCTAGAAGGTGTAAGTCAACTACCCTGGCCAGCAAGATCTCCGGATCTGTCCCCCATTGAGCATGTTTGGGACTGGATGAAGCGTCGTCTCACGCGGTCTGCACGTCCAGCACGAACGCTGGTCTAACTGAGGCGCCAGGTGGAAATGGCATGGCAAGCCGTTCCACAGGACTACATCCAGCATCTCTACGATCGTCTCCATGGGAGAATAGCAGCCTGCATTGCTGCGAAAGGTGGATATACACTGTACTAGTGCCGACATTGTGCATGCTCTGTTGCCTGTGTCTATGTGCCTGTGGTTCTGTCAGTGTGATCATGTGATGTATCTGACCCCAGGAATGTGTCAATAAAGTTTCCCCTTCCTGGGACAATGAATTCACGGTGTTCTTATTTCAATTTCCAGGAGTGTATTTGTCCACGTTCTATTTTTGTATACTACATTCCTTTGTTTGTCAACATTCGTTTTTGTTCAAATGGTTCAAATGGTTCTGAGCACTATGCGACTTAACTTCTGAGGTCATCAATCGCCTAGAACTTAGAACTAATTAAACCTAACTGACCTAAGGACATCACACACATCCTGCCCGAGGCAGGATTCGAACCTGCAACCGTAGCGGTCGCTCGGTTCCAGACTGTAGCGCCTAGAACCGCAAGGCCACTCCGGCAGGCATTCGGTTTTGTCTTTGCAGTGCATCATGTGTGGCAAATTGTGACATGATTTTTCAAAGCCGACGGTTGCATCCCTTTCTTCAGTATTCCTGCTTTTTTTGTGAATAATAAGCAGAAGTCAGTTTATCACGGATGTGAAAAAGTGTATCACTCGTAATGTACCAATGCTGCGTGTATAACAAGAATACAGCTGCAAAAGAAAGAAAATTAGGTTTGGTCCTTCTCGTTGATAAATGCTGAGGAGAATAGTTCATTATTTCAAAATTTAGGTGACACGGTCAAGACAGAAGAGATACAACATCGTGGTTGTAAGAGAGGTCGCAAAAATTGATTCAGGAATCAATTTTAATGAATTTTGTAACACACATCTAACTTACAGAGGTCAGTCACACTGCTGTATCATAACCATTCCCACTCTACTGTATAAATTACAATATAATGTCGACCATGATAGGACTTGTATAAAATTCGAATTATTCGCCTTCGACAGTTCTGATCTCGTAAAGATGGAAATATTAACATTGTGTGAATGCAATTTTCTATAATTCTTCGAATGTGAGTGTACAAATACCTATAATTTTCCATTTCAAGAAAAAACTTTACGATATGTAAACGGAATATATTCATGGGATAAGAGAAATTCTCGAAAAGTACCAGTAGTTAAAGAATATAATAATCGAAGAAGATGTAAGTATTACAGGCAGCATCATCTAAGAATGTGCTCGTCTTTGGAATACGTGACTAGAAATTCAGTTAATAACATCAACTGAATCATACTGGGCAAATTTGCATCCACTTGCACATTTCTTTTTTAAGCCTATTCTCAGTACTTCTAGAGAAATAGTTTTTCTTGATTTCTTACAGATAATTTCAGTATCAATCAATATTATATCGAATCGGCGATCGAGGACCCTGTAGATCATGCATCGAGCTCACAATGCTCCTCCTCAGATGGCGATCTTCTGCACTTTGGATACAGCTGCCACGGACTCCTAGCTGGCAAAGATCTTTCTGTAGCTCATCCTCCCATCGCTTTCTGGGTCTCGCGACCACCAGGTCTTCCTATGAATACCTCTTTTCCCCGAGAGGTGTCTGGTCTCCTAACAATGTGGCATGCCAAGCTTATTCTTCACTTCTGCGCGCTTTCAGTTTTTGAACGATGTTCGGTTGCCTCATCAGCTCATACAAATCTTGGTTCTTTCTACGTCTCCACCAGCTCCTTTCCTGGACAGGCGCGAAAATCCTTCTCATAATTTTTCTTTCGAAGACCAACAAGTCTTCTACATCCTTCTTTGTTGTGTTTAGGATTTCTGTCCCATACCACAATACTGGCACTATCACGGCATTGTACGCTTTAAGTTTGGTCTTAATTGACAGATTCTTGAATGACATTATCTGATTTAGAATGAAATAAGTTTTAGACCCATTCACAATACGTTTTTTTATTTCCTGTTTTAAAGAATTGTGCTTGTTAAACAACGTACCAAGGTATTTAAAATCTTCCACTTTAGCAAATTTCCATATCCATACTGTAATGGGATGTCATGAGGGACTTCTCTCGATACCTCCATTACCTGTCTTTTCGGCATTAATCCGCAACTCGATCTTACTTGCATTTTGCTCTAGCTCCTATACAGTTTCTGCCAACTCTTCCTCTGATTCTGCCAGAACAGATAATTTCACTTATTACAATAGCGTATTACAAGTAGTAGCGGATCGTTTAGCCGATTGGATTGTTGTTACATTCTAGGTTTAGATGGAAACCATTCTGTGAGCAAACTACTCATGTACACAGCAATAAGTAATATCTCTTAGCAAACGTGAACATCACTCATAGAATTTGGCTATGGAAGTGATAAATAAAACTGAAAAACCGATCGAAATAACGCAGTCTGACGAAATGAATGTGCCGGCAATTGATAACGTGTCTCCAAAGGAAAGACTTGAGAGTGGGACAGATGATAAACGTACATTAAATTAAATAACAAACAAAGCTTTGCCGAAAATATACGACATAACGAAAACTCAACGATAAGCACTGGCCATGTGGGTCGAAGCCGAAAGCGCGTTCTCCCCGCGATAGTTTTTATCGTAACGACTCAACATGAATCACATGTTGCGCGTCCCGGAATTTTTTTTAAAAGTCATTCGTCAGCTGTTCTCACAAGTGATTGTCAATGAGGAAAGAATTTAGACTGAGTGGCTGCGTCGGGAGCGGCTGCCTCAGAGACGCAGAACCGCCCTGCTACGCTATTGATGGTACATCAGCAGACGCGGCAAGTGGCGTAAAACACCCCTGAGGGTGGCAGCCTGCAGCGATCTCAGGCGGAATCATCACACGAAACAAATTACAGAAAAAGCGGATGCCAGGACGAGGCTCGTAGCCAGAACTCTAACGAAATGAGGTCCATCGACGAGAGAAGTGGCGCACAGAACACTTACAGTTAATGGACAGACACTCGAGTAGCGCTCGACGGTCTGCGACCATCGGCGCACTGCATTGATATTGCCTCCTCCCATATGCGTCTCGGGGAATAACCGGAACTAGAAAACGACACAAATTAAAGCTAATACGGACATTTACAAATAATCATTCTCCCCACGTGATAATCGCGAAACCCCCCTCCTCCGGGAAAAATCGTTTGGTGGCTTGGGGAGTACAGGTGTGGATGTAGGTGTAAATCAGAAGGGGATACTGGTATTGGAATATGTGCCAAGAAAATTGCGAGTAGTGTAATAGCTGCTAGAAGAAAATAGTACAGAAGGCGGTTGCTAATTGTCAATGTTAAAATACTTAAAAAATATTAGACTGCGTGCCGGCCGCTGTGGCCGAGCGGTTCTAGGCGCTTCAGTTCGGAACCTCGCTGCTGCTACGATCGCAGGTTCGAATCCTGCCTCGGGCATGGATGTGTGTGATGTCCTTAGGATAGTTAGGTTTAAGTAGTTCTAAGTCTAGGGGACTGATGACCTCAGATGTTAAGTCCTATAGTGCTTAAAGTCATTTGAACCATTATTACACTGTGTAACAGATTACAATTTTCGTTCGACTGTTTCCGCTCATTCTAAAATAAAGGAAATCATCAGTATAACGCTCCTTATTTGCTTTCGTTGTTGGACCACTGCTTTTGTTTTTATTTTTTTTTTCTATTTTTTGTCCAAGCACCCACTTCGTACGGCCAAAGAATATTCCTAGGAGGTCCGGCATAACTGCCCTTACACTTCAGAACGCCTTGCAGCACTCTCAAAGAAACTAAAAAGGAGCTTTCATAATTAAGATTTAGGACAGGTCTTACGCGAAAGTTTTTGCCCATTTTCTAACAGGGAAGCCTTTTATACGATTCGTAGGTTAAATGCAAGTGAATGAGAGAAACAACTTATAATTTATAAGTATAATTTATAGTTTAGTATGGACAGGGACTGCGATTGTTGTGTTCGGATGCGAGCCGAGTTGGTGACACTTCGCTCTCATCTTCAGGCTGTGATGGCTTCGGGTACACAGCTTGAGGCTGCAGTGGATGGGCACCAGTGTCGTGAGCCGGCCGTGGGGATTCAACGGACGTCCAGCACGTCCGAGTCCTCCTATCGGTCCTCACCGGTGGCCAACCCAATTACTGCTCGCACTGAGGCTGACCCCTCACCTGTGGTCGAGTGGGAGGTCGTCCCGGGGCGAAGCAGGCGGCGAAAGACTTCCCTCCCCAGCTTGTCTGACAAACAGGTTCCAGGTGCTGTCTGTGGGTGACACTGTCGCTGAGCCAGATGTTGTTGGCTGTCCTGTTTAAGAGGAAACCACTCAGCCTGCAAGATCCGGGCAGTCACAGAGGGTGGGATTATTGGTAGTTGAGAGCTCCAACGTTAGGTGCGTTATGGGGCCCCTTAGGGACTTGCCTGACAAGAAGGGTAAGAAACCAATGTGTACTCCGTGTGCATACCGGGTGGAGTCATTCCAGATGTGAAAAGGGACCTCCCCAATGCCACGAAGAGCACAGGGTGCAGCCAACTGCACGTGGTTGTTCACGTCGGTTCCAATGATGTGTGTAACTTTGGATCAGAAGAGATTCTCCTTGGTTTCGAGCGGCTAACAGAAGTGGTAAAGGCTGCCAGTCTTGTTTACAAGATGAAAGCAGAGCTGACCATTTGCAGCATAGTCGACAGGACCGATTGCGGACCTCTGGTACAGAGGCGAGTGGAGGGTCTGAATCAGAGGCTCAGACGGTTCTGCGACCATGTAGACTGCAGATTCCTCGACTTGCGCCAAAGGGTGTTTGGGTTTCGGGTTCCGCTAAATAGCAGGAGGCGGCTACACAGATAGCAGTGGCTGTGTGGCGTGAACTTGGCGGTTTTTTAGGTTAAAGGGTCTCGGGAAAACACACGAAAGGCTTCAGTCACAAAGGGAGCAGGCTGAACACAGAAGGAACGTAGATACAGGAACCACTGGTATAACAGCTGTAAACTGCCTTAGCTGTGTTGGGAAAGTACCAGAACTCCAAGCGCTAATAGAAAGCACTGATGCTCAAATCGTTACAGGCACTGAAAGCTGGCTAAAGCCGGATACAAGCTCAGCCGAAATTTTTGAGAAAAACCTAACGGTGTTCCGAAAGGATAGGCTAAACACGGTTGGCGGTGGTGTATTTGTTACTGCCAGAAGTAGTTTATCTTGTCGCGAAATTGAGGTAGATACTTCCTGTGAGTTAGTATGGGCAGAGGTCATAATATAATAGTAGGATCCTTTTACCGACCTCCCAATTCAGATGATACAGTTGCTGAAAGGTTCAAAGAAAACTTGAGTTTGATTTCAAACACGTACCCGTCTCATACGATAATAGTTGGTTGTGACTTTAATTTATCCTCGATATGTTGGCGAAAAGCATGTTTAATTCCGGAGGTACGCATAAAATATCATCCGAAATTGTGTTAAACGCATTCTCTGAAGATTATTTCGAGCAGTTAGTTCATGAGCCCACGCGAGTAGTAAATAGTTGTGAAAACACATTTGACCTCTTAGAAACAAATAATCCTGAGTTAATAACGAGCATCAAAACCGTTTCAGGGATTAGTGAACACAGACTTGTCGTAGCGAGATTGAATATTGTAATCCCCAAATCCTCGAAAAATAAGCGAAAAATATACCTATTCAAAAAAGCAGATAAAAATTAACTTGACGTCTTCCTAAGAGACAATCTCCACTCATTCCAAATTAATAATATAAGTGTAGACCAGATGTAGCTTGAATTCAAAGAAATGGTATCGGCAGCAACTGAGAGATTTATATCAAATTAATTAACAAATGACGGAGCCAATCCTCCTTGGTACTCAAAACAGGATAGAACACTGTTGTGGAAACAACGAAACAAACATGCCAAATTTAAACAGACGCAAAATCCCCAAGATTAGCGATCTTTTGCAGAAGCTCGAAATTTAGCGCGGACTTTCAAATGGTTCAAATGGCTCTGAGCACTATGGGACTTAACATCTGAGGTCATCAGTCCCCTAGAACTTAGAACTACTTAAACGTAACTAACCTAAGGACATCACACACATCCACGCCAGAGGCAGGATCCGGACCTGCGAGCGTATCAGTCGCGCGGTTCCAGACTGAAGCGCCTAGAACCGCTCGGCTACACCGGCCGGCAGCGTGGACTTCAAAGCGGGATGCCGATAACAGGTTAGACAACGAATCTTTGTCTCGAAACCAGGCAGAAAATCCAAAGAGATTCTGGTCGTATGTGAAGTATGTTAGCGGCAAGAAAGAATCAATGCCTTCTATGCACGATAGCAATGTAGATACTATCGAAGACAATGCTGCCAAAGCAGAGTTACTAAACAAAGCCTTCCGAAATTCCTTTACAAAAGAAGACGAAGTAAATATTCCAGAATCTGAATCGAGAACAGAGTAACGTAGAAGTAAATATCCTCGGATTAGTGGAGCAACTTAAATCACTTAATAAAAACAAGTCTTCTGACCCAGATTGTATACCAATTTGGTTCCTTTCTGAGTATGCTGATGCATTAGCTCCATACTTAACAATCATATACAACCGTTCGCTCGACGAAAGATCCGTACCCAAAGACTGGAAAGTTGCACACCAATATTCAAGAAAGGTCGTAGGAGTAATCCACTAAATTATAGGCCCATATCGTTGACGTGGATATGCAACAGGATTTTGCAACATATATTTTGTTCGAACAGTATGAATTACGTCGAAGAAAACGGTCTATTGACACACAGTCAACATGGGTTTAGAAAACACCGTTAGTGTGAAACACAACTAGCTCTTTATTCAAATGAAGTGTTGAGTGCTATTGACAAGGGATTTCAGATGGATTCCGTATTTCTGAATTTACGGAAGGCTTTTGACACTGTACCACACAATCGGCTCGTAGTGAAATTGCGTGCTTATGGGATATCGTCTCAGTTATGTGACTGGATTTGTAATTTCCTGTCAGAGAGGTCACAGTTCGTAGAAATAGACGGAAAATCTTCGAGAAAAAAACAGAAGCGATTTCTGGCGTTCCCCAAGGTAGTGTTATAGGCCCTTTGCTGTTCCTTATCTATATAAACGATTTTGGAGACAATCTGAGCAGCCGTCTTCGGTTGTTTGCAGATGACGCTGTCATTTATCGACTAATAAAGTCATCAGAAGATGAAATCAAACTCCAAAATGATTTAGAAAAGATATCTGAATGGTGCAAAAAGTGGCAGTTGACCCTCACGAAAAGTGTGAGGTCATCCACATGAGTGCTAAAAGAAACTCGTTAAACTCCAGTTACACGCACAATCAGTCGTATCTAAAAGCCGTAAATTCAATTACATACCTAGGTATTATAATTACGAACAACTTAAATTGGAAGGAATACACAGAAAATGTTGTGGGGAAGGCTAACCAAAGACTGCCTTTTTTGGCAGGACACTTCGAAAATGTAACAGACCTACTAAGTAGACTGCCTACATTACGCATGTCCGTCCTCTTTTAGAATACTGCTGCACGGTGTGGGATCCTTACCAGATAGGATCGACGGAGTACATCGAAAAAGTTGAATGAAAGGCAGCACGTTTTGGGTTCTCGCGAAATATGGGAGAGAGTGTCACAGAAATGATACAGGATTTGGGCTGGAAATCATTAAAAGAAAGGTGTTTTCCGTTGCGACGGAATCATCTCACGAAATTCCAATCACCGACTTTCTCCTCCGAATACGAAAATAATTTGTTGACACCGACCTACATAGGGAGGAACGATCACCACGATAAAATAAGGGAAATCAGAGCTCGTACGGAAAGATATAGGTGTTCATTCTTTCTGCGCGCTATTCGAGATTGGAATAAAAGAGAATTGTGAAGATAGTTCGATGAACCGTCTGCCAGGCACTTGAATGTGATTTGCAGAGTATCCATGTAGATGTAGATGTAGATGGTGTAGCACTCAATTCCTGTCTTTCCACAATGCAGGCCTTTTCTTCCTCACCTCTCCGTGCAAACGCTCAAGGACACATTTGTAGTGTTCCTGGTTATTTGTCTGTCCTCCAGGGGTAAATTCATGATGCACAATGTCGGTGGAATCGAAAAAAATCACCAACATTGTCTTCACCTTTTACCGACTTTGCCGTGCTTGATTTCGGTCGTGGTGAGCCTGGAGTCTTCCACTGCGAAGACTGCATTTTGGTTATACCCACGATTCGTCCTATTTAACAAATCTAGGTCCGATTAATCAGTTCTTGGCACACTTCAAGTCGGTATTATCTCTACTCACTTGAAATATACATTCGGAACGAATTTTGCGGGCACTCGATGTATGTTCAGATGTTCAGTTAAAATTGACTGAACTGCATAGAAACCAATATTAAGTTCATCAGACATCTCCGTAATTGAAAGTCTACGATCAGAGCGCACTAAATCGCAAACTTTCACAACATTGTCATTCGTTTTTGAGGTGGAAGGACGGCCGGACCATGGTTCATCTTCAAAAGATTCGCGGCCGTTTTAAAATCTTTTGAACCAGACAAAAACATTTGAATGACTCATATAATTATCTCCAAAAGTTGTGTTTAATTGTCCGTAAGTCTCAGAAGCTGACTTTCTGGTTTTAAAACAAAATTTCACACAAACTCGTTGCTCCATTTTTACGCCCATTTTCACGCAGACAGAATCCGGCAACAAGCCCTAACAGACCCACACTCAACCAGCTGCCACAACGAACTGAATAAAGGAAATGCAGTTTCCTGTCAGAGGGCATTCAAGGACAGGGCAATGACTCACTCCCCACCCTCCGTCTGCCTGCCCGTCAAACCAATAAGCAGTAGCGGATCCATTCTTAAAACTTTCCAATCACATCTTGTACGTTTCGTCTTTACTTTCATCAGTCTTCCCATTGGTTTCATGTGGCTCGCCACGAATCCCTCTCCTGTGCCAACCTCCTACTCTCAGAGTAGCTCCTGCAACCTGCGTCCGCAATCATACCCCGATCTCCATATTGCACTGTTGTTTTCACCCTCCACAGCTCCACGTAGTACAATGGTTCCCAGCCTGGGGGTAAATACCTTCCCCCTCCGGCCTGAGGAGTAAAAAGTAATTTTTGAGGGGTAAAAACAAAATGGCTCAGTCATGAGACTGTAGTACTGATTACATAAGTTCCCTATATATATATATATATATATATATATATATATATATATATATATATATATATAGTGTGTACACTTCATACTTTTGACGTCACGTCAGAGACAGTAAAATTGTGATATATACATCACATATGTTTAAATATCTTACGGAAACGCCGTCTCAGAGTGGTAGGTAGTTCCTGCAATAAAACAGATATTACTTGATTATTGACTTTGCAACAGTAAATAAACTAATTGATAGTGCAACGATACCGTAAGTATTTAATGGCCTCAACAGTGTTGTAGGACATACGCCGTATTATTATTCTTTTTATTATTATTAGCAGTAGTAATAGTAGTGGTAGCAGTGGTCCAACAAAGCATTCGCAGACTGAAATCTTCGAATTTCTGGCGTTTCAAAAGTATGGAATCCAGCAATCAAGTGATTTACAAACGGCAGACCTAAGTATGGTGCGCACATTTTAATTTCGTTAATTGTAAATGGGGGTGCGTGAGGTGTGAGTGAAGCGAGTGTCGCCAGGGGAGGGGGCGTGTTTTGTAGCAGCCACCTGTCCAACCTCGACCTGGACAGTCAGCTGTCTCTTCTCAGAAGGCGTTGCAGGCAGCACACTCGGGATTGTTTCAACAACCTACAAGAGAAGGCTGCTAGAAATAAGCAGTGAAAATTCCTGCACTGACTAATTAGTTCCTAAACCATCTATAACAATAAGTAAAATTTACCTTCCGTCATTTTGAAAATAAAGTGTTCAAAGAAGATCTTGTTTCGTTCCTGGATTTACTTAGGTGCTGATGTTCATGATGAACCTAGGGGGGAGGTACCAGTTAACATCTGACTGCATTCTGGGTTGGACGTCTCAGAGTGGCTGGAACAGAAACCTCCAGCACCGTGCAAATTGCTCCCTGTTATCTGAACTCATGTCCAATGATATTATCCCTTCTTCTTGTCGTTTTTTCTCACAGCTGTGGATGCAGATAGGAGTGATCAGCACACCGCTCTCCCAGTCGTTATGATGATATCCTTGACCAAAGCCGCTACTATTCCGTCGAGCAGATCCTCAATTGGCATCACGAGGCTGAGGACACCCCGTAAAATGGCAACAGCACACGGCGGCCCGGATGGTCACCCATCCTAGTGCCGGCCCTGCCCGACAGCGCTTAATTTCTGTGATCTGACGAGAACCGGTGTATCCACTGCGGCAAGGCTGTACCCGTGCTAATTCGTTTTCTCACCAGTCCACCAAATTTTCGGCATACTCCTATACCGGAACACCTCAAACACTTCGATTACCATCTATTCTGGTTTTCCCACTGTCTATGATGCACAACCATGCAAAGCTGTGCTCCAAACGGACGTCTTCAGTCATTTCTCGCTCAAACTGAGAACGAAGTTCGATACTTGCAGACGTCCCTTGGCCTTGAATGGTCTCGCTGACTTTGCTGGCGTGCTTTTGATGTCCTCCATGCCTTGTCTGTGATGTGTCCTTTTGCTTCTAAGACAGCAGAACTGCTTCACTTTGTCTACTTCTTGGTACCCAATTCCCATGTTGTAAAGTTTCTCAGTAACCTCACTTCTACTACTTCAAATTACCTTCGTCTTCCTTCGGTTCTGTGCTTAGTAGACGGTTCATTCCATTCAACAGGCTCTGTGGTTGTCCCTTGTTGCAACAGAGGAAAGCAACATCGTCGCCAAACCTTATCGGTAATATTCTATCACCCTGACTTTTAATTCCTCTCTTGAACCTCTGTTTTATATTTATATGACCTCCGTCAATGTTCGACGTCAACGAGCAGTAACCACTCACAGACGATAGGTGGCAGCACTAGCAGTGGAGGGTATATGAAGCGTGTCTGGAGGACACCGGAAACAGTGCAGTCGTCATTCTAATGCGGAAAGGGGTGATTTATCTGAATCCGAAAGAAGCACCATCACTGGTTTCGGGCCGAGGGTGGGAGCAGTTCCAAAACGGCTAAGTTTTGTGAACTCTTCTCCCGCTGCTGTAGTTAAAGTATACTGCGCACGGCAAAATGCCCTACGTAAGTCTGATGCCGAAGCAACTGTCGTGCACTGTAGACCGTAGATGACAGGGGTGAACGACAGCTGCGGGGATGTGTACGGGCGAATAGCGGTGCGAAGGTCGAACAGCTGACTGCCACGCCGAATCGAGGGGCTACCACCAACGTCTCCGCAGCGAACTTTGTGCAAACGTGCCTCTGCAGTGCCTTTGCGACGTGGCGCTCGTCGCCATTGGCGGCGCAGTGTTCCCGTGTATAGATCTCTGAAGGGAATAGAGATTGACCTGGCTGGCCAATTTAATAAACAGCAACTAAGACTCTGTGGCAGCGCCGTGATCCGGGCTGTTCGCGCCACATGTCCTCCACTCTTAGAATCGACACTATGATGCTACTGGCTTCTGTTTGTTTTACTCCAACAGGTACTAGCCGTCTGTACTTAGCGACGAGTAGCAAAAACTGTGTTTACCAGCGTTACTGACGGACGCTATGTGATCAGGTTATTGGCACTGGACTGGGAACCCCAAGTATCGGCGAATGTAAATTAAAAGTGTCAAACCACGGCATGAGATAGTAACGAGGAAACAGACTTGCAGTCAATAAGAGGCACGATCGGATCGAGAAAAGCATGAGGTCATCTCGAGGTTAACGGTAGCATATACACTCAGGATCATCTGTTGCCTCAACAGCAAAAACTGTGGGCTGGACCTTACGTGACGCACACTTGGCTAAGAACTGTTTCACGTGATGTAGCTGTACAGTTTTAGTATTTGTTCGCCACTACTCGGTGACGCCGTCTACATCTGACTGATGCCCCCTTCCTTCCTTCATTCGCGAATCTCGCCTGGGAACGTTCATTGTCAGTAAACCTTCGTAGTAGCTTAACTGATCTAATGTTGTGGTTGTGGCCATTTCGCGAGACGTATGTGGCAGCAAGTAGAAAGTTGCCCGAGTCTTCCCGGGACGAACTCTCTCGGTGTCTCAACAGCAGATCTCTCCGTGGTGCACAAAGCATCTCTCGTAGCGCCTGCGACTCGAGAACGGCCGCTCTCCCTCTCTCTCTCTCTCTCTCTCTCTCTCTCTCTCTCTCTCTCTCTCTCTCTCTCTCTCTCTCTGTCTGTCTATCTATCTCTGTCTCTCCCTCCCTCCTTCTCTTTCCCGTTAATCCAATCTGGTGAGGGTGCTGGTATGGTCGGCAGTACTCAAGTGACTTATAAGCCACTTCTTTCGTGGGCTACTTACATTTTCTTAGAATTGTCCCTACGAATCTCAGCCTGGCATCTGGATTTTCAATAGTCTCCTTTAAACACCGCGATTCTACTTCAGGCCGCTCTAGATTGCTACTCGTAGGAATGTAGCAGTAGTTGCTGTCTCCAGTGGTGTGTCAGCAACGGTGTTCTTATGCAGTGGCGGACCTCTTCGTCTGTGTATGCGGATTGTGATATACTCATTGAAGTTCAGGCTCGCCAGCCAGTTCCTACTCCATCCATCAGTGCGCTGCAGTTCTCCTTCAGCGCTCTGTAGGTTTCTGCCGTTACTGCCTTCTAACAGACTGCGGCATCACCCGAAAACAAGCAGATGCAACTTATCCACCAGAGCGTTTATTAACCGTCACGCTTTCTTGGGCTACTCCTGAACTCACATTTACAGTTGTCGATTACGTTCCGTTAAGGGCGACATGTTGACTTCTGTCGCCAGGGAAGTCACATGTCTGGTCGGACATTCGGTGAGGTCATTTTTCTCACTTAACGACAGTACGGGGCGGTGTTAGGCGCCTCCTCCGAGTTGAGCAACACGGCAGCTGCCTGAGCAGCGATGTGTGTATCTCCCAGAGAAACAGGGCGAGCTTACTTTCGAAAGATCTCTGTTTGCGGAATCCGTGACCTTTTCAGAGGAGATTTTCGTTCTACAGAAGCGTCATAATACGTGAACATCAATCACGTTCCATAATTCTACAACAAACTGACGTTAACCATATAGGTCTATAATTATATGCATCAGTCCTCGGGCCATTCTTCAAAATGGGAATGAACTGTGGGATTTTCCAGGCACTTGGCATTGATTCGTTGCTCCAGTGGGATGTTGCTGGAAGGGAAGCAAGTCCTTTTGCCGGAAGATAAGTGAATTATTGGATTGGTGCTCAAGGTCGCAGAATTTTCCCATAAGTTTAATAAACACAACGAATACACAAAACAGAGACTTTAGTCATCAATAATATATTCCCCTTCACTACTTACAACAGTCTGCCAACACTGGGGTAACTTTTCGATTTCGTGACTGTACAGATCGCCTGGTTGAGGCGAAGAACTCATGGAGCGACGTACGTAGCTCATTTTCATCCGGAAAGGTAGTTCCTTAAAGGTTGTTCGACAGAGAGATGAAAAGGTGAAAATCTGAGGGCCCACGATCAGGTGAATAAGGCGGGTGCGGAATGGGTTCCCGATACAACTGCTGTGCAGTGTTTCTTGTCAGCCAAGCAGAACGCGGCCGGTCGTTATCGTGGAGTAGCGTCACTCTACGCAGTCTTCCTGACCGTTGTTGCCGGAATGCGCTTGCGAGACATCACAGTAGTAGTAGAGCTAAGTTGGTACGGCCCCACTCTCCACTGTTGCCAAATTTATTGAAGATGGCGGCGATGACGTCATCCAAGATGGCGGCATTTAGACTTGGCAACAGCGCAGGACATCATCCAAGATGGCGGCTTTTGGCGGGAAAATAGGCCCATTGGGCTACCTCCACTAACCTAACCTCCAGAAAAAATGGCGAGAAGTTCGAATTTTGGCGGGAAAATAGGCCAATTAGGCTACGTCCGCTAACCTAACCCTCCAGAAGAAATTGGCGCCAAATTCAAATTCCAACAAGATAACACATGCAAAACCTTACTTTTATTTATTATTATTCATTACAATTCCTTATCATTCATTATCATTTGTTATCATTTATTATTATTGATTATTATTATTATTATTATTATTATTATTATCATTTTTTATTATTATTGGCCTACCTCCACTAGAAAATTCGCTCCGAATTCAATTTCCAGTATGATAATGGCTGCAAATCGTACTTGTCTTTACTATTATTGATTATCATTCATCATTTATATTATTTATTATTATTATTGGCCTACCTCTACTAGAAAATTGCGCCAAATTCAAATTCCAACACGATAATGTCTCGAAAACTGTACTTCTATTTATTATTATCATTTATTATGATTTATTATTTATTAAAGATGTCCGATTTCGGTGGGAGGAAAGCCATTTGCGTTTCATCCATAATAAAAAATCTGTCACAAATTCAAATTCCAACACCATAATCTATCACACATACGAAATAGCCCACATCCTACGAACTTCCGCACTCATTTATCCTTTCACTGCTAAGCTATGAAAATCGCGTCAAATGCACTAATAGTAATATAATTCACATCCTTTGATTTTGTGTGGAAAAAAAGGGCTTATGTCTTTATTTCAAGCAGTACGATCATCACTTGTTCTTTAACACAATCAGTAAAAATCTTCGAGATCCTAGCGCAGTCGCCACGACGTCCACACTACAACGGAATTGGCTGAAATCGTCGCCGCACCCGGCCCCGCCTCCCAGGCGTCACGGTCGCCGAGCGAGTGGCGCAGAAGCGTGCGCGCCACAAGTAAGGCCGGTTCCCACTAGGGCTGCCGCGCGTCAAAACCGCGCGTCAGCGGCGTCGTTGCCATGGAAACGGCGTCAGCGGCAAGGCGCGGCGGGCTCTGCGTCGCGGTTTGACCATGTCGAACCGCTTCCGCTGCCGCGTGACGCGCCCCAGGTGCGCGCCGCCAATCACAGACCGCGCTGAGCGTGACGTCAGGTACGCAACCCCGGGCCACAAGAACTTTCGCCGAACCGCTGGCGCGGACGCGGCGGCAGCTAAGAAATACTTATCATCCGATTCCAAGGAAACTATTCGGTAGAAAAATTTGATTCTTCGGCATGATACAGCCTGATATCTTCTCTCGATAAAGGGCCGAATTTCTTTCCGATATTCGTCGTGGTTACTTGCTGTATCGCATTTACGTAAACCTTTACACGAAATTTTAATGAGTGTGCAGAGGTAAAAACGCATTGCGTGGACTTTGCGTACAGTTCATTTTAGGTAATACATTATTGCGTATGAAATTTAGTCAACATATCGAAATTGTTTTTAAAGCTGAGAGCAGATCGATAGCTATCACCGTTCTCGAGATATTGAATGGTATGTCGGCGGACGGGCTGTGCGGTGACCGCGCGTGGGTCGCTCGCGACGCGACCGGTACTTCGTCCTGCTCGTCGTAAACCATGTGGTTGTATCAACTGCAAATTTCGTAAACGGTTCAAGAAATCTAAAAGCGTTTTTTGCAAACGATAACTTGTAAAAAGTCATATATTTCGTCGCATGATAAATATCCAAAATCTGTTTATCTACCGAGATATGAAAGAAACTACAGTTTTTCAGAAGGGATAGATGATTTATTTTAAACAGCATTTAATAGCGTGTGGAATGAGAAGTTAAACAGAAACTAATTTGCTGGTATGTCATAAGATGTAATTTGCGAAGTATCTACAGCTATTGATTATTTCCTTTGGTAAGTAACAAACGTTTTTTTTCTTTATCGAGTGTACTTTATTGGTTCAAGACGCGTTTCGCCTTTTACTTTAAGGCATTTTCGGTGGAATCTAGAATGATTCAGTTTTGTTTTAAATGCATAACTGATTACTTACAGTGAATCGAGTTTTTGGCGGACATATACGCTTCCCCTCACCTCGTCACATGCTGGAGGTTGAACTAAAACTTATATTATGGAACGTAAGCACATTTTCATGTTCGCTCTTTTTTCTTCTGTCACTAGCTGTAGACATTTTACCGAAAACACTGATTTGAAGTCGTAACTACAGTGTGTTCACCTCATGCCCCTTCCTGTTTGGTTTGTTTATGTACATGTTGCCAACCTAAAGAATTATATGCTGAAATTGTTTGTTTATTTCTGTTCTCCTTATATCTGTATATGTGTGGGGCTAGCCTGTGATAGTTATAGAAAGTTGAAAGTGAATGCAGTAGTTGTCAGACAGTGGTTAAAAGGTTTGGTGTTCAGCTGATTTCAGTTTTGGTTTAAATGTTTTGTGGAGGAGTGCATGGAAGACTAAATTCACTACTTACATTAACAGATAAAATAGTAGAATAGCGTTTGAACAAATGATTATTATCAGAATACTATCACCCAATCCCTTTGTCCTCACTCTTTGACGCCTCATAATATGACCTGTCAACTTACCCCTCTTGTAGTCAAAGTTGTGCCGTAATTTCCTCTTCCTACTCTATTTAATTCCGTACCTCTTCTTTAGTTACACGATCCTCATATCTAATCCTCAGCATTCTTATTGATCACCACGTTTCGAAAGCGTCCGTTGTCTTCTCGACAGAACTGTTCATCGCCCACGTTTCACTTACAAGGCTGCACTCCACACAAATACCTTTGGAAAATAGTACCCAACCATTAGAATTTATATTCGATGTCAACAAATTTTCTTTTTCAGAACGCTTTTCTTGTTATTCACAGTCTTCATTTTATATCCTCTCTACTTCTGCCTTCTCAATTACTGCTTCCCTTTCAAGTCATTGAAGTCTTAGAAATGCAGTTTGGTTTCTGTACAAGTTGTAGATAATCTCGTGTCCCTGTTTTTTATCGATGACATCTCCAGAGCTTCAAAGAATGTTTTAATTAAGATTGTCAAAACCTTTCTCTAAACATGCAAATGCTATAAACACAGTTTCGCTGTTGTTCAGTGTGTCTACTTAGTTAAGTGGTAGGATCAGAATTGCCTTGCGTGTTCAGACATCTCACAGGAATCTAACATTGTACTTATGTTAGTTTGTACAACCCCTCTCCCTCCCCTGTCTACATATACATATTCCTTCCACTATGTAGCCTTCTCTTATTTGCTTAGTTCTGGCTTGCCAAATGAGTTCTTGACAGTTGTTTCTCCTTTGAGCAAAGTTTTCTTTGTTCTTTCTCATTTTCATTCCCTTATGTTTTCCAAGTGCAAAATTACGTTGCAATTTTGGACTTTCTGTCAACGTCATGTTTAGACATTTCTATTTCCAATGGCCTACTTTATTTGCTGCATTTTTATATTTTTCCCTCTTGTCAGATTTAATATTCCACGTTTTATCTAACGATTTCTACTGTACCTTCTTCCCGTTCTCATACTCTGCTGCATTCACCACTTCTTCTCTCAAAGATATCCATTCGTATTCTAGCGGATTCCTTCCTCTGATTCAGTCAGTCGTTGCATTAACGCTAACTTTAAGATTATCGAAAAACTGTGGGTATTGACTTATTCAAGTTCCATTTCCTTAATTTGCTACCGTTTACTGTCTCTTTAGTTGTAAACTGCAGCTCGTAACTAATAAAGTACTGTAGGTTTGCGTCTGCACCGGGAATTGTCTTATAATTTCAAATCTGGTTTCGAAAACTTTGTTTCAAATATGTATTATTCTTTCATGATTCTTAAGCAATATGCTAGATAGTGAACAATGATGAACGGTAGTCATGAAATCTGTTTATGGTAAAATGAGAAAACATGCATAATGGAATATGTGAAAGAGTACATTGTACAGAAAATGTAAAATTGGTATGTCTTCACCCAACTAGATATAGTTTTTCAAACGCACCGCGCGTTTCAGTGGGTCCTGCCCCGTACCTCAGTGGCTGTCTGTCATTGGCTACCGCTAACGTCTGCCGCTTCCAGATGGGAACGCCAATTCCGCGAGCCGCCGCGTCAACGCGGAAAACGCTTGCCGCTGCCGTTTCCGCACGCCGCGCTGCCGCGCTCTAGTGGGAACCGGCCTTAAGGGAGCGGCCGCGTCGCCCTGCGTCACGGCCAGTCCAGCACTCTCGCCAACAGCATGTTGTCGTGAACAGGTGAGTCTGCCCCCACCGACCAGTTGGCGCCAAAGCTGTTCGCTGGACACGTTCAAACCTGTCTATGCCGACCGTTCACCGTCCACCACGTGACTTTGCGCAACCGAGAACGCCGTGCTACACTTTTGGCGCCAAAGTTTGCTCGACTTAATTCCCTCATTCTCGCGCGCGCGTTATAACTGGACAATCACCGCGCCGCCGGCCCGCTGGCGTCCGACCGCTTACGTCACACACCCTCGATCGCCCCCTCCATACACGAGACGGACACAGTCTTCTGTAAATATGCTAACTCCCACATCGCGCATCTAACCTATCAGTTACGTAAGTACTTAATTCCATTTCAATTTTAATCATATTAAATAATTCAGGTAACAATTTCATATACGTATGCAAAGGTGTTCAACTACCTACTTTCAACTACTTTTCGAGTACCAGACCGCCATCTCTTCCTACGAACCCTCGCCGAGTTAGAATTCTGTCACTTGCGCTTTCGCTACCAACCTAAGACAATTGCGCGTAAAGAAAGGGCACTTCTACTAACCTCATCCACACGATCCTAGGATCAGGCGCCAAGTGTGAAATCTGCCACAGCTCAGCTCACTATCTGCAAATGACAAAATGTCCATGTGTAAACTCAGACAGCAACAGTGAACTACAGATAAAAAATGGTAATCGATAAATACACCAATAGCAACCTGAATACCAGCAAGCAAAACAAAAACGTTCCGAACTTACCTCACCAGCCTAATACATTTATAACAGAGCAATTTCTGGTGATTTGAGACTCTTGTACACCAGTCAATAGCTCCACTGTGCGATAGCGGTGGTAATGCTGACAATGACAGCGGCGCTAAAGCGGCATTACTAAACACGGTTTTCCGAAATTCCTTCATCAAACAAGACGAAGCGAACATTCCAGAATTCGACAAAAAATGGTTCAAATGGCTCTGAGCACTATGCGACTTAACTTCTGAGGTCATCAGTCGCCTAGAACTTAGAACTAATTAAACCTAACTAACCTAAGGCATCACACACATCCATGCCCGAGGCAGGATTCGAACCTGCGGCCGTAGCGGTCACTCGGTTGCAGACCCAGAATTCGAATCAAGAACTGCAGGCAACATGCGTAACTTAGGAATAAATGTTCTCGGTGCAGCAAAGCAGCTTAAATCGCTTAATAAAAGCAAGGCATCTGGTCCTGGCTGAACATCAGTCAGGTTCCTCAGAGCATCCTGATAAAATAGTTCCATATCTAGGAATCATATACAACCGATCGCTCATTGGAAGATCCGTATCTAAGGACAGGAAACTCGCACATGTCATTCCGGAACCCGAGAAGGGAAATAGGACTAATCCACCAGATTACAGATCCATATTGTTAACGTCGATTTGTAGTAGGATTTTAGCATACTGTGTTCGAACATTATGAGTTATTTCAAAGACAACCATTTATTTAGAAACAGGCAACACGGATTCAGAAAATGTCGTTGTTGTGAAACACATCTAGCTCTTAATTCCTGCGAGGTAATGACTGATGTTGTATGGGATATTAAACTAATTCCATATTTTTAGGTTCCTAGAAGGCTTTTGACACTGTAACTAACAAGTAACTTCTAATCAAATTGCATATCTATGTAGTATTGTCTCTGTTACTCAACAGGATTCGTGACTTCCTTTCAGAAATGTTACTGTCAGTTGCTGTGACCGATTGGTTCTAGGCACTTCAGTCCGAAACCACGCAGCTGCTATGGTCGCAGGTTCTAACCCTGCCTTGGACATAAATGTGTGTGATGTCCTTAGGTTAGTTGGTAAGCGTAGGGGACTGATGACCTCAGATGTCAAGTCCCATAGTGCTTAGAGCCATTTGAACCATTTTTTTAGAAAGGTTACAATTCATAGCAACTAACGTGAATTCATCAGGTAAAATAGAAGGGATGAATGGTGTATTATAGACTGTCTGCTGCAGAAATCTATACAAACGATTTCGGAGAGAACCAGAGCTGTCCTCTTACAATGTTTGCAGATAATCGCAGTAGTAGGGCAAAGCAAGTATCACGGCGTTTTTTTAGAGCAGGTTACCTACATCAGGAGCAAGTATACAATCAGGGACAAACCCATTGTTCTCTTTTGATTTTCTGGTCCTTAACCTATTGTTATGCTAAGTAGGTTATGACCCCCTGCAGATAATCTGTCCTTCCGAGAAACTTCTCACCACATTCCCCCCTCCGCCTCTTTCCCCCTCGAAACTTCCAATTCCCCCTCCCCCTCGCCAATGCAAGTACTTTTTCAAGCCTGAGTTATTTGAATAGCTCCCGCCCACTCTATCAGTCTGAATGACTAATTAATGGTAAATCCCCCAGCTGTCTCCTCCCACCACCCCACCTTCAAAATTGTCAGATCAGTGCTGTAGAGGAGAGTATATTGCTTATTTATAAAACGAAATCCAATTTGCAGGGGTTGGATCTCTCTTGCTCATCATTCTCTACTGTTTGGGAAGATGCAGGTCTTGTAAAAAGTTTGTAAAGAACTAATTAAACCAGTCGGTTTTTTTTAACCCAGTTCTGCAAGGAATATCAACATAACTCACCTCATGTAATTACACTGTTAAAAATCTTTTGATTGTGAAGCATCCACAGGCTGCTTGGGATCCCATGAAGCAACTCATCCATCAGCAGCCACACCACACGCCTGCCACCTTGTGCACTGCACAGAGCTTGAAACGACCCCTTAGAAAAATTAATGAATTACTGTGCTTAAACTGACACACAATATTTTTAGCACAACACAATCTGACTTTCAAAAATCCCTACAAAAGAATGGCCCTGACTAACATTAACCTATACGCTTCACAAATCACTTACCTCACCAAAAATCTTCATTACTCGAACTACTGCAATACAGTGAGAACCACTACTGCCAGCTAAATAAAAGATTCAAACTACGGAAGGCACTAAGTACTGATAGGCATAGTTAGCAAATGAAAGACTTTAATAGAGAACAAACAATGTATTTACCTCAATAGTGTCCAAAAGTCATAATGTATATAGCAGTTCATGATATCCAGTATTGCAAATTTCAAAACTCCGCCATCTCTCTCCTCACATCCACCACTGCTGGCAGCTCACCTCCAACTGTGCAACGCTACGCGCTGTTCACATCCAGCTGCCCAACACTACAATGGCAGACAACAATGCAAACTAGGCACAGACTGCACACAGCACAGCTAGTAATTTTCATACAGAGCGCTACGTAACGTTGCCAATAAGAAAACATAAACAGCCTACTTACATAGCCCCCATGCTCCCCACAAAAAATTTTACAAATTGTTTTGGGCAGTGGCCAATAATGATTTGATAAAATTTTTCATATTTACAATAACAAAGATATCAAATGCACACACTTATTGATACAATGTTGGTCAAAAGCTAAAATTCACAGTCCATAAAGACAGTCCTGATCATTCATCACAGTAAAATTGCAGTGTTTTTCTGAAAGGCTGAGCAGTAAAAGAAAATGCACACGGAAGTAGTGGATTTCCCTGCAGTCTTGAAGAAGTAGTGTTATCCTTCCAATGGAAAGACAGTGCTGACTCTCGACATGCAGACAGGTAATGGGCCACAACAGAGCAAACCCACCGCAGAGTCATTTGACGTTTTGTAGAATATTGGTAGGTTGGTCATCCCAGAGCAGACCCACTGTAGTCCTGGTAGAGAGTATGGTATTGGTGGGCGACCAGAGGTGCAGACCCACTGCAATCCTTGTAGAAATAATGATATTGGTGGGTCATCAAAGGTGCAGACCCACTGTAGACCTTGTAGAGACGGCCAACAACCATCTGTTGCGACTGTGCAGGTGCACAATCACCATCGAAGAGTCTTGCAGTTAATATAGCAAGTCCATAAACCACCAATTGTGCACTCACAAAGTTTTTTTTCTAATTGTCCTTAGAACCAGCAATGCTGTTATCCAGTCCCTTCCTGAATTATTAACACACGTGCAAATACTAACAGTCCCTACCTCTTACGTATTGTCCATATACTATGACCAACAGAAACGTGTGGAGTGAAATGGAACTTACAAGTTAATAATATGATGAACTGGTGTCAATTACAATTTTATAACATAAGAATACAATTACAAAGGTACAAAATACATCATTAAAGAACATAACAATACAGATAACACTTGTAGTACAGGCTTTACAAAAGAATAGAAATAAACATATACATCAGTGTTACAGGAATTATGACATAAGTACATACATAAAAGATCAGAATAATTATTGAAACATCAACTTCACACATGAGCATTAAAACAAAACAGAATAAATAATGTCTAAACATCTTTACAAAGTAAATAACATATTATTAATGCAAATTATATTTGAGGATAACAGTATTCCTCATCATAGTTCATGTAGCTGAGTATTAGAAAAATTCTACAACATAGGTCTTAACAGATAAACATATAAATACAGGAAGAACATAAATAAACAAGGGTACACAAACAATAGCGGAATAATACAAGGAAAGGACAGGGTTTGTTTTACTGCAGTATTTTGCAAACAAAACTTTCTTTACTTCTCGGAGATCTCCCTTTGTTCTTCATTATTTCCAAAAGTCCTATCTATACCTGCTTTCTGTACTTCTCTCGTATAGCCTCTCAGTGCATTTCTTCAAATTCATCGCAACTCATTCTCTTGTAGGCTACCCCCTCTTAAGCTAACTTAAATCTACTGATCTCAGATGCTAAACTAAGGGACGAGGCAATGCAGCAGCCCAAAACAATTAACACAAACATCAATGACAAAAAATTTAAATAGGCAAAGCAGTTGCAATATTACAACTAATATAAGGCACTGTGCAGCAAACGAGAAAAATAAATCAGTAGTAAAACTAGCTTAACAGAGTAATACAAAGTGAAATTTAGTAGCACTATGCTTGGCAAACAGCCGCAGCAAACGCAATAACTTATATCTAAACATGAGAAAGCTCAAGCAGAAAAAATATTACAGTAAAAATGGCCACATTTAATACCTATGTCACATCTTAACACTAGAGTGATGCATCACAATTTATTCTACAAAAGAAATTGCCAAGTACTTGAAAAGAAAATTCTGTATGCAATTCCTGTGAAGGGAAATGTGTTTTTATGCTCCTTCGTTTTTTTTTTTTGAAGAACATCAAAGTTATTCTTTACTGGGTCTGTAGGCATAAAATATTTATATTAGTACATCTATAAAATTTTATTTTAACCAGTGCTGCAGGGCAGCTAGAAACTAGATATTAAACAAAATGAGCAATCTCTCAACTAGAAAAACAATAGATATAAAATGTCTCTCATCATTTCATTAGGCATTTTAGTAAATATCATAAATTAAGAGCTCCACATTGTAATCATATATTTTTAAGTTTGAGCGTGTCATATTTGCGATGCTTTCTACAAAGGAATGTTAACAGCGAGGATAGTGGCTTTTTTTTTTACCTGTGCCTCTGAAAAGGCACACACTAATGGTTTTTTCTCCAGGTGTCTGACACAGCTGGCCGCTCAAGACGCATTACTTCAAGGTCACTTGGCTTTCTTACCGAAATATTTACAACACCAGTTTGCATTACAGTGACAGTCTCATATAAAAAATTTCACAGGTCAGAATTTGCGTTGCAAATGTGTAGAAACAAAATCCTATGAATATAACAGTGTGCAAAAAATTTTCGCCTGCATTGTGTTACATTCACGCATTTACACACATTTCATAACTCTTAAAGTACGATTCTTGGTTTCCAACGTCCTTTTCCCCAAGTCAGAGTCCCTAACCACTACTCATTATTCCTTACCTTATTATACATATACATATTCATCGACACTTCTTCAATATTTCATCTTAATCAATACGGAGCATAATCAAATTCCTCATATAACATCAGCTTATTGATCATAAACATACCTCAACAGCATAATACACATGGTCGTCGTAAAAATAACATCATAACACCTCAGTCAAATCTCAAAATCATCGTAGCTTCCTCCAATAATTTCAAAACCTAACAAAATTCTCTGCTCGTATCAAAAGTGTCATCTACCTCAAACGTTCTTTAAAAATCATGATTCCATACCAAATACATCATTCAGAGCTCTCGTAGTATCACAATGGTTCAAAAAAAAAAATATGAACAGTTCACAAAGTACAGACAAAATACAGTTTCATAAGTGTGAAGTTATCCAACTGTGTAATTATGTAAACATCTGTCACTGATGTAGTAAAATAAATGTTTGTCTCTCCCAGTTAAACGATCAGATAGCTGTGTAATTCATGTGTTAGAGAAATATGGTACCGATGTGTAAAGTTGTATAAGCAAATACCATATTAGCTAGGGCTCCTTGTGCTTGCCAAGCACATGGTACACAAAGTAAGCGTGTACCCCCCTGAGGATTAATGTCATTATACCCTCAGGTGTTACAGATTACAACAATGGAATGAAATGTATTGTGGAAAACCTTTGTATTATTGTACTTCAAATATCTTTAAAAATAAATGATTTAAGTACAAAATTAATCACTCAAATACGTGTCCTGTAGCACTAAATGTGAGTCTTGCTGTAAGATAATCTCTGTGGAAGTGTCGTAGTTATTGTCCTCCGAAAGCTAAGTTCTGCAGAAGCCAATGTACTTACCTCATGATAAACAAAAGTGAAATGCTTTGCGTATAGATATCTTAGTTATTACGCTTACTGCCATGATGAAGAAAGTACTGTGCTGTAACGTATTGTTGTGCTACGGAAAAGGCAGTCTCATTGTAGCTATACCACAAAAGTTACTACTAAAATATGTTTTACTTTCCAGAATAATACAGAAAAACTGTGCAGATATAAAACAGAAACACTGCAAAAGCAACATTGTAAATTGTCACTCATTAGTAGCATCGTGATAAAATCGTGTAGCTGTCACATAAACAAACTACTGTGTCATCTGGTATCTCACAGAAAGTACTTTAAATCCAGAATGTATTTTCAAGTAAACCAAAATGTTGCATTAAAATCTCATTAGCAGTACTTGTATATGTTCTAAGTATGTAAGCCTTATAGCCATTACGTAATCGTGCTACTAACAAGCAAGAATGTACACGCACAATAACACTGTGACATCTGTTCACTATAACAATGCATTCGTAATTTCTGTTTAAATAAGTTCTCTTGGTTCTTGATTGGATATTTAACTTTAAAACATAGTTGCATGTTAACAGTTTCTAAGATTGAAAAAGAGTACTAGTAATGTGAAGTGAAAAATTTTATAGTAAAGACTAAGTTAAAAAGCAGATTATCTCTCAATAAATGGTTTTACATGTGAAATGAGGTGTAACCCTTTGCTCTTCCTAGTACGCAGAGTTTCAACTTTAACGCCATTATCATGTCGTATACGTCGGTAAAGAATACTGGAATTTTTCTCAAGGTTAGCGTCTATGTTATTTTTCCCTGAGCCAGCGGGCGCACATGGCTGCCTGCAGTGCGAGTCATTGTCTGTTTCTTTGATGGCGCGCGTCGTTACTGGGTTTAGGAGACCTAACTTCTACAAATTCGCCTTGCCAAGAGAGCCCAGCCTTGTTAGAATCCCGCCAGTTCTGATGAAATTCACGTCTGTCGTTATGATTATATCGTCTGTCGTCATATCGGTAGTTCCTGCAGTTTCTTTCTTGTTGGATAAGTGGTGCAGAATTTCTCCCTGAATTATCACTGCACGGTGGGCTGTTGCGACTGAAGTTATTCTGTCTCCCGTGATAATTGTTCTGGTTGCCAAACTGTCTGTTTCTATGATTGTCTCTGTCATATTCATCACTACGGAAATGCGATCTTTTTCTGTAACTATTACTCTGCCAGTGGTTGTCATACGGGAGGTGTCTCTTTTGGTCACGATTTACGTTGTAAGAATGGCCTTGTGGCGTCCAGTTATTATTTCTGTCATCGTGGAATTGTGACGGATGTGACCTGTAATTGTTGTGCTCCTGTTTTCGCGTTCCTCTATTGTCAGTGTCAATTTCCAGTTCTTGTAAGAGGCCCTGAAAAGCTTCAATGTCGTCTTTGCAACGTCCTGCCAAAATAATATTTCTTAAATGTTCAGGCAATTTCATTAAGCAAATGCGGATGAGTTCTGAGGGGCTGTATGGGTTTGATAGGTACTAATTCTTGTGCAACATGTCTTCAAAAAATTTCACAAGACTGGAAAATTCAGATTGTTCAAAGTGTTTCATCATCATGATGCTATGTTTTACTCGGTCTCGTGTAGCTTGAGACCAATATGCTGAGAGGAACGCATGGTAAAATTCTCCTTGACTGTGACAATCCTGAATGACCGATGGAATTCTTTCAGCTGGTTCATTCTCTAAATAGCCACACATAAATTCTAATCTGTGCTCTAATGACCATTTGGGAGGAAAACAATGAGAGAATTGATGGAGCCGCGCTTGTGGATGAATGTCGTTGCCAGAATTTTTAAACGTTTTGAATTTACGTGTAGTAATGAACAGCTTATAGTCAAAATCATCATGTCGGCGAGTCGCATATCGGTCATTGTTACGTCGTTTCGGCGGTTCCATCTCGAAATTCAATGCGCCTTGCCAATTTCTTTCATAATTTACGAAGTGTCCTGTGCTATTATTTTGTGGTTGTTCCGTATTTCTAAGTCCCACTTCCCGTGTTGGAACGCGAGTGTCCTCTGAAATATGTAATTTTTGTATTACTTGTGCCAACTGATCTTGTACTTCCCGGATTTCTCTTATGTGTTGCGTATTAATTTGATTCTGATTTTGTTTGAATTTCTGAATTTGTTCATACCCTTCTGTGGCAGCGATGGCTACAGGTCTTGTGTCATTCAGATCATCATCTACCTTTGCAGATAAGTTAGTGAACTGATCTGAAAGTTCAGCTACTTTATCCGTTGGTGAAATTATTTCCTCTGTGTGTTTTTCTGAACCAAGTTTCAGAGTGTCCATTTGTGTTGAAATCGTATCTATTTGTGTCCTTTAAGTTTTCCTGAGTTTTTGCAAGTTGCGTAACCGAATCAGCTGAGTCAATTTTAGCTTGCAAGGTGTCGTGATTTTCATGAACAATAGTTTGCAGTTCTTTTATGGCTGCTTCGTGATTCTGTAATGCATTTTCATGCCGCGAAAAAATAGGTTGAAAATGCTCACAAATTTGTGTTTTTACGTCATGGCAGACTTTTTGACATTTCGATTCGATTTTATGTAACTCAGTAGTTAAATCTTTACGTGTTTGTTCAAGTGTGGTGTCTAACTTTTGAAGATTTTGTTCCATTGCGTCTAACTTTTGAAGATTTTGTTCCATTGTGTCTAACTTTTGAAGATTTTGTTCCATTGTGTCTAACTTTTGAAGCTTTTGCTGTGTTTGTCTCTGATTTTGTGCCATTTGTTGCATTAGCTGTAATAACAATGCATTAGTGTCTGGAATCTGTTCCTCTACGCTTTTCGGCAGTGCATTTGCACCGGCAACATTCACATTTTGACAAGCAGAAAATGTGTCTTGACTCATTTGAGAAAACGGTGAGGACGCAAAACCTGAATCTACAGTATTTGCAAAATTGTGTCCTGCATTTCGGATTCCTGAGGCGAGCTGTTGCCGAGCGATCGATCGATAATGCTTCCCTGTTCAATAATTGCTTCACTGCCTACGCCATTGTTTGCCGCCCGCTCCATTTCCCTATGCACAATTACCAAATTACTATGTTGAACATTAGTTAATTCATTACACGGTGGCGCTAACACACTGCTTTCGTCTTCACTGTCATTTCTCAGTTTACTTTGGAGCCTAGTATAACGTTTTTCACACGCCATTATTGTCACAATATTTCACACGACAACACAGAAAAGCACAATTTGAAGAGCAAAATAAGAAAACACATTAACATAGCACTGAAAATAATATCTAGTTAATTGCAAGCGCAGCTGCGAAATACTTGGTGCAAATCTACATGCATGCCACAACTGTTTTACTGTACAAGAATGAAAAACTACACCTACAAAGGAAATTCTCTCTACAATTATGCGCTAGCAATAAACAAAGGCTGCACTAATTGCACAAACTACAAGAAGAAACCAGAAGATTCCAGTGAGGTATCTTCGGCTAAGGGTCGACATATGAAACGTCCCCATAGAAAAATTATACGTGACTGTGCTTAAACTGACACACAATATTTTTAGCGCAACGCAATCTGACTTTCAAAAATCCCTACAAAAGAATGGCCCTGACTAACATTAACCTATACGTTTCACAAATCACTCACCTCACCAAAAATCTTCGTTACTCGAACTACTGCAATACAGCGAGCGCCACTACTGCCAGCTAAATAAAAGATTCAAACTACGGAAGGCACTAACTACTGATAGGCATAGTTAGCAAATGAAAGACTTTAATAGAGAACAAACAATGTATTTACCTCAATAGTGTTCAAAAGTCATAATGTATATAGCAGTTCATGATATCCAGTATTGCAAATTTCAAAACTCCGCCATCTCTCTCCTGACATCCACCACTGCTGGCGGCTCACCTCCAACTGCGCAACGCTACGCGCTGTTCACATCCAGCTGCCCAACACTACAATGGCAGACAACAATGCAAACTAAGCACAGACTGCACACAGCACAGCCAGTAATTTTCATACAGAGCGCTACGTAACGTTGCCAATAAGAAAACGTAAACAGCGTACTTACAAGCTGATGACGCGCTTATCCCCCCATATAAAACCGTCAGGTGGCGACTACCCTTCATCTACATCTACATCTACGTGATTACTCTGCTATTCACAATAAAGTGCCTGGCAGAGGGTTCAATGAACCACCTTCATGCTGTCTGTCTACTGTTCCACTCTTGAATGGCACGTGGGAAAAACGAGCACTTAAATTTTTCCGTGCAAGCCCTGATTTCTCTTATTTTATCGTGATGATCATTTCTCCCTATGTAGGTGGGTGCCAACAGAATGTTTTCGCAATCGAAGGAGAAAACTGGTGATTGAAATTTCATGAGAAGATCCCGTCGCAACGAAAAACGCCTTTGTTTCAATGATTACTACTCCAATTCACGTATCATGTCATGACACTATCTCCCCTATTTCGCGATAATACAAAACGAGCTGCCCTTCTTTGAACTTTTTCGATGAAATCCATCAGTCCCACCTGATGCGGTCCCACACCGCACAGCAGTACTCCAGAATAGGGAGGACAAGCGTGGTGTAAGCAGTCTCTTTGGTGGACCTGTTGTAACTTCTAAGTGTTCTGGCAATGAATCGCAGTCTTTGGTTTGCTCTACCCACAATATTATCTATGTGATCGTTCCAATTTAGGTTATTTGTAATTGTAATCCCTGAGTATTTAGCTGAATTTACAGTCTTCAGATTAGTGTGACTCATCGCGTAATCGAAATTTAGCTGATTTCTTTTAGTACTCATGTGAATAACGTCGCACTTTTCTTTATTCAGGGTCAATTGCCACTTTTCGCACCATACAGATATCTTATCCAAATCATTTTTCAAGTCATTTTGATCATCTGTTGACTTTACAAGACGGTAAATGACAGCATCATCTGCAAACAATATAAGACAGCTACTCAGACTGTCTCCTATGTCGTTAATATAGATCAGGAAAAATAGAGGGCCTTTCCGTCTATTACTACGAACTGTGACCTTTCTGACAGGAAATCACAAATCCAGTCGCACAACTGAGGCGATACTCTGTAGGCACGCAATTTCATTAGAATACGCTTGTGAGGAACGGTGTCGAAAGCCTTCTGGAAATCTAAAAATATGAAATCAATTTGATATTCCCTGTCGATAGCACATATTACTTCATGAGTATAAAAAGGTAGTTGTGTTTCACAAGAACGATATTTTCTGGATCCTTGCTGACTATATGTCAATAAATCGTTTCCTTCGAGGTACTTCATAATGTTCGAATACTGTATATGTTCCAAAACCCTACTGGAAATCGACGTTAGTGATATAGGCCTGCAATTCAGCGGATTACTCGTACTTCCCTTTTTGGGTATTGGTGTGACTTGAGCAATTTTCCAGTCTTTAGGTATGGATCTTTCTGTGAGCGAGTGGTTGTATATAATTGCTTAATATGGAGCTATTTTATCAGTATACTCTGAGAGGAACCTGACTGGTATACAATCTGGAACGGAGGCCTTGACTTTCTTAAGTGAGTTAAGCTGCATTGTTACACTGGGGATACCTACTTCTATGTTTCTCATCTTGGCAGTTGTTCTTGATTGGAATGCAGGAATATTTACTTCGTCTTCTTTGGTGAAAGAGTTTTGGAAAACCGTGTTTAATAACTCTGCTTTAGTGGCACTGTTATCAGTGACTTCACCGTCGTTATCGCGTAGTGAAGGTATTGACTGTGTCTTGCCACTGGTGTGCTTTATGTATGACCAGAATCCCTTTGGGTTTTCTGCCAAATTTCGAGACAGAATTTCGTTGTGGAAATTATTAAAAACATCTCGCATTGAAGTACGCGCCATATTTCGAACTTCTGTAAATCTTCGCCAATCTTGGGGATTTTGCGTTCTTTTATATTTGGTATTCTTTTTTCGTTGCTTATGCAACAACGATCTGACCCGTTTTGTGTACGATGGGGGACCAGTACCATCACTTATTAATTTATGTGGTATATATCTCTCAGTTGCTGTTGATACTATCTCTTTGAAAACATTCCACAACTTTTCTGCACATGATCAGATCGGAAGGAGCGAAGACTGTCTCTTAAAAAGGCGTTAAGAGCACTTTTATCAGCTTTTTTAAATATCCTCTGAGTCGGGAGGTCGGTAAAACGATCCAATTAATAGTTTAGTCCGATTATCAAGTATAACCTCTTCCCATACTATTTCACAGGAACTATCTACTTCAATTTCGCTACAAGGCAAACTACCTCTGACAGCAATAAATACTCCACCACCAACTGTATTTAATCTATCCTTTCTTAACACTGTCAGATCGTTTGAAAAAATTTCGGCTGAACTTATTTCCGGCTGTAGCCAGCTCTCTGTACCTACAACTATTTGAGATTCAGTGCTTTCTAATAGGGCTTGGAGCTCCGGTTCTTTCCCAACACAGCTACAACAATTTACAACTACAGTACCAACAATACCAATCGACTCTACAACTACCTTACTGTGTTTTAACTGCCCAATTTCTGACGGACTCGCCTTCTGTGGTTCCCTGAGACCCTCTAACCTAAAAAAAAAACGGCCGAGTCTCTTCCACATAGCTCCCGCTACCCGTGTAGCCACCTCCAGTGTGTAGTGGACTCCTGACCTATTAAGTGCAACCCAGAAACCCACCACCCGATGGCACAAGTCAAGGAATGTGCAGCCTACACGGTCACAGAACCGCCTGAGACTCTGATTCAGACCATCCACTCGGCTCTGCAGCAAAGGACCACAGTCGGTTCTATCGACGATGCTGCAGATGGTGAGCTCCGCCTTAATCTCGGAAGCAAGACTGGCAGTCTTTACCATTTCCGCTAGCCGCCCGAAACCAGACAGAATCTGCTCTAATCCAGAGCAACTCACGTCATTGGTGCCAGCATGAGCCACCACCTGCAGTTGGCTGCACCCTGTACTCTTCATGGCATCCGGAAGCATCTTTTCCACATTCGGAATGACTCCCCCCAGAATGCACAGAGAGTGCATACTGGCTTCCTTCTCCTCCTTGGCAGCCATGTTCCTAAGGGGCCCCATTACGCGCCTAACGTTGGATCTCCCAACTACCAGCAAACCCACCCTCGGTGAATGCCCAGACCTTGCGGGCCGAGAAGCTTCCTCTGGAACAAGGTGGACGACTGCATCCAGCTCAGAGAAACCCCCAGATAACGCCCGAAACCTTTTCGTCAAACGAACTGGGGAGGCCCTACGATCGGGCCCCACGGGAAGTTTTTCGCTGCCTGGCAGACTTTGGAATGATCTCACACTCGACCACGGGTGAGGGGTCAACCTCAGTGCAGGCAGAACCCGGGGACGTCACAAGAGTGGACCGATCGGAGGACACATGGGACGTCCCTCACATCCCCGCGTCCGACCCACCACAGTGACGCCCCTTGGCAGCAGCCTCAAGCTGTGTGACAGAAGCCAACGCAGCCTGGAGCTGTGAGCGAAGGGTCGCCAGCTCAGCTTAGTTACTGATACCTGAGAAACACATGCTCTCTCTCTCTCTCTCTCTCTCTCTCTCTCTCTCTCTCTCTCTCTCTCCAGTGGCCACGTCCTATTGCGTTTCCTTGTGCCTTATTGGTGGATTCTAGAATAAGAATATTTCGCAGGATTAGATCCTGCAATCACACAGTTTCCAAACCTTACTGGATTTTTTCCCCTTGCCTCCTACTGGTGAATACTGGCAGAGTTACATCATTTGGTAGGAGGTCCATCATATTGGAGGTAGCTGAAAATTTCAAATTTCAGCTCAGTTGCGTGCTATGTCCTTAAACAATATACGGTGGGGTGCGACTGGTATGTACACTTGCAACACCACTATCGGAAACAATAAATTAATTAATCGGTAATTTGACGTCATGATTGGTTTTTAAAGCACTATAGAAGTCCTAAAAGGGCTCCCCTACTTGGGTAGAGCTCACTTCTGCATCGCCCAACCTCCGCTTCCCATGACATAATAACTGTAATCACTGAGGAATGGAATGAAGTGTGGTATAGTAGCCACGGTTTGGGGTCTCCCACATGTGTGTCTATTGTCAGGGCACTGCCGTAAATGTCAAAAGCGCCCAGTGTCCTAATTACAGATCATGTTACTTGTAAGTAGGCTGTTTATATTTTCTTATTGGCAACGTTACGTAGCGGTCTTTATGAAAATCACTGGCTGTGCTGTGTGCAGTCTGTGCCTAGTTTGCATTGTTGTCTGCCATTGTAGTGTTGGGCAGCTGGACGTGAACAGCGTGTAGCGTTGCGGAGTTGGAGGTGAGCCGCCAGCAGTGGTGGATGTCAGGAGAGAGATGGCGGAGTTTTGAAATTTGTAAGACTGGATGTCAATTATGAATATTAAGGTAAATACGTTGTTTGTTCTCTATTAAAATCTTTCATTTGCTAACTATGCCTATCAGTAGTTAGTGCCTTCCGTAGTTTGAATCTGTTATTTAGCTGGCAGTAGTGGCGCTCGCTGTATTGCAGTAGTTCGAGTAACGAAGATTTTTGGTGAGGTAAGTGATTTGTGAAAGGTATAGGTTAATGTTAGTCAGGGCCATTGTTTTGTAGGGATTATTGAAAGTCAGATTGCGTTGCGCTAAAAAATATTGTGTGTCAGTTTAAGCACAGTCATGTATAATTTTTCAAAGGGGACGTTTCATACTAAATAACACCAACCACAGGCCGGGTGTCAGACTCCTTTGATCTTGCAGCCCCCAAACGAAGCGTAAAGTAGCGGCACTCAGTCGATCAGGAAATTCCAGACTCGCTTCCTGTCTCTGTCACTCTCAAGAGGCCACTCCCTGTTTGTCTGCGTGGATCAGTGCCTCCAAACACAGAGGCAGAGGTTTTCATCTCTCCTCAGAATACTGTGTTCTTATTGGTTAATACGAGGACAAAGGGAGAGCTGACGCAATTTCGGTATCAAGAATAGAGTGAAATAATCTATTTACACTACCCTGTCAAATTAGTTGTTTAACAATTGACAGGAGTCAAATAAGTTGACTAAAAAACTCACCTCCACCTTACAATGATCCTTCTTCGTAATAAAACATATTTTCAATGTTTGAGTGTTACACATAATCATTATGCTAGTCAATAATGAAATTTCCGCCAGCAATAGATCATAGCACTAAATGTTGTAAGACATATACATTGCCAGCGATGGGCGAGGCATGACAGAATCTCTGACCAGAGAGTAGTTTATCGTTAGTTGTTGCTTGTCGCTAGTCGGCGCGAGTGTGCGCTTGTCTGCGCGAGTCGACAGTAGTTGTCAGTCCGTGCTAGTCCGTGCTAGTCTGCGTGAGTCGGCGGGAGTCGGCATGTGTCGGCTGTGTGCTCTGCTCGCGACTCTGGTCAGGACTCTGGAGGATGAGTATTGTTGTAGAAGGTAAAGAAGCAGCCTTGCGCATATTTAATAATGTATGTTAATTGTAATTTAATTTGTTCCAAAAAATGCCCCAATAATAATTTTTATAATATAAAGTTACTCTTTTAAAGAAAAGCATTCATTTAAATTTAAAGAATATTTCCAATGTATGATCATTCCTTCCAAGAATAAAAAAAAAAATTATACGCCTTCATTGCACGAAGCTGTGTCGAAAAATATCTAATTAAGAGCAGATATAATTGCAGTTTTTATTGAGTTAAGAATTTTTGCTTTTTTATTCAGAATACAGGGCCGAAGGGCAGCGCTGCTGTCCTCATAAAATTTATCAGGTTACTAAACTTTTTTATTATTTTTGGTGTTCAGGAATTTTTCTGTTTTGAACTTGACATTAAATGAGAAAAGAATTTTGTGGGAACATTAAATGTGAATGCATTTCTGCACACAGACCGTAAATGGGAGCCAATTTTGTTCAGAAGTTACAATATTTAAAATTCCTTTAATTATAAATTATTATTTTTTGTGGCGAGGTTACAATGTATACGAGGTCTTGTATGCACCAACATTTCAGAACACAACGACTGCACACCACCACAGCGTTCCCTTTAAACATATCTGGTGAAAAAAATCGTACCACACACAAACTCGCGGTCGTGAAGCGCGCCGCCCACGGACTGCCGGCAGGGACGTGGCACCGCCTCGCGAGCGCTGCTGAGGAGAGGGCCACACGTGGCGGCTGCACGCCCACCCCTGGCCCGCCGTACCGAATGCCCAGAGGTCAGACCGACTGCCGCCAAGCAGTCAACCAATCAGTTTACGTGGGTGTCACAATCGGCCAGCGCAAACACCCGTCATTTTGAGTCTTCTCGTACAACACAAACGTCAGTTTCTGTCACACAGTGCACTGGTCACTTTTTAGTCCCCACTGCCGTGGACAGGTTGATGTTTCTTTGTACCTAACCACCTGTCACGGGCTGTGCGAATCCATTACTTCCGGTCTCCGACTCCTAGTCACCACTCCTGCGACCACCAATGGTACACTGCAAAACAAACAGCTGTGGCTTGGATCTATACAGTAAGTCTGACCAATTCCACGCCAACATATGCGTTTGCGACCATTACAGCGCCATCTATCACAAAACGGAAAAAGTAGTCCAACTAAAACATTCATATTTCTTTACGTACTACACGAATCTGTAATAAAAAAATGGGGGTTCCTGTTTAAAAAAACGAAGTTGATATCCGTTTGACCTATGGCAGCGCCCTGTAGCGGGCCAATCATAGCGCCATCTTGTTTTTCCCTTCAAGCTAGACAAGTTTCGTTCTTTGTAGTTTTTCCGTTTGACGCTTATTTCGTGAGATATTTGGCCCGGTCACGATCAGTGTACCACGCTGTACATGATTTTATGATGATGGTCGTCTTCCCCTGTGTAGGTGGAAGATTGAAATTTCGTTACCAGATATCATCGCATACAAGATTATGCCTGATTACCGCTCCCACTCCCGAATCATCTGTCGTACTCTAGCCATTGTTTCCATGTCCCAGGCAGCATGTCATTGATATAAAATTGATAGGCAGATTAATGAAATTGATCATGAGAGTCACTTTGCATGGTGAGTAATTTTTTTCTTTTTCTTTCGGTAGAGTACACCACCAGGAAACTGAAATGGGTATTCCTGCAGGGAAGACGATGTTCTTTTCGAGGAACACTACTGAGATCCGACATTTAAGGCTGACTACAGAAGGACTCTATCGTGTCCAACATACATTTCGCATAAGGACCACGCTAGTGAAAACGCGATCCTAATTACTAAGTTACTGTCACCCTGCATAAGCAGCAGTCTTGCTTCTATAGGCACACACCAGAGTCACTGATAGAGATATGCTTCCTGGTAGAAATGCTGTCTGCAGTTGGGATCAAATCTATCCATTCAATCACATACTTGCATTGGACCCTTGAACACATCTTTTATTGATTGCAGCCACCGGTGAATCATATTCGTGATCCTTTCATATCTCGAAACAAGTCACCTTTTTCGAACCTATCGGCTAAGGGACCCACACAGCAAAACTCCAGCATGGCTTTTTGGACAGTTTCTCTGCATCTTAAAACTCCTCCTCAGTTTCTACCGCGCCATCCCTGCAGCTTTGTCCATACAATCATTCCAATTTAAGTTGGAACTGAACAGAAGTCAGAGAGCGCTACACATAAGATCTGCATCCTGTAGAGAAACAGGGTGAACTGAATTAATGCGACTGAACCGTGTTTTGACCATTCGGTGGAAATGCAAACATGTTTCTCTAGCTCCACCAACCGTGTACAGCGTGTAAGGCTAGCACCAAATGAAGCTTTCTCCTGGAACATGAGGTAATAGAAAAGACAGTATGAGCAGTTATGGTGGGGTATCTTCTCAGGAAAAGTAGGAAGATTGCACACCATACAGGAATTGGAAGAGAGACGAGGATTTTGCTACTGCATTGCAGTGTATCTCCAAGCTACATACAGGTACTGTAGTCCAGAGAAGATCGGCATCTCTCAGGGTGCATTCGTATCTCACCCAAACATTATCTCCCTCCTCATTATTTAGTACAATCCAACAGAGCAAAACTATGAACTATCAAAACTCCTCTAACGTCACCTGGCAGAGAACTCAGTAAGATATTACCATGTACCTGTCTTCTGATATATCGAAAAAAAATACCGTCTGCATGCCAGCATCTAGCATATCCTATTAAATATACAGGTATTGGTCCTCTGGAGCAGGCAGACTGTGATCAAAGTCACTTCCACAGAGCAGTGTAAAGTTTCGTCGCCTGTACTGTAGGAGGATTATATCCCACAGACTATCTATCACAAGAGAGGGTCCATGTGTTGTTGTTTCATAAGAAGTTTGATGCACTGTTTTTTCTGCTGTATCACGTGACAGCTTTGCACAGTGCCATACATTTTGTTTTCTCCACCAAGAGTTTGAGGTCTATGTCAGGTGCTAAACCAACATTAACACCCCTTGATCCATTGGCTACCACTGAAAGCTGGGCATCGAATGGTGTAAATCATACTGTTGCTCCCACAACATATAGCAAGACTGAAATAAAATACAGAGATAGTGTTTGTTATTGACAAAAATGTGGAAAATGTCACTACATATGGAAACTGGAAGAGATTGCGGCATTTTGGAGCGTTTCCAAACAGTAGCCGAAAGGTGACTGAGGATTTAAAATTATCTTCCTCAATGACACGGTATTAGATGGCTCTGTTGCGTTTCAAGGAGACCAGTAGCATTGAATCCTCATATTGCATCCATGTATGCGATCACTGTTTCACTGCTCACCATCTCTGGAAGGTGTTGCTCCCACCAAGACTCTCTTCATCTCAAACAAGTATTGTCAATCATGAAACTTCCTGGCAGATTACAACTGTGTGCCCGACCGAGACTCGAACTCGGGACCTTTTCCTTTCGCGGGCAAGTGCTCTACCATCTGAGCTACCGAAGCACGACTCACGCCCGGTCCTCACAGCTTTACTTCTGCCAGTATCTCGTCAATCATTATATGGTAACCAGCTGCCCGCCAGTGGGGTGGAAATAAATAAGTAATAAAAATGTAATAAACATCACAGTTGATAGTGAAATAAATTTTAGGAGTTTTATCAGTTTTTCTGTAATTTGAACGCAAACCAGTGTCATGGCAGCATACTTCCCGATTTCTGTATCATCTGTAAACCACCCCTTCACTACTTTGCGTGTACCACTTACTATATTGCAAATGTAGATAAATGTTTATGCAGAACGTCCATTCATTGTTAATTCTCGAACATATGCATCAAAATATACCACACAGCGTCCTATACCAATGTGGTTAGGTTATCTGTATATTTCTAGTCCCTCAATCATAGTCCTTAATTTATAATTACGGTTCCCCATCTTTCCCTATGTGGATGGGAATCATAGAGTATTCTCGCATTCTCAGGATAAAGTTGGAGATTGAAAGATCTGCCCACATTGTCTTTGACGAATCCTCTCAACAACACTGTCGCCAATATAATTTGCAGATGACCAGAAATAGGTGGGTGCTGTACCCACCAAATTCAAAGTCTCGTGAAGGAACAAAGCGAGCTGAGTCTCTAACCACTGTTCAGTGAAGACTGTTCCACTCTAATCTTATTCATGCCACCTATTCAAGAACAAAAGATCTGTCCAGATGCATGCTTGTCGAGTAGGTAAGTACCCCTTATCAGAGTATAGTAGATATGAGAGTGTTTTGATGATATAACACATGGTTAAAAAGAAACACGGTGTTTATGCATGATGGAGCCCAAGTCAGACAGAGTTTCAAGTATTTTATTTAAATCAGTTACGTTATCAATTCTGAAGTTTGTTGTAGTGTCAAGGATCAGTGCCAAGAAGGCACTGGCAAGAGAAAAATGATTGTAGAATACAAACACCTGCACTCCTAAGGCTACACGGTTCTGCACTTAAACATGCTATAATGTTAAACCCATGTGGTATCTGAAATATTAGTCATGTGGAATACAATGATCTTAATACTCTAATGCCAGACATATGTGTCCAATATCTGACATACATTCTCCCTGCAAGTTTCACTACGATAAACTGTGGTGACAAACTGTAAGACAATAAAACAACTACCTTGCATATCAAAGAAAACATCAATTCTTTATAATACAAACACTAAATAGGTTTCCAGGGATGGATGACGCCTGCTGTTTACAAAGTTCAAGCCAAATTATGATTTGGAAATTATGATGTGTTCACAACAGTCTTGTAAAATGATCATCAGCAGCAAAAAAAAAAAGCGTACAAAGAAACACTGACATCTTATGAGGAAATAAACATCATAATCAGAAGCGAGAAGAAATGTGACAATTGCAATTTACCACCACCCCCGGTAACCTTCCTCTTGACTGCAAAAGTCATGGTTTGATGTTAGGTTGTATTTCTCTGAACAGTTCCCGACTGATCAATTTATTGTTTCTCATACTGGTATTACAATCACACACACAAGTCCAAAACTCCACATTTTCTTTAAGGACAGAGCATGTGGCTGAGTCTTAAAATTTCAGCTACCTCCAACATAATGGATATCCTACCATATAAGCTAACTGTGCCACTATCCATCGACAGGAGGCAAGGAAAAAATACAAGTAGGGTTTGGAAACTGGTTGGTTACAGGATCAAATTCTGCCAAATATGCCAACCCTAGTATTCACATATAGGAAGTAAGGAAATGCAATAGGATGTGACCACTTGAGAGAGAGAGAGAGAGAGAGAGAGAGAGAGAGAGAGAGAGAGCATGTATTTTCACAGGAATTTCTCAGTTATCAATATGAAAGGGTTGCCACCATCTGGCGCTTTTGTTTAGGGGATTAACACGACATCCACATTACACAACTCACGAAGCAGCTGGGGCATAGTGTGGCCATTGACAGACAAGTCACTTCATGGGATCACGAGTGGTCTGCGCATGCTTCGTGACTGAAAGATTTTTGACAGTGTAATTACATGCAGTCAGTGATGCCGACGGTATTCCTTAGATGATCAGGATAAGAGATCGATTTAATTACTTCTTTTAGATGTACTTTATAAGACCTGCAACTTCCCAAACAGGAGAGAATGATGATGTAATTAAATTTCTTGTTCTGAGATCCATCCTCTTCATCACAGAACTGCCAATTTGCAGTGGGAGGTGGGAAGGAAGGGCTGGGTGATTTCCCAGAAGAGGAGGGTTGATTAATTGATCTATTTAATTAATTAATCAATCAGACTGATAGAGTTGGCTGCTCGAATAATGGGAAATGGGGAGGGTGTGAGGAGGTCTCTCATTAGGACAGATTATTCCCAGGGGGTCATAATCCACTCAGCATAACAATAGATTAATCAAAAGAGAACAATAGGTTTCCCCTGAATGTGTACTTGCCCCTGATGTAGGAAGCCAACACTAACAAACGCCCTGATACCTGATTGCCCTACTATTACAGCCTCTGTTTACCCCCTTGACAAGTCATCATGTTTTAAACAAGATATATGTATGGTGTGAATGGTAGCATTTGACTGTAAATAATAAATAGTATGAGGCCATACTTATGAGTAGTAAAAGGAATTCGTTAGATTTAGGTTGCATGAAACATCACATTAATCTACAGGCTCTCAGTTCAACTATGTTTCTAGAAATTAACATTACAAATGGCTTAAGTTGGAACGATCAGATAGACAATGCTGAGGGGAAAGTAGGATGTTTTTGTATGCTCTGGACCCATAGACCAATCTTATAAAAAATAAAAAATTTCTCGTTAACAATCGCATTTTTTATTTTCCATAAGATTGATCTAATGATCCAGAACATAAAAAAACATCCAACTTTCCCTTTTACCTAATAATAATATAGTATAATAATAGCTATATAAAAATCATTTATTTTATATACATTTCCCATAGGTGAACATAATAAAATAAATAAAATGAATTAGTTAACAAAGGTAAATTTTACATTGTGAATTCTATGTCATGAAATTCATTATTTCTATTTTTAAGTTTCTTCATTCCTTTATATTTCAGTTTTATTTGCCCATAATTATGTCAAGTTCCCAATGATCAATTAATTTGTAATATCTAATTGGTAAAATAACTTTAAAATCATTATTAAGCTCCATTTAAATTTTTTCTCCATATCTAGTATTTAAATATTCACAGTCAGTAATATTAGAGGCAAAGGTGGAAAAATGGGTCCCTGCTGGTATTATGGGCCCCCTACATATTTGGAAGTACAGGCCACGAATTCCAGAAGAGAGCACATGAACTACTGGAACTAGTTGCCAAACTTCACAGTAGAGTGTGCAGATGTAGTAGCTGTCATGGTTTGTGAGTAGTTGTGCTATGATTTTTTTTGCTGTCATCAAAAGTTTACTTGAATTAAACTCAAATTTCTAACATGTTATTGGTAAAAATAAGGTAAGGTACGTATTTGGCTTGTTGTTGGGATGCCATTTTACATTAAATAACGTTGGTTGCGAACCAAACTAACCGTAGGCAAAATCGTGTTTCCCAAGATGGTGAGGGTGGATATATGGACCCCTTTTGCTGCTGGTATTATGGGCCCCGTAAAATCAATCAGATTTTATGGGACCATTTACAAATATTGGTGCTCTTTATGTTTCAGATGCCTTGAAGACATCTTGTACCCCCAAAAAATCGAAATGGCAATCGTGGGACAAAGGAAATATGGCAAATGATATTGTAGCTATTAAAGAGAAAAAAATGGGATTGATAAAAGCGGTTAAAGTGTACTCTGTCCCTCGTTCTACGCTCCAAAGGCTTTCACGAATCGATAAACTGGTCGAAGAAATAGTTAATATTAAATTGGGCTGTCCACCGGTTTTACCACAGGGACTTGAGAACGAACTGGTTAAATATCTTCTCATTATGGAACCCAAATTCTACGCCCTTCCAGAAATGACGGCAGTCGCATGGCCTGCCAGCTTTGCACAAGAAATAAAATCCCTCATCCATTTGTAAAGGGCGAAGTTGCTGGTCGAACTTGGTTTGACCATTTTATGTCATGGCATAAAATTATTCTATTTATTTTGAAACCATCAGCAACTTCAATTTCACGTATTAATGGGTTTAATAAACAAGCTGTCGACAATTTCTTCAATGTACTTGAAGCTGTGTTCAGTAAATACAAATATCCTGCAGACAGAGCTTTTAATGTAGACGATTCAGGCCTTAGTGTCGTTCAAAGCAAAATTTCTCATGTCATCGTCCTGAGGGGAAAAAGGCCAGTTGGTGCAATATCTGCAGCTGAAAGAGGATCAATTGTAACGTGTGTGTTCTGCATGAGTGGGTCTGGTACTTTTGTCCCACCAATGCTAATTTTCCTCAGGAAAAATATAACAGATACACTGACGAAGGGGGCTCCGCCTGGCTCTATAGGAAGGTGTCATCCCTCTGGCTGGATTCAGAGCAACCTTTTCACTGATTGGTTAATCCATTTTAACTATAAAACAAAGCCATCAAAAGATGATCCTATTTTGCTTATTTTATATGACCACTATACCCACATAAAGAATATTGACGTAATTGACATAGCTCCTGAACACCACGCTACAATAGTTAGCTTGCCTCCGCACACTACACACAAGCTGCAACCACTAGATAGGAGCTTCATGGGACCCCTTAAGAATCATTATAGTGACTACATAAGGCAATGGATGCTGCACAAAAATAGGCCTCTTGGACCATACGATAAACGGCGACCTCCTAAGGACAAGCCTTCAAGTCAATCAGCTCAATGCATTCAGCCTGGCACATCATCGACATTAACTACACCATCTGCATGAGACTTGAAAGATGCTAAGCCCTCTGGATGCTCCTCCCAACAACAGTTTGGTCATGTTTCTCCCCAAGATGAGTTGCTGATACCAAGACCAAAATAAGAAAACTAAGAAGAAACAAGATGGAAAAGAAAGGAGCAGTACAATGAAGAATGGCGGCAATGAAAAGCAACCAAATTCTAGGACAAGTAGGAGAAACAAGCTAGTGTAAGGATGTGAATCAGATGAAGAAGGTGAAGAGGTACGGGTAGGTTTTGATTCGGGAGAATCCCTCCCAGACATTGAAGTTGGTGTTTCTGTCCCTGATGTTGACGATGCTGTATGTCTATTTCGTGAAGGGGTTTTTTCAAAGGACACAAAAGGTGACCTTTGGTTCCAGTGTATAGCCTGTGAGATGTTGGTTCACAACGAATGTGCTGGATGCAAAAAAGATACTTATGTGTGTGACTATTGTTAATAGACTAGGTGTAGGCTGTGAAAATCGTCCCACCAGTAGACTAATTAACAATGTTCAGAGTAAATCTTTCTTTCATTATACACAAAAATTAAATAAAATTATTTTTTCCAAGTTTTTGTTTCATTTTATTTCAAACTACCTTGGGGCCCATATTACCTGCACAAGTTCTTCAAGCAACAAAAAGCAGACTATCAGGAAAAAAATAAAATTTTGTTTTAAATATTAAAAAATTAAACCAAAACATGTCCTAACTATGGCAGGACATACAAGAGAAATGTTTTACGTTAATTTAAGGTGATTATACTAAAAATAAAAGGTGTTATATAAAAAAAACAAAGTGGGGGCCCATTTATCCACCTTTACCTCTATATAAAACATTTATCTGTAGTTCAGTTATTTTTCAATCTCTTTTGAGCCACTAACATCATTGATCTTTTTGATTAGAGTTTCTATTTATATAGAAAATTTTTTATTATATTTATATATGACAATTATTTATTAGATTTTCAATAACGAGTAATCACCAAATGGTAATTTATCTATTCTATTTTCTAAAATATATCTTTTATTATGATGAGGACTTAGTGCCTTTTTGTTTACTTGAATTGTATATGTTTCATGTTTTTCACTTTTAAATAAATTAAATTTTCTATATTATTCTATATTGTTAGACAAACAATCTTTATAATCTTCTAAACTTATTTTGTATTGATGACCCATTTTTGAATTCCTTTAGATTTCTTCCCTGTTTAATCACCAACTTTATAAGCATACATCTTTGCTCTTAAACCATAAAATCCTTCCATTATTTTTCCATTACATTCATCTTTCATCTTACCAACAACTTTCCTTTTTACTTGTCGAATACCATATATATTATCTGTTGGATAATGACTTGTATCAAAGTAATCAATCATTGATTTCATATCTTCATAAAAATCTTCAGTTTTAATATTTTAAATATAACTATATGTATCTTGATGACATAATTCAATATTTTCTCCATATTTAGGTTTCATATACGTAATAAAATCACATATCTATGCTCTCTGCTAGCTAGTTTCAGCTACTTTTATTTTTTACTTTTTAAAATTCTATTACTTTTTTGCAAGTCTAACTTTTTTTATATCTCTAAATGGAAGCTGAAAATAAAATGTCTGCTACAAAGGAAAAGAAATATTTTTAACAGAACTTTGGGGAATTAAAGTAAAACCAACTAACGAAAGATTTGGATTATGGTTTCTTACAGAAAATTTAAATAGTAATAATCTTGTTACAAAGGGAGAACAAAAATTAGAAGGATTTAAACTAATTACAGAACCATTTTGCGATAATATAATGGTAATTAAAATAACAGATTTTATAGATTGTGAAGGAGAAATGAAAAATGGGAAATTTCTTGTAAAAAAGGCCGCTTGGGAAAGTTTTAATAGTTTTTTAAGATCTAAATTTTCTAAATTTAATTTGGCAAGGCATGGAGTTATAGCAAAAATTCCGTCTTCATTAAATTCAAATACACAAATAATTAAAGGTACTAAACAAATTATTAATAAAGATATAAAACTTATAGAACAAAGGTATAAAAATCCTGTTGTTATTCCCTCCAAAACAGAATTAGCAGCTGTTAAACTTAATACACTTTTAAGAGAATTACCAGAAAGTTTAGAAGAATTTGAAAATGAACACTATTATTTATTGGATTTAGACATAACACAAGATATTGAAGGAATTTTTAACAGATAAGAAATGTGCAAATATTTAACAAATAATTTTAATTTTAGAATGCAAGGAGAATAAATATAAAAAAACGAATTTTAACATATGTTAACATTTGTTTGTCGTAAACCTGAATTTTTACACAAGCATTTTTAAGTAAAACTAAATCTAAACATTCTATTTGGTATTCTTCATCTAACAAACTATTTAATTTTTCTCTTGTATCTTGGTAATGCGTTTTATTCTTAAGAAATAGATCTATAGTTTTAGTATTTCTGTCTTCTTCCATTTACTATACAGATTTTTAATAAGTTATAAATAAATTTCCATAGATTAAATGGATAAATTAATTATTTCTAAAGATGTAGTAATTTGGGAAACATATGTATTTGTTTACGTAACTAAGAAAACTATAGAACAAGAATGGTATCTGTTATTATTTAGTTATTTAGGATATAATGTTTACCATATTTATTCTGCAGAAGATGGAAACTTAATTTATCCTTGTTATATTTTTGGAAAATACTACATTCGTAAATATATAGCAAGTTTAGTTGGACTTAGTTACAAATATCCACCATTAATGTTAGACTTTTTTAAATGGAAGAATATAGTTATTCCAGATAAATTCGAAACAATTAAACTAGATATGTAAAAATATATAGCAAAGTAAGTGTTGGCCAATCACCGACGATTTGTAATATGCACACAAAAATTAGTCAACAACCAGCAATCTTTCCCTGAGTTTATGTATCAAGTTTAACCGAAAGAGGCCACAAAGAAAGCAGAAGAAGATGAAGAAACCTTTACATCGATGACCTTCCTGCCATATGTGGGTAGCCTCTCATCAAAAATAGGACGCATTCTTGGCAGACACAAAATAAAAGTGATTTTTCGTCCTCCACCTAAGACAGCTGCACTCGTGGGCTCCGTCAAAGATGATTTGCTGCTCCAAAAATCTGGAGTTTACAAATATCCATGTGAATGTGGCCTTTCTTGCATCGGACAAACAACTCGTACTGTCCAAGAAAGATGTACAGAACACCAGAGGTACACACGACTTTTACAGCCTAACAAGTCGGCCGTGGCAGAGCACTGTATTGATAATGGTCACAGTATGTTGTATGACAACGTCGAAATTTTGGCAACTACATCGTCATTTTGGGACTCAATAGTAATGGATGCAATTGAAATTCGCTTGACAACGAACTTAATTAATAGAGACAGTGGTTTCAATCTTGAGAAATCCTGGAATTCGGCACTTGCTGTAATAAACTCGCAAAGACGTCGTCACAGTGCAGCTCACAATGATATATCGATATGCCAACAAAGATCAACTGCGGAGTCATAGATACAACTCGCGCATTATGCACGTCTCTACCGCCGACCAACGTCTCTGGCGCATTTGCATCTGTGGCCGCATGCGCAGTCACGCGGTAGAACAGTATAAAGGGACGAAGCAAGCACTGAGCGGCAGTCTTGCGGCGCACTCTGAAGATGGCTGAACGTTTTGCAGCCGAAATATTAGAAGAAGAAGGAGATTTCTAACGGCTGCACACCCGAAACTTAATGGAACAACCTGTTAATGGTTCAAATTCTTGTTCTTCTTCGAAATCTGGATTAATGTAATTACAAATTGTTGCTTCTAATCTTGTAATTCCATTTTCTTTAGCTAATGTAGAAGCAAAAGTTTCCTTTAATCGTTTTACAGGACAATTTAAAAATCTATAATATTGTTACCAAGTTGTTCATTAACATATGGACCTGTTAATTGTCAAATACATTTATTGTAGAGTTTAACTCTAGAATTAGAATTAATCCATGTTAAACAGTCTTTTTCAACAGAATTATTGCTGTTAACTATCACATTACAATTTTCTTTATATTCTCCTTGCATTCTAAAATTAAAGTTATTTGTTAAATATTTACACATTTCTTCTTTATTAAAAATTCCTGCAATATCTTGTGTTATGTCTAAATCCAATAAATAATAGTGTTCCTTTTCTTCTAAAATTTCTGGTAATTCTCTTAAAAGTGTATTAAGTTTAACAGCTGCTAATTCTGTTTTGGAAGGAATAACAACAGGGTTTTTATACCTTTGTTCTATAATTTTAATATCATTATTAATAATTGTTTAGTACCTTCAATTATTTGTGTATTTTAATTTAATAAAGATGGAATTTTTGCTTTACTCCATGTCATGCCAAATTATATTTAGAAAATTTGGATCTTCAAAAACTATTAAAACTTTCCCAAGCAGCCTTTTTTACAAGAAATTTCTCATTTTTCATTTCTCCTTTACAATCTATAAAATCAGTTATTTTAATTACCATTATATTATCGCAAAATGGTTCTGTAATTGGTTTAAATCCTTCTAATTTTTGTTCTCCCTTTGTAACAAGATTATTACTATTTAAATTTTCTGAAAGTAACCGTAATCCAAATCTTTCATTAGTTGGTTTTACTTTATTTCCCCGAAGCTCTGTTAAAGAATATTTCTTCCCCTTTATAGCAGACTTTTTAATTTCAGCTTCCATTTAGAGATATAAAATAACATTAGATTTTCAAAAATGTAGCTATAAATAAAAAAGTTAAAAAATAAAAGTAGCTGAAACTAGGTTGCAGAAAGCATAGCGATGTGACTTTATTACGTATATGAAACCTAAATATGGAGAAAATATTGAATTATGTTATCAAGATAGAGATAGTTATATTTATATTATCAAAACTGAAGATTTCTATGAATATATGAAGTTAATTATTGATTACTTTGATACAATTGATCATCCAACAGATAATATATATGGTATTCCACAAGTAAACAAGAAAGTTGTTGGTGAGATAAAAGATGAATGTAATGGAAAATAATGGAAGAATTTTATGGTTTAAGAGGAAAGATGTTTGATTATAAAGTTGATGATTAAATAGAGAAAAAATCTAAAGGAATTAAAAAATATACCATTAAAAACAAAATACGTTTAGAAGATTATAATGATTGTTTGTTAGCAATATAGAACAATATAGAAAATTTAATTTATTTGCAAGTGAAAAACATGAAACATATACAATTCAAGTAAACAAAAAAGCACTAAGTCCTTATGATAGTAAAAGATATATTTTAGAAAATAGTATAGATACATTACCATATGGTGATTACTCATTATTGAAAATCTAATAAATAATAATAAATAATAATAAATAATAATAATAATAATTAATAAATATAATAATAATAATAATAAATAATTATTATATATAAATTTAATAAAAATTTTTCTATATAAATGGAGACTCTAATCAAAAAGCTCAATGATATTAGTGTCTCAAAAGAGAGTAAAAAAATAACTGAACTAGAGATAAATGTATTATACAATATTAATGACTGTGAATATTCAAATACTAGATCTGGAGAAAAAATTTGTATGGAACTTAATGATGATTTTAGAGTTATTTTACCAAATAAATATTACAAGTTAATTGATCATTGGGAACTTGAAATAATTAGAAATAGCCAAATTAAACTTAAATATAAAGAAATGAAGAAACTTAAAAATAGAAATTATGAATTTCATGACATAGGGTTCACAATGTAAAATTTACTTTTGTTAACTAATATCTTTATTAATGTTCACAATGTAAAATTTTAAAAATAATTTACCTTTGTTAAGTAATTCATTTTATTTATTTTATTATGTTCACCTATGGAAAAACTATATATAATATAAATGACTTTCTATTATAGCTATAATTATATTATTTTATTATATTATATTATTATTAGGTAAAATGGAAAGTAGGGTGTTTTTGTATGTTCTGGATCATTAGATCAATCTTATGGAAAATAAAAAATGCGGGTGTTACTGAGTAATTTTTAATTTTTTATACAGTTGGTCTATGGGTCCAGAACATAGAAAACATCCTACTGGGGACTAAAACCAAAGACTGTGTTTTTTGGCAAAACACATGGAAGACACAACAGGGCTACTAAAATGGCTGCTTACACTATGTCTGTCTATCCTCTGCGAGAGTATTGCTGTGCAGTGTGGAATCCTCACCAAGTAGGACTGATGTAGAACATCGAAAAAGTTCAAAGAAGGAAAGCGCGTTTTGTGTTATCGTGATGGTCGGTTGGTTGTTTGGGGAAGGAGACCAGACAGCGTGGTCTTCGGTCTCATCAAATTAGGGAATGATGGGGAAGGAAGTCGGCCGTGCCCTTTCAGAAGAACCATCCCGTCATTTGCCTGGAGTGATTTAGGGAAATCATGGAAAACCTAAATCAGGATGGCCGGACGCGGGATTGAACCGTCGTCCTCCCGAATGCGAGTCCAGTGTCTAACCACTGCGCCACTGTTATCGTGACATAGAGGAGAGAACGTCACCGATGTGATATGACAGTTGGGGTGGAAATCATTAAAACGAAGGCGTTTGCTGTTGTGGTGAGCTAGTTTCAATGGTGAGCTGGTTTCACGAAATTTCGATCTCCAATGTTCTCCTCCGATTTCAAAAACCATAGTTTGTATGTATCTACAAAGGGAGAAATGAATATTGTAATAAAATAGGAGAAATCACAGCTCTCACGGAAATACGTAAGTCTCGTTTTTTGCGGACACTGTTCCAGAGTGGAACAGTAGAGAAGTAGAGTGAAAGTGTTTCGATGAACCGTCTGCCAGGCACTTAAGCATGAGTTGGGGAGTACTCAATTTAACACCCCAATTACAGAAATCCTAATAAGCAACCCCTTGTTGTAGAATAAGTAGGATAAGTCATCCTGACAATGATGGCAGATACTGACAACAAATTTTACACTTGTGATAATTTGATCAACAGGAATGTCATGCGAATAATAATATTTATCATGAAATAGAAACTGAACGAAATAATTTGATAAGATACGCAACAAAAACATCAAAGAAAGAATTTCAAAATAATTTATAACGAAGGTTAAAGCCCAGGTGGTAAATTGACCAAAGATAACATTAACCATAGAAGAGAGTTGTAGGAAGTTCGATGTGACTACAATGTAGCTCGGAAACGGAAATATTAGCTTCAGTAGCTATCTAGTCGCTTTGTAGTACTATTGCGATCGTAGCATGCATGTAAGCGCTACTGAATTGTTTTAAGGTAATCGGAAGTTTGAAAGTTTTGCGGTGTAGACTGAAGCATTATACAGAAGTCATACTAAAGGAAAGTCATCTTTACCGTCAGCATGATAACGGGATACGGAGATTCGCGACAAAGTTAAATTGTCTGAGATTTCTGATGGGACTTAACCTTCATGATACTAAATAAGCACGAACATTCTAGGACATTGAAAAAGAAAGATCGGTGACAGAAAAACAATTATTAGTCTCGAGTAGGTAACATAAAATGTCTACACGAAGAACGTACAATTGCGCCTAGTTGTCAGAAGTTGTCGTCAACGGAAGGAACTCCCTGGGTGAGAAATCGGTGTGGTGCTTAGTGTAGGGACAATTAATTACAAGGAGCAATAAAATTGGATTCAAACTTAATTATTCGTGTCACCTAGATAATTGGAAGACATCATCAGGTGTATTAGTGAAAACTAATTGACTATTAGAATATTATGAAGTGAAAAATGAATTCATGATTACGTAACAGTGAACAGTCATTGTCATTTGTCCCAAGATTACGACGTGTTCTGAACATTGCTTGAGTATTTCATCTCTGGAATTACGTTGTGTAGTTATTGAACACGCGACGTAGCGACGACTAGACGACGGAATAACAATTTATCAACTTAACATCCTCGCAATTCCATAATGTGGCCACGACTTGGTTGATGGATTGAGGATTCAAGACTTTATATTATTAACATTCAGCAGCCATTATCTAAACGGTCATAACTACAGTCAGACAGTTTGCGCAAGCCGAAAAGTCTGTCGTGAATTCATAGCAAAAGAAAACTGTTGGTCACAATTTCAGGTCAAGGCGGTCATCGCGTCATCGGGGGGTGCAATTGCCACGTTTATCGTTGAAGAAGCAAGAGCCGCTACACACTGACTCGTTGCTCTATCGAAATATTGACATTAATCACTAAAGACTGTATCTGAAATATGACCAAACCACACGAGGAGTTTGTGTTCTTCTACCAGTTACTGGGTGGCGTTGTCGTGAGCGACGGTTGCCGTTCCACGTCATACCGACTGGGACAACCATCACCTCCGAGTCGTATCAACTCTAAGGAGAAACCGATGCTGCATCACGTAGATGTAGATGAAACTTAAAACATCAAGTTGACGCGTTGTTGGAACACCTCGGTGGCGCAAACAGTAACATCCAGTTTAACATAGAGGCAGAAAAAGACGATGCACTGCCTTTTCTCGGCATTCTCGTACGCCGCAAGTAAAATGGATGCCTTGGTCGCAGCGTCTATAGGAAACCCACCCACAACGATCTGTACCGGCACGCCATCAGCAGGCATAGAAGCGCACTGTGTTACAAACACTGGTGTTGTTGTTGTTGTGGTCTTCAGTCCTGAGACTGGTTTGATGCAGCTCTCCACGCTACCCTCTCCTGTGCAAGCTTCTTCATCTCCCAGCACCTACTGCAACCTGCATCCTCCTCAATCTGCTTACTGTATTCATCTCTTAGTCTCCCTCTACGATATTTAACCCTCTGTGCTGCCCTCCAATACTAAATTGGTGATCCCTTTATGCCTCAGAATATGTCCTACCAACCGATCCCTTCTTCTAGTCAAGAAATTTCTCTTCGCCCCAATTCAATACAATAGCTCCTCATTAGTTGTGAGATCTACCCATCTAATCTTCAGCATTCTTCTGTAGCAACACATTTCGAAAGCTTCTATTCTCTTCTTGTCTAAACTATTTATCGTCCATACATGGCTACACTCCATACAAATACTTTCAGAAACGACTTCCTGACACTTAAATCTATACTCGATGTTAACAAATTTCTCTTCTTCAGAAACGCTTTCCTTGCCATTGCCAGTCTACATTTTATATCCTCTCTACTTCAACCATCATCAGTTATTTTGCTCCCCAAATAGCAAAACCCATTTACTACTTAAATCGTATCATTTCCTAATCTTAATTTCCAAGTAAATTATTATGGTGGAGACAAGCCTCTGTAATGAGGAAAAGCTCAAAATAATAATAATTTCCTAATCTAATTCCCACAGCGCCACCCGATTTAATTCGACTACATTCCATTATCCTCGTTTTGCTTTTGTTGATGTTCATCTTATATCCTCCTTTCAAGACACTCTCCATTCCATTCAGCTGCTCTTCCAGGTCCTTTGCTGTCTCTGACAGAATTACAATGTCATCGGTGAACCTCAAAGTGTTTATTTCTTCTCCACGGATTTTAATTCCTACTCCGAAGTTTTCTTTTGTTTCCTTTCCAGACACACATTCTCAGAAATTTCTTCCTCAAATTAAGGCCTATGTTTAATATCAGTACACTTCTTTTGGTCAGTAATGCTCCTTTCGCCTGTAAAAGTCTGCTTTTCATGTCCTCCTACCTTCGTCTGTCATGAGCTATTTAGATGCCTAGGCAGCACAATTCCTTAACTTCATCTGCTTCAAGATCAGTAATTCTGACGTTGAGTTTCACTTTGTTCTCGTTGCTCAATATACAGATTGAATAACATCGGGGATAGGCTATAACCCTGTCTCACTCCCTTCCCAACCCCTGATTCCCTTTCATGCCCCTCGACTCTTACAACTGACGTCTGGTTTCTGTACAAATTGTAAACAGGCTTTCGCCCTCCTGTATTTTACTCCTGCCACCTTCAGAATTTGAAAGAGAGTATGCCAGTCAACTTTGTCAAAAGCTTTCTCTAAGTCTACATATGCTAGAAACGTTGGTTTGCCTTTCCTTAATCAATTTTATAAGGTAAGTGGTAGGGTCAGTATTGCCTCACGTGTTCCCACTTTTCTATGGAATCCAAACTGATCTTTCCCGACGTTGGCTTCTACCAGTTTTCCCATTCATCTGTAAAGAATTGGTGTTAGTATTTTGCAGCCGTGGCTTATTAAACTGATAGTTCGGTAATTTTCACATCTGTCAACACCTGCTGTCTTTGGGATTGGAATTATTATATTATTTTTGAAGTCTGAGGGTATTTCGCCTGTCTCATACATTTTGCTCACCAAATGGTAGAATTCTGTCAGGGCTGGCTGTCCCAAGGCTATCAGTAGTTCTAATGGAATGTTGTCTACTTCTGGGGCCTTGTTTCGACTTAGGTCTTTCAGTGCTGTGTCAAATTCTTCACGCAGTATCATATCTCCCATTTCATCCTCATCTACATCCCCTTCCATTTCCATAATATTGCCCTCAAGAACATCGTCCTTGTAGAGACCCTCTATATACTCTTTCCACCTTTCTGCTTTCCCTTCTTTTGTTAGAACTGGGTTTCCATCTGAGCTCTTGATATTGATGCAAGTGGTTCTCTTTTCTCCAAAGATCTGTTTAATTTTCCTGTAGGCCGTATCTACCTTACCACTAGTGATATATGCCTCTACAATTTTGTCCTCTAGCCATTCCTGCTTAGCCATTTTGCACTTCCTGTCGATCTCATTTTTGAGATGTTTGTATTCCTTTTTGCCTCTTCCATTTACTGCATTTTTGTATTTTCTCCTTTCATCAATTAAATTCAGTATATCTTCTGTTATCCAAGGATTTCTGTTATCCCTCTTCTTTTTACCTACTTTATCCTCTGCTGCCTTCACTATTTCACCTCTAAAAGCTACCCATTCTTCGTCTACTGTATTTATTTCCCCCATTCTTGTCAATCGTTCCCTAATGCTCTCTCTGAAACTCTCAACAACCTCTGGTTATGCCAGTTTATCCAGGTCCCATCTCTTTAAATATCCACCTTTTTGCAGTTTCTTTAGTTTTAATCTGGAATTCAAAAACCAATAGATTGTGGTCAGAGTCCACATCTGCCCCTGGAAATGTCTTACAAATTAAAACCTGATTCCTAAATCTCTGACTTACCATTATATAATCTATCTGAAACCTTTCAGTATCTCTGGGCTTCTTCCATGTATACAACCTTCTTTTCTGATTCTTGAACCAAGTGTTAGGTATGATTAAGTTATGGTGTGTGCAAAATTCTACCAGGTGGCTTCCTCTTTCATTCCTTACCCCCATTCCGTATTCATTTTCCTACTATCGAATTCCAATCATCCATGACTATTAAATTTTCTTCTCCCTTTACTATCTGAAAAATTTCTTTTATCTCATCATACATTTCTTCAGTTTTTTCTTCATCTGCAGTGCTAGTTGGCATATAAACGTGTACTACTGTGGAAGGCGTGGGCTTCATGTCTATCTTGGCCACAATAATTCGTTCACTATGCTGTGTGAAGTAGCTTACCCGCATTCCAATTTTCCAATTCATGTTTAAACCTACTTCTGCATTACCCCTATTTGATTTTGTATTTACAACCATGTATTCACCTGATCAGAAGTCTTGTTCGTCCTGCCACCGAACTTCACTAATTCCCACTATATCTAACTTTAACCTATCCATTTCCCTTTTTAAATTTTCTAACGTACCTGCCCGATTAAGGGATCTGACATTCCACACTCCGATCCGTAGAACGCCAGTTTTCTTTCTCCTGATAACGACGTCCTCTTGAGTAGTCCCCCCCCCCCCCCTGGAGATCCGATTGGGGGACTATTTTACCTCCGGAATATTTTACCCAAGAGGACGCCATCATCATTAAACCATACAGTAAAGCTGCATTCCCTCGGGAAAAATTACATCTGTAGTTTTCCCTTGCTTTCTGCCGTTTGCAGTACCAGCACAGCAAGTCCATTTTCGTTAGTGTTACAAGGCCTGATCAGTCAATCATCCAGACTGTTGCCCCTCTTCAGGAACCACGCGTTTGTCTGGCCTCTCAACAGATACCCCTGCGTTGTGGTTGTACCTGTGCTTCGGCTATCTGTATCACTGAGGCACGCAAGCCTCCCCACCAGCGGGAATGTCCACGGTTCATGGGGAGAGGTACACTGGTGTATCGTGCACGAATGCTATCAGACGCTGATAACCTGCTCCATGAGCTGAACCACCTACGCGAAGTCTTCAGGAACAACGCCTTTAGCGTCCATCAGATAAATAAAGTGAATTCGAACAAGAATCACAATAAGATCACCGACGAGCAGCAGGAAAAGAAACTTGCTTACTTACCGTTCTGTGGCTCTGTGCCGGGAAAGATAAGCTACCTGATGAAACGACACAAGATCAAATCGATCTTCTGGCCTCCGATGAAATCCGTCAATTATTGAGACCAGTTAATGACGCTGCAGGTCTCATAAAAACTGGGGTTTACAAGATACATTGCGAGTGCAGCCAGTCTTACATCAGACAAACAGCACTCACTGTGGAACAGTGCAAGAAGGAGCGTGAGAGGTTTCATTCAGAGAAATCTGCTTCAGCTGAGCATGCTGTAGAAAACGGGCACAGGATGAAATTTGACGAAACAAGTCTTGTGGCTCGCACAAACGACTTCTGAGGTCGTCTAATTAGAGAAGCCATTGAAATAAAAGCCGCCAATAACACGCTGAGCAGGGAGGGCGGCCCGCAGCTCAGCGCGGCCCCTATGTGGCGGTGCTGCGGGCAGCGTGGCGGTGCTGCGGGCAGCGTGGCGGTGCTGCGGGCAGCGTGGCGGTGCTGCGGGCAGCGTGGCGGTGCTGCGGGCAGCGTGGCGGTGCTGCGGGCAGCGTGGCGGTGCTGCGGGCAGCGTGGCGGTGCTGCGGGCAGCGTGGCGCCGCGGCCGGCAGCCGGCGTACGTAGCAGGCCACTGCCTGCTGCACCACTTGGCAATGGCCGAGGTCTACTTGGCCAAAAGCTTGACGCGATTGGAAAACCGAGAACTTTTTATTCGACATCAATATTGCCGCATTTCGGTTGACCCGCGTGTCCCCCACCTGGGCTGTTTGGGTCATGAGAAGGGCGATCGACTGTATATTCCAAATCAACTGGTGGATACGGGTGTTCGATCTCCAACTACACACTCACTGTGGCATACGAAGCACTGCCTTATGGTTAACACTGCCTACCTTCGATATCGCTTTGATATCGCGATTAGTCGAAGATGCCAGCCCAGGAAAGAATATTTTGTGACTCATCCAGTACTATCCTCCTATAATAAATACTATTACCAAGTATTACTTTGCTTTCTTTATAGTCACCAAGCTATTTTGGAGATAATTTACTTTGCTTTAATTTTGAATTAAATTCTAGATGGTTACTGGATTTTATTTCCAGTTGGTGTTACTTATTTCTTTCAGTGTGGAACCTAATATTCTTATTCATTCATATGCTGTGAATTTTCACTAGCAGGTGGGTGTGCACTTGATAAAGCTAGAAATGAAATTGTGAATATTTTTGTACTGGATCAGGTTTCAGACCCACATACTTACCTTTGGAGGAGACCTAGAGAAGATTGCAGTATTGGAAAAAGGAACGAAATGACTGAACTATACTGTTTCGAGAGATTCAGATCCTCGAAGGAGGAGATACGAATTCGAATCACAGTCCAGCACCAAATTTTTATACGTCTCTAGTTCAATCAAGTACAAGTAAAATAAGAGCCCTGTCCCTTTAAATGGCTATCTGTTCATCAAATAAAATAAAATTTCCTAATGTAAGTAAGCTTACTGGCGACTGTATTTCTTTTTACCATGACTTCCGCTGTGTCATTTCCCAACGTAAACCGGCTCTGCCCAGTTGGTAATGAAGGAACGTGATGTTTAATGCGGATTCTGGATTATAACGCCTTTCTCTTGAGATTACCAGAGGTAAAATAAATCTGTTTGTGCCTCTTAATAGTAAATGCCTGAACCCACGCATTGCACCTGTGATAGCTCGTTCCACCAGACCATTGTGGCCACATTACCCAGCCCCAGGAGTGTGCTGTAACGGATGATGTGCTTAGCTTACAAAATTAGTCACGGTGGAAAAAATGTGAGTCTATTAAATGGTCAAGTAGAAGCAAGCTTCTGACGCAGAGATTATGCTATTCTCATGTCAGCAGGATGTAAAGACTCTTCTAGGCATCATAGGCTGGATGTGAAGCCATTTTGATTTTTCACAAATTCAGCAAATTTCTTAGTTCGAGATTATGCTATTCTCATGTCAGCAGGATGTAAAGACTCTTCTAGGCATCATAGGCTGGATGTGAAGCCATTTTGATTTTTCACAAATTCAGCAAATTTCTTAGTTCGAGAAAATCCACTGTGAAGTTGCCGGATAATTCGATTATTACTGTTATTATTAATATCATTTTATTCATACCGCTGATGGAACACGACCGTAGTCTTGAGGTAAAACGCGAGACCAGCTAATATGACGTCTGGCTACTGAAAGCACATATCGATAACATTTTTATCGCGCCTTTCCTCTCGATCCTGAAGCTATGAGTGTAATTCAAGCGAATCTACAATATCATATTAGCTGGTCTCGCGTTTAACCTCAAGACTACGGTCGTAGTCAAGAGTAATGTACCAAGACTGGAGTCAAGACTTCCCAGAGGAAGTGCCGCAGTCTACATGTTGCTAGATCGAGCATATTGCCAGACATAGAATTTTGAGAGGAGCATGACTGTATTGTCCACCTTACGTGAACGACTCGGCGGTCAATGTTTTGGTCTGAAACTGTATCTACAACACATATTGCACGCTTAAGACCCAGAAGAATTTAAAAAAAAAGTATTTTATGAGAACAAAGTTAACCATAGCGTTCGAAGTATTCATAGTATTGTATACGTGTGTGTAAACGCCTTCCAATGACCACTCAAGAAAGGCAAGGATACACAGTCTAGCTGCAATATTATAAATACGCCTCAGTTTGTGGATGAACTCAGATTTAGGTTGATAATAATTGTGAAAATATAGCAGCACTGTACCCATTGGTGTTAAACTCGTTTTCAACCAATGATTCCCACAGCTACAGGGATACTACTTGTGATACCTCTTAGACAAAATACTTAAGCAGTGTTATCAGACGAAAAGATCAACCTGACACAAACTGTGGGACGTTTGTTTTACAACCTTCGTACCTGGATATTCAGCTTTTTCCTATTTGAGATATCTGTGAACGTTGCTGCTTAAGACGATTTAAGCAGAAAATAAATTCCCTCAGCTTCGACAATGTTTAAAGAAATCGTCTTATCGGCGCTAAATCGTGGTTTGTGAATTGTTTACCGGCCGTACTCTTCCGTATTTTGCCGGTTGGAAGGCGAAAGCTTACTGACAAATTTCACACAGAAATTACTGTTACATCGCACTTATGGAGCCAAATGAGTCAATTGCGTATTTTCCGGTGAGAAAGAGCACTGGCAAACAGTCTTCGCTACATTAGGTTATTTAAACTGGTGTCACTCTGAGCTAGAATTTATGGTCAGCGACTAAGTGTAAGGTCAACGTTTCGGATGCGAGTTTTGCGACTGTGAAATACTTTTATACTTTATAGAAGCTAATATTAAATTTGCACTAATATTGCGAAAATTTTGTACGTGGACAGCTTAGAATGAAAATACTTCTGTTTATTGCAAAGGGAAACAACAGATTTTCTAAAACACTGTCTGTCATACACTACTTTAAACAGGTCATGTCGACCAAATCATGTGGAAGAACTAACAGCAACGTATATCGGAAGGCAGTAAGATCTCTTGCCTTTTGGTTTGTCAGTACTCGATAGCCATTTCTAGGCGAAAGTAAATGAAGAAAGGCAGTGCGTTTTTGTTACCAAGTAACGTCTTCGTCAATTACTTTAGTTTTAATGTAATCTACGAGTAATTGCTGGTGTTTGATATTAACATGAAAAGGATTCCGTAGACAGGGAAAGAACCTGTTCCTTGGGAAACTACTTCTATAGTGACCAAAAGGCACTAAATGATGTTCAAGCACTTGTGCTACAGCAGCAGTATGAATAAAATGATATTAATAATAACAGTAATAATCGAATTATCCGGCAACTTCACAGTGGATTTTCTCGAACTAAGAAATTTGCTGAATTTGTGAAAAATCAAAATGGCTTCACATCCAGCCTATGATGCCTAGAAGAGTCTTTACATCCTGCTGACATGAGAATAGCATAATCTCTGCGTCAGAAGCTTGCTTCTACTTGACCATTTAATAGACTCACATTTTTTCCACCGTGACTAATTTTGTAAGCTAAGCACATCATCCGTTACAGCACACTCCTGGGGCTGGGTAATGTGGCCACAATGGTCTGGTGGAACGAGCTATCACAGGTGCAATGCGTGGGTTCAGGCATTTACTATTAAGAGGCACAAACAGATTTATTTTACCTCTGGTAATCTCAAGAGAAAGGCGTTATAATCCAGAATCCGCATTAAACATCACGTTCCTTCATTACCAACTGGGCAGAGCCGGTTTACGTTGGGAAATGACACAGCGGAAGTCATGGTAAAAAGAAATACAGTCGCCAGTAAGCTTACTTACATTAGGAAATTTTATTTTATTTGATGAACAGATAGCCATTTAAAGGGACAGGGCTCTTATTTTACTTGTACTTGATTGAACTAGAGACGTATAAAAATTTGGTGCTGGACTGTGATTCGAATTCGTATCTCCTCTTTCGAGGATCTGAATCTCTCGAAACAGTATAGTTCAGTCATTTCGTTCCTTTTTCCAATACTGCAATCTTCTCTAGGTCTCCTCCAAAGGTAAGTATGTGGGTCTGAAACCTGATCCAGTACAAAAATATTCACAATTTCATTTCTAGCTTTATCAAGTGCACACCCACCTGCTAGTGAAAATTAACGCGCAATTTCTATGTTCATGTGTTGCCAACAATCGCAACAGGTGTCGTTATTTCTGGTCAAACACGCACACATCTTACTGTTCATGAGTAAGCAACTGATACTTAAGCTATATTCGTGGATGCACGGTAGGTGTGCAGTTCGATTGTCGCTTAGGCACAAAAGTTTGTATCCTTATTTTAGATTCAGACACCTAGCGGCTCGTAAGAAAAACCGATACGTAACATTTAATTTTTCTTAGTTAACAATCGGATTACGTGTTGGGTTCGTATCTCCGTCACAGAACTTCACATCATGCACTTCATCTTTAAATGCATGCACACTTTGTTACTTCAGAATGGAGGTATATCAGACATCTTTCGTGGTTAGATAACAGGGATGAAAGGGTCTTGATAGGAGTCACGGTTTATTACAAAAATTGTCGTCTTTTATTTTCAAGTTTAGATTTGGTTACTGGTATTGGCAAAACTTTCGGTAATTCATGACTCTTCATGGCTAATCATCAATATGATGTGATTAGATTAGATTAGATTACATTAGATTAACTCTTGTTCCATAGATCATGAATACGACATTTCGTAATGATGTGGAACGTGTCATTTTAATGAAAGATTTCTTTAAATACCATGATTCAATTTCTTTACAACAATTTTTTACACTCTCATTGCTTTTTATTTCTCTCTCTCTCTCTCTCTCTCTCTCTCTCTCACACACACACACACACACACACACACACACACACACACACACACACACACACACACATTCTTCTTTATTTTTATTTGTATGTTGTGCTCGACTATCGGCGAGGCACGAAAACGCCTGTCAATGACTTTCTTAGTTTTGAGTGCACTTACGAATGAAATATAAAAACAACAATGAGAGTTACTGATTTATGATGCTCAGTTTGCAGTCAGTTCTGAGTATTATTAGTAACTACGCTCCAGTCCCTAAACCTAGTTACAGAAAGCGAATCAGACGCATTACGTATTCCAGGCCGTAGCAGCCGCGACTTGGAGACACCAGCTATGGTCACTTCCCAGACCGCTGTAGGATCACATCGGTTCGTCTTCTTCCTGCTGGTACTGTAACTGAGATTTGGCAACAAGGCAACGTATGTTTGGCAACTCTGTGATCGACGAGTTACTTCCTGGTGTGCACGGAATTAAGCCTCAAAGTTCACTTGATTTTACCTGTCATTTCCATTGAATAATCTGCGTTATTATAGCTTGAAGGGTAACAAAAGATTGAAAATTTACGGTTTTCAGCCTAGGAAAGTCGTTGCAGGTGGAAATCGCAACTAATCTCGACCTTTAAATAGCGGTTTACGAGTTCTAGTTACTATTGCCGTCGTAATAGGAAGCTGAGACCCATACCTCCTCGCCAGCTCTGTGGTAACGTGGTGACCTGTGAAACAGCGTCTGTTACGGTTCGCAATTCCAGTCTCACTGACTGAAACGTTTTTATCCCTTCTGTGAAAGAGCTACAAGCAGTCAGATCAAACATCAATAAGGAAATCGCAAGAAAATGCTTTCAGCTCACAGTGCAATGTTGAAAAACTTACAATGCTGCACAACAGGTAACGCCTCTTTCGGCTGCTGACAAGCGAATTTTGGGTTTCTAGGAATACGTAACTATATTTATGAAATGCCACATTTGCATACCTCTTGAGTATGACACAGCATACCAATTAAACACAGACCCAATCAAAATCTAAGTGAGTAGTATTTTACTAATTCGTGTCGATAGAGGCATGCTTGTGTACAGATACTTTCGTCGTAAGGTTATCATGGTTAGTTTTATTTCATTTCTTATAATACAGTGCACAATTTTCGTAAGGTTTCCTGTAGTGTTGTTAAAACAATAGTAAATAGGAGAGAGAAATTAATCATCAACGATATATGCGAATTCTCTGATGTTACCTATGACAGTCTGACAATGCACATGCAGTTTATTGATTACATGCATGTAGAAAATTTGTTCTGAGTTAAAGCTGTCAATCGAAGTTTGAAGAAGAATAAAATATCACTACCACACGACGGCTAATGTAGAAAATACTTTTCTGACATATTATGGCACGATGCGCTCTCCCTGCACATCTTCGAGATGCATCTGCTGCCTGCTGTCTATTAAACCTGAATAGAACAAAATGTCACAGTAGTTAGTCCTTTTTCCACATGCGACTACTTTGGTTGAGAAGTGAAGGGAATTATGTTCAAAGTTCCATTAGATTGATAACTTCAGCAGAGAGCAGAATTGCGTTTTAGAAAATGTAGCACTGAATGTATTCGAACTCGCGACATCTTATCTATGCTACAAGCTGACACGTAGCTACAACAGCTCCAGAGCTCGGCAACTATTCCTCCAGAACTTTTGGATTCCACAGCACTGTGAGATTATGCATATGGCCAGGTCTTGACTTCTGAGAGACAAACAGTTACAGCTTTTCTTTTGGACTGAACGACGTTTTCTAGTAACAGATAGCGCAATAGAATAGCTCAAGTGGAAAGGAACACTTCCTATTTAAACTTCTGCATCCTACAATGTTGGCAGTTGTGTGTAGGTGGCAGTAACGTGATTTTATTTCTGTGATTACAAAATAGTCGAATGTGTGCACTGGGTAGCCGAGGCAGCTAGTTCATGGTGATTCGGTCAACCAAGTAAATGAATTTACTGAACATGCTGCAAATTACTACAGGGAGCCTGTGTGTCAGAATTCTCATCCAGTGTGGCGCAACTGCGTTACGATAGAAAAATGACTCGCAGAGGATTTCGTGGCCTGTTGGACGGATGGTAGGTTGTTATACCTATGGTCTGGGTTCGATTCCCACTTCTGTCAATGAGTTTAGATAGGGAGAGACAGATTCCATTCTCTCCTGGCTACACCAAGTGAAGGAGATATAATGGCTGCGTGGTCTGAAAATTCACATTAAAGATGATATTCCTTCTTTACCAAGTAGACGGTAGGTTGAACCACAATAAAGTCTGGAGTGGCGACATGTAGAAACTCTATCACCAGTAACCTTTCTTATACTAGTTATTTATTTCAAGTGACGACACAAACGCTATGTATGGTCACAGGACACTTATTCCATCTTTTATTTGAGCTTCTATATGTCGATAAAATTGGTTCTGAACTGGGAATGCAACTCAGACCGCCCTTAACGCGGAATTTGATCCCTTCGTGACAATACAGCTCGGCTACAATTTGTTGTTTGTTCAAAACTGCAGATTCCTCAACACCTTCACATATTATGCGTGAATGGGATCGAATCCTGGCCCGGCACTAAAGATTTAATTATGTATTATCAAGCTCTAGCATGAGAACACCTATCTGCTGGTGGATAATAATTTTGATTTTTAATGTATTTTCATTCGCTGTCAACACTAACGATATCCGACGTTTTTAACTCCCAGTGAGACACAGAACTATTTGCGAGATGACTGTAAGTTCAAGATGCTATTCTGAGCAGCTGGTGGAGAAAAATTCGGTAGCTGACGTCTCTGTGTGTAGTCAACAACGATATGTGTGGGGCTCTATTCCCAGTGAGCGCTGAACTCTTCGTCATATTATTTCAGTTCAAACACGCTCACATGTCACTGCTGGTGCAACAAACCCATATTTAACGTTAGTTTTCTCTAGAATATAACAGCGATAGGTGCCGGGTTGGAGTCCTGGGAAGGAAAAAATTAATGTTTCGTCTCGTCATTTCAGTTAAAACATCTAGTTACTGCCGCGAAATTCCGATATGTCACATTTGACTGTGCTTCGATAGCAATCCGATTAGGTTCCGGGTTCGAATCCGTGTCCAACACACAGCTTTACCTCACGGCATTTCAAGTAAGTTACTTGTGAAGAAGCAATATTTAACATCTCTCGTAGTTCGTTCAAATGGTTCAAATGGCTCTGAGCACTATGGGACTTAACTTCTAAGGTCATCAGTCCCCTAGAACTTAGACCTACTTAAACCTAACTAACCTAAGGACATCACACACATCCATGCCCGAGGCAGGATTCGAACCTGCGACCGTAGCGGTCACGCGGTTCCAGACTGAAGCGCCTAGAACCGCACGGCCACATAGGCCGGCCCCCACCATCTGGTATCAATGCATTACCTTATAATCCATTATATATAATCATTTTCATAGTACACTTGATATTATAGATGAGTAGGACACAAGACAGGACATAGATAATGTCCGTTTGACGTCAACAGTGTGTAACATTTTACTTTTTTTGAATAGGACAATGTTCCTCTCCAATAATTTTTAGATTAGTTACAATAAGCTTACGCTGCAAGGGAATTCGCTTGTATTTTTCAATATGTGGTCTGTTGTCGGTTTGAAGGCCTTCCATAACATCGGCAACGTAGTGCAACTTCACCGAGAGCTGTCTGGAGTAGGGTGGAGATAGCAATGTGAAAGTTGCGAGCTGTCGAAGACGATCTTCATATTCCTAATGCGATTAGGATATCGTATACTCTTGACGACGTTTAGCACCTGTGCGGTCAGTCACCCAATTTCAGAATTCATTTTGAGTAATCCTGCTAAATTCCCAAAATATTGTCTTTTTATATTGATGAGTAATATGGATAGTCGTCACGTTCATGTGCCGTCTACAACGCAAATTTAATGTTACTATCCTAGGAACTAACCTGCAATACGTTTTGTATTTCATAATCGGAACTATCTGCATTAACCGTCATCAGAGCAATGTCAGGGAACAGAATGCAGCAGTGCCTACTTGAGGACCTGCTTGAGTCGTGTTCTAAGGAAAGGGTAGTTGCTGGTTCACATTATATTACACTAGCGAGAAGTACCGACTTTTCCTTTTCTCTGCAAACATCCAGAAGTAAATTCAGTAACTAAATGCTAAGAATATATTTGCATTGTGCCAACTCAAAGATCAATAGATATGGATATAGATATAGTTTTTATATTTAAAGCCATTCTCGTTCTGCGTTGGAATAAACATCATTCATTATTTGCTTGTTCTTGTTACGATTGTTATTGTCATTCTCTCACTCGCAAGAGTCTTATGCTGATGCTGTATGAATAAATTATGCCATTGGATACAAAGCGGTTTAGTTTTGAGACCTAACCCACGAGGGGGGAAGGCACAGTGGTCTGCTTCAGGAATTCCAAGCAATAAAACACAAAAAAACAACCCAGGAGGGGTTCGAACAGCTACTTTCACGCAGAGACATGCATTTGGAATCTGTTCATCGTTACGGGGTCAAACAAGAGGGTAACATTACTGAAACAATGATCGGGCTACTTAGTATATAATAGAGCATACAGATTTCAAGGAGGAAACGTATGAAGACGCAGACTTCCTCGTTATCAATATGTGCGGCATATCTTTCGTGTTAACGAAAGTAAATTCCCGCTTTACCTCTTCTTACGTGTCAAATGAAATGAATGCCATGAGGAATAGAATATTTGTTGACTGCGTCTCTTCTTGCTTCCATCCTTACCAACATATTTCTTCATTCTCGTGGTAATCATGACATTCTATGTGCATGCTGCAAACGATTGCAAGTGGACAAATTCGACATCGAGGTGCAAAGCGTTTGCTATCTTACATTATATTCAATTCGAATAAGCTACCGGTGTATTTTTACTTCGTTTGTGTTTATAGATGATTATGAACGTTACGGAAATTTATCTCACATGCTTTATGTTGAATGAGAAACATTGAATGATCCGTTTTGCTTTCCCTACGTTGAAATGATATAATGTCGGCGTCAACAGCCTTCTTCCACGCCGGAAGCTGAAACTTGTATCATTCTGGATTAATGATAATTGAATGTCTCATATGTATACATAGCCGACAAGGCGACGTCAGAAACCATCAGGGGAGAACGCTGCATAAAAACCAAACGTGCGCGCGCGTCTCCACTCTGAAGAACCGTATCGGAGAATCACGGCAAGCATTTCGCTGAAGAGCTGCCTCGTCAGAGAGTCGAGAAATGGCAGCGTCGTAGCAAGTATTTGTCAACACTCTGATAGTGCATTTACTTCCGGGTGTAGGTCGGCGTTACCTCGCTAAATTCACTTGACATTCGTTTTCCACATCGAAGACTCGTACGATAAAATCCACTGCAAGATGACACAATTAGAAAGTATATTTAATTTCTGGACTCCAAAAACGGCGTTCTTCACATAAGTAACACCTGTTTGTGTGTGCATTCGGGAGGACGACGGTGCAATCCCGCGCCCGGCCATCCTGATTTAGGTTTTCAATGATTTCCCTAAATCGCTTCAGGCAAATGCCGAGATGGTTCCTTAGGAAGGGCACGGCCGATTTCCTTCCCCATCCTTCCCTAATCCGAGCTTGTGCTCCGTCTCTAATGACATCGTTGTCGACGGGACGTTAAAACAGTAATCTCCACCTCCTCTGTTTGTGTGTTTAAGGTTGCGTTTTGAGGCTCAGGCAACATCGCAGTGACTATAGTCCGCCTCTGGCCGCCAGTGTGTCGTTAGCTCAGAGGTTCCCTTGTGCGTTGCAGTGCTTCTACTATAAGTTCGAATCACGGTAGAAGCCGCTGACTACAACCTTTTATTTTCCATTTTAATTAATGGAGTTGCAAACTGCTAGTAAAAATTTCTTATGCGAAATCTGAAGAATGCCTTTAAACATCAATCTTCGTCCGATTTCGACTTAGTAAATTAAGTTAATATCATGGATTTCTGCTTTGCAAATTCCAAGGTGCTTCACTGTAAATAGGTCCTGAAAAGATTCAAACAGACTGTCAACGATATAAATTTGAGCTTTGTTCGTCATATAGGTCTAACATGTCGGAAGGTTGTTTATGAAGTGCACATGTTCATTAATATAGTTCCCATCTTCTAAATTTTTGCAATAGCATTTAACTGTAGACGTTTTCTAACACCGGCGTTAGCAATTCCTTTCCGTTCTCTGAAACCTTCAAAACGACAAATTTTTCTGGTTTAAATCTGATGACCTTAACTATCACTTCCGATCAACAATAAATACTTCATGAACCCATACATGGAACTCCAAATGTGCAGTGCACTGCTACAGAGCATGCATTGCAAGGTATTCATACAGTTTATCGCATAGACTTACCATAAGCAATGAAACAAGAACTGTAATACACTTTACACCACAGACGCTCACTCTGGCTTGACGAAAACATCCACACATTGACCAAAAGTTGCACAAATAATTAAGTTTGAAAGGAAAAGAAACGAGGTATGAAGCATTTATAAATTCATCGAATGTAGTGAGGTGGTTTAATTTCGTCCCAGTCTATAAAATTAATTTCGGGCCATACTCAGCTCTTGCCGATTACCCGCCTACTAATCAGGGCGTCTGTCTCCGTTGCTTTTGAGCGTGAATGGAAATTGTAGAAATTTTCTGTGGAGCAACATTTTATAATAAAGCGTTTTAAATCAAAAGCGATGAGCGGTAGCAGGCGCTTTCGATAAAGAACGGGGGAGTGCAGCGCCGCTGCTGTCGCCACAGCCGCTGCCAGTAGCCAGAAAATGGATCCCGGAGCTTTGCCGCATACGGCGTCCAGAGGAGGACAGTCTGCAGGAAATCCGCCGCAAAATCGTTACTAGATAAAATTTTGATATCGGTGTGTCACAAAGCGAAATAGATTGAATCTGCGCTACCATTACATTCACGTCCTCAGCATTCAGACAGAAGAGGCTATAAAAATATTTTATGCCAGCTGCTCTCGATCCACTGACATTATGAACAGAAACAACGCACGCTACCGCTAGACCACAGGCGTAATCAGCCTAGAGTCTCTCTATCTTGGGGCAAGTTTTCCTCCAGGAAGTGCCGCAGTCTACAGTGTTGCCAGATTGTGCAGATAACCGGACTTGGAGAATTAGCGAGTTGGCCGGTTTTTTTGTCCCATGTCGCGATCGGCGCGGACTTAGCCTCTGAAGCGGCCGGCCGCCGGTCGAGTTTTATGTCAAAGAGTGTACATATAAGCCAGCATACTAGGCAGCAAGAAGATAACCTTGTTTTACTTTCCTGCCTTGCTTCTTAATCACGTGATTTTATAATATTCCTCGCTTCCTTATTCACTACCCTCTGTCCCTTCTTGCGATCTGAAAACATCGCGGAGGCATATGATACAATTCCAGCGGCCAATGGCTCACCAGTTACTGACGTATGCATATTTCGTGACAGAAGAAAAAACAAAACTATACAGGTATAAATAACAGAAAAGTATAACGGACTAACTAAGAAATCTGGAGCGCTTAAAAGACGAAAAACGAAACACTACCCAAAGGCAATAAAATTTAGTATACAGTAAGGCAAAATTCATCGTATGGGCAACACTACTGCTGCTCACATGTACCGTTCCGATGTGAGTATATGGCCGGGCTACTTTTCCGCTCCCCGCCTAAAACTTCCCAGGGTGCTAGCGAGGCAAGCGCGACGTGCGGCGCGAGAAACTGTGCCGCAACCACAACGCCGCGCGACCTGGCGCAGGCGCGTGTCGCGTCCCAGTCGCGTCGCGTCGCAGTTTGCGCGGCCCCCTTTGAACCTGTCAAGTTACAAAAATGCGCGCTGCGCTGCGTCGCGCCGCACGCGCTGTACGCGCCTCAATGTTCGCCTAGCCAAATTGTGTGAAGGCGCGGGCCGCGACGTCGCACACGGAGCGTGACTTCGCGGATGTCCGATGCTTTGGGAGCTCGTTGACAACAGAGGCCGAATGTAGATTTGAAAATCAAGTTCGGAAGTACTGTGAGACCAAGTGGAGGAAGTAATCTGAACTAATCTATGTCGGTTGGACAGCGCGCCGAGACTGCCTGAGGGAGAAGGAAACTCTTTTGTTCGCTTATCGAATGACGGCCTTAGTGTTGACAACGTTAAGTAAGAGTTACGGCAACGTCGACCTCAAAGACGTTCTGTGCAAAGGAAGTAATTTCAAAAAATGTAGCTAAGCGCAACACGTCACCGACAAAATGATGAGATAACGACTATTCTTTTGACCGTACTTCTCGATTGGGGGAGCTAAGTGAAAGACCACATCTCTTATAAACACGGGATTCATCAGACTATTTGCACACAAAATTGCGGAGACGAGAAAATATCTTTTAAGTTTGTGGTTAGTGGGCCATACTATAGAGGAGACTGCTTTTTGAATTAGTTAAATCTTAGCCTTGCGGTTACTGTGCGCGTTTGCTGCCCTTAATGGATCGTCAGCATATCACACACTGCTTGGGAAGACAATTTATGCAGTAGTTCGTGTAACCTGGTACTAGTAGAAAGGCGTAAATTTCCTCGACGGGTAGGAGGCATGATATCACTTACTTTACAGAGTGCTAGGGGACAATTTACCAGCTTACTCGCCACTGTGCTAACCTGCTCGACGCAGCCTGTGTTAAGTGAGACGTAGTACTTGGATCGCGAGTGATGAAAACAACGAAGTGACAATTCTTAGAACGGCGAAAGTCCTGCAGAGCCGTGAACACCCGATTCCGAAACAGCGCCACACAGGTCCGTGGACACGCAGAGTGTTGACGGGGACGGCCGTCGGCCACCAACCAAGCAGCTTCGCACCACAACAGAGACTGGTAGTCAACGCGGCCGCGGCGCGCTGGTGCCGTGGTGGTGGGGGTAGGAGCGACCGCGTCACGTGACCTACGGCGGTTGCAGCAGCAGAGCGGAACACAACGGCAAGCCTCTGTCTGGTCAGCAGAGGAGTAGAGGTGGGCCAAACGGTTATTCTGGAGTAACCGTTATCACAGTTCCAGTTATTCTTTGATAACCGTTATCGTTAACCGTTATTAATAACTGCCAAGTTATTTTTCGCTAGCGAATACCGACAACTCCGACAGTTAAATAACGACATAGTTGGAATCCATCAGTTTAGTTATCAGTATAACTGCGAGTAGTGTGAAATAGCAGGAATGTCGTATGAATAGTGTCATAACCTTAGCTTATTAACTCCGGGTACATTTCAGTTGATGTTAGAACGATTATTAGTGTTTCATATTATATGTTTGTAGGTTATCGGTCGCTATTAGAAATATTATCTTCGCAGCTGCGACAGAAAGTACGTGGAACTTCGCCAAAGCACTGTTTAAGTAAAATGTTAACAACGTGCATTTTTAAGTATGAAGTAATATGTAAACTGAGTACTGTAGGTTAAATTCGAAGCTTAATTTCTTGTGCTGCTCACATAATGGAGTAAAGTGTACAGCCTTATAATACAACAAAAAATATACGTAATGTGACAGATTCGTTTACTCCTGTGCTGTAAAAGCTAGTCCTATTGGGGAAAGTGTGAGTACGCTAATCCAAGTTTTATGTCAGATTTGCAAACTGCTCGATTTCTCCAGCGACAGCATGTTTATAACATATGAAGACATGCAGATCGAAAAGATTGACAGTGTTACATTTCTGGGACTACAACTCGATAATAAATTCAGTTGGGAAGGGCATACCACATTTTTTCATTCTGTTATTTCATAAGCGAGCATATTCTGTGGGAACTTATCAAACGTAGCAAAAGTTTTTCGCATGTAAAAGCGTGTAATAAAAATCGTTTGTGGTATCAATTCAAGAACATCATGTAGGAACCTGTTCAAGGAACTTTGTATTCTAACCACTGCTTCCTAATATATTTATTCCTTTATGAAATTTGTCACAAGTATTTCCAACCAATAGCTTAAGCTTAATACATAATATCAGTACTAGAAATGGGAACGGCAATCTACATAAAGACCTAAAATTACTTACCTTGGTCCAAAAGGGGTCCAATATTCAGGAACATGCGTTTTCAATAAACTGCCAGCAAGTCAGCAACCATTAAAAACTTGGTTTCAGATAAGGCACGGTTTACAGTGTGTTTGAAAGACTATTTGATACAGAAGTGTCCGATTCCACCCGTCATCAATACGCCGGAAATGGCTATTTTAAGTGTGTCTATGACGTCACTACATACACATGGCAACAAACACGAAGATACATATAAATAATACAATAACATTTCCCACCAAAAATACAATCAAACCAATGGGACAACTGCGGGAAGTTGGGGGTTTTAGGGCGAGGACAAGCTAGTAAAAAAAAAACACACACCATGATCTCAAAACACAAAATGAAGAACAAAAAGAAAAAAAATTTCAGCATTCTGCTACACCAACAAAAATCTGCAGGAATCGGACACTTCCCTTGAACAATATAGGTCAACTATAGGTGACCATACCAAAACACCAATACCCACAACTAAAAGTACGAAAATTGGAATCAGACATTTCCCTTGACCTATATAGGTCAACCTCAGATGACGATACTAAAACATCAACACACACAACTATGAAAATGGGAATCGGTCATTTCCGGTGACCTATATAGGTCCACCACAGCTACTGATGCCAAAAAACCAACACCTACAACTGCGAAAAATAAAACCACAATCCCAAAAGTCCACAAATCAATCATCCCTACATAAATTAAATCACATTCAATACATCATAAATACACAAAACATCACAGCTAGAAAGAAAAAAAAAATTTAATTACCACCAGCAAATTCCGGCACTGCAACCCACACACACACACACACACACACACACACACACACACAAACCAACTCAAACACCATGCCGTAATGACATTCACACACCACAACACCTTTACGTCGAAGCAGACGGGTGGAATCAGACGCTTCCATCGACCATCCTACTCTGTAGATGAATATCGTAACAGAGACTGAGACCAGCTTAGGTAAAAATTCTGCTATATTTCAGTTTTGACAGCACTTGGTTGCAACAGTCAAGATCGGGTATTCTGTGTACGATAAATTTATTAAAAGTACGTAACTGTGTTTTATTCTGTCAGTGTACCAATTCTGTAAATATTAGCAGTTGCTGTGATATATTCACATATTTTGACAATCTCCTGACAAATGATGAGGATAATTATTATATTCCACTGTATTATGTTATACTTTCTGACATGTTATTTGTCATTCGCGATGGCCAGCGGCTATTTCCGTAGCAGTACGAAAATATTTGTTCGCTCCAATTACTATCCTCTCTGGAAATATCACCTGGAACTACGACCTTTAACTGGAGTCACCGAGTCAGGAACGTCTAGACACACAGTTATTCCGTTACCAGCTTCCAGGTTATCTGTGGTGGTAGCCCGATAACTACCAGAGAACTAGAACTACGAGCCAATAACGATAACTGCCAGAGGAGAATACCGGTCTCTGACAGTTATTTCCATAGTCGCTCGAATTCCTAAGTAACTTTCCTTCTACTACCCGTCCAAGCTAAATTAACACGTAAGGCGGTGGCTTAAGGGAACGACCGTACTTGTTAATGCCTGTACTGCAGCTCCTATCAGCCACGGCTCGGACATTAACTTTATTTAATTGTTTATGCTAAAAGTAACTAAGGCCCACGAAATAGTAAACAGTTATCAACAGATGGCGCGCAGTCTCAGTTATTCCCATGGTCTATAGAACGCCTTCCAAATGCGCAGTACGATCTTCGGTCAACAGATGGCGCGAGGCACTGTTGACACTAAACAGTTATTGAAATAACTGCCAGAATCAGAGAAACGGTTATCGCAGTAACCGTTACTTCTCAGTAACCGGTTATTTCTATCAGTTACGTTATTTTTTGCCACCTCTACAGAGGAGGGAGTACCTAGCCGGCTAGCGGTCGCCGACACACTGTCCAGCTCGATATGCCACAATGTAAAACTTGTACGGAGTACTTAGCCACACTGCAAATTGCAGTTATTTGACTTGACACTAGGACTTTCAATACCTGTTGAAAAGCTTATTATTATTAATCCAAGAGTTCGAAATTTCTTTTAAGCTTACATACAGAAAAGAACGTTTAGTTTTATGTAAAATTATTGATTTAGTAAATGGACACTAGGGGCGCAGGGATAACAGTTTCACAGATGTACTGCAGAACTTCATTTCAGAAATGAATTATCTGTTAACTAAGCACTTGTAGAGTAGTCCTCTTAGCGCGAGCAGAATAGGTGATTTCCGATATTTTTTTCAAGTAAAATGAAAAGTAATGCTAAAACTGTCGATTTAGGTTTATTCCTTACACTTTTATCTTCAAGAAATCCTGTTCGTATTCAGATCGGACGCTCTCTGTAACGGCTGCAACGGGTGGAAAGACTCCTTGCAGTCGGAACATTGGTCGTCGGGGCAATTCCCGAAGCTCTACTGTTGGACCTATAACAAAATAATTTTGTAGAAGTGATTTTCAACATATTCTGTATCAGTATGCATAGGATAACTGCAAAATACTAAGTTCTAACAAAATGGCGAAATGTTGAAACGAATCTCATTTTCTTCGGCAAAAAAGTGGAGACAAGAACGTGCACCGAAAATAGACTTTTGAAGATACCGCAAAACTTTTATTTATGCTGATAGGGACAAAGAACATGGCTCAAATGCTGATCGTAGTGTTTTGTACCTTTCTCAAGTTATGTTTCCTGCCAATTTGAAAAATACAGTTTCGAGAAAAACACGTTTAAAATTTTCAGTCCCTTTTTTTTTAAATTAGTTAAGCACACGTCTTGTGAGCGATCCCTAGACCATTCAGCATTCCCAAACGAAGTGCTCCTCTTCCTCCTCCTCCTCCTACACTTCTTCGTGGCCTCTCTGGCCCTGCACACCTCTGACGGCTTTTTGTCATCCGCTGCTCTGCCCTGCTCGATCGATACGCTTTTCATCCACTTTTGTGCAGAAGTTGTAACATGCCTGTCCGATCTCAAGTTCGAGCACTTTCATAATTTCGATTATGCCAGTTAGGCCGTCGTTGAAATAACATGCTGCCACACTGGCAGCAAGGCGACAATTTTTTTCCCGCTGTGAACGGTTTACGGAGACACTTTATCACAAATGAACTCTACAGTAGATATCCCAAAGAATCTTAAGCAAACAAAAAAACGCGATTTTTTAACATTTTCAAACAGACATACCCTGTTAAAGTGTAACACATACTTTTTCAGGAACTTTCAGGTCAACGAAAGGGAGTTAATGCTTAAGGCGTCTTCCTCCTTTCTTAATTTAGAAAAAAAGTTTACCTTCAAAGACCAAAAGCGTTTCGTACATATCAAAAAGCTTGGAAGTTTCACCACACAATTTTGAAAATATTTCCAACCTATATACAGGGTGTAAATTTTAAGTTGACAAACCAGAATAACTCGAAAAATAAGCTTCACACGAAAAAATGTGTAGAATCCAAAGTTATTTTCGAGGGGACATCTGCTGGTGGTGGGACGGGAAGCAACTTTAAAATTTCAAATGGGAACCCCCATTTCTTATTGCAGAATCAGATTCTACATAAAAACTGCGTACATTTTGTCTTAAACAATGGTTTTGAGTTTTGGTAGTTGCCACTGTAATTCAAGGAAGTCCATGTTCTCATTTTTGCGTGGAAAATGATTACGGATAAATAAAAAATACTTATTTACTTCGTAAATTTTGATTCGCTTAAACTAAAACTCTCCCTCTCTCCCCATAGGGTGGGGTTTGAGAGAGAGGAATTAGAGTTTTACAAATGTTGACCATATTAATTTTTTCCACAGATTCGGATAATTTTTGTTTGTTTCGTGGTCCTCTCTCTCAGATCCCGCCCTATGGAGAGAGAGGGAGACTTTTAGTTTTAGCGAATCAAAATTTACGAATTAAATAAGTATTTCTATTTATCCATAACCATTTTCCATGCCAAAATGAGAACATGGATTTTCTTGAATTACAGCGCCAACTTCCAAGAATCAAAACAAATGTTTAAGACAAAATGTATGTAGTTTTTTTATGTAGAATCTGATTCTGCAACAAAAAACGGGGTTCCCATTTGAAATTTTAAAGTTTTAACGTTGCCTCCCACCCCACCCCTAGAGGGCTGGGGTGGCTGGCTAATTTTAGTACCAGCGATGTCCCCTCGAAAATAATCAACTTAGGAGCCGGCCGGAGTGGCCGAGCGGTTAAAGGCGCTACAGTCTGGACCCGAACGACCGCTACGGTCGCAGGTTCGAATCCTGCCTCGGGCATGGATGTGTGTGATGTCCTTAGGTTAGTTAGGTTTAAGTAGTTCTAAGTTCTAGGGGACTTATGACCACAGCAGTTGAGTCCCATAGTGCTCAGAGCCATTTGAACCATTAATCAACTTAGGATTCCACACATTTTTTCGTGTGAAGCTTATTTTTCGAGTTATTCTGGTTTGTGAACTTAAAATTTACACCCTGTATATAGAACACAGATCACTTTTCTACGCTTTTACAGGAACTAAGATTGTAAGTGCACACTCAGTGTTTAGAAAGCTCATTACTGTTCAGAAGATACGCAGAAAATAAGGAATGAGAAAATTGTTTTACGGCTAAGCAACTGCTTTAAACAGGAACAGTTACGTAACCAGGAAAATATTTCAGACGATGTCTCTCTTTCCTTTATTAATTCCTATTGCCGTTAGCACAAAGTGGTTGCGCGCATTAAAAGGAGAGCGTACAAATTCGTCAAAGATGGCATTATTGGAGAGCTCTAATAGGGGATATAAGGGAGGTTCAGATCGCATAAAATGAAATAAAATAAAACAAACAGATGCTCTTGCCCACTTTAGTTCTGCCTTTGTCTTCGTTTCTGGTGATGCTGTGTGAATTGCCTTTGTGCACCGACTCCACATTTTGCGTTTCATACTCTAAAGCGCGACATGTGTCCCCAGAGAAATATTAGTGTGTCTCTCTAACAACTTACACCTTCCCAGAGGTGTCTTTTCGTTGTCATTTTATAAATGCCAAATTCCAAACGGTGGCCTCTTCTCTCTTTTTCGAAAATAAAATTAGTGTTAAAACTTGCGGTCGTAACAATAGGGCTATCTGCTGCTGCAACTGTAGCCACAAGATCATATATCGCTGGCAAAGTAAATTTAAAGCCCGTAAAAAAGTTATTTGTACAGCAATCCTGAGCAGACTAAATAAAGCACCTTCTCATAAACTCAGAGGACTGACCAGTTTGCTAAACTTCGCAACTTACTACTATATTATTATTTAATAGCTCGTAGACGCTTTTCTGTCACTTATTTTCATTGTGCTATAGTCGAATCAAATCAGGCGACGCTGAGGGAATTAGATTAGCAAATAAGACACAGTAGTAGACGAGTTTTGCTATTTGGGCAGCAAAATGACTGCCAGTCTACATTTTATACCCTCTCTACTTCGGCCATTATCAAAGGCCAAAAAGCGCTTCTGAAGAAGAGGGATATCTGAACATCGAATATAGATTTAAATGTAAGGAAGTCTTCTCTGAAGAAAGGCAAGGCCTCCGGTCCAGACTGTATACCAGTCAAGTTCCTCTCAGAGTATGCTGATAAAATAGCTCCATATTTAGCAGTTATATACAACCACTCGCTCACAGAAAGATCCGTACCTAAAGACTGGAAAATTGCTCAAGTCACACCAATACCCAAAAAGGGACGTAGGAGTAATCCGCTGAATTACAGGGCTATATCACTAACGTCGATTTGCAGTAGGGTTTTGGAACATATACTCTATTCGAACATTATGAAATACCTCGAAGAAATCGATTTATTGACACACAATAAGCATGGATTCAGAAAATATCGTTCTCTTTATACTCATGAAGTAGTAAGTGCTATCGACAGGAGATGTCAAATTGATTCCATAGTTTTAGATTTCCAGAAGGCTTTCGACACCGTTCCTCACAGGCGTCTTCTAACCAAACTCCGTGCCTACGGAGTATCGCCTCATTTGTGCGACTGGATTCGTGATCCTGTCAGAAAGGTCACAGTTCGTAGTAATAGACGGTAAGTCATCGAGTAAAACAGAAATAATATCAGTCGTTCCCCAAGGAAGTGTTATAGGCCCTCTATTGTTCCTGATCTATATTAACGACATAGGAGACAATCTGAGTAGCCGTCTTAGATTATTTGCAGATGATTCTGTCATTTACTGTCTTATAAAGTCATCAGATGATCAAAACGACTTGCAAAATGATTTAGATAAGATATCTGTATGGTGCTAAAAGTGGCAATTGATCCTGAATAAAGAAAAGTGTGAAGTTATTCACATGAGTACTAAAAGAAAGCAGCTAAAATTCAATTACGCAATAAGTCACACAAATATGAAGTCACAACTAAACACATAGGGATTCCAATACAAATAACGTAAATTGGAACGATCACATAGATAATATTGTGGGTAGAGCGAACCAAAGACTGCGATTCCTTGGCAGAACACTTAGAGGGTGCAGAGACTGCTTACACCACGCTTGTCCGCCCTATTCTGGAGTACTGCTGTGCGGTGTGGGATCCGCATCAGGTGTGACTGACGGATAACATCGAAAAAGTACAAAGAAGGGCAGCTCGTTTTGTATTATCGCGAAATAGGGGAGATAGTGTCACAGACATGATGCGTGCGTTGGATTGCCAATCATTAAAACAAAGGCGTTTTTCGTTGCGACGGGTTCTTCTCGTGAAATTTCAATCACCAATTTTATTCTCCGATTGTGAAAACATTCTGTTGGCTCCCACCTACATAGGGAGAAATGATCACGATAAAATAAGAGAAATCAGGGCTCGCACAGAAAACTAAGTGCTCGTTGTACCCGCGTGCCGTTCCAGGGTGGAACCCTCTGCCAAGTACTTTATTGTGGAAACAGAGTAATCACGTAGATGTAGATGTAAATGTAGAAGATTATTGATCTCGAGGGTAGCCATGTATGGAAGTGAAACGAGGACGATAAACACTTTAGACAAGAAGAGAGTAGAAGCTTTTGAAATGCGGTGCTACAGAAGAATGCTGAAGATCAGTTGGATAGATCACGTAATTAATGGGAGGTGCTGAATAGAACTGAGGAGAAAAGAAATTTGTGACACAACCTTATTAGAAGAAGGGATTAGTTGACAGGGCACATTCTGAGACACAATGGGATCATGAATTTCGTACTGGAGGGAAGTGTGTGTGTGTTTGTGTGTGTGTGTGTGTGTGTGTGTGTGTGTGTGTGTGTGTGTGTGTGTGTGTGGGGGGGGGGGGGGGAGGGGGGGAGGGGGAATCGTAGAGGGAGGCCAACAGATGAACACAGTAAGCAGATTGAGAAAGATATAGGTTTCAGTAATTGTTTGGAGATGAAGAGGCTTGGACAGGATAGTGTAGCATGGAGAACTGCATCTTCGGACTGAAGACCGCAACAACATGAAGGATAGTTATCGGAGAACGGAAACACAGATGTTCACCGTGTAAGGTGTCAGATTTTAGCACCTTACAGGCGATTGATTCAGAAAGTAAATGACAAATACAGGTATCGACGTTAGGCAGAATAATGCAAATAGCAAAACCACGGTTCATACTGGTAAGTAAGATTTTTAGAACTTTGCACGTTATCATCGGGAAGGTGGTTTGGACGGACACAGGGAAGAGCTGTTTTGAGCTGTAGAACAAGCGAGATGGCCGCCGGGTGGCCGGAGCTCCACACGGCGGCTTCTGTGCTGGCAGAGTGACTTCAGTGGCCGCAGGGCGCACTGGGTGAGCCCGAGACGACACAGGTGGGAGGAGAGAGATTGTGTACGCGCCAGAGAGGGAGGCTGCTTCTTGCCGCTGCAGCTATACGACGGATGGAACGAGACACAAACACGGCGTGCCCGTAACAGGTGGGGGGTCCGTGCGAAATTTCAGAGTCCTGATTGGCCGAAAACGTGTAGGGATACATGTGAGAAGAACGGGAACGTTTGGCGGCAACAAGAGGTAAGGATCTCGTGTGGAGGGGAGTCCTAGACATAGTGAGGTTTGGAGATATTGCTGGCATTGCGACCAGTGATCCCTCTCCAATTTTTCAGAGTTAGTGTAGACATTTCCACAAAGGAATCATCGTCTGTTGCTCTGAGAAGAGAAAACAGATTTGTGCTCACTTGTGGCGTGCGAATGCAACATTAAGTTTTCCTTTGCTGCTGCGCACTCGAGTCTACCAACTACTCCTGGCATTTGCGCCAGTAGGTTGTGTATCGACTCGTGATGGATTTGACAATTGAGCAACTTACGGTCAGGAGTTTGCGGATGGAAAGCACGTCCAAGTTTTTCCACGAAGTCGAGATTTCACAGGGGAAAGACGACTCTCGTGACCTTCACACTGAATTACGGTGGTATTAGCGCAAACAGCTGGCAAAATAGGGTACTGTAACGGTAAGTGAGTACGTGTTCCACTAGGTCTCTGTCTGAGCTCTCTGATTCTGTGTCCATCTAGGTGGAGCTTCAGTAGAACAATGGCTTGCTTGCCTGACCAGTATCACCCAACTTAAGTTAGAGAAAGCGGCGCGATAAGGTACAGAATTTAGATTGTGCCGATCGTAGGGTAGTTAGTTTAAGAAGTAAATTTGACTGGTTGTATGTTGCTCATCCTGTTTTTAATTAATAAATTTCGATTTGATTACCTACCACAATTTTATTATTTCTGTAGGTAGTACACCACTTATTGAGAATAAGAGTTTTATTAACAGAAATTATTATTCAAAATTGATGCAAACTGTATTGGGGGTACTATTCACGCAGTTAAACAGAGCCAAATTAGGATAGCACTAAATAAGTATAATGTTTAATACACATTATACTCCTGTACATTGCAACCACACGCGCTATTCGTACTTACCTACCCCTAATGACCGCGCCGTTGTTGGGAAGTTAAACTGTAATCTCCCATCATTTATTTGTACTTTCCTTCATAACTTGTCTTCAGAGCAAGAGCAGAACATCGAATCAAAAAATAGGAAAACTCGGAACCAGTAATGAAGCAACAAATCTTTGTCCATTGTCATAATTTGTGTGACAGTAGCGATGGGTATGCCTGTATAGGAACAGTGGTGTTTTTATTGGCGCACAAAGAGGTAACAATATACAGCATAAACAATTAGATGGTTGAAGAAAGATGCTGGCGTATAGTAGTAATGGGAATGAGTTGTGTGCGGAGCATGGGTTTGATGCTATTCACACACTGGTGAGCAATACGTTCATAGGCAAAAATTAGCACTGCATTCTAATTTAGCAATAAATGACCACAGTTAATATAAAGTCGTGAGGAGTGAAATTTTCCTCTGAAGCACAGTGTACACTTACATCAACTTGGTGGCAGATTAAAACTGTGCCTCAGACCGAGATTCGATTTCGGGACGTTTGCCTTCGGTGTGTGAGTGCTCTGTCCACTGAGCTACCTGAGCACGCCTCACAACCCATCCTCATAGCTTAACTTCTGCCAGTAGCTCGTCTCCCGCTTTCCAAACTTCACAGAGATTCTCCTGCAAAACTTGCGGGACTAGCACTAACGGTAGAAAGGATTCTGTGATATGAATTACCCACAGCCTGGGGGACGTTTCCAGAATGAAAATTTCATTCTGGAGCGTAGTGTGCGCTGAGATGAAGCTTTTTGGCGGATTAAAACCGTACCACTGGACATAAAGGAATAGTCAGGTATTGTTAGAGGATCAGTGCATCTGATAGTTCCAGTAGGAATGGTTTACCAAGGGAAGTTCACACGCAGTGCCTCACGTATTTTTCAGCCACTTGAAATCCTCGAGTTTATAATCCTTTTCATAAATATGTATATTAACAATTTTTTCAGCAGTTTGTGTTTATGGTAGCATAATGTATGATGGTAGAATTAGTAAGAATTATTTATGTCAAATCGTTGTAGTAAACACCCTGGTCATGCCAGGGAAGGTAAAATCTTTTAGTATAACGTACAGAGATTGTCTTTCCTGTAACAATAACACAGTAAGGTCACTGGACCGAGTGCACACCGTCATAGAGGTGGAACCAGAGAAGGACTGGCGAAGCATGTCTGGTATGGAACAGACATATGTTATACTAATGCGTGGTGTCTGTTCTTACCGACATGTGCAAAAGAACAGACACCACTCGAAATCCGCAGCTGTGATACACACTACATAAATTGAAGGTGGAGGCGGAGAAGTTCTGATGCAGCTGATAGCACTAGCTCCCTCCCTCCTTTCCTTTCTCTCTTCGCAGCTTGAATTTACATAACAAACGTACGTGCGTAGGTGTTGGGCGCGCAAATGTCAGTGTTCTCAGTCGAAAATGATGTTGTAATACGGGACCAGGCAAATTATAAGGGGCCAACAAGTATGCGGGTACAGTATATGGCGCCAAGAAGATTTTGAAAATAATGAAGAATACAGGGGGGCCCAAATTTATTTAAGTTTCTCGCTAATCAAGAAGAATCTGCTGCCAACAATGGATCTCATAATGAGCACTACTTTACACAACAAGCAACGCGTCGCAATATAAGACCCGACCAGTGTTTTTTAGCTGTGTACTAGGCACGCCAGTTTCTTAGTAACTTTTTTAGTGTGTTTTGTCAAAGAACAAACTTCACCGATCTAAGTCGTTAACCATCAGCAGTGTCCTATCCTTTCACTACAAATTCTGAGAAAGTCACAAAATCTAGTTCAATTTACATTCGATTTTCATACAAGTACTTATTATATTACAAAGCAATGGTAACTATGGTGGTTCAGATAACACTATTCAGACAAACAGCTTAAATTAAAAGTGATTGAAATGAAATTCGTTTCCCGTGGCAAAATCATGCTGGCTTTCATGTACTCGAAGTAGTTTCAGAATTTTACGCTGCATTTTGTAAATCATATTTTGTAAACGACGGTAAGTATATACGTCTATGTAACATTAATACTGGAAAATAGTTTTTGCACTGAATGAAAGTTTTTATTGCAGGTATTTGAAAAGCAATCAGTTGCAGAGTAATAATTAACGAATATAATCAGTTTTTGTCATGATTACGCATATTTTCAAACAGACAGCATTATCGTGAATTTTGTAACACAGTACATTTTCCATAAAGTGCAGCTAGTCATTATTTATTGTTGGTGATCATTAAGGTAACTTCCATCATTGCATTTGAAATTAACGTCTTGAGTGTGTCACATGTGGCCTTTACATGTAAGTTGGCGCGTGTGCATTTTGTCAAATTGCTACTTTGTCTTTCTCTCACAATATTTATTTTCGAAGTCATAATAGTCATTTACCAAAATAAACTTTTGCTCTTTAGCGGACGTGGCGATCGTTTTATTCTGTAATCTAAATTAGTTTAAACTGAGTTCTGTCAGTCAAAATCACGGCTAGTTGCAGTCAGATTTTAAGCTAGTACAGTTTTTTGTATATTGATCGTAGTAACAAAACACTTGTGCGACAGATCAGATTGTAACTCTATATTCTATCCCCAATCACTGATCTTAGGATTCGATGTCTTCTTTCCACTACAGCAGAACATTAGGTACATGTGTCACAATAAAATCTTACAGAGACTATAGAGTACAGGTGCATTATACAGTGGGTAAACCAGTAACTAATCATTCCTTATTTGGTGTGGGGACCTGGTGGATATCAATGTTTGAATGAATATGCATGACGGACTGAAAGAATGTGAGAGATAGAATATTGGTTGTAGTGAAGGGGAGAGTGGATGCGTCACAAAACCAATCAGATTAGAGACTTTAAAGTGGAAAGCACCATATAACATGGTATTTCTGGGGAAAGTGGATACAGTCACCAGTCATAACCAAAGTAGTCACAGGTTAAATGGTGAAAATAATGTGAAGGGGGAAGGTGAAATAGTCTATGACAATGGCGCACAGCTTACAGCAAGCCATGTAGACTACAACTTTTACGATAGAAGCAAATGTATTATAGTTAGATTATAATGAAGCGGATTATGAAAATTCTAAAGAAATTGTTTCAAAGGAAATACATTTCTCAGCATCAGTCGAAAAGTAATAACAATCTTTCCAGTGAATTACAATAACAGTGATAATCTAACGATCTTGTACTGGCACAGAAACTTTTGTTCGATGGATTAGATAAAAGTCTTAAGATGTTGCGGTCGTCACAGTCTTTACAAGTACCCAAATCAATTGAAAGAAGGTAAAGATATGGAAGACAAATGACAGTAAAACCTCCAGTTAAACCATGATCAGTAACAGAACCAGACAGCTTTTTATCGAATGACCTAGCAATTGGGCAGTACTTTGTACGGGATTAAACTGTGTTGGATATCAGCAGCTATTGGAAAGGCGGTTTATAGGAAAATACCCGTGATTACTTGGAGCGTATCAGAAAACCGGAACCTATGTCTATCTTGTAATGGGATACACTTCGCATCGAAATTGCAGTAGGGAAATAACAACTATGAGAGAGAATTCGAAAGAGAGACATGAATATGTCACTACAAATGTATAATTTACAGATCTCAAAAATAAGAGATCACCTCCTTATTAAAACCCACAAGTATTCAAACTAAGGTGGCAGTGAGATTTCTAGGTTTAAATTTAATTTTTAATCCAGTCAGCATACCCCATACTAATGCTTCCTGCCTTGCATACCCAATTTCCTTATGTACTTAATACCACAAATTTAAAACTATATTGACCAAGAACTGAGTGGATCAGTGAAACATGTTACTATAGTGTGTATAGATGCAAAGATTAATTGACGATTTTCAGAAGCTCACTTTTGAATAATAATTTCTTTTGATCTAGAAATTCAGTACCAATTTTCGTAATTATAAGTAAGTAGAAGCTTTATTTAAAAAGAGCATAATGACCTAAATCCCTTACAAACCCAAGCAGTAATAAGAAATCTGACAATATTTTCATTGAAGTATACACCTATATGCTATGTTTTAACAAATGTTTAAATGTAAGATATTACTGATATAATGGGTTCGCACAGTTATTTTCTGACGTACTCACTCATGTTCCATTTAAAGACACCTGTTTTGTAAGTAAGATGTACAGTGTTGACCAATGTGCTACATTAATAAAAGTATGATGGGTTCTTTTGAGATAACTTAAGAGCAACAATAGGATCCAACAAGCCAAGATGGAGTATGCAACAATCCAATTTTGTCTGTCCTGACATAGGTGGGAGAGGGAGAAAAGGGGTTACTGGTCAGTTTGCGCTCCCGAGCGGTACAGAGCAGAAGGCAGAAGGACAATTCACAGTGAAGGCATTTGATTGTTTTCTTCTATCTGAGCCAACACTGGTACAGGCATTTACTAGAAATGCAGGTGGTGAGACTTGGCAGGGAACTCGTTGTGGAGACTTTTAGACAAACAGGGTTTTGAAATAGCTGTTTATTCCAGACAGGACTAACTAATACACTGGAGGCTAGTTCTAGGGCTAGAAAATGCGTGAATAACACTATTACAACAGAAGCCAGTGCATAAGTCCCAGGAGTGGATGCCAACCACAGTAGGAAACACTAGCAGCATTTTAAGGCAACAACTTAGTTGCAAAACAAAACATACTGAAGGGGGCACTGTTCACTGAGGCACTCCAAGTGAGCGAGCAGGCTGGAGCTGGATCGAGGCTGGAGTCGACGGACGCGGATTCGGTGCCCAGATCGTCTGAGAACTCCGACAAAATGCGGAACTATGGGTTTTAAAAAATAGCGTGGGGGCACTGTTTTTCCCCACAAAGCCACCCAGCCAATCCTGCAGATCTCTTGCAGGCCCTGTCAATTACGGTTTAGTTAGTTCCCCTCCACTGCTCCTAAGACGGGGATGTTACTGCAGTTGCATTTGGTATCAACATTGTTCAGTTGAAACCTAAACATAACTGCTCCGCCAAATAAGTCTTGCAACATTGTTATACGCCATTTAGCCCCGCCCCTCGGGCTCCCCGGAGTAGGGACTGCTAGGTCAACAGTTTTTTGGCGTTTTCGCTCTCTTTCTAACCCTTGTCAGCTTACTGACGTTGCTGTTCTCAGGGCTGGTATCGAGCTGGCTTATTCGCTAATACGTGCCTGTCGGTTACAAAGTTCTACGGTGGCAACCTACCACAGCGTCTAGACGACATATGAAGTTACATGTTAATTCGTTGAAGAGTAACTAGCGCCCTGGGGCGGCGTCTGGGGGCGTATGCATTTTCGCAAGGCTCTCCCCTTGGTTTACTTCATGTAACAATCTCTCTCCTAGTTTGCTCTGCCCTCAGCATCGTCTCTGCTTCTGCGCTTTGGGGCGCCTGTCCTCCTCTCTCACTGCTTCGAGATAACACCACAGTAGTAAGGAATAATCAATATATTACAATGCCTGTACTGAACTGTGTCTGGCTTTTGCTACCATAAGTTTGTTTCTAAAAGCAGGCGCCACATGAGCAAAAATTTTGCTCCTCAGGAACATAATAATCTTTAGCTATGAATCATTTTTAGTGATCTCAATATAGTTTATCTAACTTATGTTTGTAATGTACATTTGTCATGAAAACTTAATTTTTTATATGTGACTGGTGTGCAAAGAGCACTGAACGTCATTCTGCTGTTAGAGCTGGGAAACACATTGAAGCATATCCTGTGAACAATGTTTTTGTTAAACGTAATTATGCTTCCCAGTGTTATGCTGAGCTGTTTCCATTTTATGTGGAATATTTCTGCCTGAATTCCAGCAAGACTGTGGAGAATATACGTAAAAGTAAAAGTTGCAGTACCTGAAGGAGACGCCTGTGCAAGTTTGCATAAAATGGAAACAACTGAGCACAAGACTGGGTAAACCCACGATTAAGCAATTGCACTGAGGACACCCGAGATATGACATTTTTTATGCCACACTCGTGATTGAATACTACACATTATTTGTTTGTATTAAATGGGAACACAAAGCTGTAATTATTAAGATGAACTGTTGCAAATTTCACGATATTGCCTTGTTCAAATGTAATCTGTGTGTTCACATTACAAAATGATAAACTTCTTTGATTTGGAGGACGCCTATCATTTTGTAATGTGAACACACAGATTACATTATTTTTTAAATTTTTTGTTACTTTTCATTGTTCATTGACGATATTCTTTCAGGATAAGTCAATGAAAAGTGGAGCCTTGTAATATTTTAACACAGATGTGACAATTTTTTCCATAATGTTCTCAAATATACTCTAAGAAAAAAAAAAAACGTTGCTCCATGAAGGAATTATCCGAATGGGATGGAAATTGGTAGATGTAATGTTCATGTACAGGTACACAAATGATTACAATTTCAGAAAAAAATTCGATGATTTATTCAAGAGAAAGTGCTTCACGGATGCAGTAATTCATTAACGCATTTGTCCAACAATGGTCATTATACAATAAATTATTCGGCTTGGCTTTGATTTACAGAGTCGTTGGATGTCCTCTGGAGGTGTATCATGCTAAATTCTGTCCCACTGGTGCGTTGGGTTACTAGAACTCCGAGCCCTGTCCACAATGCTCCAAACGTTCTCAGCTGGGAGGCATGCAGTGACTTTGCCGGCCAACGGAGAGTGGGGCCAACATGACGGAAAGCAGTAGAAACTCTCGCCACGTATAGGCGGATAAAATCTTGCTGAAATGTAAGCAGAGGACGTCTTGCTATGCACAGCAACAAAACGTGGCGCAGAATATTGTCGATGTACTGCTGTGCTGTAAGAGTACCACGGATGACAAGCAAAGGGTCGTTCTATGAAATGAAATGGTACTCCGGAGCCATACTCCTGATTATCGGTCTGAATACTGGGTGACAGTCAGGACGTTCCCAGACACGTCTCCACCGGTCATCGGGGCTCAGTCCGAAGCAAAACTCTTCATTGAAGGCAATTCCACTCCAGATAATGAGATTCCAGACCGAATGTGCCCGACACCACTACGAAAGAGCCAGTTGGTTACAGATGTCAATGGTAGTAGGCGAAAGGGGCGCTGTGAGCCACCTATTAGTGACCTTCGCAGTCTGCGAAGCACCAGTTGCAAGTGCGATCCGTGATAATGATAAATCAGAGGTTGTGAGTGCGTCTCTGACGATTGCTCGATCCTCACGTTCTAATGTATCTCTAGGTCGACCGTTTCCTTCTTCTCGTGTTCGACCGTGGTTCACCCACTCCTGCCAACATCGTCGCATAGTAGCATCTCTCCTATTCAAATTTTGAGCGATTCCCCGGTTACTCCAACCGGCTTCTTTGTGCCCAACTGTACGTCATCTCTCCAACGCTGACATCTGCATATAAACTTCACGCGCCTGTCCGCTATACATAATTATTGCCCAATCGAATACACGGAATGAAATTCGCAATTACGTTATGCATTGGTATCGACATGCCTCCTATTTACTGTCTTTACCAGCGACGAGGTGAAATTGCGCTGCACCGTCACACATTAATCCATCGGCCGCGTTTTCAGTCGATACCTGTACGAATGTCAATTTGTGACCGGTTTGCGTAACACCCCTGCGTGCGTCGTTGCGCCAGTGTGTATTACCTAACCTTGCAACAGTGAGAAGTTGATTTGTAATTGAAGGCGAAATATTTATATGGTTCAAATGGCTCTGAGCACTATGGGACTCAACTGCTGTGGTCATCAGTCCCCTAGAACTTAGAATTACTTAAACCTAACTAACCTAAGGACATCACACACATCCATGCCCGAGGCAGGATTCGAACCTGCGACCGTAGCGGTCGCGCAGTTCCAGACTGTAGCGCGTTTAACCGCTCGGCCTCTCCGGCCGGCAAATATTTATATCTGTATATAAATAATTACCAGTCTTGCCATACGTTAGTCAGTATGGAAACAATGCTGTTGGCTCTATCTCATTTTTTCATTTTTATGTCGCTGCACCTGCCAGCCCGCTTTTCATACTAACTTTCAGGTGTTGACAAAGATGCTTCCACAAGCATTTTGAACTACTGTATCAAACGTAAGATACGAAATTACAGTAGTGAACTCAGTCTGAGAAAGAATGCGCGAAAGAAGAGTGCTAGAACGCCTCGGAAATAACACACTACGAATCGACAGATGAGTTCTGAAATACGTCAGGGCCTACTGTTTTGTAGCAGTGCTAAATTCCACAAAGTAAATAAACAAAAAAAATCTTCCGTTCTCGTCCGATCACCGAAGTTAAGCAACATCGGGCCCGGCTAGTACTTGGCTGGCTGGCTGCCCGCCTGGCAACACGTGTGCCGCTCGCTATTGTGCGTCCCAGGTAGCCGAGGATTACCGGCCGCCGAGCCGTCGCCGCCCGACATCCTACCGCGCCGCGCCCGCGCCCGCCGCCTGCCGGCTCCCGCGCCGCGGCAGCCGTAGCTGTTCGTTTCCAACGCACGAGACAACGATTCGGTAAGTGACGATGACGACGTATAACTGCTCGAACACGACGTTGCAATTGCAATTCGATCGAGAGTACGTGAGGCCGACGGCCTTCGAAATCGAAGAATGGATGTTTGACGAACTGCGTATAGAGGAGGAGGAACTGGAGGGGCTGATGCTCGATTTTACGTTGTACAGTTTGTTTATCAAGTTGAGAACACTAATACGGTGTGAAACCCTTGTGTCCACACACGGTGGAATACGAAAATTTAAGCACAGAGACGGCGCAGTGAGTGACGTGAAGATCTTCTTCGCCGGATATGGTGTGCGCCATTTGAAAGTGTATAATCTTCCGTTTGAGGTGCCTGACGACGAAGTGGGACGTTACTTGCGTCTTTATGGCGAAGTAATCTCCGTCAATCGCGAGTTCTGGGGTGCTGGCCACCGGTACAAGGTGGACTCGGGCGTCAGGGCAGTCACGATGGTGCCTTCGTTTGTAACGATCGGCGGGCATAGGGGGGTCGTGCAATACAACGGCCAGCCCCGGACGTGCTCCATCTGCAGCTCCACGGAGCACACGAGGGCAACGTGTGCGAGGAGCAGACGTCCGGCGCAATTGCCGCGCACAGAAGCCGCGGATCCACCGCCAAAAACCGCCACCGCCGGCTGCGCTGGAGCGGTGAAGGCCGGTTCCCACTAGGGCGCGGCAGCGCGTCGTGCGGCAACGGCAGCGGCAAGCGTTTTCCGCTTTGACGCGGCGGCTCGCGGAATTGGCGTTCCCATCTGGAAGCGGCAGACGCTAGCGGTAGCCAATTTTTTTTTTTTTGTGGTTTTAGGGCGCACAACTTCAATGGTCATTAGCACCCTGACGACGTTAAGAATGACCCGCGAGGCACAAGTTTAAAACAACAACTAAAAGGGAAAACACGATAAAAGACAGACTGACAGGCATAGGATTAAAAAACAGCATCATCAAATGTCCTTAGTGAGGTTTGTCAAATTGATAAAACGAAGAACACTAGCAGCTGCTCGTGGGTCATCCGCTAAAATGACATCTAAAGAACATGGCAGGTTAAGATCGAGACGCAGTGCGTTACAATCCGGACAGGACATTAAAATGTGGCGGACCGTCAGCAATTGCCCACATGGGCAGAACGACGCCGGCGCAGCCGTCAGCAGATGGCGATGGCTGAACCGGCAGTGTCCAATTCTTAACCGGGCCAAAACTACCTCCTCCCGCCGAGAAGGGCGTGAGGAGGACGTCCAAGCCACGGGAAGAGGTTTCAAGGCCCGAAGCTTGTTGGCTGTAAGGGCATCCCAATCGGCATGCCACAGCGATAAAATGCGCCGACAAATAACCCTGCTAAAATCTGACGAAGGGACACAACAAGAAGCTGTCCGAGGCTGGAGGACCGCAGCCTTGGCCGCAGCATCTGCAGCTTCGTTCCCAGGGATACCGACATGGCCAGGGACCCACATAAAGCTAACCAGAGAACCGACATCCACCAGCTGCCGAAGAGAGCGTTGGATCTGGTGCACGAAAGGGTGAACTGGATACGGATCACTGAGGCTCTGGATGGCGCTCAGGGAATCGGAGCAGATGACATAAGCAGAATGTCGGTGGCGGCAGATGTAAAGAACAGCCTGGTAGAGGGCAAAGAGCTCAGCTGTGAAGACCGAACAATGGCCATGGAGCCAGTATTTGAAACTTTGTGCCCCGACAATAAAAGAACACCTGACCCCGTCATTGGTCTTTGAGCCATCTGTATAAATGGAACTCATATTGATGAACTTCGAACGAAGTTCCACAAAACGGGAGTGGTAGACCGAACCGGGGGTAACCTCTTTTGGGAGCGAGCTGAGGTCAAGGTGAACGCGGACCTGAGCCTGGAGCCAAGGTGGCGTGTGGCTCTCGCCCACTCGAAAGGTTGCAGGGAGTGAAAAATTAAGGTGTTGAAGGAGGCGACGAAAGCGAACTCCAGGGGGTAGCAGGGCAGAGACATACAACCCGTATTGACGGTCAAGAGAGTCGTCAAAAAAGGAACGATAAGACGGATGGTCGGGCATTGACAGTAGCCGACAGGCATACCGACAAAGCAGTATATCGCGCCGGTAGGTGAGTGGCAATTCGCCAGCGTCAGCATGAAGACTCTCTATGGGACTAGTATAAAATGCTCCGATCGCAAGTCGTAAACCCCGATGTTGTATGGAGTTGAGGCGGCGTAAGATGGATGGCCGTGCAGAGGAGTATACGAAGCTCCCATAATCCAGCTTGGAGTGGACGATCGACCGATATAGACGAAGTAGGACGGTTCGATCCGCTCCCCACGACATACCACTGAGAACACGGAGGACATTTAAAGAACGGGTACAACGGGGGGCCAAATATGACATGTGGAGGCCAGCTAAGTTTCCTGTCAAATGTAAGGCCTAAAAATTTGGTTGTCTCCACGATTGGGAGAGCAACGGGACCGAGTCGTAAGGACGGTGGGAGAAACTCTTTGTAGCGCCAGAAGTTAATACAGACCGTCTTCTCGGCAGAAAAACGGAAGCCATTGGCGACACTCCAGGAGTAAAGACGGTCAAGAGAACGCTGAAGACAGCGCTCCAGGACACGTGTACACTGCGCGCTGCAATAGATGGTAAAATCGTCCACGAAAAGGGAGCCTGATACATCAGCTGGGAGGCAATCCATTATTGGATTGATCGCGATGGCGAAGAGAGCGACGCTCAAAACTGAGCCCTGTGGCACCCCATTCTCCTGGCGACAGGTGTCAGACAGGACAGAACCCACACGTACCCTGAACTGTCGATCCATTAAAAAGGAACGAATAAAAAGAGGGAGGCGACCGCGAAGGCCCCCATGTATACATGGTGCGGAGAATGCCCGCCCTCCAACAGGTGTCTTAAGCCTTTTCCAAATCAAAGAACACAGCCGCGGTCGGGCGCTTCCGCAAGAAGTTATTCATAATGAAGGTCGACAAGGTAACCAGATGGTCAACAGCAGAGCGGCGCCTACGAAATCCACATTGTACATTGGTAAGTAGGCGTCGAGACTCGAGCAGCCAAACCAATCGAGAGTTAACCATTCGCTCCATCACTTTACAGACAGAGCTGGTAAGCGAGATAGGTCGATAACTGGAAGGCAAGTGCTTGTCCTTCCCCAGCTTAGGAATCGGGACAACAACAGACTCGCGCCAGCATGCGGGAACATGTCCCTCAATCCAGATGCGATTGTATGTACGAAGAAGAAAACCTTTACCCGCAGGAGAAAGGTTCTTCAGCATCTGAATATGAATAGAATCAGGCCCTGGAGCGGAGGACCGTGATCGGTCAAGTGCGTTTTCGAGTTCCCGCATGGTGAATGGGGCATTATAACTTTCACGATTCGAGGAGCGGAAGTTAGGTGGCCTAGCCTCCTCCGCCTGTTTGCGGGGGAGGAAGGCAGGGTGGTAATGAGCGGAGCTCGAAACCTGTGCGAAAAAGCGGCCGAAGGCATTGGAGACATCGTCAGGGGCCACAAGGACGTCATTCGCGACCGTCAAGCCAGAAACTGGTGAGTGGATCTTAGTGCCAGATAGCCGGCGCAGGCTACCCCAGACAACAGAAGGAGTAAAACTGTTGAAGGTGCTTGTGAAAGCAGCCCAGCTGGCTTTCTTGCTTTCTTTAATAATACGACGACACTGAGCACGTAATCGTTTATAATTGATACAATTCGCCACTGTAGAGTGGCGTTTAAAGGTGCGTAAAGCGCGTCGACGAGCACGTAAATCGTCTCTACATGCTGCGGACCACCAGGGGACCGGTACGCGACGTGGAGAAGAAGTAGGGTGAGGGATGGAATATTCAGCAGCAGCGAGAATGACTTCCGTGAGGTGTGCGACCTGACTATCTCAGCTTGGGAAGGTTTGATCCTGAAAGGTCGCCCTGGAAGAAAAGAGCCCCCAGTCTGCCTTGGAGATGGTCCAACTAGAGGAGCACAGAGAGGGGGTATGCTGCAGGAGATGGATAACACACGGGAAGTGGTCGCTCGAATATGTATCAGCAAGTGCATACCACTCAAACCGGCGTGCAAGTTGGGGAGTACAGATAGAGAGGTCTAAATGGGAATAGGTGTGAGATGTGTCCGAAAGAAAAGTAGGGGCGCCAGTATTGAGGCAGACAAGATCGAGCTGGTTGAAAAGGTCTGCTAACAAGGAGCCCCTCGGGCAGGATGCTGGAGAGCCCCAAAGAGGATGGTGGGCATTGAAGTCTCCAGTTAACAAAAATGGTGCAGGTAGCTGAGCAATAAGTTGCATCATGTCTGCCCTGGTAACGGCAGATGACGATGGACTGTAAACGGTACAAAAGGAAAATGTAAAAGTGGGGATAGTAATGCGGATGGCAACTGCCTGCAGGCCGGTGTGCAACGTGATGGGATCGTAGTAAATATCATCCCGGACCAGCAACATAACCCCTCCATGAGCTGGGATACCTACCACAGGGGGTAGGTCAAAACGCACAGAGGTGTAGTGTGCCAAGGCAATTTGATCGCATGGGCGTAGCTTCGTTTCCTGGAGGGCTACGACGAGCGGACGGTGCAAGCAGAGCAGCAACTTCAAGTCCTCTCGGTTGGAGCGAATGCTGCGAATATTCCAGTGAATAAGTGCCATCGTAAGAAAAGGAAGATGAAAGAAGGGGTCACCTCGAAGGCCGCTGAGGGCCTGGCTTCGAGCGAGCACTGCCGCCGCTATCAGTAGGCGGACAGTCATCGTCCATTGGGTCTATAGGTTCATCGGCCATCTTGGGAGGATGGCCGGGAGGGGGAGCTTCCTCCGCCGGTGAATGGCCAGATGTTCGGCTACCAGCGGTGCAGCCAGGCGAAACGGATGACGGCCTGGGGCGGCAACCGCTGGGTGGCGCAGGAGAGGAAATGCGCCATGGCGGAGAAGGAGAACTGTGCTTCCTATGAGCCTTCTTCGAAGGACGTTTGGTGGAAGTACCAGTCGAAGGCTGGGAGGTCGAGGTACGTAGGAAGTCTGCACGGGATGGTTCCTTCTTGAAGGCCCGTGCATCTGACTTCGGGGTCTTCGTCTTAGCAGAAGCTGATGAAGGGGCTGGTGTCTGTGGGGTGATGGGAGGAAGACGAGACGTCGACCGCGCGATCTTAGCACTGGCCGAACGGACGACCGTGGTGCTGAAGGTCAGATCGCATGTCTGGGTTGCTACCTCCCGGGTAGTCCGAGGAAAGGCGAGGACAGTACTGTATTTCCCCGCTGGGAGCAGCGTGGGCTTCCTACTAGCCAATAGCTTGCGAGCAGCCGAGGTGGACACTTTCTCTTTGACCCGAATTTCTTGGATACAGCGTTCTTCCTTATAGACAGGACAGTCGCGGGAGGATGCGGCATGGTCACCCTGACAGTTCACACAACGAGGAGACGGAGGTGGACAGTCACCCTCATGGGCATCCCTGCCACAAGTGACACATTTAGCCGCATTGGAACAAGACTGTCGAGTGTGATTGAAACGCTGACACTGGTAGCAGCGCGTAGGTGTCGGGACATAGGGGCGAACAGAAATAACCTCGTAGCCCGCCTTGATGCGCGATGGCAGCTTAACACTATCGAAGGTCAAGAAAAGTGTCCGGGTCGGTACAAGGTCATTGTTGACCTTTTTCATGACCCTATGGACAGCCGTCACGCCCTGCTCAGCGAGGAAAGATTGAATCTCCTCGTCAGCCAATCCGTCGAGGCAGCTAGTATAGACTACACCACGAGACGAATTCAAAGTTCGGTGGGCCTCCACCCGGACAGGGAACGTGTACAGGATGTAACGCCGGAAATGCATATCCTCCTATTTCCATCTATTGTACTATTTTTTCATTGCTTTGTTACCTCAAGATATGACATTTCTGTCTCTTTGTATATTGTAATTGTTTTACTATTTGTATATTTATGCATTTATGTCGATGTATAATTGGTTTGTTTCGTAAATATTATTTGTATTTTTACGCTGGGTCTTGCCTAGGGAAAACTGCTATCGAACGATTACGTCGATAGGTCGTGTGAAGAATCAAAGTGTGTAGGATCTTTGGTAGTGTTAACTCTGCCGCGTGGAGCGCGGGCTGAGCAGAGGGAGTGTGGCGGGAGTAGCGAGTGGAGCAGGTGTGTTGTGTGACGCTCCCGCGAGTTGCCGCGCTTTCGGGGTTTGGCAGCATGTAATTGCGCTCGACTTGCGATGATAGTTTCTGACATGGTGTCGCGGACGGGAAGCATTAGCTGGCGTACATCAAGAGCCCGTTTCGCCTGGTGACCGTGTCGAGAAGAAGGCGCGCCAACATCCAGCTTCTGCAACAGCGACGGCCGACAATGAGTGACTGTCGCCACCTCCTCGATCGACGGCTTCGAACCTTCAATCAACCAACAAGGAAGACTGGAAGCACGTAAAGTTTTAGAACTGTATGGCAGACCTCAGCTTTTAATCTTGTTCCATTTGCCTCGCAAAATTACAGCAACTTAGCATGAACCTTTGTTGCTCATTGTCCCAATTGCATTACCAAGCAGGGTCCCTTCCTTTTCCGGAATGAACCCGAGTGTCGTTGAAATTCAGACGCCAGCATTAAAGTAACATCATTTCACTGCTTTAATCTCAAAGGTATTCATAGCTGGCTTCAATATTCAGATTACACAAGCACAAATTAAGAGTGCGAGCTTTGTTACCGTATTTTAGCTTACCTGTGACTGCAGCTCAGCTTGATACGTACTAAATTTTACTATTGTTAATTGTTCAGAATCATTTAATTCAGGCTCAAAGTTAAATCTCTTCTTTCTAAATTGCGTAGATTCAAGTAGCTTTTGAAATGATTGTTGAGGTAGTCCAAGACTAACCGTATTTTACTGAATTTCGATGTGCTTCAGGAAGAAAGCTCACTAATAACTTCAGTCACTAAATTAACTTTCGATTTTCCGGTTTTATTAATTCTTTTGCTAAATTAAGTCAGGGTGTAGCGAAATTTATTACTTCTGACAAACTTTCAGTTTTCACACTACACGTGTCAACCTTCAGTTGCCACGCTTCTAGTGCTAATTATATGTGTAATAACCTTTCTTTTTCAGTTACTATAGTAATTGTCCTTAGGACTGGCGACCGTGATTTCCCCCAAATCTCAAATACGTAATTACCGCTAGTTAATTGTTAACGTAACGGCTGCACATTTACTTTCTTTATTAACTTTACCCCTTTTCAAAATTAATTTCCACCAGTTTCATTAGCACAGTTCCTTTCATTTAGATGTAACCCTTTCCTCCCTCTTTACCGACAGGTTAACTTCGGTGACGATTGCTTTTCCAAAACTCCCATTAGGTACACGCGGTTTCATTTTTCACTGTCATTAAGGTCGGTAAGTGAGGGGGAGGTTACAAGGAGTGTGGCCCGAAGCAGTTTTTGTGCCTGAAAGGCATTCTCAGTTTCTAGTAATAAGGTACCGTTACGCAACCTGGTACAAGATTTGACAGATCCGGCTATGGCATCTACGCCCTTCTGGATAACGAAAGGGTTGACAGAGGAAAAATCCTTTCCGTCTTCAGATCGAGAAACGACGAGGAACTGTGGGGCAGGCGGTAGTACTTTTGTCACTGGTGGCTGGTCACGTTTCCGTTTTTGGGCAGAAGTCGAGAGAGATGGAGTGAAATCCATTGCAGAGGAATCCCCCATGATTGCCAGCGTCTCCGACGGCGTGCTCCTTCCTTGTGGGTACCCTCTCAGAGGGCACTCCCGCCTTAGGTGAATGTTTACACCTCAGGTCACACCTCCCGAGAAACAGACGGAAGGACCAATCGGCATGGTCAGAAGGTATCAGCTCAGGCAATCACCCCTCCCCGGGCCTGGCCTTTACCAGGGGGTACGCGCGTGCCTTACATGTCTACCCAGGGCGGGGAATTACGCGCTACCCCGTCACCGGCTACGCGTGCGAACGCGTGGGTCGGCCTTCAGGCATGCACAGGGAGGAAGGAAGGAGAGGAAAAAGAAGAGAGAGAGGGAGAAAGAGGACAGACTGTCTCAAACGCCGAGGCGGAGACCAGAGAAGGCAAGGAGAAGGCAATGAGAAGGCAAGGAGAAGAAGGCAATGAGAAGGCAAGGAGAAAAAGGCAATGAGAAGGCTAGGAGAAGAAGGCAATGAGAAGGCTAGGAGAAGAAGGCAATGAGAAGGCTAGGAGAAGTCAAGGGAAAGAGTAAGGAAGACAGTGAGGTGGAGAAGAGCAAAGAAAGGAACCAACAAAAGGAAGGAAGAAACGAGAAGTGAAAAACCAAAAAGACCACGATTATAGGTCGTGGAACCGTCCGTCTCCGGACGCAGGCGCCAACTACCCCCGTGAGGGGGATGGACTCCTTTTAGTCGCCTCTTACGACAGGCAGGAATACCTCGGGCCTATTCTAATCCCCGGACCCGCAGGGGGGGGGGAATGTGCTTATGTTCCATAATCTAAGTTTTAGTTCAACCTCCATCATGTGACCACGTGAGGGGAAACGTATATGCCTGCCAAAAACTCGATTCACTGTAAGTAATCAGTTATGCATTTAAAACAAAACTTAATCATTCTAGATTCCACCGAAAATGCCTTCAAGTAAAAGGCGAAACTCGTCTTGAACCAATGAAGTACACTCGATAAAGAAAAAAAACGTTTGTTACTTACCAAAGGAAATAATCAATAGCTGTAGATACTTAGCAAATTACATCTTATGACATACCAGCAAATTAGTTTCTGTTTAACTTCTCATTCCACAAACTATTAAATGCTGTTTAAAAAAAAATCATCTATCCCTTCTGAAAAACTGTAGTTTCTTTCGTATCTCGGTAGATAAACAGATTTGGATATTTATCATGCGACGAAATACGTGACATTTTACAAGTTATCGTTTGAAAAAAAAAAAGCTTTTAGATTTCTTGAACCGTTTCCGAAATTTGCAGTTGATACAACCACATGGTTTACAACGAGCAGGACGAAGTATCGGTCGCGCCGCGAGCGACCTGCGCGCGGTCACCGCACAGCCCGTCCGCCGACGTATCACTCAATATCTCGAGAACGGTGATAGCTATCGTTCTGCTCTCAGCTTTGAAAGCAATTTCGAAATGTTGACTAAATTTCATACGCAATAATGCTTTACCTAAAATGAACTGTACGCAAAGTCCACGCAATGCGTTTTTACCTCTGCACACTCATTAAAATTTCGTGTAAAGGTTTACGTAAATGCGATACAGCAAGTAACCACGACGAATATCGGAAAGAAATTCCGCCCTTTATCGAGAGAAGATATCAGGCTGTAACATGCCCAAGAATCAAATTTTTCTACCGAATAGTTTCCTTGGAATCGGATGATAAGTATTTCATAGCTGCCGCCGCGTCCGCGCTAGCGGTTCGGCGTAAGTTCTTGTGGCCCGGAGTTGCGTACCTGACGTCACGCTCAGCGCGGTCTGTGATTGGCGGCGCGCACCTGGGGCGCGTCACGCGGCAGCGGAAGCGGTTCGACATGGTCAAACCGCGACGCAGAGCCCGCCGCGCCGTGCCGCTGACGCCGTTTCTATGGCAACTACGCCGCTGACGCGCGGTAGCCCTAGTGGGAACCGCGACGCTCCACGTGTTCACGAGACGGCCTCAGCGGAAGCGGCAGCAACGTCGGCCGCCGCCACGGAGAGCCCAGCGGCTCCCCCACCCCATGCGCCCGTCCCTGCCCCGGCCGTCGCAGGTAGCGCGGGAGAGAAACGCCAGCTGAGCTCCGACTCTGAGGGCGAAAGCACAGTGGAGACCGACGCAGCCCTGGCCCCCACCCCCTCCCCCTCCCCGCCACCCGGCGGCCGAGGATCGCGGAGGTCAGCGCCCCCGCCCAGCCGACAGCTGCGCCTGCCCACAGCCCTGCCGCCCAGGCCGGGCCCAGCGCCGACGCCGCCAAGCCGTACAGCGAGATGCGTGTGCTCGCCATCAAAAAGCAAGTCACGAAACTGGCCCGCATTCTGAAGGAATCAGAAGACGAGCCCAAAGAAAACAACGTGGACGTCCCGGCCGCGGGCAAATCCAAAAAGCGCCGGAGCAAGCGGCGAAGTCTCAGCCGCGAAAAAGACGACGACAAGATGGACGTATCTGAAGCAGAGGAGTCAGATACGGCATCCGCAACCAAAAAGGCTACAACCCCTAAAGCAGAGGACGTAGTACTACGGCCGGAACGGCCACAGCACTCCACAGACCCGCCTCCACAAAGCGAGTAAATGCAACAGGGTTCGGGCTCAGTATATAGTGTAATTACGTGTAACGTGAACCGAATGACCGCCGTACTAAAATTAGACGCACTAACTGACTTCCTGCAGCACAAAGCCCCAGACGTGGCTATGTTACAGGAGGTGGTCACGACGGCTATAGAACAGGTACCGGGATACGAAGTCATCTGCAACATCGACGCAGAAACTCGCTGCGGAACTGCCACACTAATCAGGCACGGCCTCGAATTTGGCGATGTGAAAATGATGCCCGACGGACGCGGAATAGCGGTAAAGGTGGAAGACACTGATTTTGTAAACATTTACGCTCCGTCGGGAACAGAAAATAACATGCCAGGAGCAAATTTTACAACGAGGACATCTCCGAGCTACTAGTTCACAGCAACAACGTCGTGCTGGCAGGTGACTTCAACTGCGTAATTTCACCCGAAGACCAGATCCCGGTACCCAACTTGTGCGCCGAACTGCAGGATTTAGTTATGCGTCTACAATTAGTAGACATCTGGCGTCTACTACACCAAAACCACACAGTGTTCACGTACTTGTATAACTGCGGCAGAAGCAGAATCGATAGAGTGTACATAAGCAGAGAGATGGCCGCCTCCGTCACACAAGTAGAAGTCTGCCCTGTGATCTTCTCAGACCACTGTGCCTATCAGTGCAAACTCCGTCTACCGAGAAGCAAGCTTCCAGCAGGAAGAGGAACGTGGAAGCTAAACACAAGCCACCTCACGGACGCGAAGCTAAAGCAGGAAATTGCCGACACGATCCAGGCATGCAGACAGCGGAGAGGCGAGTACAATTCCACTACTGAGTGGTGGGTAGAACACGCCAAACCGCAAGTAAGACGGGAACTCCTAAGGCACAGCGCTGAGAAGGCTTTCTGGAAAAGAAACACGGCAGACTTCTACACTAGATGTCTACGAGACGCAATGGACGCCCCCGCGGACGACGAACTGTTTCTGCCGCGGATAAGAAGACTCGAGGCACGTATACTGAGCCTGAAAAAGAGAAAATGAGAGGAGACATCGCCCGTAGCCAGACAAACGGCGAAATCGAGGATGAACCTGCCACGCTGCACCACCTGCACAGGGAAAGAGAGAGGGCTAATAGCAAACAAATAAGGCAACTCGTCGACAAGGACGGGAACAGCTTAACGACGAAGGAAGACATCATGAGCCACGTAGAAGACCATTTCAACGACCTGTTCCGAGGAGAAGAAAACGACGACGGAGAAATGGAGAGGATCCTGCAAGAGACCCGTCGGATCCTTACCAACGCAGACCGGGCACTACTGAACGAAAACGTCACAGACGATGATGTGAAAGCCGCCATCAAAGACAGCAGCACCAGGCGCAGACGGAATCCCAGCAGAATTCTACACTGCGCTCTGGGGCACAGTCGGCGGAATACTCACCGGAATAGTAAATGAAGTTCTCAACGGGACAGAATTGGCTTCAAAATTCCTGCAAGGGTCGGTGATTCTGCTCCCCAAAACGAAGGCAGCCAACAAAATCGAAGACTTTCGGCCAATAACCCTTCTAAATTCAGACTACAAAATAGCAGCAAAGTGCCTGGCTGCAAACATCAAGGTCGCGCTACAGAAAGCTATTAGCCCATGGCAAACCTGTGCAGTGCTTGGCAGGAACATCTTCGACATACAGGGACATCATAGCCCAGGCAGCAACAACGAGGAGACCCGCAGCCGTAATCTCTGTCGACTTCCACAAGGCTTTCGACAGGATCAGTCACCGGTACCTGCTGAAAACCATCGCACGCCTCGGATTCGGACCAAAATTCGGAAGAACAATCAGGAACGTCATCACAAATGCCACCTCAAAAGTAAAAATAAACGGATGGACTTCCAAGTCAATAAGACTGGGAAGATCCGTCAGGCAAGGATGTCCATTTTCGATGGCACTTTTCACAATAGCCCTCGACCCACTACTACGAAAACTAACAGCCGAAATCGGAGGATACACAATGGGTGCAACAAACATCTTATGCACGGCCTATGCCGACGACGTGGGCATATTCATCCAAAACGAAGAAGAGCTAGAAATAATCCAGCCTATCATGGAATTCTTCGAAAAGGCTTCAGGCGCCAAAACGAATCCGAGGAAGACAGCGCTACTACCAATAGGCAGCGGCATACTGCGACCAGCGAGCCAGTGGTACCGAGTGACAAACAACCATAGGGCACTCTGAGTGGAACTACAGCAGTGCCCTCTGAAAATGGCAGCACAAAACTGGCGCAGCGTCTTTAACACGACGAGAGGGCTCGTGAGGACGCACGCGAACCGGAACCTGACGCTGAGCCAAAGAGTGCAGCTGGTAAACGAAACGATCCTGTCTAATGCGTGGTACATGGCCCAAATACTATGTGCTCCGACAGAAATTGCGCGAGCGATAGGAGGCGCGGCGTACTACCTGCTGTGGAGGCGGGAAATCTTCAAGGTCTCCCAGGCGACGTGTTTCCTGTCACGGGACGAAGGCGGACTCGGTCTGACTGACGTAAAAACAAAATGCGCGGCACTGCTCCTACACCGTGCGATGAAAATGGAGCACCAGAATAACAACAGCATAACGTCCAGTCTGATCAACGAATATAAACCGGAATCTGAAGAGGCTCCTGTAGACACTACGCACATACCATTCAAGTTGCGGCACATAAAACAGATGGCAATCGACAAGAGTTAGATTACCGCGGTCCTTGCCAACCCACAACTTATAACTGCGAGAAAGATCTACAGAGCTCTGAGGGGGAAGGCAAGCAAGTCCAAAATAGAGACGAGACTTCCAGATCACGACTGGCCGCAGGTCTGGAAGAACGTCTCTGAACGGACACTTCCTGAGCACGTCAGGGACACGTGGTATAAAATCATCCACCAAACAGTGCCGACAAATGAAAAACTGGCACGCATAAAAATGCGGGAATCCCCAAACTGCCAACTCTGCAACCAGACCGACACCATCGAGCATCGTTTTGGCTGCAGAGAGCGCGGGGAAATATGGGCGACAGCGAGAAGAATGATCGCCCACATCAACAGAACCGACGAGAGGGCGATACGTGTCTCAGCTGTCACTGTTCCGGACGAGAAGCCTTTCCCCAATGCGAAACGCCTGGCCACAATGTGGGTCACCGCCATGACAGCACACGCCATCGTCTCCAAACGGCAGACCGGCAAGGCGCAGTTCCTCACGGACCTGTGGGAGGAACACAGGAGGGCCAAACAACGCTCCAAGTACCGAGAGACCTTCCAGAACTTCCTGCAGGTCCCGCTGGACGCCGCCCTCCGAGACACCTTCAACACGACGTGACCGACGCCCTCCCACAACACCCACACCCCAGTCGCTGAGGACGTCGCCCACCAATCCCTCCAAAGCCCCGACGGCAAGAGTGGTGCAGCGTGGAAAGCGCTCTACGAAAATGTGCACAAAGTGAAAGTGGGTACGTGTAGCAGTGCCAAAGTGAGAGTGACGTGTGCCAATCATAGCCATACAGTGTCCAGTGCCCAATAGCCAAATAAAGCAGGCAAAAGGAAATCATCAGTTATTAATTCAGTGCAAAGGATACAAAGACGTGTTGCAAGATAACAGCGAAATGTCGAACAGTGTATTTCATGTAATTAATATGTTCTCTCGCTATCTCCATATAAGGTACGTCTTTTTTTTCTCTTTTCGATAATGTTTTTGTTGTTTTTGTTTTTTGTTGTGTTTATTCTTGCGATGTATCAGTGTGTATAGATATAGTTATATACATATATAAATTTCGGCGCATCATGTGCCTAAACGTTGCATGCCCCTTTGCGATTTATCATAATTTTAACATTAGACATTCTTTGCCCCAAAATTCCGTAAAACTGTTGCGTCCACTCTCACACAGTACACTAATAACTTCCCCTTTCATCAATTTATTCACATAGATGTTCTGGTCCATATTCTCCTTTCGCCTTTGGCAAACATATAGCGAACATGCCAAATTAGGTGTATTCAAATACCATACGGGAAAAAAATAATTTAAATTCAATTTAAAAAAAATTAATCAAAGTAATGCAGTTTTTGTAATTTAAAAAAGAGCCATAAACAATTCAAGGGAAAAATGTACCTGAAGGACACGCAGTGAATGAAAGTGTTTTAACTCAACCAAGAGACTACTAAAAGAACAATCAGAACAGAAAACGAGAAAATAGACCATTTCATGTAAAGATTTGTAATTGTTAAAAATTGTAAATAAAAGTTTATATACGTTACAAAAAAAAGGTGCTGTTGGCTCTATCTCATTTTTTCCTTTTTACGTCGCTACACCTGCCAGCCCTCTTTTCATACTAACTCAGGTGTTTTTTTTTTTTTTTTTTTTTGTGGTTTTAGGGCGCACAACTTCAATGGTCATTAGCGCCCTGACTACTCTAAAAATGCACCGCGAGCCACAAGTTGACAACAACAACTAAAAGGAAAAACACAATAAAAGACAGACTGACAGGCATAGGATTAAAAAACTTCATCAAATGTCCTTAGCAAGGTGTGTCAAATTGATAAAACAAAGAACACGAGCAGCTGCTCGTGGGTCATCCGCTAAAACGGCATCGAAAGTAATAGGCAGGTTAAGATCGAGGCGCAGTTGGTTAAGATCGGGACAGGACATTAAAATGTGTCTAACCGTCAGCAAGTGCCCACATGGGCAGAACGGCGCCGGCGCAGCCGTCAGCAGATGGCGATGGCTGAACCGGCAGTGTCCAATCCTTAACCTTGCTAAAACGACCTCCTCCCGCCGAGAAGGGCGTGAGGAGGACGTCCAAGCCACGGGAAGAGGTTTTAAGGCCCGAAGCTTGTTGTCGGTAAGTGCAGCCCAATCGGCATGCCACAGCGACACAACGCGCCGACAAATGACCCTGCTAAGATCGGACGAAGGGACACAACAAGAAGCTGTCCGAGGCTGGAGGACCGCAGCCTTGGCCGCGGCATCTGCAGCTTCGTTCCCAGGGATACCGACATGGCCAGGAACCCACATAAAGCTAACCGGCGGACCGACGTCCACCAGCCGCTGAAGAGAGCGTTGGATCCGGTGTACGAAAGGGTGAACCGGGTACGGATCACTGAGGCTCTGGATGGCGCTCAGGGAATCTGAGCAGATGACATAAGCAGAATGTCGGTGGCGGCAGATGTAAAGAACAGCCTGGTAGAGGGCAAAGAGCTCAGCTGTGAAGACCGAACAATGGTCATGGAGCCGGTATTGGAAACTTTGTGCCCCGACTATAAAGGAACACCCAACCCCGTCATTGGTCTTAGAGCCATCTGTATAAATGAAAGTCATGGTGATGAACTTCGAACGAAGTTCCAAAAAACGGGAGTGGTAGACCGAACTGGGGGTGACCTCTTTTGGGAGCGAGCTGAGGTCAAGGTGAACGCGGACCTGAGCCTGGAGCCAAGGTGGCGTGTGGCTCTCGCCCACTCGAAAGGTTGCAGGGAGTGAAAAATGAAGGTGTTGAAGGAGGCGACGAAAGCGAACTCCAGGGGGTAGCAGGGCAGAGACATACAACCCGTATTGACGGTCGAGAGAGTCGTCAAAAAAGGAACGATAAGACGGATGGTCGGGCATTGACAGTAGCCGACAGGCATACCGACAAAGCAGTATATCGCGCCGGTAAGTGAGCGGCAATTCGCCAGCGTCAGCATGAAGACTCTCTACGGGACTGGTATAAAATGCTCCGATCGCAAGTCGTAAACCCCGATGTTGTATGGAGTTGAGGCGGCGTAAGATGGATGGCCGTGCAGAGGAGTATACAAAGCTCCCATAATCCAGCTTGGAGCGGACGATCGACCGATATAGACGAAGTAGGACGGTTCGATCCGCTCCCCACGACATACCACTGAGAACACGGAGGACATTTAAAGAACGGGTACAACGGGCGGCCAAATATGACACATGTGGAGACCAGCTAAGTTTCCTGTCAAAGGTAAGGCCTAAAAATTTGGTTGTCTCCACGATTGGGAGAGCAACGGGACCAAGTCGTAAGGACGGTGGGAGAAACTCTTTGTAGCGCCAGAAGTTAATACAGACCGTCTTCTCGGCAGAAAAACGGAAGCCATTGGCGACACTCCAGGAGTAAAGACGGTCAAGAGAACGCTGAAGACAGCGCTCCAGGACACGTGTACGCTGCGCGCTGCAATAGATGGTAAAATCGTCCACAAAAAGGGAGCCTGATACATCAGCTGGGAGGCAATCCATTATTGGATTGATCGCGATGGCGAACAGAGCGACGCTCAAAACTGAGCCCTGTGGCACCCCATTCTCCTGGCGAAAGGTGTCTGACAGGACAGAACCCACACGTACCCTGAACTGTCGATCCATTAAAAAGGAACGAATAAAAAGAGGGAGGCGACCGCGAAGGCCCCATGTATGCATGGTGCGGAGAATGCCCGCCCTCCAACAGGTGTCGTAAGCCTTCTCCAAATCAAAGAACACAGCCGCGGTCGGGCGCTTCCGCAAGAAGTTATTCATAATGAAGGTCGACAAGGTAACCAGATGGTCAACAGCAGAGCGGCGCCTACGAAATCCACATTGTACATTTGTAAGTAGGCGTCGAGACTCAAGCAGCCAAACCAATCGAGAGTTAACCATTCGCTCCATCACTTTACAGACACAGCTGGTAAGTGAGATAGGTCGATAACTGGAAGGCAAGTGCTTGTCCTTCCCCGGCTTAGGAATCGGGACAACAATAGACTCGCGCCAGCATGCGGGAACATGTCCCTCAATCCAGATGCGATTGTATGTACGAAGAAGAAAACCTTTACCCGCAGGAGAAAGGTTCTTCAGCATCTGAATGTGAATAGAATCAGGCCCTGGAGCGGAGGACCGTGATCGGCCAAGTGCGGTTTCGAGTTCCCGCATGGTGAATGGGGCATTATAACTTTCACAATTCGAGGAGCAAAAGTCAGGTGGCCTAGCCTCCTCTGCCTGTTTGCGGGGGAGGAAGGCAGGGTGGTAATGAGCGGAGCTCGAAACCTCGGCGAAAAAGCGGCCGAAGGCATTGGAGACAGCCTCAGGGGCCACAAGGACTTCATTCGCGACCTTCAAGCCAGAAACTGGGGAGTGGACCTTAGTGCCAGATAGCCGGCGCAGGCTACCCCAGACAACAGAAGAAGGAGTAAAACTGTTGAAGGTGCTTGTGAAAGCAGCCCAGCTGGCTTTCTTGCTTTCGTTAATAATACGACGACACTGAGCACGTAATCGTTTATAATTAATACAATTCGCCACTGTAGGGTGGCGTTTAAAGGTGCGTAAAGCACGTCGACGAGCACGTAAAGCGTCTCTACATGCTGCAGTCCACCAGGGGACCGGTACGCGACGTGGAGAAGAAGTAGGGTGAGGGATGGAATATTCAGCAGCAGCGAGAATGACTTCCGTGAGGTGTGCGACCTGACGATCGCAGCTTGTGAAGGTTTGATCCTGAAAGGTCGCCCTGGAAGAAAAGAGCCCCCAGTCTGCCTTGGAGATGGTCCAACTAGAGGAGCACGGAGAGGGAGTATGCTGCAGGAGATGGATAACACACGGGAAGTGGTCGCTCGAATATGTATCAGCAAGTGCATACCACTCAAACCGGCGTGCAAGTTGGGGAGTACATATAGAGAGGTCTAAATGGGAATAGGTATGAGATGTGTCCGAAAGAAAAGTAGGGGCGCCAGTATTAAGGCAGACAAGATTGAGCTGGTTGAAAAGGTCTGCTAACAAGGAGCCCCTCGGGCAGGAGGCTGGAGAACCCCAAAGGGGATGGTGGGCATTGAAGTCTCCAGTTAACAAAAACGGTGCAGGTAGCTGAGCAATAAGTTGCATCATGTCTGCCCTGGTAACGGCAGATGACGATGGAGTGTAAACGGTACAAAAGGAAAACGTAAAAGTGGGGAGAGTAATGCGGATGGCAACTGCCTGCAGGCCGGTGTGCAACGTGATGGGATCGTAGTAAATATCATCCCGGACCAGCAACATAACCCCTCCATGAGCTGGGATACCTACCGTAGGGGGTAGGTCAAAACGCACAGAGGTGTAGTGTGCCAAGGCAATGTGATCGCATGGGCGTAGCTTCGTTTCCTGGAGGGCTACGACGAGCGGACGATGCAAGCGGAGCAGCAACTTCAAGTCCTCTCGGTTGGAGCGAATGCTGCGAATATTCCAGTGAATAAGTACCATCGTAAGATAAGGAAGATGAGAGAAGGGGTCACCTCGAAGGCCGCTTAGGGCCTGGCTTCGAGCGAGCACTGCCGCCGCTATCAGTAGGCGGACAGTCATCGTCCATGGGGTCTATAGGGTCATCGGCCATCTCAGGAGGATGGCCGGGAGGGGGAGCTTCCTCCGCCGGTGAACGGCCAGATGTACGGCTACCGGCGGTGCGGCCAGGCGAAACGGATGACGGCCTGGGGCGGCAACCGTTGGGTGGCGCAGGAGAAGAGATGCGCCGTGGCGGGGAAGGAGAACTGTGCTTCCTATGCGCCTTTTTGGAAGGACGTTTGGTGGAAGTATCGGTCGAAGGCTGGGAGGTCGAGGGACGGAGGAAGTCTGCACGGGATGGTTCCTTCTTGAAGGACCGTGCATCTGACTTCGGTGTCTTCGACTTAGCAGAAGCTGAGGAAGTGGCTGGTGTCTGTGGTGTGATGGGAGGAAGAGGAGACGTCGACCGCGCGATCTTAGCACTGGCCGAACGGACGACCGTGGTGCTGAAGGTCAGATCGCATGTCTGGGTTGCGACCTCCCGGGTAGTCCGAGGAGAGGCGAGGACAGTACTATATTTCCCCGCTGGGAGCAGCGTGGGCTTCCTACTAGCCAATAGCTTGCGAGCAGCCGAGGTTGACACTTTCTCTTTGACACGAATTTCTTGGATGTAACGTTCGTCCTTATAGACAGGACAGTCGCGGGAGGATGCGGCATGGTCACCCTGACAGTTCACACAATGAGGAGACGGAGGTGGACAGTCACCCTCATGGGCATCCCTGCCACAATTGACACATTTAGCCGCATTGGAACAAGACTGTCGAGTGTGATTGAAACGCTGACACTGGTAGCAGCGCGTAGGTGTCGGGACATAGGGGCGAACAGAAATAACCTCGTAGCCCGCCTTGATGCGCGATGGCAGCTTAACACTATCGAAGGTCAAGAAGAGTGTCCGGGTCGGTACAAGGTCGTTGTTGACCTTTTTCATGACCCGATGGACAGCCGTCACGCCCTGCTCAGCGAGGAAAGATTGAAGCTCCTCGTCAGTCAATCCGTCGAGGGAGCTAGTATACACTACACCACGAGACGAATTCAAAGTTCGGTGGGCCTCCACCCGGACAGGGAACGTGTACAGGAGGGTGGCCCGAAGCAGTTTTTGTGCCTGAAAGGCATTCTCAGTTTCTAGTAATAAGGTGCCGTTACGCAACCTGGTACAAGATTTGACAGATCCGGCTATGGCATCAACGCCCTTCTGAATAACAAAAGGGTTGACAGAGGAAAAATCCTTTCCGTCCTCAGTGCGAGAAACTACGAGGAACTGTGGGGCAGGCGGTAGTACTTTTGTCACTGTTGGCTGGTCACGTTTCCGTTTTTGGGTCGAAGTCGAAAGCGATGGAGTAGAATCCATTGCGGAGGAATCCCCCATGATTGCCAGCGTCTCCGATGGCGCGCTCCTTCCTTGTGGGGACCCTCTCAGAGGGCACTCCCGCCTTAGGTGAATGTTTACACCTCAGGTCACACCTCCCGAGAAACAGACGGAGGGACCAATCGGCATGGTCAGAAGGTATCAGCTCAGGCAATCACCCCTCCCCGGGCCTGGCCTTTACCAGGGGGTACGCGCGTGCCTTACATGTCTACCCAGGGCGGGGACTTACGCGTTACCCCGTCACCGGCTACGCGTGCGAACGCGTGGGTCGGCCTTCAGACACGCACAGGGAGGAAGGAAGAAGAGGAAAAAGAAGAGAGAGAGGGAGAAAGAGGACAGACTGTCTCAAACGCCGAGGCGGAGACCAGAGAAGGCAAGGAGAAGAAGGCAATGAGAAAAAGGCAATGAGAAGGCAAGGAGAAAAAGGCAATGAGAAGGCAAGGAGAAAAAGGCAATGAGAAGGCAAGGAGAAAAAGGCAATGAGAAGGCAAGGAGAAAAAGGCAATGAGAAGGCAAGGAGAAAAAGGCAATGAGAAGGCAAGGAGAAAAAGGCAATGAGAAGGCAAGGAGAAAAAGGCAATGAGAAGGCAAGGAGAAGGCAAGGAGAAAAAGGCAATGAGAAGGCAAGGAGAAGTCAAGGGAAAGAGTAAGGAAGACAGTGAGGTGGAGAAGAGCAAAGAAAGGGACCAACAAAAGGAAGGAAGAAACGAGAAGTTTAAAACCAAAAAGACCACGATTATAGGTCGTGAAGATCGTCCGTCTCCGGACGAAGGCGCTAACTACCCCCGTGAGGGGGATGGATTCCTTTTAGTCGCCTCTTACGACAGGCAGGAATACCTCGGGCCTATTCTAATCCCCGGACCCGCAGGGGGGCGGAAAGGGAAGGTATGCAGCCCGGAAAGGAAGGAAGGCCACATTAGCTCGGGGTCCCGTGCTCGCTACGCACGTATCCACAAAAGAGTTGTGGACCCCCTGGGGGGTAACTCAGGTGTGACAATGCTTCCTCAAGCATTTTAAACTACTGTATTAAACGTAAGATACGAAATTACAGTAATGATCTCAGTTTGAGCAAGAGTGCACGAAGGAAGAGTGCTAGAACACCTTGAAAATAACAAAACACTACGCATCGACAGACGAGTTCTGAAATACGTCAGGACCTACTGTTTTGTAGCAGTGCGAAATTCCACAAAGTAAAAAAAAAACAAAAAAAAGTAATCTGCCGTTCTCGTCCGCTCACCTAAGTCAAGCAACATCGTCAGTACTTAGATGGGTGAGCGTCTGGGCACCCAGGACGCCTTCAGTTTTTGCTTTTTATCCACTGCCCCTGCCAGCCCTCTTTCCATACCGCCTTTCTGTCGTCACAAAGATACTTCCTTAAGCATTTTCAACGACTGTAACGTCCGTAAGGTACGAAACTGCAGTAATTAACTCAGTCTGAGGGAGAATGTGCTAACCAAGTTTGTCAGGAAGTCTTTGAAAACGACAAAACAGTAGGAATCGGCAGGTATGCTCCGAAATACGTTAGCGCCTATTGTTGTGCAGCGGTGTACAGCTCCAAGCAGCCGCAGCGGAAGCCGCGCCAGCCGACGCCGCCCAGCCGGCAACACCGGCCCCAGCCGTGGCCGCCGCGGTCAGCGCAGGGGAGAAGCGGCACCTGAGCTCCGACTCGGACAACGAGGCCACAACGGAGGCCGAGCCGGCGGCCGCCGCGCCCGCCCAGCCGTCAGCCGAGGCTGCCACTCACGGCAGCCAGCTGGCCGGGCCCAGCGCAGAGGCCACGCCCACCTCGTACACCGAGGCGCGCAAGGTCGCCATCGAGAAGGAGGTGACCAAACTCGCCCGCATCTTGAAGGAGTCCGACGACGAACCGAAGGAGTCGAACGAGCAGCCGCAACCGGCGTCCAAAGCCAAAAGGCGGCGCAACAGACGGCGAAGCCGCAGCAGCAGCTCAAACGACGAGAGGATGGAGACCTCCGGCGGGGAAGCGTCGGACATACCGGCCGCAAATGCGTCGAAACGATTCTCCGAACCGGAGGACGTCGTTCTCCGGCCGGACCGCCCACAGCGAGGACAACTCCCGCCTCCACACAGCGCCTAAATGCAGACACGCTCGTGCTGTAACATCACGTGCAATGTAAATAGGATGAATTCGGTTGTCAAGATAGAAGCCCTCACCGAGTTCCTGCAGCATCGAGCTGCTGATGTAGCAATGCTAGGAGAAGTTGTAACTACCGACATAGAAAAAATACCGGGATTCGCCGTCTTTACGAACATAGACGGAGAGACGAGAACTGGAACTGTGATAATGGTGAGGAATGGGATCGACGTGGAGAACATCGAGACCCTGACTGACGGCCGCGGAATAGCGATCCAAATAGCTCACACGTACTTCGTCAACATCTATGCGCCGTCAGGCACAGAAAACAAGCGGGCCAGAAGCCAGTTCTTTAACGAAGACGTCTGTCGACTCCTTCCACACAACAATGGCAACGTTGTGTTCGGGAGCGACTTCAACTGCGTGGCTGCTCCAGAAGACCAAATCCCGGTACCAGATCTGTGCACGGAGCTGCGGGAACTCTTAAGAAAACTAAAGCTAGACGACTCGTGGCGTATACTATACCCAAACACAACCGAATTCACTTGTTACTACAACCGCGGAAGAAGCAGGATCGACAGGATGTATGTGAACAGGAAGTTGGCCGCCTCTGTATCGCATGTGGAAGTGTGCCCTGTGATCTTCTCCGACCACTGTGCCTACATATGCAAGCTACAGCTGTCAGCGAGGAAAATCTCAGCAGGAAGATCAGTGTGGAAGCTTAATATTCAACACCTTAGTGACGCCAAATTACATCGGGAGATTGCGCACACCATAGAAGAAAGCTTACGGACGCGACAACAGTATCAGTCCACCACACAATGGGGGGTGAACGTGGGAGACCACAAATAAGGAAGACACTGATTAGGCGCAGTGCGGAGAAGGCTTTCTGAAGGAAGAGCACGGCAGACTTTTACGCGCAGTGTCTGAAGGACGCGCTCAACTGTCCTCCAGACGACCACCTGCTTCTCACGCGAGTCAGGGGAATAGAGGCGCGACTACTGAATATCAGGCGTCAACAAATGAAAGGCGTCGTCGTCCGCAGCCAGACCCACGGCGCCACTGAAGATGAACCTGCCACACTGCACCACCTGCATAGAGAGAGGGAGAGGGCACAGAGCAGAGCTATCAGGGAGCTCAGCGACGCACCTGGCCGCAAGATGACAACTAAATGGGACACGATGCGTCACATAGAAGAGCATTTCTCTCGCCTCTTCAAGGGCGATGTACCGGACGATGCAGAAACAGCGAAAATCCTAGATCAAACTCGCAGACAGCTGAATAACGCCAACCGCGCATTGCTGACGGAGGCAGTGTCAGCGGACGAAGTAAGAGCCGTCCCCAAAACCTGCGCCAACGGCAAAGCTCCAGGAGCGGACGGAATACCGTCAGAATTCTACACCACCTGCTGGGACAAAGTAGGTGGAATTATGACGGAAATCGTCAATGAAATATTAAACGGAAAAGAAATACCACCCCCTTCCTGGAAGGGACCATTACCCTGATCCCGAAAACAAAAGCGCCGGAAACAGTAGCAGACTACCGCCCAATAACTCTTCTAAACGCGGACTAGAAGCTAACAGCAAAATGCGTCGTTGAAAATATGAAGCTCTCCCTGAAGAGAGCCATCAGCCAGTGGCAGACATGTGCAGTGTTAGGCAGAAACATCTTCGACGCCGTTTGCACGTACAGAGACGTTATAGCACACGCCGCATCCAACAGAGCGACTGCAGCGATCATTTCTGTAGACTTCCAAAAGGCCTTCGACAGGATCGGTCACCGGTACCTACTGAAGACTTTGACGAGACTACGTTTTGGCCCCAAATTCGCTCAAGTCATTGATAACATATTGACAAATGCCACATCACGAGTGACTGTAAATGGCTGGATATCTGCGCCATATAAAACTGGGGAAATCTGTGAGGCAAGGGTGCCCACCGTCGATGGCACTATTCACAGTAGCCCTCGACCCAGTCCTCAGGAAGCTCGCCGCCACCATCAACAGCTAGAATTTACAGGACGTCAAAGTAACTTGTATGGCATATGCCGATGACTTGAGCATTTTTGTGGACGGAAAGGAGGACATTGACAGTGTCCTCCCAATAATTGAATCCTTTGGAAAGGCATCTGGGGCGAAAACCAACCCTAACAAAACAGTGCTGCTCCCTATAGGGAACGGGAAACAGAAGCCAGACCATGGTACCAGGTGACCGACAAATATAAAGTCCTAGGTGTTCAGCTGCAGGCGTGCCCACTCAAAATGGCCGCAGAGAACTGGCGGAAAATCCTGAACACCACCAGAGGGCTCGTCAGGACCCACGCCAACAGACACCTAACGTTGGATCAGAAAACGCAGCTGATCAACGAAACTATCCTGGCGAAGGCTTGGTACATGGCACAAGTCATAAACGTACCAACAGAAATAGGGAAGTCTATAAGAAGCGCTGTATACTACCTGCTGTGGAGGCGGGAAATTCTCAAAGCGTCGCAAGCCACCAGCACTCTCCCTAGAGAAGAAGGGGGGCTGGGCCTTTTTTTTTTTTTTTTTTGTGGTTTTAGGGCGCAAAACTTCTATGGTCATTAGCGCCCAGCCCGTGACTTAAGACAGTAAAAAACCGAAATTTAAAACCAGCAGCAATGGGAACAAAGTCAGAAAATTGGAGAAACTAAAAATAGAAGACTGCTGAAAAATCCACTACAGAAAGGGGGTGATTGTCCCCAAAAAAAAGCTTCAAATGACTGACGTCATTGCACTGTCACTAATAAACTGTAGAACGCGGTCGGCGGAGCGCGTGTCATCTGCTAAAATCGACGATAGATCAGGCGATAGCTGTAGACGGGAGCGTAACGGATTAAAATAGGGGCATTCAATTAAAAGGTGTCTTACCGTCCACAGCTGAGAGCAGTGGGGACAGAGTGGGGGAGGATCGCCGCTTAAAAGATGTCGATGGCTAAAACGACAATGCCCTATCCGGAGTCTAGCTAAAATTACCTCCTCCCGACGACGCGTTCGGGAGGAAGAGGTCCAAGCGCAAGGAAGGGCTTTCACTTCCCGCAATTTATTACAGGGAAGTGCCGACCAATGGGCATGCCATAATTGAGCAACATGGCGACATAAATCGTTCCGAAGATCGGTGAAGGGAAGCGACTGAATAGCTGGCCGAGGAAGAGAGACTGCGGCCTTGGCCGCTATATCGGCCGCCTCATTCCCACAGATACCAGCGTGTCCCGGGAGCCAGAGGAACGCCACCGAGACGCCCCTCAGGTGAAGCAAGCGCAGACAGTCCTGAATCCGGTGGACCAGAGGGTGCACAGGGTAAAGAGCTTGGAGACTGAGGAGAGAGCTGAGAGAATCTGAGCAGATAACGTACTGTATCCGCTGATGGCGGCGGATGTAGTGGACAGCCTGGAGAACAGCGTAAAGCTCCGCAGTATAAACCGAACACTGGTCGGGAAGCCGAAAGCGATTTGGGGTGTCGCCAACAATATAGGCACTCCCTACACCTAACGATGTTTTCGAGCCGTCGGTGTAAATAAATGTGGCGTCCGTCATTTCTGCACATAGAGCAGCAAATGCCCGACGATAAACAAGTGTAGGGGTACCATCCTTGGGAAATTGACAAAGGTCACGGAGCAGGCAGATCCGGGGACGGAGCCAAGGCGGAGCTGTACCCCAAGTTGTCAAGAAGGTTTTAGGAAAGCGGAAGGAAAGAGAATGGAGCAGTTGACGGAAGCGGACTCCCGGGGGTAGTAGGGAGGAGGGGCGGCCTGCATACCCTACATCAAAGGAGGCGTCGAAAAAAAGGTCGTGGGCTGGATTAGCAGGCATGGAAGACAGACGGCTAGCATAACGACTCAGGAGGACTGCTCGCCGATTGGACAGCGGAGGTTCAGCAGTCTCAGCATAAAGGCTTTCCACAGGGCTACTGTAGAAAGCTCCAGACACTAAACGTAATCCACGGTGGTGGATAGAGTCGAGACGCCGAAGAATAGACGGCCGAGCAGAGGAGTAGACTATGCTTCCATAATCCAATTTCGAGCGCACTAAGGCGCGATAGAGGCGGAGAAGGACCACTCGGTCCGCTCCCCAGGAGGTACCATTCAGGACACGGAGGGTGTTAAGTGATCGCAGACAGCGAGCCGAAAGATAGGAAACGTGGGAGGACCAGCATAGTTTTCTGTCAAACATAAGACCCAAGAATTTAGCGACGTCTGAAAACGGAAGGGTGACAGGACCTAGATGTAAGGAGGGCGGAAGAAACTCCTTACGTCGCCAAAAATTGACACAAACGGTCTTACTGGGTGAAAAACGGAAGCCAGTTTCGATGCTCCACGAGTGGAGGCGATCGAGACATCCTTGAAGACGTCGTTCAAGAAGGCTGGTCCGTTGAGAGCTGTAGTAGATCGCAAAATCGTCCACAAAGAGGGAGCCCGAGACATCAGGAGGGAGACAATCCATAATTGGATTTATGGCGATGGCAAACAGTACAACACTCAGCACGGATCCCTGGGGTACCCCGTTTTCTTGGGAGAAAGTACGGGAGAGAGTAGTGTTCACCCGCACCCGAAAAGTGCGCTCTGCCATAAATTCGCGAAGAAAAAGGGGCAGCCGGCCTCGAAAGCCCCAAGAGAACAGTGTGCGGAGGATGCCTGTCCTCCAACAGGTATCGTATGCTCTCTCCAGATCAAAAAATATTGCTACCGTTTGGCGTTGCCGGAGAAAATTGTTCATGATATAAGTGGAGAGAGCGACAAGATGGTCAACTGCACAACGATGCTTCCGAAATCCGCATTGGGCTGGTGTTAAAAGACTGCGGGATTCCAGCCACCAAGCTAAACGGTAATTCACCATACGCTCCAAAACCTTACAGACACTACTCGTGAGAGAAATGGGGCGATAGCTAGAGGGGAGATGTTTGTCCTTTCCAGGTTTCGGAACGGGAACGACAATAGCTTCCCGCCACCGTCTGGGAAAGGTGCTGCCGGTCCAAATTCGATTATAAAGGCGAAGGAGGTAACGCAGACTATGGGTGGATAAATGCAGCAACATTTGGACATGGATACCATCCGGTCCTGGGGCGGAGGAGCGAGAAGATGAGAGGGCATGTTGGAGTTCCCGCATGGAGAAAACAGTATTGTAGCTTTCGTGATTTTGGGAGGAGAAAGCAAGAGGTCGCACTTCCGCTGCACGTTTCTTCGGGAGAAACGCTGGCGGGTAATTTGAAGAGCTCGAAATCTCAGCAAAGTGCTGACCCAACGAGTTAGAAATTGCGACGGGGTCCACGAAGGTATCATGCGCGACAGTGAGCCCAGAAACCGGGGAGAAACTAGGCGCGCCTGAGAACCGTCGAAGCCGACTCCAAACTTCCGAGGAGGGAGTGAAGGTGTTAAATGAGCTAATAAAGAATTTCCAGCTTGCCTTCTTGCTATCGCGGATGACGCGACGGCATCGCGCACGGAGCTGCTTATAGCGGATACAGTTGGCCAAAGTAGGATGGTGACGGAAAATGCGAAGAGCACGTCGCCGCTCACGTATTGCGTCACGGCATGCCTCGTTCCACCACGGAACTGGGGGGCGCCGGGGCAATTCGGAGGTGCGTGGTATTGAACGTTCCGCAGCTGTAAGGATAACGTCGGTAATGTGTGTGACCTCATCGTCGACGCTGGGAAAGCGACGGTCATCGAATGTCGCGAGAGACGAAAAAAGTGTCCAATCGGCTTGGGCAAACTTCCAGCGTCGCGGGCGCATATATGGCAGTTGAGGCTGCAGTCTGAGGACACATGGAAAGTGGTCACTCGAGTGTGTATCATCAAGGGCGAACCATTCGAAGCGCCGAGCTAGCGGAACAGTACCGACCGCAAGGTCCAAATGAGATAAGGTTGTCGTGGAGGCAGACAAAAATGTGGGGACCCCCGTGTTGAGGCAAACTAGATCCGCTTGGTGGAAGACGTCTAGCAATACGGAGCCACGTGGACAAGGGTGTGGAGATCCCCAAAGCGGGTGGTGGGCATTGAAGTCCCCAACCAGCAAATAGGGGGGTGGAAGCTGACCAAGAAGATGAAGGAGATCAGCTCGTGCCATTGGTGTGGACGATGGAATGTATACAGTACAAAGAGAGAACGTGTATCCGGAAAGTGAAAGACGGACGGCGACAGCTTGGAAGGAAGTGTTTAAGGGGATTGGGTGATAATGGAGAGTATCACGGAGAAGAATCATGAGTCCTCCATGGGCTGGAGAGCCTTCAACAGAGGGGAGATCATATCGGACAGACTGAAAATGAGGGAGAACAAAGCGGTCATGGGGACGCAGCTTTGTTTCCTGAAGACAGAAGATGACCGGCGAGTAGGAGCGTAAGAGGACCGACAATTCATCCCGATTGGCTCGAATGCCGCGGATATTCCAGTGGATAATGGACATGGGGTGAAAAGAGAATGGAGGAATGTGACCAAAGTTGCTGTCAACTCAAAGACTGCTCGGAGCTAGCAACCGACAGCATGGAATGGCATTCAGCCGAAGGCAGAAGATCCTGATCCATAAGTTGGTCAGGAGCAGTCCCTGCCACCAGCGATCGGCCGGTTGACCGGCCACCAGCAGTGCGCCTCGGCGACACAGAAGATGGCCGAGGGCGATTTCCGCCAGGTGGTGCTGTAGAGGGGGCACGCCTTGGCGGAGAAGGAGAGGAACTGGGTTTCTTTGTAGCCTTCTTGGAATAATGTTGTTTAGAGGAAGGAGGAACCGATGGTTGTGAAGCTGCGGTCCGTAAAAACTCTTCACGAGTATGCTCTTTTTTCGAAGACTTGGCGTCCGACTTTTGGGCTCGAGATGTAGCAGAACCCGACGAAGGGTGAGCCATAGAGTGGGCAGGCGAAAGTGGTGAGGTTGAACGAGCGATCTTTGCGCTGGCCGATCTGACGACCGTGGCACTAAAGGTGAGGTCGCAAGTCTGCGTGGCCGCCTCCTTTGTTGGCCGAGGAGAAGCAAGGACAGTGCTGTATTTTCCTGTCTGAGGCACGGTGGGCTTGCGACTGGCGAATAATTTTCGAGCAGCAAAGGTCGACACCTTTTCCTTCACCCTTATTTCCTGGATGAGCTTCTCATCCTTAAAAACGGGGCAATCTCGAGAGGAAGCAGCGTGGTCACCCATACAGTTGATGCAGCGAGGGGATGGAGGTGGACAAGCACCCTCATGGGCATCCGTGCCACACGTAACACATTTGGCTGGATTGGAACAGGACTGGCTGGTGTGATTGAACCGCTGACATCGATAGCAACGCGTAGGGTTTGGGACGTAAGGGCGAACGGAAATTATCTCATAGCCTGCTTTGATTTTCGATGGGAGTTGAACTGTGTCAAATGTCAAGAAGACAGTACGGGTTGGAATGATGTTCGTGTCAACCCGTTTCATTACTCTATGAACTGCCGTTACGCCCTGGTCAGACAGATAGTGCTGAATTTCTTCGTCAGACAATCCATCGAGGGAGCGTGTATAAACGACTCCACGCGAGGAATTCAAGGTACGGTGCGGTTCCACCCGGACAGGGAAGGTGTGGAGCAGAGAAGTACGCAGCAATTTTTGTGACTGGAGGGCACTGTGTGTTTCTAACAACAGGGTGCCATTCCGTAATCTGGAACAAGACTTTACAGGACCTGCTATTGCGTCGACTCCTTTCTGAATAATGAAAGGGTTGACCGTGGAGAAGTCGTGACCTTCATCAGACCGAGAAACAACAAGGAACTGTGGCAACGATGGAAGAATCGTCTGTGGCTGAGACTCAGTATGCTTACGTTTGTGACTAGACTTAGTGGAAGGTGAGGAAACCATTGCGGAAGAATCCCCCATGATTACCGGCGTCTCCGATGGCGCGCTCCTCCCTTGTGGGGGCCCTCTCTGAGGGCACTCCCGCCTTAGGTGATTGTTCACACCTCAGGTCACACCTCCCGACAAACGGACGGAGGGACCAATCGGCATTTTCGGAAGGTATCAGCTCGGGTAATCACCCCTCCCTGGGCCTGGCCGTTACCAGGGGGTACGTACGTGTCCTACCTGTCTACCCGGGGCGGGGAATTACGCGTTACCCCGTCACTGGCTACGCACGAAGGGCGTGGGTCGGCCTTCAGACACGCACAGGGAGGAAGAAAAAGAAAGGGAAGGGAAGGAAGAGAAGTCTCAAACGCCGCAGCGGAGAAAAGAGAAAGAGAAGAGGTAAGGAAAAGAAAAGGACAAAGGAAGGAAAAAGACAGAAGGACAAAGGAAGGAAGAAGACATAAAAGCAAGGAAGGCAAGAAATGCAGTACATTTACGAGCGTCCGTCTCCGGACGTAGGCACAAACCATACTCCCAGATGGGGAGAAAGAGAAGGAAAGAGCCAGAGGTGAGGGGAGGAGGGGCGAAGATAGGGATGGGGAAGGACGCGGAATGGGAAGGTATGCAGCCCGGAAAGGAAGGAAGGCCACATTAGCTCGGGGTCCCGTGCTCGCTACGCACGTATCCACAAAAGAGTTGTGGACCCCCTGGGGGGGGGGGGGGGGGCTGGGCCTGATAGACGTCACGACAAAATGCGCGGCACTGTTGCTCCATCGAGCTCTACAAATGGAGGACAGAAGTGTAGACTGTACCACGTCGTCTCTACTGAAGGAACACAGACCCGACTCCGGGGAAGTGCCGGTAGACGTCAGTAGAATACCCTACAAGATGCGCTACTTGAAGCTAATAATAATGGACAGTAGCTACATCACATCCACTCTAGCAGTGAAGGAGATGAGAACTGCAGCGAAAATCTATCGCGCACTGAGAGGCAAACAAGGAAGAAGCAGAACAGAGACGAATCTTCCAGGACACGACTGGCCACAAGTCTGGAAGAATCTCTCCGAAAAAGCTATACCTCCAGAAGCTAGAGACACGTGGTACAAAGTCGTACACAAAGCGATCCCCACAAACGAGCGCTTAGCACGTATCGGCATGCGCGAGTCGCCGCACTGCGAAGCGTGCAACGAGATCGACACTGTGGAACACCGCTTCACATGTCCGACAAGTCAGGTGATATGGGAGACATGCAGGAAAATGGTGGCACTCATGAACAGGGCGGACCACCGAACTATAGAAGCCACAGCCCTCACGATCCCGGCTGCAAAATGTTTCCCAAGACCCAAACGCGTCGCGACCATGTGGACGTTCGCGATGACAGCGCACGCCATAATCGCAAAAAAACAAACGGACGGAGTGCAGTTCCTCACCGATCTCTGGGAGGAACACAAGCGAGCCAAGCGGAAAAACAACTACAGGCAGACGTTCCAGAACTACCTACAGATAGCGCTGGACGCCGCCTTCAAGGACGCCCTCCGTCCCCACACGTCGCCGCCGTCACCACCACCACCACCACCACCACCACCACCACCACCACGCCCTCCTCAGCCCTCCACCACTCCCAAAGTGTTTGTGTGTTAAAAGTGAGTGCGGTGAAAATTTTGTGCAGTGCTACTACAGTGTCCTCAAATGCAAATAGTGAGACACGACGATTGATCTCGTCGTCTCAATGGGAAAATAAAGTGCAAATATCATTGGATGTGTGCTACGGCTACACGTATAGTGCATACCCAGATAGCGTGCATACAAATCTGGGAAACATCTCTCGCTACGTCTAAGATGATTTATGTGAGTACATTGACAAAACAAACATCTCGTTGCAATTCTTATCAAATCACTAAGCTGACCTAGAATATGTTTGTCCACTTATTCAATGTTTTTTTAACGTCTCAAATGTGTTCCTTCTCTCTCTCTCTCTCTCTCTCTCTCTCTCTCCATCTCGTAGACACCTCGCTATATATATATATATATATATATATATATATATATATATATATATAAAAGAAACGCTACAATAGTTGTAACATGCCACACCATGGCACCAGACCAATAACTCTCCCTAAAGAAGTTATTGAATTAACAACCCGTAAAATTAACAAAAACGCAAACAAAACTGAAAAGAATGTAAATCTGAATGTCCCTCTGACTTACACAACTAAAGAACTAGAACTAAACAAAATCAGGGCAACGTTGTGAATCAATCTGCAAACGAACAATATAACGAAACAGACAATCTCAACAAACTTACGTATCAGAAAATCGATGTCAACAAAAGAGAAGTAAAAGACTCGATAACTAACGGAAATAGTAATTGAAAAGTTCCTTTTAAGTCATCACTGTGTTTGTTATCCTGCAAATAAAAGTTTATTACGTTAAAAAAAGGTGCTGTTGACTCCCTCTAATGTTTTTCCTTTTTACGTCGCTACACCTGCCAGCCCTGTTTTCATACTAACTTTCAGGTGTGAAAGATGCTTCCACAAGGATTTTAAACTTCTGTATTAAACGTAAGATACGAAATTACAGTGAAGAACTCAGTTTGAGCAACAATGCGCGAAGGAAGAGTGCTAGGAATTCCTTGAAAATAACGAAACCCTACCAATCGACAGATGTGTTCTGAAATACGTCAGAGCAGAGCCTACCGTTTTCTAGCAGTGACAATCTCCACCTCCGTTTAAACCGAATCAAATCTAAGATCCTCAGCATACATACGAAAAAGGTCAAAGGAATCGCGGTCCGAAGTAGCCCCTTGTGCGCCCTGGACGACGGAGAACCGCCGTCCTGTCAAGATGGACTGGCACGACGTCAGGCGAGCGCCTCACACAGAAAGCAGAGACCGTTCAGCAGCTCGCAGCCCACTGCAGGGCCTCGTTAAGGGAGGCTGAGGCTGATGAAACGGCGCTAAAGTACGTGTTGTATGAGCCTCACACTGACAGTTCATACCGCGAACAACTGAGAGCGGAGGTGACAGTACCCATCAACAAATACATCAACTATAGGCACACTGGGGAAATACGGAAGCGTCCGATCCCGCCCGTCTGCTTTGACCCATGACGTCACAAATATGGCGGAAACGACCATAAACCTCGATTCCAATATGGCGCATATAAAGTCGTTACGTACACATTATGAGGACGAAAATAAATCGAAAAACAAAGATACACACGTTCCACAGAAAGCCTAATGACACTAACGGGACAAGCGTGGGAAATGGGTGGTTTTTGGGTGGGGGCAAACTAAATATAAAGAAATTTAGACACCCACCCCCATACAAAACCACACAAAACGACGAAAAAAACCGACATCACAAAACTCCCCAAATACCACTAAACACAATATCATCTGGAATCGGACGCTTCCCTTGACCTATATAGCTCAAAAACATCTCCCGATACAGCCACACGTTGGGATCGAACACTTCCCTTGCCCTGTTATCCTTACAACATCTCCACATACAGCCGTCCCTGGTCTGAGACGCCGGAACTTGAAGTAAGCCTCATTTCTTCACAGCATACTGAACACTTCACGCCTTCATCCAAAAATTCGAATAGTTGAAGAAATTTTATTAGAGACAACGCACTGTCCCCCATCATAGCCGACAACCGAAAACTGTTGACCCTGTCAGTCATATCCATACCTACCAAAGACGTAAAAAAAGCAATTTACCAAAATTCACACACGACGCCACACTCGCAAACTAAACCAAAAACATCACGTAACACACCACCAGAGAGCACCACCGATTGCATCAAAACGACACCTACAAACACGCCACTCACAAACTAAATTCCGCGCCGTCTTGACGTCTCACACCACAACAGCCTTACGTCACGGGTCAAAGCCAACGGGTGGGATCGGACGCTTCGGTCGACCCCATTCTGGTTATTGTTATCCCAGTTCACATCTCTTCTCTCCCCATGACCTCTCTGATTATTGCCTGCATTATTTCCCCTTGAGCCTGGCCTATAACACATTGCCTGCTCCAACCTCTAAACAAAATCTATAAACTTTTACACACAGTCAGTTGGGCAATGTATGAGTTTCCATTGTAAACTCTCAGGTAACCTCCTCCTTAAATTGGATATTTCTGTTAACACTTCTAATGGTTGATCTAAATGCACTAATTTTTTTCAATTCTTCATGGCAGAATTCCCTCATTGTTTGTCTTCCACTCGGCCCCTTCCCCCCCCCACCCCCCCCCCACCCCCCTATATACTGGTCCATTCAGAAACGCGTTTTGTAACCTGCTCTACTTAGCCTAACTCCAATATCTGTTTAAGAACATTTACTCAAAAACTGCATATGAGGTGAATTGGTCAGAGCATTGATTTGCCCATGTCTGAGCAGAACGCTCTAACAATCCTTTTACAAATTTAATTTTACTACTATCACTCATTCCCTGTATGAAGCAGTCCGTGCATGCTGCAATAAAATCTACAGCATGATATCTGCTTTCCCCTGAAAATGTTTTTCCATTGGGTATCTGCATTATTGCATAACCACCATTACTAGATACACTACACATTTCCAAATTATATATTCTAGTATTTGCCATCTCAAATTCTTGATTATTTTTAGTGGTAGCAGCTACCACTTATTCGATTTCCCTTTTGAGATTGTCAGCTGTGCTGTTCAATTTAGCTACCAGCACAGTCTTCATCTCATCGCTAGCCACTATTTTTGCATCTAAGTTAAATAAGATTTGTCTTGTCACCTCTCTCCTAGCATCATACACCTGTCTTCCTGAATCAATCTCACCCTTCAAATCAGTCCAAACTATCTCAATCCTAGCTAGCAGATTGTGTTGGACTTCATCGATTTTTACAGTTAAGTCCTCCATTTTAGCGTCTAAGTCATTCATTACTTCTTCTTTCAAGCTATTCACGTCAGTTCTTAAATCACCCACCGAGTTTTCTATACCCCCTACTTGGCCCATCAACGACTTTAGCATTTCTATTATGCTAAGTTCAGTCTTCGTGGGCTCTGAGGCTCACTTTCGGCAGAAACTGACCCACAATCAATGGGTGAATTTTTGATTTCTTGATGTAGCATCTTCCAAGGCAAAAGAGCTCAAAAACAAACAAAAACAGATTGAAGCGCCTACTGCACAACTTACCTTGCGGCTGCGACTCCGCCGGCGGCCGGTGTCGCAGGTTGTGCTGCTGGTACGCTGGCTCCGCGGCGCCCGCTGCCCCGACTCCCCGCCGTCTCGATCGGAAACCGCCGGACTCGGCGCTGCTCGGCTGTCTCAGCCGTCGGCAGCGGCAGCTGCTGCGACCGCTAGCACGGGGGCGCGTTGGCGGGCTCGGCGTGCAGCAAACCACCAGTTTAACTTTCGATGCGCTGTTTTCTGCTTGCACAATTCCTGCACAGCTTCCCTGGCCAGGTCACACGCAAACTAATTTCATTCAATTGCAAACTTTAATCCCGGACGAGAAACCCCCAATTGCGAGCTACTACGGACGAGAAATACGCGTTTGCGAGCTTCACTGGGTCGAGAAAACCATTTGCGACGTGCTACGGTTCCTCTCTATGCGCGAGATCGGAAGAAACACACTGATTGCACTGGGTGATCACAATAATTTTTAGTTCAAAGTCAGTTATCTAGTAAAACTGATGGCTCAAGCCCCCACTTGCTTCTCCACGAAAAAACGAAAAAACAATTACCACCCAAGCACCTACATAACATACATCCCCTTGCGGTCCGTAAAATGTGGTTGGACTTATTAATTAAATTGGCTACATAGGTCTGAGGGGTGCCAACCACATCCGCTGCACTATCCCCAGTAATTTTAAATTATTGTTAAGTTTATAAAAACCAATGTTACCAAGCACGAACAATTTTTAGTGAATACAACACAGTTTCAACTAACTGGAGTTTATTTTAACTTGTTCAGGTCTAATTTGACTGAAATACTGTTAAGTGGTCTTGATTCGACCTGAGACATTTACCGAGTTAGTTCAACAGCGCCACTCAAATATTAATCACAATCATTCAGCAATTATTCACTTAATGTTTCTTTTTAAACAGCTGAAACCCCAAGAAGAACAAAGTTCCGAGCGGAGAATACTTCTCGAAAAATAATAATAAACCGAACACAATCCGAAGTCCAACCGCAAGCTGAAATCACTATGTCGCACAGCGGTTGTTCAGAGTTAAAGTTCGACACGAGTTCGCGGTACGAAAATAATCAAAGTTCAACTTGTGAGAAAACTTTTCACAAGTCTCACAAACGCACCTAAGAGAATTTTTCAAAGTCCAGCAGCAGCCAACTGCTGAAAATCACAAATTCCACGCGACTTCGCGGTCCGAAAATATTCAAAGTCCAATTCTCACACGGACCTATTGCCAGTCACACGGGCTACCCCTTTCAACTCAACTGAATGACTGCCCCACCAGAGAAAACGGCCGCCCTTAAAAGCCCTCGGTTTGAACACTCTGAAGTCAAATCAAGTTTGTTTGCACATAAAATTTACCTTTATACTTAATATAGTTGCAATAAAATACATGTAATACTTCTATTCAGACGGAAGTTTTCCGCTGAATTCAGATTCATCATCAGAATTTCTGTTCGGGATCTTAAGCTCATGTTATTAAAATGTATGTGTTCTTCATATAAAACTTTTCGTTATTTAAAATACTTTCATGCATAAATAACTAATATTATTATTGTATTATCTATTTCCTTATGTCTTCTTTTCCGTAATACCGCTGTCTTTATAGCTCCTATTTTTTATTTATCAAAATTCTGCATTTTTAATCACGAAAAAAGCATTCCGGCTCCTCATTTGAATTTTTAAAACATGTGAAAAAAGTTATATAGATATCTTAATACTACTCATTCAAACCTTTCATTTGACACCTGGTTCGTAAAATTTTGTCAAAGCATCTCCAAGTTGTCCAATTTACAATCTTACTTAGTTATTACAGTATTCAACTAATTATAATTCAAAAACTACCAGGGCGATTGGAGGTGCGTTTATATGAGCACAACCAGCTAATTTTCTGCTTTAAAATGAGCATACTAGCTCCTTTGTGCCACATCAAGATCAGTTTTTATTTATTTCTACATCATACATTCAGTTTAGCTATATGCTAAAAGCGGCCCGGAGAAAGCCTGCCAGGAGAGTTTCCCGTCACGTGGTTGGACGCCAAACTGACCGTACTCATTTTGAAGTACCGCCATCTGTCGGTCAGTGCCGAAACTAGGACGATTCTGCTGCTGTGAAGACGGCTGAAACACACACCCATCTTACAAGGAAACCTCCCCATCGCACCCCCCTCAGATTTAGTTATAAGTTGTCACAGTGGATAGGCCTTGAAAAACTGAACACAGATCAGTCAAGAAAACAGGAAGAAGTTGTGTGGAACTAGGAAAAAAAGAAGCAAAATATACAAACTGAGTGGTCTATGTGTAAGACAGGCAACACAAGGACAGTGTCCGATGAGGAGCGCCGTGGTCCCGTGGTTAGCGTAAGCAGCTGTGGGACGAGAGGTCCTTGGTTCAAGTCTTCCCTCGAGTGAGAAGTTTAATTTCTTTATTTTCGCAGTTATGATCTGTCCGTTCGTTCATTGACGTCTCTGTTCACTGTAATAAGTTTAGTGTCCGTGTTTTGCGACCGCACCGCAAAACCGTGCGATTAGTAGACGAAAGGACGTGCCTCTCCAATGGGAACCGAAAACATTTGATGGCAAGGTCATAGGTCAACCGATTCCTCCACAGGAAAACACGTCTGATATATTCTATACGACACTGGTGACGGCATGTGCGTCACATGACAGGAATATGTTGTCGACCCACCTAAGTTGTACACTTGGCGAATGGGTGAAAAGATTCTTCTACCTTGCCCGATTCACGTTTTCTTGTGGATGTGATAATCACTCCCAAAAAAGTGATGAAAACATAAGAGTTTGTCACATAAACGTCAACAAATGAATGCAACAGTTTCACAGTCGCACAGTTTTCCCTGTGCTCTGTCAAAAAATATGTTTTTAACTTTTTCAAATTTTTCCGTGTGTAGACCGTCAAACCCTGCATATGTCCAGGAATTTTGGAGATCGAAGTTGATTGTGTGTGAGTGCCTGAACTTTGATAATTGTCTGAAAATAAAAAATTAAAATTTTCTATCGAGGGAAGACTTGAACCAAGGACCAATCGTTCCACAGCTGCTCACGTTAACCACAGGGCCACGGCGCTACTGGGCTGATTCTCTCCTTAATGTTGCATATCTTCAGCATGGACTACTCAGTTTGTATATTTTACTTATTTTTTTCATAGTTCCACACAACTTCTTCCTGTTTTCTCGTTTGATCTGTGTTCAGTTTTTCAAGGCCTAACCACTGTGCCAACTTATAACTAAAACTGAGGGGGGTGCAATGGGGAGGTTCCCTTGTTTGATGTAAACTCGCCAGATTCTCGACAACCACTTTGCCTTGATTTTTTACTACAGAAACTACAGTCTTCACATCAGCCCCCCAAAGCCTGTCACCTCAAAACCGAAGGTTCTCGTCGAAAATTGTGTGTTTCTTTTTGGCGAACACTAAAAGGTCAGTAATAAGTATGCACGAAAAGTAAACCAAATAATAATATGTGAAAGTTTACTTCCATTAAATTTAAAAGATGTTATAAATACTTGGCTAATAAACCACCTGTGTCATGGAGTAATTATTATAATAATTTTATTACGTTGTAGATTACTCCACATTGAAGTATTACGAAGTTTATATTATAGATTTGAGCTCCTTTTCATGAGCAATATGGAAGTTGCTCCATGAAAGAGCTTTTTTAGGTAACTAAAGAATGGGATACACCTCGGTGGCTTTGACCAGTGACGTCATATTTTATTCGTAGATATTAGTTAGTTTATATAGGTCAACTGAAGTACGGGATACAACCTGCAGTATGTAAGTCGGCTGGGGTATTCAATGCCAAAGTTCCGTATATCGCTAATTTCTTTCCCCTTTCTCTAGTATTCTATCCTTTAGCTGACAGATCAACTCAAGAGTAGGATACTATTACTTTCTACTGCGAAAATCGATATATGTAACATTACGTTCGAAATATGGATATACGTGCTACACTCCTGGAAATGGAAAAAAGAACACATTGACACCGGTGTGTCAGACCCACCATACTTGCTCCGGACACTGCGAGAGGGCTGTACAAGCAATGATCACACGCACGGCACAGCGGACACACCAGGAACCGCGGTGTTGGCCGTCGAATGGCGCTAGCTGCGCAGCATTTGTGCACCGCCGCCGTCAGTGTCAGCCAGTTTGCCGTGGCATACGGAGCTCCATCGCAGTCTTTAACACTGGTAGCATGCCGCGACAGCGTGGACGTGAACCGTATGTGCAGTTGACGGACTTTGTCGAGGGCGTGTAGTGGGCATGCGGGAGGCCGGGTGGACGTACCTCCGAATTGCTCAACACGTGGGGCGTGAGGTCTCCACAGTACATCGATGTTGTCGCCAGTGGTCGGCGGAAGGTGCACGTGCCCGTCGACCTGGGACCGGACCGCAGCGACGCACGGATGCACGCCAAGACCGTAGTATCCTACGCAGTGCCGTAGGGGACCGCACCGCCACTTCCCAGCAAATTAGGGACACTGTTGCTCCTGGGGTATCGGCGAGGACCATTCGCAACCGTCTCCATGAAGCTGGGCTACGGTCCCGCACACCGTTAGGCCGTCTTCCGCTCACACCCCAACATCGTGCAGCCCGCCTCCAGTGGTGTCGCGACAGGCGTGAATGGAGGGACGAATGGAGACGTGTCGTCTTCAGCGATGAGAGTCGCTTCTGCCTTGGTGCCAATGATGGTCGTATGCGTGTTTGGCGCCGTGCAGGTGAGCGCCACAATCAGGACTGCATACGACCGAGGCACACAGGGCCAACACCCGGCATCATGGTGTGGGGAGCGATCTCCTACACTGGCCGTACACCACTGGTGATCGTCGAGGGGACACTGAATAGTGCACGGTACATCCAAACCGTCATCGAACCCATCGTTCTACCATTCCTAGACCGGCAAGGGAACTTGCTGTTCCAACAGGACAATGCACGTCCGCATGTATCCCGTGCCACCCAACGTGCTCTAGAAGGTGTAAGTCAACTACCCTGGCCAGCAAGATCTCCGGATCTGTCCCCCATTGAGCATGTTTGGGACTGGATGAAGCGTCGTCTCACGCGGTCTGCACGTCCAGCACGAACGCTGGTCCAACTGAGGCGCCAGGTGGAAATGGCATGGCAAGCCGTTCCACAGGACTATATCCAGCATCTCTACGATCGTCTCCATGGGAGAATAGCAGCCTGCATTGCTGCGAAAGGTGGATATACACTGTACTAGTGCCGACATTGTGCATGCTCTGTTGCCTGTGTCTATGTGCCTGTGGTTCTGTCAGTGTGATCATGTGATGTATCTGACCCCAGGAATGTGTCAATAAAGTTTCCCCTTCCTGGGACAATGAATTCACGGTGTTCTTATTTCAATTTCCAGGAGTGTATTTGATCACGTTCTATTTTTTTTGTACTACATTCCTTTGTTTGTCAACATTCGTTTTTGTTCAAATGGTTCAAATGGCTCTGAGCACTATGCGACTTAACTTCTGAGGTCATCAATCGCCTAGAACTTAGAACTAATTAAACCTAACTGACCTAAGGACATCACACACATCCTGCCCGAGGCAGGATTCGAACCTGCAACCGTAGCGGTCACTCGGTTCCAGACTGTAGCGCCTAGAACCGCACGGCCACTCCGGCAGGCATTCGGTTTTGTCTTTGCAGTGCATCATGTGTGGCAAATTGTGACATGATGTTTCAAAGCCGACGGTTGCATCCCTTTCTTCAGTATTCCTGCTTTTTTTGTGAATAATAAGCAGAAGTCAGTTTATCACGGATGTGAAAAAGTGTATCACTCGTAATGTACCAATGCTGCATGTATAACAAGAATACAGCTGCAAAAGAAAGAAAATTAGGTTTGGTCCTTCTCGTTGATAAATGCTGAGAATAGTTCATTATTTCAAAATTTAGGTGACACGGTCAAGACAGAAGAGATACAACATCGTGGTTGTAAGAGAGGTCGCAAGACTTTTCCTCATACACGAAATAAAGTCACTGCGCAAGGGCTCGGTAAGAAAATATAAGAGGAAACTGCACATACTTTTAACGAAATAAGCACATTTCAAAAATTGATTCAGGAATCAATTTTAATGAATTTTGTAACACACATCTAACTTACAGAGGTCAGTCACACTGCTGTATCATAACCATTCCCACTCTACTGTATAAATTACAATATAATGTCGACCATGATAGGACTTGTATAAAATTCGAATTATTCGCCTTCGACAGTTCTGATCTCGTAAAGATGGAAATATTAACATTGTGTGAATGCAATTTTCTATAATTCTTCGAATGTGAGTGTACAAATACCTATAATTTTCCATTTCAAGAAAAAACTTTACGATATGTAAACGGAATATATTCATGGGATAAGAGAAATTCTCGAAAAGTACCAGTAGTTAAAGAATATAATAATCGAAGAAGATGTAAGTATTACAGGCAACATCATCTAAGAATGTGCTCGTCTTTGGAATACGTGACTAGAAATTCAGTTAATAATATCAACTGAATCATACTGGGCAAATTTGCATCCACTTGCACATTTCTTTTGTAAGCCTATTCTCAGTACTTCTAGAGAAATAGTTTTTCTTTATTTCTAACAGATACTTTCAGTATCAATCAATATTATATCGAATCGGCGATCGAGAACCCTATAGATCATGCACAGAGCTCACAATGCTCCTCCTCAGGTGGCGATCTTCTCCACTTTGGATACAGCTGCCACGGACTCCTAGCTGGCAAAGATCTTTCTGTAGCTCATCCTCCCATCGCTTTCTGGGTCTCGCGACCACCAGGTCTTCCTGTAAATACCTCTTTTCCCCGAGAGGTGTCTGGTCTCCTAACAATGTGGCATGCCAAGCTTATTCTTCACTTCTCCGCGCTTTCAGTTTTTGAACGATGTTCGGTTGCCTCATCAGCTCATACAAATCTTGGTTCTTTCTACGTCTCCACCAGCTCCTTTCCTGGACAGGCGCGAAAATCCTTCTCATAATTTTTCTTTCGAAGACCAACAAGTCTTCTACATCCTTCTTTGTTGTGTTTAGGATTTCTGGCCCATACCACAATACTGGGACTATCACGGCATTGTACGCTTTAAGTTTGGTCTTAATTGACAGATTCTTGAATGACATTATCTGATTTAGACTGAAATAAGTTTTAGACCCATTCACAATGCGTTGTTTTATTTCCTGTTTTAAAGAATTGTGCTTGTTGAACAATGTACCAAGGTATTTAAAATCTTCCACTTTAGCAAATTTCCATATCCCTACTGTAATGGGATGTCATGAGGGACATCTCTTGATACCTCCATTACCTGTCTTTTCCGCATTAATCCGCAACTCGATCTTACTTGCATTTTGCGCTAGGTCCTATACAGTTTCTGCCAACTCTTCCTCTGATTCTGCCAGAACAGATAATTTCACTTATTAGAATAGCGTATTACAAGTAGTAGCGGATGGTTTAGCCGATTGTATCGTTGTTACATTCTAGGTTTAGATGGAAACCATTCTGTGAGCAAACTACTCATGTACACAGCAATAAGTAATATCTCTTAGTAAACGTGAACATCACTCATAGAATTTAGCTATGGAAGTGATAAATAAAACTGAAAAACCCATCGAAATAACGCAGTCTGACGAAATGAATGTGCCGGCAATTGATAACGTGTCTCCAAAGGAAAGACTTGAGAGTGGGACAGATGATAAACGTACATTAAACTCAAATAACAAACAAAGCTTTGCCGAAAATATACGACACAACGAAAACTCAACGATAAGCACTGGCCATGTGGGTCGAAGCCGAAAGCGCGTTCTCCCCGCGATAGTTTTTATCGTAACGACTCAACGTGAATCACATGTTGCGCGTCCCGGAATTTTTTTTAAAAGTCATTCGTCAGCTGCCCTCACAAGTGATTATCAATGAGGAAAGAATTTAGACTGAGTGGCTGCGTCGGGAGCGGCTGCCTCAGAGACGCAGAACCGCCCTGCTACGCTATTGGTGGTACATCAGCAGACGCGGCAAGTGGCGCAAAACACCCCTGAGGGTGGCAGCCTGCAGCGATCTCAGGCGGAATCATCACACGAAACAAATTACAGAAAAAGCGGATGCTATGACGAGGCTCATAGCCAGAACCTTAACTAAATGCGGTCCATCGACGTAAGAAGTGGCGCACAGAACACTTACAGTTAATGGACAGACACTCGAGTAGCGCTCGACGGTCTGCGACCATCGGCGCACTGGATTGATATTGCCTCCTCCCATATGCGTCTCGGGGAATAACCGGAACTAGAAAACGACACAAATTAAAGCTAATACGGACATTTACAAACAATCATTCTCCCCACGTGATAATCGCGAAACCCCCCTCCTCCGGGAAAAATCGTTTGGTGGCTTGGGGAGTACAGGTGTGGATGTAGGTGTAAATCAGAAGGGGATACTGGTATTGGAATATGTGCCAAGAAAATTACGAGTAGTGTAATAGCTGCTAGAAGAAAATAGTACATAAGGCGGTTGCTAACTGTCAATGTTAAAATACTTAAAAAATATTAGACTGCGTGCCGGCCGCTGTGGCCGAGCGGTTCTAGGCGCTTCAGTTCGGAACCGCGCTGCTGCTACGATCGCAGGTTCGAATCCTGCCGCGGGCATGGCTGTGTGTGATGTCCTTAGGATAGTTAGGTTTAAGTAGTTCTAAGTCTAGGGGACTGATGACCTCAGATGTTAAGTCCTATAGTGCTTAAAGCCATTTGAACCATTATTACACTGTGTAACAGATTACAATTTTCGTTCGACTGTTTCCGCTCATTCCAAAATAAAGGAAATCATCGGTATAACGCTCCTTATTTGCTTTCGTGGTTGGACCACTGCTTTTTTTTATTTTTTTTCTATTTTTTGTCCAAGCACCCACTTCGTACGGCCAAAGAATATTCCTAGGAGGTCCGGCATAACTGCCCTTACACTTCAGAAAGCCTTGCAGCACTCTCAAAGAAACTAAAAAGGAGCTTTCATAATTAAGATTTAGGACAGGTCTTGCGCGAAAGTTTTTGCCCATTTTCTAACAGGGAAGCCTTTTATACGATTCGTACCTTAAATGCAAATGAATGAGAGAAACAACTTATAATTTATAAGTATAATTTATAGTTTAGTATGGACAGGGACTGCGATTGTTGTGTTCGGATGCGAGCCGAGTTGGTGACACTTCGCTCTCAGCTTCAGGCTATGATGGCTTCGGTTACGCAGCTTGAGGCTGCAGTGGATGGGCACCAGTGTCGTGAGCCGGCCGTGGGGATTCAACGGACGCCCAGCACGTCCGAGTCCTCCTATCGGTCCTCACCGGTGGCCAACCCAGTTACTGCTCGCACTGAGGCTGACCCCTCACCTGTGGTCGAGTGGGAGGTCGCCCCGGGGCGAAGCAGGCGGCGAAAGACTTCCCTCCCCAGCTTGTCTGACAAACAGGTTCCAGGTGCTGTCTGTGGCTGACACTGTCGCTGAGCCAGATGTTGTTGCCTGTCCTGTTTAAGAGGAAACCACTCAGCCTGCAAGATTCGGGCAGTCGCAGAGGGTGTGATTATTGGTAGTTGGGAGCTCCAACGTTAGGTGCGTTATGGGGCCCCTTAGGGACTTGCCTGACAAGAAGGGTAAGAAACCAATGTGTACTCCGTGTGCACACCGGGTGGAGTCATTCCAGATGTGAAAAGGGACCTCCCGAATGCCACGAAGAGCACAGGGTGCAGCCAACTGCAGGTGGTTATTCACGTCGGTTCCAATGATGTGTGTAACTTTGGATCAGAAGAGATTCTCTCTGGTTTCGAGCGGCTAGCAGAAGTGGTAAAGGCTGCCAGTCTTGCTTGCAAGATGAAAGCAGAGCTGACCATTTGCAGCATAGTCGACAGGACCGATTGCGGACCTCTGGTACAGAGCCGAGTGGAAGATCTGAATCAGAGGCTCAGACGGTTCTGCGACCGTCTAGGCTGTAGATTCCTCGACTTGCGCCAAAGGGTGTTTGGGTTTCGGGTTCCGCTAAATAGCAGGAGGCGGCTACACAGATAGCAGTGGCTGTGTGGCGTGGACTGAGCGGTTTTTTAGGTTAGAGGGTCTCGGGAAAACACACGAAGGGCTTCAGTCACAAAGGGAGCAGGCTGAACACAGAAGGAATGTAGATACAGGAACCACTGGTATAACAGCTGTAAACTGCCTTAGCTGTGTTGGGAAAGTACCAGAGCTCCAAGCGCTAATAGAAAGCACTGATGCTCAAATCGTTACAGGCACTGAAAGCTGGCTAAAGCCGGATACAAGCTCAGCCGAAATTTTTGAGAAAAATCTAACGGTGTTCCGAAAGGATAGGCTAAACACGGTTGGCGGTGGTGTGTTTGTTACTGCCAGAAGTAGTTTATCTTGTCGCGAAATTGAGGTAGATACTTCCTGTGAGTTAGTATGGGCAGAGGTCATAATATAATAGTAGGATCCTTTTACCGACCTCCCAATTCAGATGATACAGTTGCTGAAAGGTTCAAAGAAAACTTGAGTTTGATTTCAAACACGTACCCGTCTCATACGATAATAGTTGGTCGTGACTTTAATTTACCCTCGATATGTTGGCGACAAGTATGTTTAATTCCGGAGGTACGCATGAAATATCATCAGAAATTGTGTTAAACGCATTCTCTGTAGATTATTTCGAGCAGTTAGTTCATGAGCCCACGCGAATAGTAAATAGTTGTGAAAACACATTTGACCTCTTAGAAACAAATAATCCTGAGTTAATAACGAGCATCAAAACCGTTTCAGGGATTAGTGAACACAGGGTTGTCGTAGCGAGATTGAATATTGTAATCCCCAAATCTTCTAAAAATAAGCGAAAAATATACCTATTCAAAAAAGCAGATAAAAATTCACTTGACGCCTTCCTAAGAGACAATCTCCACTCATTCCAAATTAATAATATAAGTGTAGACCAGATGTAGCTTGAATTCAAAGAAATAGTATCGGCAGCAACTGAGAGATTTATATCAAATTAATTAACAAATGATGGAGCCAACCCTCTTTGGTACTCAAAACGCGATAGAACACTGTTGTGGAAGCAACGAAACAAACATGCCAAATTTAAACAGACGCAAAATCCCCAAGATTGGCGATCTTTTGCAGAAGCTCGAAATTTAGCGCGGACTTTCAAATGGTTCAAATGGCTCTGAGCACTATGGGACTTAACATCTGAGGTCATCAGTCCCCTAGAACTTCGAACTACTTAAACGTAACTAACCTAAGGACATCACACACATCCATGCCAGAGGCAGGATTCGGACCTGCGACCGTATCAGTCACGCGGTTCCAGACTGAGGCGCCTAGAACCGCTCGGCTACACCGGCCGGCAGCGTGGACTTCAAAGCGGGATGCCGATAACAGGTTAGACAACGAATCTTTGTCTCGAAACCAGGCAGAAAATCCAAAGAGATTCTGGTCGTATGTGAAGTATGTTAGCGGCAAGAAAGAATCAATGCCTTCTATGCGCGATAGCAATGTAGATACTATCGAAGACAATGCTGCCAAAGCAGAGTTACTAAACAAAGCCTTCCGAAATTCCTTTACAAAAGAAGACGAAGTAAATATTCCAGAATCTGAATCGAGAACAGAGTAACGTAGAAGTAAATATCCTCGGATTAGTGAAGCAACTTAAATCACTTAATGAAAACAAGTCTTCTGACCCAGATTGTATACCAATTTGGTTCCTTTCTGAGTATGCTGATGCATTAGCTCCATACTTAACAATCATATACAACCGTTCGCTCGACGAAAGATCCGTACCCAAAGACTGGAAAGTTGCACACCAATATTCAAGAAAGGTCGTAGGAGTAATCCACTAAATTATAGGCCCTATCGTTGACGTGGATATGCAACAGGATTTTGCAACATATATTTTGTTCGAACATTATTAATTACGTCGAAGAAAACGGTCTATTGACACACAGTCAGCATGGGTTTAGAAAACACCGTTAGTGTGAAACACAACTAGCTCTTTATTCAAATGAAGTGTTGAGTGCTATTGACAAGGGATTTCAGATGGATTCCGTATTTCTGAATTTACGGAAGGCTTTTGACACTGTACCACACAATCGGCTCGTAGTGAAATTGCGTGCTTATGGGATATCGTCTCAGTTATGTGACTGGATTTGTAATTTCCTGTCAGAGAGGTCACAGTTCGTAGAAATAGACGGAAAATCTTCGAGAAAAAAACAGAAGCGATTTCTGGCGTTCCCCAAGGTAGTGTTATAGGCCCTTTGCTGTTCCTTATCTATATAAACGATTTTGGAGACAATCTGAGCAGCCGTCTTCGGTTGTTTGCAGATGACGCTGTCATTTATCGACTAATAAAGTCATCAGAAGATCAAATCAAACTCCAAAATGATTTAGAAAAGATATCTGAATGGTGCAAAAAGTGGCAGTTGACCCTCACGAAAAGTGTGAGGTCATCCACATGAGTGCTAAAAGAAACTCGTGAAACTCCAGTTACACGCACAATCAGTCGTATCTAAAAGCCGTAAATTCAATTACATACCTTGGTATTATAATTACGAACAACTTAAATTGGAAGGAATACACAGAAAATGTTGTGGGGAAGGCTAACCAAAGACTGCCTTTTTTGGCAGGACACTTCGAAAATGTAACAGACCTACTAAGTAGACTGCCTACATTACGCTTGTCCGTCCTCTTTTAGAATACTGCTGCACGGTGTGGGATCCTTACCAGATAGGATCGACGGAGTACATCGAAAAAGTTGAATGAAAGGCAGCACGTTTTGGGTTCTCGCGAAATATGGGAGAGAGTGTCACAGAAATGATACAGGATTTGGGCTGGAAATCATTAAAAGAAAGGTGTTTTCCGTTGCGACGGAATCATCTCACGAAATTCCAATCACCGACTTTCTCCTCCGAATACGAAAATAATTTGTTGACACCGACCTACATAGGGAGGAACGATCACCACGATAAAATAAGGGAAATCAGAGCTCGTACGGAAAGATATAGGTGTTCATTCTTTCTGCGCGCTATACGAGATTGGAATAAAAGAGAATTGTGAAGATAGTTCGATGAACCGTCTGCCAGGCACTTGAATGTGATTTGCAGAGTATCCATGTAGATGTAGATGTAGATGTAGATGTAGATGTAGATGGTGTAGCACTCAATTCCTGTCTTTCCACAATGCAGGCCTTTTCTTCCTCACCTCTCCGCGCAAACGCTCAACGACACATTTGTAGTGTTCCTGGTTATTTGTCTGTCCTCCAGGGGTAAATTCATGATGCACGATGTCGGTGGAATCGAAAAAAATCACCAACATTGTCTTCACCTTTTACCGACTTCGCCGTGCTTGATTTCGGTCGTGGTGAGCCTGGAGTCTTCCACTGCGAAGACTGCATTTTGGTTATACCCACGATTCGTCCTATTTAACAAATCTAGGTCCGATTAATCAGTTCTTGGCACACTTCAAGTCGGTATTATCTCTACTCACTTGAAATATACATTCGGAATGAATTTTGCGGGCACTCGATGTATGTTCAGATGTTCAGTTAAAATTGACTGAACTGCATAGAAACCAATATTAAGTTCATCAGACATCTCCGTAATTGAAAGTCTACGATCAGAGCGCACTAAATCGCAAACTTTCACAACATTGTCATTCGTTTTTGAGGTGGAAGGACGGCCGGACCATGGTTCATCTTCAAATGATTCGCGGCCGTTTTTAAATCTTTTGAACCAGACAAAAACATTTGAATGACTCATATAATTATCTCCAAAAGTTGTGTTTAATAGTCCATAAGTCTCAGAAGCTGACTTTCTGGTTTTAAAACAAAATTTCACACAAACTCGTTGCTCCATTTTTACGCCCATTTTCACGCAGACAGAATCCGGCAACAAGCCCTAACAGACCCACACTCAACCAGCTACCACAACGAACTGAATAAAGGAAATGCAGTTTGCTGTCAGAGGGCATTCAAGGACAAGGCAATGACTCACTCCCCACCCTCCGTCTGCCTGCCCGTCAAACCAATAAGCAGTAGCGGATCCATTCTTAAAACTTTCCAATCACATCTTGTACGTTTCGTCTTTACTTTCATCAGTCTTCCCATTGGTTTCATGTGGCTCGCCACGAATCCCTCTCCTGTGCCAACCTCCTACTCTCAGAGTAGCTCCTGCAACCTGCGTCCGCAATCATACCCCAATCTCCGTATTGCACTGTTGTTTTCACCCTCCACAGCTCCACGTAGTACAATGGTTCCCAGCCTGGGGGTAAATACCTTCCCCCTCCGGCCTGAGGAGTAAAAAGTAATTTTTGAGGGGTAAAAACAAAATGGCTCAGTCATGAGACTGTAGTACTGATTACATAAGTTCCCTATATATATATATATATATATATATATATATATATATATATATATATAGTGTGTACACTTCATACTTTTGACCTCACGTCAGAGACAGTAAAATTGTGATATATACATCACATATGTTTAAATATCTTACGGAAACGCCGTCTCAGAGTGGTAGGTAGTTCCTGCAATAAAACAGATATTACTTGATTATTGACTTTGCAACAGTAAATAAACTAATTGATAGTGCAACGATACCGTAAGTATTTAATGGCCTCAACAGTGTTGTAGGACATACGCCGTATTATTATTCTTTTTATTATTATTAGCAGTAGTAATAGTAGTGGTAGCAGTGGTCCAACAAAGCATTCGCAGACTGAAATCTTCGAATTTCTGGCGTTTCAAAAGTATGGAATCCAGCAATCAAGTGATTTACAAACGGCAGACCTAAGTATGGTGCGCACATTTTAATTTCGTTAATTGTAAATGGGGGTGCGTAAGGTGTGAGTGAAGCGAGTGTCGCCAGGGGAGGGGGCGTGTTTTGTAGCAGCCACCTGTCCGACAGTCAGCTGTCTCTTCTCAGAAGGCGTTGCAGGCAGCACACTCGGGATTGTTTCAACAACCTACAAGAGAAGGCTGTTAGAAATAAGCAGTGAAAATTCCTGCACTGACTAATTAGTTCCTAAACCACCTATAACAATAAGTAAAATTTACCTTCCGTCATTTAGAAAATAAAGTGTTCAAAGAAGATTCTGTTTCGTTCCTGGATTTACTTAGGTGCTGATGTTCATGATGACCCTAGGGGGGAGGTACCAGTTAACATCTGACTGCATTCTGGGTTGGACGTCTCAGAGTGGCTGGAACAGAAACCTCCAGCACCGTGCAAATTGCTCCCTGTTATCTGAACTCATGTCCAATGATCTTATCCCTTCTTCTTGTCGTTTTTTCTGACAGCTGAGGATGCAGATAGGAGTGATCAGCACACAGCTCTCCCAGTCGTTATGATGATATCCTTGACCAAAGCCGCTACTGTTCGGTCGAGCAGATCCTCAATTGGCATCACGAGGCTGAGGACACCCCGTAAAATGGCAACAGCACACGGCGGCCCGGATGGTCACCCATCCTAGTGCCGGCCCTGCCCGACAGCGCTTAATTTCTGTGATCTGACGAGAACCGGTGTATCCACTGCGGCAAGGCTGTACCCGTGCTAATTCGTTTTCTCACCAGTGCACCAAATTTTCGACATACTCCTATACCGGAACACCTCAAACACTTCGATTACCATCTATTCTGGTTTTCCCACTGTCTATGATGCACAACCATGCAAAGCTGTGCTCCAAACGGACGTCTTCAGTCATTTCTCGCTCAAACTGAGAATGAAGTTCGATACTTGCAGACGTCTCTTGGCCTTGAATGGTCTCGCTGACTTTGCTGGTGTGCTTTTGATGTCCTCCATGCCTTGTCTGTGATGTGTCCTTTTGCTTCTAAGACAGCAGAACTGCTTCACTTTGTCTACTTCTTGGTACCCAATTCCCATGTTGTAAAGTTTCTCAGTAACCTCACTTCTACTACTTCAAATTACCTTCGTCTTCCTTCGGTTCTGTGCTTAGTAGACGGTTCATTCCATTCAACAGGCTCTGTGGTTGTCCCTTGCTGCAACAGAGGAAAGCAACATCGTCGCCAAACCTTATCGGTAATATTCTATCACCCTGACTTTTAATTCCTCTCTTGAACCTCTGTTTTATATTTGTATGACCTCCGTCAATGTTCGACGTCAACGAGCAGTAACCACTCACAGACGATAGGTGGCAGCACTAGCAGTGGAGGGTATATGAAGCGTGTCTGGAGGACACCGGAAACAGTGCAGTCGTCATGCTAATGCGGAAAGGGGTGATTTATCTGAATCCGAAAGAAACACCATCACTGGTTTCGGGCCGAGGGTGGGAGCAGTTCCAAAACGGCTAAGTTTTGTGAACTCTTCTCCCGCTGCTGTAGTTAAAGTATACTGCGCACGGCAAAATGCCCTACCTAAGTCTGATGCCGAAGCAACTGTCGTGCACTGTAGACCGTAGATGACAGGGGTGAACGACAGCTGCGGGGATGTGTACGGGCGAATAGCGGTGCGACTGCCACGCTGAATCGAGGGGCTACCACCAACGTCTCCGCAGCGACCATTCAGCGAACTTTGTGTAAACGTGCCTCTCCCGTGTATAGATCTCTGAAGGCAACAGAGATTGACCTGGCTGGCCAATTTAATAAACAGCAACTAAGAATCTGTGGCAGCGCCGTGATCCGGGCTGTTCGCGCCACAGGTCCTCCACTCTTAGAATCGACACTATGATGCTACTGGCTTCTGTTTGTTTTACTCCAACAGGTACTAGCCGTCTGTACTTAGCGACGAGTAGCAAAAACTGTGTTTACCAGCGTTACTGACGGACGCTATGTGATCAGGATATTGGCACTGGACTGGGAACCCCAAGTATCGGCGAATGTAAATTAAAAGTGTCAAACCACGGCATGAGATAGTAACGAGGAAACAGACTTGCAGTCAATAAGAGGCACGATCGGATCGAGAAAAGCATGAGGTCATCTCGAGGTTAACGGTAGCATATACACTCAGGATCATCTCTTGCCTCAACAGCAAAAACTGTGGGCTGGACCTTACGTGACGCACACTTGGCTAAGAACTGTTTCACGTGATGTAGCTGTACAGTTTTAGTATTTGTTCGCCACTACTCGGTGACGCCGTCTACATCTGACTGATGCCCCCTTCCTTCCTTCATTCGCGAATCTCGCCTGGGAACGTTCATTGTCAGTAAACCTTCGTATTAGCTTAACTGATCTAATGTTGTGGTTGTGGCCATTTCGCGAGACGTATGTGGCAGCAAGTAGAAAGTTGCCCGAGTCTTCCCGGGACGAATTCTCTCGGTGTCTCAACAGCAGATCTCTCCGTGGTGCACAAAGCATCTCTCGTAGCGCCTGCGACTCGAGAACGGCCGCTCTCCTCTCTCTCTCTCTCTCTCTCTCTCTCTCTCTCTCTCTCTCTGTCTGTCTATCTATCTCTGTCTCTCCCTCCCTCCTTCTCTTTCCCGTTAATCCAATCTGGTGAGGGTGCTGGTATGGTCGGCAGTACTCAAGTGACTTATAAGCCACTTCTTTCGTGGGCTACTTACATTTTCTTAGAATTGTCCCTACGAATCTCAGCCTGGCATCTGGATTTTCAATAGTCTCCTTTAAACACCGTGATTCTACTTCAGGCCGCTCTAGATTGCTACTCGTAGGAATGTAGCAGTAGTTGCTGTCTCCAGTGGTGTGTCAGCAACGGTGTTCTTATGCAGTGGCGGACCTCTTCGTCTGTGTATGCGGATTGTGACTCATTGAAGTTCAGGCTCGCCAGCCAGTTCCTACTCCATCCATCAGTGCGCTGCAGTTCTCCTTCAGCGCTCTGTAGGTTTCTGCCGTTACTGCCTTCTAACAGACTGCGGCATCACCCGAAAACAAGCAGATGCAACTTATCCACCAGAGCGTTTATTAACCGTCACGCTTTCTTGGGCTACTCCTGAACTCACATTTACAGTTGTCGATTACGTTCCGTTAAGAGCGACATGTTGACTTCTGTCGCCAGGGAAGTCACATGTCTGGTCGGACATTCGGTGAGGTCATTTTTCTCACCTAACGACAGTACGGGGCGGTGTTAGGCGCCTCCTTCGAGTTGAGCAACACGGCAGCTGCCTGAGCAGCGATGTGTGTATCTCCCAGAGAAACAGGGCGAGCTGACTTTCGAAAGATCTCTGTTTGCGGAATCCGTGACCTTTTCAGAGGAGATTTTCGTTCTACAGAAGCGTCATAATACGTGAACATCAATCACGTTCCATAATTCTACAACAAACTGACGTTAACCATATAGGTCTATAATTATATGCATCAGTCCTCGGGCCATTCTTCAAAATGGGAATGAACTGTGGGATTTTCCAGGCACTTGGCACTGATTCGTTGCTCCAGTGGGATGTTGCTGCAAGGGAAGCAAGTCCTTTTGCCGGAAGATAAGTGAATTATTGGATTGGTGCTCAAGATCGCAGAATTTTCCCATAAGTTTAATAAACACAACGAATACACAAAACAGAGACTTTAGTCATCAATAATATATTCCCCTTCACTACTTACAACAGTCTGCCAACACTGGGGTAACTTTTCGATTTCGTGACTGTACAGATCGCCTGGTTGAGGCGAAGAACTCATGGAGCGACGTACGTAGCTCATTTTCATCCGGAAAGGTAGTTCCTTAAAGGTTGTTCGACAGAGAGATGAAAAGGTGAAAATCTGAGGGCCCACGATCAGGTGAATAAGGCGGGTGCGGAATGGGTTCCCGATACAACTGCTGTGCAGTGTTTCTTGTCAGCCAAGCAGAACGCGGCCGGTCGTTATCGTGGAGTAGCGTCACTCTACGCAGTCTTCCTGACCGTTGTTGCCGGAATGCGCTTGCGAGACATCACAGTAGTAGTAGAGCTAAGTTGGTACGGCCCCACTCTCCACTGTTGCCAAATTTATTGAAGATGGCGGCGATGACGTCATCCAAGATGGCGGCATTTAGACTTGGCAACAGCGCAGGACATCATCCAAGATGGCGGCTTTTGGCGGGAAAATAGGCCCATTGGGCTACCTCCACTAACCTAACCTCCAGAAAAAATGGCGAGAAGTTCGAATTTTGGCGGGAAAATAGGCCAATTAGGCTACGTCCGCTAACCTAACCCTCCAGAAGAAATTGGCGCCAAATTCAAATTCCAACAAGATAACACATGCAAAACCTTACTTTTATTTATTATTATTCATTACAATTCCTTATCATTCATTATCATTTGTTATCATTTATTATTATTGATTATTATTATTATTATTATTATTATTATTATCATTTTTTATTATTATTGGCCTACCTCCACTAGAAAATTCGCTCCGAATTCAATTTCCAGTATGATAATGGCTGCAAATCGTACTTGTCTTTATTATTATTGATTATCATTCATCATTTATATTATTTATTATTATTATTGGCCTACCTCTACTAGAAAATTGCGCCAAATTCAAATTCCAACACGATAATGTCTCGAAAACTGTACTTCTATTTATTATTATCATTTATTATGATTTATTATTTATTAAAGATGTCCGATTTCGGTGGGAGGAAAGCCATTTGCGTTTCATCCATAATAAAAAATCTGTCACAAATTCAAATTCCAACACCATAATCTATCACACATACGAAATAGCCCACGTCCTACGAACTTCCGCACTCATTTATCCTTTCACTGCTAAGCTATGAAAATCGCGTCAAATGCACTAATAGTAATATAATTCACATCCTTTGATTTTGTGTGGAAAAAAAGGGCTTATGTCTTTATTTCAAGCAGTACGATCATCACTTGTTCTTTAACACAATCAGTAAAAATCTTCGAGATCCTAGCGCAGTCGCCACGACGTCCACACTACAACGGAATTGGCTGAAATCGTCGCCGCACCCGGCCCCGCCTCCCAGGCGTCACGGTCGCCGAGCGAGTGGCGCAGAAGCGTGCGCGCCACAAGTAAGGGAGCGGCCGCGTCGCCCTGCGTCACGGCCAGTCCAGCACTCTCGCCAACAGCATGTTGTCGTGAACAGGTGAGTCTGCCCCCACCGACCAGTTGGCGCCAAAGCTGTTCGCTGGACACGTTCAAACCTATCTATGCCGACCGTTCACCGACCACCACGTGACTTTGCGCAACCGAGAACGCCGTGCTACACTTTTGGCGCCAAAGTTTGCTCGACTTAATTCCCTCATTCTCGCGCGCGCGTTATAACTGGACAATCGCCGCGCCGCCGGCCCGCTGGCGTCCGACCGCTTACGTCACACACCCTCGATCGCCCCCTCCATACACGAGACGGACACAGTCTTCTGTAAATATGCTAACTCCCACATCGCGCATCTAACCTATCAGTTACGTAAGTACTTAATTCCATTTCAATTTTAATCATATTAAATAATTCAGGTAACAATTTCATATACGTATGCAAAGGTGTTCAACTACTTACTTTCAACTACTTTTCGAGTACCAGACCGCCATCTCTTCCTACGAACCCTCGCCGAGTTAGAATTCTGTCACTTGCGCTTTCGCTACCAACCTAAGACAATTGCGCGTAAAGAAAGGGCACTTCTACTAACCTCATCTACACGATCCTAGGATCAGGCGCCAAGTGTGAAATCTGCCACAGCTCAGCTCACTATCTGCAAATGACAAACTGTCCATGTGTAAACTCAGACAGCAACAGTGAACTACAGATAAAAAATGATAATCGATAAATACACCAATAGCAACCTGAATACCAGCAAGCAAAACAAAAACGTTCCGAACTTACCGCACCAGCCTAATACATTTATAACAGAGCAATTTCTGGTGATTTGAGACTCTTGTACACCAGTCAATAGCTCCACTGTGCGATAGCGGTGGTAATGCTGACAATGACAGCGGCGCTAAAGCGGCATTACTAAACACGGTTTTCCGAAATTCCTTCATCAAACAAGACGAAGCGAACATTCCAGAATTCGACAAAAAATGGTTCAAATGGCTCTGAGCACTATGCGACTTAACTTCTGAGGTCATCAGTCGCCTAGAACTTAGAACTAATTAAACCTAACTAACCTAAGGCATCACACACATCCATGCCCGAGGCAGGATTCGAACCTGCGACCGTAGCGGTCACTCGGTTGCAGACCCAGAATTCGAATCAAGAACTGCAGGCAACATGCGTAACTTAGGAATAAATGTTCTCGGTGCAGCAAAGCAGCTTAAATCGGTTAATAAAAGCAAGGCATCTGGTCCTGGCTGAACATCAGTCAGGTTCCTCAGAGCATCCTGATAAAATAGTTCCATATCTAGGAATCATATACAACCGATCGCTCATTGGAAGATCCGTATCTAAGGACAGGAAAGTCGCACATGTCATTCCGGAACCCGAGAAGGGAAATAGGACTAATCCACCAGATTACAGATCCATATTGTTAACGTCGATTTGTAGTAGGATTTTAGCATACTGTGTTCGAACATTATGAGTTATTTCAAAGACAACCATTTATTTAGAAACAGGCAACACGGATTCAGAAAATGTCGTTGTTGTGAAACACATCTAGCTCTTAATTCCTGCGAGGTAATGACTGATGTTGTATGGGATATTAAACTAATTCCATATTTTTAGGTTCCTAGAAGGCTTTTGACACTGTAACTAACAAGTAACTTCTAATCAAATTGCATATCTATGTAGTATTGTCTCTGTTACTCAACAGGATTCGTGACTTCCTTTCAGAAATGTTACTGTCAGTTGCTGTGACCGATTGGTTCTAGGCACTTCAGTCCGAAACCACGCAGCTGCTATGGTCGCAGGTTCTAACCCTGCCTTGGACATAAATGTGTGTGATGTCCTTAGGTTAGTTGGTAAGCGTAGGGGACTGATGACCTCAGATGTCAAGTCCCATAGTGCTTAGAGCCATTTGAACCATTTTTTTAGAAAGGTTACAATTCATAGCAACTAACGTGAATTCATCAGGTAAAATAGAAGGGATGAATGGTGTATTATAGACTGTCTGCTGCAGAAATCTATACAAACGATTTCGGAGAGAACCAGAGCTGTCCTCTTACAATGTTTGCAGATAATCGCAGTAGTAGGGCAAAGCAAGTATCACGGCGTTTTTTTAGAGCAGGTTACCTACATCAGGAGCAAGTATACAATCAGGGACAAACCCATTGTTCTCTTTTGATTTTCTGGTCCTTAACCTATTGTTATGCTAAGTAGGTTATGACCCCCTGCAGATAATCTGTCCTTCCGAGAAACTTCTCACCACATTCCCCCCTCCGCCTCTTTCCCCCTCGAAACTTCCAATTCCCCCTCCCCCTCGCCAATGCAAGTACTTTTTCAAGCCTGAGTTATTTGAATAGCTCCCGCCCACTCTATCAGTCTGAATGACTAATTAATGGTAAATCCCCCAGCTGTCTCCTCCCACCACCCCACCTTCAAAATTGTCAGATCAGTGCTGTAGAGGAGAGTATATTGCTTATTTATAAAACTAAATCCAATTTGCAGGGGTTGGGTCTCTCTTGCTCATCATTCTCTACTGTTTGGGAAGATGCAGGTCTTGTAAAAAGTTTGTAAAGAACTAATTAAACCAGTCGGTTTTTTTTAACCCAGTTCTGCAAGGAATATCAACATAACTCACCTCATGTAATTACACTGTGAAAAATCTTTTGATTGTGAAGCATCCACAGGCTGCTTGGGATCCCATGAAGCAACTCATCTATCAGCAGCCACACCACACGCCTGCCACCTTGTGCACTGCACAGAGCTTGAAACGACCCCTTAGAAAAATTAATGAATTACTGTGCTTAAACTGACACACAATATTTTTAGCACAACACAATCTGACTTTCAAAAATCCCTACAAAAGAATGGCCCTGACTAACATTAACCTATACGCTTCACAAATCACTTACCTCACCAAAAATCTTCATTACTCGAACTACTGCAATACAGTGAGCACCACTACTGCCAGCTAAATAAAAGATTCAAACTACGGAAGGCACTAAGTACTGATAGGCATAGTTAGCAAATGAAAGACTTTAATAGAGAACAAACAATGTATTTACCTCAATAGTGTCCAAAAGTCATAATGTATATAGCAGTTCATGATATCCAGTATTGCAAATTTCAAAACTCCGCCATCTCTCTCCTCACATCCACCACTGCTGGCGGCTCACCTCCAACTGTGCAACGCTACGCGCTGTTCACATCCAGCTGCCCAACACTACAATGGCAGACAACAATGCAAACTAGGCACAGACTGCACACAGCACAGCTAGTAATTTTCATACAGAGCGCTACGTAACGTTGCCAATAAGAAAACATAAACAGCCTACTTACATAGCCCCCATGCTCCCCACAAAAAATTTTACAAATTGTTTTGGGCAGTGGCCAATAATGATTTGATAAAATTTTTCATAATTACAATAACAAAGATATCAAATGCACACACTTATTGATACAATGTTGGTCAAAAGCTAAAATTCACAGTCCATAAAGACAGTCCTGATCATTCATCACAGTAAAATTGCAGTGTTTTTCTGAAAGGCTGAGCAGTAAAAGAAAATGCACACGGAAGTAGTGGATTTCCCTGCAGTCTTGAAGAAGTAGTGTTATCCTTCCAATGGAAAGACAGTGCTGACTCTCGACATGCAGACAGGTAATGGGCCACAACAGAGCAAACCCACCGCAGAGTCATTTGACGTTTTGTAGAATATTGGTAGGTTGGTCATCCCAGAGCAGACCCACTGTAGTCCTGGTAGAGAGTATGGTATTGGTGGGCGACCAGAGGTGCAGACCCACTGCAATCCTTGTAGAAATAATGATATTGGTGGGTCATCAAAGGTGCAGACCCACTGTAGACCTTGTAGAGACGGCCAACCACCATCTGTTGCGACTGTGCAGGTGCACAATCACCATCGAAGAGTCTTGCAGTTAATATAGCAAGTCCATAAACCACCAATTGTGCACTCACAAAGTTTTTTTTCTAATTGTCCTTAGAACCAGCAATGCTGTTATCCAGTCCCTTCCTGAATTATTAACACACGTGCAAACACTAACAGTCCCTACCTCTTACGTATTGTCCATATACTATGACCAACAGAAACGTGTGCAGTGAAATGGAACTTACAAGTTAATAATATGATGAACTGGTGTCAATTACAATTTTATAACATAAGAATACAATTACAAAGGTACAAAATACATCATTAAAGAACATAACAATACAGATAACACTTGTAGTACAGGCTTTACAAAAGAATAGAAATAAACATATACATCAGTGTTACAGGAATTATGACATAAGTACATACATAAAAGATCAGAATAATTATTGAAACATCAACTCCACACATGAGCATTAAAACAAAACAGAATAAATAATGTCTAAACATCTTTACAAAGTAAATAACATATTATTAATGCAAATTATATTTGAGGATAACAGTATTCCTCATCATAGTTCATGTAGCTGAGTATTAGAAAAATTCTACAACATAGGTCTTAACAGATAAACATATAAATACAGGAAGAACATAAATAAACAAGGGTACACAAACAATAGCGGAATAATACAAGGAAAGGACAGGGTTTGTTTTACTGCAGTATTTTGCAAACAAAACTTTCTTTACTTCTCGGAGATCTCCCTTTGTTCTTCATTATTTCCAAAAGTCCTATCTATACCTGCTTTCTGTACTTCTCTCGTATAGCCTCTCAGTGCATTTCTTCAAATTCATCGCAACTCATTCTCTTGTAGGCTACCCCCTCTTAAGCTAACTTAAATCTACTGATCTCAGATGCTAAACTAAGGGACGAGGCAATGCAGCAGCCCAAAACAATTAACACAAACATCAATGACAAAAAATTTAAATAGGCAAAGCAGTTGCAATATTACAACTAATATAAGGCACTGTGCAGCAAACGAGAAAAATAAATCAGTAGTAAAACTAGCTTAACAGAGTAATACAAAGTGAAATTTAGTAGCACTATGCTTGGCAAACAGCCGCAGCAAACGCAATAACTTATATCTAAACATGAGAAAGCTCAAGCAGAAAAAATATTACAGTAAAAATGGCCACATTTAATACCTATGTCACATCTTAACACTAGAGTGATGCATCACAATTTATTCTACAAAAGAAATTGCCAAGTACTTGAAAAGAAAATTCTGTATGCAATTCCTGTGAAGGGAAATGTGTTTTTATGCTCCTTCGTTTTTTTTTTTTTTGAAGAACATCAAAGTTATTCTTTACTGGGTCTGTAGGCATAAAATATTTATATTAGTACATCTATAAAATTTTATTTTAATCAGTGCTGCAGGGCAGCTAGAAACTAGATATTAAACAAAATGAGCAATCTCTCAACTAGAAAAACAATAGATATAAAATGTCTCTCATCATTTCATTAGGCATTTTAGTAAATATCATAAATTAAGAGCTCCACATTGTAATCATATATTTTTAAGTTTGAGCGTGTCATATTTGCGATGCTTTCTACAAAGGAATGTTAACAGCGAGGATAGTGGCTTTTTTTTTTTACCTGTGCCTCTGAAAAGGCACACACTAATGGTTTTTTCTCCAGGTGTCTGACACAGCTGGCCGCTCAAGACGCATTACTTCAAGGTCACTTGGCTTTCTTACCGAAATATTTACAACACCAGTTTGCATTACAGTGACAGTCTCATATAAAAAATTTCACAGGTCAGAATTTGCGTTGCAAATGTGTAGAAACAAAATCCTATGAATATAACAGTGTGCAAAAAATTTTCGCCTGCATTGTGTTACATTCACGCATTTACACACATTTCATAACTCTTAAAGTACGATTCTTGGTTTCCAACGTCCTTTTCCCCAAGTCAGAGTCCCTAACCACTACTCATTATTCCTTACCTTATTATACATATACATATTCATCGACACTTCTTCAATATTTCATCTTAATCAATACGGAGCATAATCAAATTCCTCATATAACATCAGCTTATTGATCATAAACATACCTCAACAGCATAATACACATGGTCGTCGTAAAAATAACATCATAACACCTCAGTCAAATCTCAAAATCATCGTAGCTTCCTCCAATAATTTCAAAACCTAACAAAATTCTCTGCTCGTATCAAAAGTGTCATCTACCTCAAACGTTCTTTAAAAATCATGATTCCATACCAAATACATCATTCAGAGCTCTCATAGTATCACAATGGTTCAAAAAAAAATATGAACAGTTCACAAAGTACAGACAAAATACAGTTTCATAAGTGTGAAGTTATCCAACTGTGTAATTATGTAAACATCTGTCACTGATGTAGTAAAATAAATGTTTGTCTCTCCCAGTTAAACGATCAGATAGCTGTGTAATTCATGTGTTAGAGAAATATGGTACCGATGTGTAAAGTTGTATAAGGAAATACCATATTAGCTAGGGCTCCTTGTGCTTGCCAAGCACATGGTACACAATGTAAGCGTGTACCCCCCTGAGGATTAATGTCATTATACCCTCAGGTGTTACAGATTACAACAATGGAATGAAATGTATTGTGGAAAACCTTTGTATTATTGTACTTCAAATATCTTTAAAAATAAATGATTTAAGTACAAAATTAATCACTCAAATACGTGTCCTGTAGCACTAAATGTGAGTCTTGCTGTAAGATAATCTCTGTGGAAGTGTCGTAATTATTGTCCTCCGAAAGCTAAGTTCTGCAGAAGCCAATGTACTTACCTCATGATAAACAAAAGTGAAATGCTTTGCGTATAGATATCTTAGTTATTACGCTTACTGCCATGATGAAGAAAGTACTGTGCTGTAACGTATTGTTGTGCTACGGAAAAGGCAGTCTCATTGTAGCTATACCACAAAAGTTACTACTAAAATATGTTTTACTTTCCAGAATAATACAGAAAAACTGTGCAGATATAAAACAGAAACACTGCAAAAGCAACATTGTAAATTGTCACTCATTAGTAGCATCGTGATAAAATCGTGTAGCTGTCAGATAAACAAACTACTGTGTCATCTGGTATCTCACAGAAAGTACTTTAAATCCAGAATGTATTTTCAAGTAAACCAAAATGTTGCATTAAAATCTCATTAGCAGTACTTGTATATGTTCTAAGTATGTAAGCCTTATAGCCATTACGTAATCGTGCTACTAACAAGCAAGAATGTACACGCACAATAACACTGTGACATCTGTTCACTATAACAATGCATTCGTAATTTCTGTTTAAATAAGTTCTCTTGGTTCTTGATTGGATATTTAACTTTAAAACATAGTTGCATGTTAACAGTTTCTAAGATTGAAAAAGAGTACTAGTAATGTGAAGTGAAAAATTTTATAGTAAAGACTAAGTTAAAAAGCAGATTATCTCTCAATAAATGGTTTTACATGTGAAATGAGGTGTAACCCTTTGCTCTTCCTAGTACGCAGAGTTTCAACTTTAACGCCATTATCATGTCGTATACGTCGGTAAAGAATACTGGAATTTTTCTCAAGGTTAGCGTCTATGTTATTTTTCCCTGAGCCAGCGGGCGCACATGGCTGCCTGCAGTGCGAGTCATTGTCTGTTTCTTTGATGGCGCGCGTCGTTACTGGGATTAGGAGACCTAACTTCTACAAATTCGCCTTGCCAAGAGAGCCCAGCCTTGTTAGAATCCCGCCAGTTCTGATGAAATTCACGTCTGTCGTTATGATTATATCGTCTGTCGTCATATCGGTAGTTCCTGCAGTTTCTTTCTTGTTGGATAAGTGGTGCAGAATTTCTCCCTGAATTATCACTGCATGGTGGGCTGTTGCGACTGAAGTTATTCTGTCTCCCGTGATAATAATTGTTCTGGTTGCCAAACTGTCTGTTTCTATGATTGTCTCTGTCATATTCATCACTACGGAAATGCGATCTTTTTCTGTAACTATTACTCTGCCAGTGGTTGTCATACGGGAGGTGTCTCTTTTGGTCACGATTTACGTTGTAAGAATGGCCTTGTGGCGTCCAGTTATTATTTCTGTCATCGTGGAATTGTGACGGATGTGACCTGTAATTGTTGTGCTCCTGTTTTCGCGTTCCGCGATTGTCAGTGTCAATTTCCAGTTCTTGTAAGAGGCCCTGAAAAGCTTCTATGTCGTCTTTGCAACGTCCTGCCAAAATAATATTTCTTAAATGTTCAGGCAATTTCATTAAGCAAATGCGGATGAGTTCTGAGGGGCTGTATGGGTTTGATAGGTACTAATTCTTGTGCAACATGTCTTCAAAAAATTTCACAAGACTGGAAAATTCAGATTGTTCAAAGTGTTTCATCATCATGATGCTATGTTTTACTCGGTCTCGTGTAGCTTGAGACCAATATGCTGAGAGGAACGCATGGTAAAATTCTCCTTGACTGTGACAATCGTGAATGACCGATGGAATTCTTTCAGCTGGTTCATTCTCTAAATAGCCACACATAAATTCTAATCTGTGCTCTAATGACCAGTTGGGAGGAAAACAATGAGAGAATTGATGGAGCCGCGCTTGTGGATGAATGTCGTTGCCAGAATTTTTAAACGTTTTGAATTTACGTGTAGTAATGAACAGCTTATAGTCAAAATCATCATGTCGGCGAGTCGCATATCGGTCATTGTTACGTCGTTTCGGCGGTTCCATCTCGAAATACAATGCGCCTTGCCAATTTCTTTCATAATTTACGAAGTGTCCTGTGCTATTATTTTGTGGTTGTTCCGTATTTCTAAGTCCCACTTCCCGTGTTGGAACGCGAGTGTCCTCTGAAATATGTAATTTTTGTATTACTTGTGCCAACTGATCTTGTACTTCCCGGATTTCTCTTATGTGTTGCGTATTAATTTGATTCTGATTTTGTTTGAATTTCTGAATTTGTTCATACCCTTCTGTGGCAGCGATGGCTACAGGTCTTGTGTCATTCAGATCATCATCTACCTTTGCAGATAAGTTAGTGAACTGATCTGAAAGTTCAGCTACTTTATCCGTTGGTGAAATTATTTCCTCTGTGTGTTTTTCTGAACCAAGTTTCAGAGTGTCCATTTGTGTTGAAATCGTATCTATTTGTGTCCTTTAAGTTTTCCTGAGTTTTTGCAAGTTGCGTAACCGAATCAACTGAGTCAATTTTAGCTTGCAAGGTGTCGTGATTTTCATGAACAATAGTTTGCAGTTCTTTTATGGCTGCTTCGTGATTCTGTAATGCATTTTCATGCCGCGAAAAAATAGGTTGAAAATGCTCACAAATTTGTGTTTTTACGTCATTGCAGACTTTTTGACATTTCGATTCGATTTTATGTAACTCAGTAGTTAAATCTTCACGTGTTTGTTCAAGTGTGGTGTCTAACTTTTGAAGATTTTGTTCCATTGCGTCTAACTTTTGAATATTCTGTTCCATTGTGTCTAACTTTTGAAGCTTTTGCTGTGTTTGTCTCTGATTTTGTGCCATTTGTTGCATTAGCTGTAATAACAATGCATTAGTGTCTGGAATCTGTTCCTCTACGCTTTTCGGCAGTGCATTTGCACCGGCAACATTCACATTTTGACAAGCAGAAAATGTGTCTTGACTTATTTGAGAAAACGGTGAGGACGCAAAACCTGAATCTACAGTATTTGCAAAATTGTGTCCTGCATTTCGGATTCCTGAGGCGAGCTGTTGCCGAGCGATCGATCGATAATGCTTCCCTGTTCAATAATTGCTTCACTGCCTACGCCATTGTTTGCCGCCCGCTCCATTTCCCTATGCACAATTACCAAATTACTATGTTGAACATTAGTTAATTCATTACACGGTGGCGCTAACACACTGCTTTCGTCTTCACTGTCATTTCTCAGTTTACTTTGGAGCCTAGTATAACGTTTTTCACACGCCATTATTGTCACAATATTTCACACGACAACACAGAAAAGCACAATTTGAAGAGCAAAATAAGAAAACACATTAACATAGCACTGAAAATAATATCTAGTTAATTGCAAGCGCAGCTGCGAAATACTTGGTGCAAATCTACATGCATGCCACAACTGTTTTACTGTACAAGAATGAAAAACTACACCTACAAAGGAAATTCTCTCTACAATTATGCGCTAGCAATAAACAAAGGCTGCACTAATTGCACAAACTACAAGAAGAAACCAGAAGATTCCAGTGAGGTATCTTCGGCTAAGGGTCGACATATGAAACGTCCCCATAGAAAAATTATACGTGACTGTGCTTAAACTGACACACAATATTTTTAGCGCAACGCAATCTGACTTTCAAAAATCCCTACAAAAGAATGGCCCTGACTAACATTAACCTATACGTTTCACAAATCACTCACCTCACCAAAAATCTTCGTTACTCGAACTACTGCAATACAGCGAGCGCCACTACTGCCAGCTAAATAAAAGATTCAAACTATGGAAGGCACTAACTACTGATAGGCATAGTTAGCAAATGAAAGACTTTAATAGAGAACAAACAATGTATTTACCTCAATAGTGTTCAAAAGTCATAATGTATATAGCAGTTCATGATATCCAGTATTGCAAATTTCAAAACTCCGCCATCTCTCTCCTCACATCCACCACTGCTGGCGGCTCACCTCCAACTGCGCAACGCTACGCGCTGTTCACATCCAGCTGCCCAACACTACAATGGCAGACAACAATGCAAACTAAGCACAGACTGCACACAGCACAGCCAGTAATTTTCATACAGAGCGCTACGTAACGTTGCCAATAAGAAAACGTAAACAGCGTACTTACAAGCTGATAACGCGCTTATCCCCCCATATAAAACCGTCAGGTGGCGACTACCCTTCATCTACATCTACATCTACGTGATTACTCTGCTATTCACAATAAAGTGCCTGGCAGAGGGTTCAATGAACCACCTTCATGCTGTCTGTCTACTGTTCCACTCTTGAATGGCACGTGGGAAAAACGAGCACTTAAATTTTTCCGTAGGTGGGTGCCAACAGAATGTTTTCGCAATCGAAGGAGAAAACTGGTGATTGAAATTTCATGAGAAGATCCCGTCGCAACGAAAAACGCCTTTGTTTCAATGATTACTACTCCAATTCACGTATCATGTCATGACACTATCTCCCCTATTTCGCGATAATACAAAACGAGCTGCCCTTCTTTGAACTTTGTCGATGAAATCCATCAGTCCCACCTGATGCGGTCCCACACCGCACAGCAGTACTCCAGAATAGGGAGGACAAGCGTGGTGTAAGCAGTCTCTTTGGTGGACCTGTTGTAACTTCTAAGTGCTCTGGCAATGAATCGCAGTCTTTGGTTTGCTCTACCCACAATATTATCTATGTGATCGTTCCAATTTAGGTTATTTGTAATTGTAATCCCTGAGTATTTAGCTGAATTTACAGTCTTCAGATTAGTGTGACTCATCGCGTAATCGAAATTTAGCTGATTTCTTTTAGTACTCATGTGAATAACGTCGCACTTTTCTTTATTCAGGGTCAATTGCCACTTTTCGCACCATACAGATATCTTATCCAAATCATTTTTCAAGTCGTTTTGATCATCTGTTGACTTTACAAGACGGTAAATGACAGCATCATCTGCAAACAATATAAGACAGCTACTCAGACTGTCTCCTATGTCGTTAATATAGATCAGGAAAAATAGAGGGCCTTTCCGTCTATTACTACGAACTGTGACCTTTCTGACAGGAAATCACAAATCCAGTCGCACAACTGAGGCGATACTCTGTAGGCACGCAATTTCATTAGAATACGCTTGTGAGGAACGGTGTCGAAAGCCTTCTGGAAATCTAAAAATATGAAATCAATTTGATATTCCCTGTCGATAGCACATATTACTTCATGAGTATAAAAAGGTAGTTGTGTTTCACAAGAACGATATTTTCTGAATCCTTGCTGACTATATGTCAATAAATCGTTTCCTTCGAGGTACTTCATAATGTTCGAATACTGTATATGTTCCAAAACCCTACTGGAAATCGACGTTAGTGATATAGGCCTGCAATTCAGCGGATTACTCGTACTTCCCTTTTTGGGTATTGGTGTGACTTGAGCAATTTTCCAGTCTTTAGGTATGGATCTTTCTGTGAGCGAGTGGTTGTATATAATTGCTTAATATGGAGCTATTTTATCAGTATACTCTGAGAGGAACCTGACTGGTATACAATCTGGAACGGAGGCCTTGACTTTCTTAAGTGAGTTAAGCTGCATTGTTACACTGGGGATACCTACTTCTATGTTTCTCATCTTGGCAGTTGTTCTTGATTGGAATGCAGGAATATTTACTTCGTCTTCTTTGGTGAAAGAGTTTTGGAAAACCGTGTTTAATAACTCTGCTTTAGTGGCACTGTTATCAGTGACTTCACCGTCGTTATCGCGTAGTGAAGGTATTGACTGTGTCTTGCCACTGGTGTGCTTTATGTATGACCAGAATCCCTTTGGGTTTTCTGCCAAATTTCGAGACAGAATTTCGTTGTGGAAATTATTAAAAACATCTCGCATTGAAGTACGCGCCATATTTCGAACTTCTGTAAATCTTCGCCAATCTTGGGGATTTTGCGTTCTTTTATATTTGGTATTCTTTTTTCGTTGCTTATGCAACAACGATCTGACCCGTTTTGTGTACGATGGGGGACCAGTACCATCACTTATTAATTTATGTGGTATATATCTCTCAGTTGCTGTTGATACTATCTCTTTGAAAACATTCCACAACTTTTCTGCACATGATCAGATCGGAAGGAGCGAAGACTGTCTCTTAAAAAGGCGTTAAGAGCACTTTTATCAGCTTTTTTAAATATCCTCTGAGTCGGGAGGTCGGTAAAACGATCCAATTAATAGTTTAGTCCGATTATCAAGTATAACCTCTTCCCATACTATTTCACAGGAACTATCTACTTCAATTTCGCTACAAGGCAAACTACCTCTGACAGCAATAAATACTCCACCACCAACTGTATTTAATCTATCCTTTCTTAACACTGTCAGATCGTTTGAAAACATTTCGGCTGAACTTATTTCCGGCTGTAGCCAGCTCTCTGTACCTACAACTATTTGAGATTCAGTGCTTTCTAATAGGGCTTGGAGCTCCGGTTCTTTCCCAACACAGCTACAACAATTTACAACTACAGTACCAACAATACCAATCGACTCTACAACTACCTTACTGTGTTTTAACTGCCCAATTTCTGACGGACTCGCCTTCTGTGGTTCCCTGAGACCCTCTAACCTAAAAAAAAAAAACGGCCGAGTCTCTTCCACATAGCTCCCGCTACCCGTGTAGCCACCTCCAGTGTGTAGTGGACTCCTGACCTATTAAGTGCAACCCAGAAACCCACCACCCGATGGCACAAGTCAAGGAATGTGCAGCCTACACGGTCACAGAACCGCCTGAGACTCTGATTCAGACCATCCACTCGGCTCTGCAGCAAAGGACCACAGTCGGTTCTATCGACGATGCTGCAGATGGTGAGCTCCGCCTTAATCTCGGAAGCAAGACTGGCAGTCTTTACCATTTCCGCTAGCCGCCCAAAACCAGACAGAATCTGCTCTAATCCAGAGCAACTCACGTCATTGGTGCCAGCATGAGCCACCACCTGCAGTTGGCTGCACCCTGTACTCTTCATGGCATCCGGAAGCATCTTTTCCACATTCGGAATGACTCCCCCCAGAATGCACAGAGAGTGCATACTGGCTTCCTTCTCCTCCTTGGCAGCCATGTTCCTAAGGGGCCCCATTACGCGCCTAACGTTGGATCTCCCAACTACCAGCAAACCCACCCTCGGTGAATGCCCAGACCTTGCGGGCCGAGAAGCTTCCTCTGGAACAAGGTGGACGACTGCATCCAGCTCAGAGAAATCCCCAGATAACGCCCGAAACCTTTTCGTCAAACGAACTGGGGAGGCCCTACGATCGGGCCCCACGGGAAGTTTTTCGCTGCCTGGGAGACTTTGGAATGATCTCACACTCGACCACGGGTGAGGGGTCAACCTCAGTGCAGGCAGAACCCGGGGACGTCACAAGAGTGGACCGATCGGAGGACACATGGGACGTCCCTCACATCCCCGCGTCCGACCCACCACAGTGACGCCCCTTGGCAGCAGCCTCAAGCTGTGTGACAGAAGCCAACGCAGCCTGGAGCTGTGAGCGAAGGGTCGCCAGCTCAGCTTAGTTACTGATACCTGAGAAACACATGCTCTCTCTCTCTCTCTCTCTCTCTCTCTCTCTCTCTCTCTCTCTCTCCAGTGGCCACGTCCTATTGCGTTTCCTTGTGCCTTATTGGTGGATTCTAGAATAAGAATATTTCGCAGGATTAGATCCTGCAATCACACAGTTTCCAAACCTTACTGGATTTTTTCCCCTTGCCTCCAACTGGTGAATACTGGCAGAGTTACATCATTTGGTAGGAGGTCCATCATATTGGAGGTAGCTGAAAATTTCAAATTTCAGCTCAGTTGCGTGCTATGTCCTTAAACAATATACGGTGGGTTGCGACTGGTATGTACACTTGCAACACCACTATCGGAAACAATAAATTAATTAATCGGTAATTTGACGTCATGATTGGTTTTTAAAGCACTATAGAAGTCCTAAAAGGGCTCCCCTACTTGGGTAGAGCTCACTTCTGCATCGCCCAACCTCCGCTTCCCATGACATAATAACTGTAATCACTGAGGAATGGAATGAAGTGTGGTATAGTAGCCACGGTTTGGGGTCTCCCACATGTGTGTCTATTGTCAGGGCACTGCCGTAAATGTCAAAAGCGCCCAGTGTCCTAATTACAGATCATGTTACTTGTAAGTAGGCTGTTTATATTTTCTTATTGGCAACGTTACGTAGCGGTCTTTATGAAAATCACTGGCTGTGCTGTGTGCAGTCTGTGCCTAGTTTGCATTGTTGTCTGCCATTGTAGTGTTGGGCAGCTGGACGTGAACAGCGTGTAGCGTTGCGGAGTTGGAGGTGAGCCGCCAGCAGTGGTGGATGTCAGGAGAGAGATGGCGGAGTTTTGAAATTTGTAAGACTGGATGTCAATTATGAATATTAAGGTAAATACGTTGTTTGTTCTCTATTAAAATCTTTCATTTGCTAACTATGCCTATCAGTAGTTAGTGCCTTCCGTAGTTTGAATCTGTTATTTAGCTGGCAGTAGTGGCGCTCGCTGTATTGCAGTAGTTCGAGTAACGAAGATTTTTGTGAGGTAAGTGATTTGTGAAAGGTATAGGTTAATGTTAGTCAGGGCCATTGTTTTGTAGGGATTATTGAAAGTCAGATTGCGTTGCGCTAAAAAATATTGTGTGTCAGTTTAAGCACAGTCATGTATAATTTTTCAAAGGGGACGTTTCATACTAAATAACACCAACCACAGGCCGGGTGTCAGACTCCTTTGATCTTGCAGCCCCCAAACGAAGCGTAAAGTAGCGGCACTCAGTCGATCAGGAAATTCCAGACTCGCTTCCTGTCTCTGTCACTCTCAAGAGGCCACTCCCTGTTTGTCTGCGTGGATCAGTGCCTCCAAACACAGAGGAGGAGGTTTTCATCTCTCCTCAGAATACTGTGTTCTTATTGGTTAATACGAGGACAAAGGGAGAGCTGACGCAATTTCGGTATCAAGAATAGAGTGAAATAATCTATTTACACTACCCTGTCAAATTAGTTGTTTAACAATTGACAGGAGTCAAATAAGTTGACTAAAAAACTCACCTCCACCTTACAATGATCCTTCTTCGTAATAAAACATATTTTCAATGTTTGAGTGTTACACATAATCATTATGCTAATCAATAATGAAATTTCCGCCAGCAATAGATCATAGCACTAAATGTTGTAAGACATATACATTGCCAGCGATGGGCGAGGCATGACAGAATCTCTGACCAGAGAGTAGTTTATCGTTAGTTGTTGCTTGTCGCTAGTCGGCGCGAGTGTGCGCTTGTCTGCGCGAGTCGACAGTAGTTGTCAGTCCGTGCTAGTCCGTGCTAGTCTGCGTGAGTCGGCGGGAGTCGGCATGTGTCGGCTGTGTGCTCTGCTCGCGACTCTGGTCAGGACTCTGGAGGATGAGTATTGTTGTAGAAGGTAAAGAAGCAGCCTTGCGCATATTTAATAATGTATGTTAATTGTAATTTAATTTGTTCCAAAAAATGCCCCAATAATATTTTTTATAATATAAAGTAACTCTTTTAAAGAAAAGCATTCATTTAAATTTAAAGAATATTTCCAATGTATGATCATTCCTTCCAAGAATAAAAAAAAAAATTATACGCCTTCATTGCACGAAGCTGTGTCGAAAAATATCTAATTAAGAGCAGATATAATTGCAGTTTTTATTGAGATAAGAATTTTTGCTTTTTTATTCAGAATACAGGGCCGAAGGGCAGCGCTGCTGTCCTCATAAAATTTATCAGGTTACTAAACTTTTTTATTATTTTTGGTGTTCAGGAATTTTTCTGTTTTGAACTTGACATTAAATGAGAAAAGAATTTTGTGGGAACATTAAATGTGAATGCATTTCTGCACACGGACCGTAAATGGGAGCCAATTTTGTTCAGAAGTTACAATATTTAAAATTCCTTTAATTATAAATTATTATTTTTTGTGGCGAGGTTACAATGTATACGAGGTCTTGTATGCACCAACATTTCAGAACACAACGACTGCACACCACCACAGCGTTCCCTTTAAACATATCTGGTGAAAAAAATCGTACCACACACAAACTCGCGGTCGTGAAGCGCGCCGCCCACGGACTGCCGGCAGGGACGTGGCACCGCCTCGCGAGCGCTGCTGAGGAGAGGGCCACACGTGGCGGCTGCACGCCCACCCCTGGCCCGCCGTACCGAATGCCCAGAGGTCAGACCGACTGCCGCCAAGCAGTCAACCAATCAGTTTACGTGGGTGTCACAATCGGCCAGCGCAAACACCCGTCATTTTGAGTCTTCTCGTACAACACAAACGTCAGTTTCTGTCACACAGTGCACTGGTCACTTTTTAGTCCCCACTGCCGTGGACAGGTTGATGTTTCTTTGTACCTAACCACCTGTCACGGGCTGTGCGAATCCATTACTTCCGGTCTCCGACTCCTAGTCACCACTCCTGCGACCACCAATGGTACACTGCAAAACAAACAGCTGTGGCTTGGATCTATACAGTAAGTCTGACCAATTCCACGCCAACATATGCGTTTGCGACCATTACAGCGCCATCTATCACAAAACGGAAAAAGTAGTCCAACTAAAACATTCATATTTCTTTACGTACTACACGAATCTGTAATAAAAAAATGGGGGTTCCTGTTTAAAAAAACGAAGTTGATATCCGTTTGACCTATGGCAGCGCCCTGTAGCGGGCCAATCATAGCGCCATCTTGTTTTTCCCTTCAAGCTAGACAAGTTTCGTTCTTTGTAGTTTTTCCGTTTGACGCTTATTTCGTGAGATATTTGGCCCGGTCACGATCAGTGTACCACGCTGTACATGATTTTATGATGATGGTCGTCTTCCCCTGTGTAGGTGGAAGATTGAAATTTCGTTACCAGATATCATCGCATACAAGATTATGCCTGATTACCGCTCCCACTCCCGAATCATCTGTCGTACTCTAGCCATTGTTTCCATGTCCCAGGCAGCATGTCATTGATATAAAATTGATAGGCAGATTAATGAAATTGATCATGAGAGTCACTTTGCATGGTGAGTAATTTTTTTCTTTTTCTTTCGGTAGAGTACACCACCAGGAAACTGAAATGGGTATTCCTGCAGGGAAGACGATGTTCTTTTCGAGGAACACTACTGAGATCCGACATTTAAGGCTGACTACAGAAGGACTCTATCGTGTCCAACATACATTTCGCATAAGGACCACGCTAGTGAAAACGCGATCCTAATTACTAAGTTACTGTCACCCTGCATAAGCAGCAGTCTTGCTTCTATAGGCACACACCAGAGTCACTGATAGAGATATGCTTCCTGGTAGAAATGCTGTCTGCAGTTGGGATCAAATCTATCCATTCAATCACATACTTGCATTGGACCCTTGAACACATCTTTTATTGATTGCAGCCACCGGTGAATCATATTCGTGATCCTTTCATATCTCGAAACAAGTCACCTTTTTCGAACCTATCGGCTAAGGGACCCACACAGCAAAACTCCAGCATGGCTTTTTGGACAGTTTCTCTGCATCTTAAAACTCCTCCTCAGTTTCTACCGCGCCATCCCTGCAGCTTTGTCCATACAATCATTCCAATTTAAGTTGGAACTGAACAGAAGTCAGAGAGCGCTACACATAAGATCTGCATCCTGTAGAGAAACAGGGTGAACTGAATTAATGCGACTGAACCGTGTTTTGACCATTCGGTGGAAATGCAAACATGTTTCTCTAGCTCCACCAACCGTGTACAGCGTGTAAGGCTAGCACCAAATGAAGCTTTCTCCTGGAACATGAGGTAATAGAAAAGACAGTATGAGCAGTTATGGTGGGGTATCTTCTCAGGAAAAGTAGGAAGATTGCACACCATACAGGAATTGGAAGAGAGACGAGGATTTTGCTACTGCATTGCAGTGTATCTCCAAGCTACATACAGGTACTGTAGTCCAGAGAAGATCGGCATCTCTCAGGGTGCATTCGTATCTCACCCAAACATTATCTCCCTCCTCATTATTTAGTACAATCCAACAGAGCAAAACTATGAACTATCAAAACTCCTCTAACGTCACCTGGCAGAGAACTCAGTAAGATATTACCATGTACCTGTCTTCTGATATATCGAAAAAAAATACCGTCTGCATGCCAGCATCTAGCATATCCTATTAAATATACAGGTATTGGTCCTCTGGAGCAGGCAGACTGTGATCAAAGTCACTTCCACAGAGCAGTGTAAAGTTTCGTCGCCTGTACTGTAGGAGGATTATATCCCACAGACTATCTATCACAAGAGAGGGTCCATGTGTTGTTGTTTCATAAGAAGTTTGATGCACTGTTTTTTCTGCTGTATCACGTGACAGCTTTGCACACTGCCATACATTTTGTTTTCTCCACCAAGAGTTTGAGGTCTATGTCAGGTGCTAAACCAACATTAACACCCCTTGATCCATTGGCTACCACTGAAAGCTGGGCATCGAATGGTGTAAATCATACTGTTGCTCCCACAACATATAGCAAGACTGAAATAAAATACAGAGATAGTGTTTGTTATTGACAAAAATGTGGAAAATGTCACTACATATGGAAACTGGAAGAGATTGCGGCATTTTGGAGCGTTTCCAAACAGTAGCCGAAAGGTGACTGAGGATTTAAAATTATCTTCCTCAATGACACGGTATTAGATGGCTCTGTTGCGTTTCAAGGAGACCAGTAGCATTGAATCCTCATATTGCATCCATGTATGCGATCACTGTTTCACTGCTCACCATCTCTGGAAGGTGTTGCTCCCACCAAGGCTCTCTTCATCTCAAACAAGTATTGTCAATCATGAAACTTCCTGGCAGATTACAACTGTGTGCCCGACCGAGACTCGAACTCGGGACCTTTTCCTTTCGCGGGCAAGTGCTCTACCATCTGAGCTACCGAAGCACGACTCACGCCCGGTCCTCACAGCTTTACTTCTGCCAGTATCTCGTCAATCATTATATGGTAACCAGCTGCCCGCCAGTGGGGTGGAAATAAATAAGTAATAAAAATGTAATAAACATCACAGTTGATAGTGAAATAAATTTTAGGAGTTTTATCAGTTTTTCTGTAATTTGAACGCAAACCAGTGTCATGGCAGCATACTTCCCGATTTCTGTATCATCTGTAAACCACCCCTTCACTACTTTGCGTGTACCACTTACTATATTGCAAATGTAGATAAATGTTTATGCAGAACGTCCATTCATTGTTAATTCTCGAACATATGCATCAAAATATACCACACAGCGTCCTATACCAATGTGGTTAGGTTATCTGTATATTTCTAGTCCCTCAATCATAGTCCTTAATTTATAATTACGGTTCCCCATCTTTCCCTATGTGGATGGGAATCATAGAGTATTCTCGCATTCTCAGGATAAAGTTGGAGATTGAAAGATCTGCCCACATTGTCTTTGACGAATCCTCTCAACAACACTGTCGCCAATATAATTTGCAGATGACCAGAAATAGGTGGGTGCTGTACCCACCAAATTCAAAGTCTCGTGAAGGAACAAAGCGAGCTGAGTCTCTAACCACTGTTCAGTGAAGACTGTTCCACTCTAATCTTATTCATGCCACCTATTCAAGAACAAAAGATCTGTCCAGATGCATGCTTGTCGAGTAGGTAAGTACCCCTTATCAGAGTATAGTAGATATGAGAGTGTTTTGATGATATAACACATGGTTAAAAAGAAACACGGTGTTTATGCATGATGGAGCCCAAGTCAGACAGAGTTTCAAGTATTTTATTTAAATCAGTTACGTTATCAATTCTGAAGTTTGTTGTAGTGTCAAGGATCAGTGCCAAGAAGGCACTGGCAAGAGAAAAATGATTGTAGAATACAAACACCTGCACTCCTAAGGCTACACGGTTCTGCACTTAAACATGCTATAATGTTAAACCCATGTGGTATCTGAAATATTAGTCATGTGGAATACAATGATCTTAATACTCTAATGCCAGACATATGTGTCCAATATCTGACATACATTCTCCCTGCAAGTTTCACTACGATAAACTGTGGTGACAAACTGTAAGACAATAAAACAACTACCTTGCATATCAAAGAAAACATCAATTCTTTATAATACAAACACTAAATAGGTTTCCAGGGATGGATGACGCCTGCTGTTTACAAAGTTCAAGCCAAATTATGATTTGGAAATTATGATGTGTTCACAACAGTCTTGTAAAATAATCATCAGCAGCAAAAAAAAGCGTACAAAGAAACACTGACATCTTATGAGGAAATAAACATCATAATCAGAAGCGAGAAGAAATGTGACAATTGCAATTTACCACCACCCCCGGTAACCTTCCTCTTGACTGCAAAAGTCATGGTTTGATGTTAGGTTGTATTTCTCTGAACAGTTCCCGACTGATCAATTTATTGTTTCTCATACTGGTATTACAATCACACACACAAGTCCAAAACTCCACATTTTCTTTAAGGACAGAGCATGTGGCTGAGTCTTAAAATTTCAGCTACCTCCAACATAATGGATATCCTACCATATAAGCTAACTGTGCCACTATCCATCGACAGGAGGCAAGGAAAAAATACAAGTAGGGTTTGGAAACTGGTTGGTTACAGGATCAAATTCTGCCAAATATGCCAACCCTAGTATTCACATATAGGAAGTAAGGAAATGCAATAGGATGTGACCACTTGAGAGAGAGAGAGAGAGAGAGAGAGAGAGAGAGAGAGAGAGAGAGAGAGCATGTATTTTCACAGGAATTTCTCAGTTATCAATATGAAAGGGTTGCCACCATCTGGCGCTTTTGTTTAGGGGATTAACACGACATCCACATTACACAACTCACGAAGCAGCTGGGGCATAGTGTGGCCATTGACAGACAAGTCACTTCATGGGATCACGAGTGGTCTGCGCATGCTTCGTGACTGAAAGATTTTTGACAGTGTAATTACATGCAGTCAGTGATGCCGACGGTATTCCTTAGATGATCAGGATAAGAGATCGATTTAATTACTTCTTTTAGATGTACTTTATAAGACCTGCAACTTCCCAAACAGGAGAGAATGATGATGTAATTAAATTTCTTGTTCTGAGATCCATCCTCTTCATCACAGAACTGCCAATTTGCAGTGGGAGGTGGGAAGGAAGGGCTGGGTGATTTCCCAGAAGAGGAGGGTTGATTAATTGATCTATTTAATTAATTAATCAATCAGACTGATAGAGTTGGCTGCTCGAATAATGGGAAATGGGGAGGGTGTGAGGAGGTCTCTCATTAGGACAGATTATTCCCAGGGGGTCATAATCCACTCAGCATAACAATAGATTAATCAAAAGAGAACAATAGGTTTCCCCTGAATGTGTACTTGCCCCTGATGTAGGAAGCCAACACTAACAAACGCCCTGATACCTGATTGCCCTACTATTACAGCCTCTGTTTACCCCCTTGACAAGTCATCATGTTTTAAACAAGATATATGTATGGTGTGAATGGTAGCATTTGACTGTAAATAATAAATAGTATGAGGCCATACTTATGAGTAGTAAAAGGAATTCGTTAGATTTAGGTTGCATGAAACATCACATTAATCTACAGGCTCTCAGTTCAACTATGTTTCTAGAAATTAACATTACAAATGGCTTAAGTTGGAACGATCAGATAGACAATGCTGAGGGGAAAGTAGGATGTTTTTGTATGCTCTGGACCCATAGACCAATCTTATAAAAAATAAAAAATTTCTCGTTAACAATCGCATTTTTTATTTTCCATAAGATTGATCTAATGATCCAGAACATAAAAAAACATCCAACTTTCCCTTTTACCTAATAATAATATAGTATAATAATAGCTATAATAAAAATCATTTATTTTATATACATTTCCCATAGGTGAACATAATAAAATAAATAAAATGAATTAGTTAACAAAGGTAAATTTTACATTGTGAATTCTATGTCATGAAATTCATTATTTCTATTTTTAAGTTTCTTCATTCCTTTATATTTCAGTTTTATTTGCCCATAATTATGTCAAGTTCCCAATGATCAATTAATTTGTAATATCTAATTGGTAAAATAACTTTAAAATCATTATTAAGCTCCATTTAAATTTTTTCTCCATATCTAGTATTTAAATATTCACAGTCAGTAATATTAGAGGCAAAGGTGGAAAAATGGGTCCCTGCTGGTATTATGGGCCCCCTACATATTTGGAAGTACAGGCCACGAATTCCAGAAGAGAGCACATGAACTACTGGAACTAGTTGCCAAACTTCACAGTAGAGTGTGCAGATGTAGTAGCTGTCATGGTTTGTGAGTAGTTGTGCTATGATTTTTTTTTGCTGTCATCAAAAGTTTACTTGAATTAAACTCAAATTTCTAACATGTTATTGGTTAAAATAAGGTAAGGTACGTATTTGGCTTGTTGTTGGGATGCCATTTTACATTAATTAACGTTGGTTGCGAACCAAACTAACCGTAGGCAAAATCGTGTTTCCCAAGATGGTGAGGGTGGATATATGGACCCCTTTTGCTGCTGGTATTATGGGCCCCGTAAAATCAATCAGATTTTATGGGACCATTTACAAATATTGGTGCTCTTTATGTTTCAGATGCCTTGAAGACATCTTGTACCCCCAAAAAATCGAAATGGCAATCGTGGGACAAAGGAAATATGGCAAATGATATTGTAGCTATTAAAGAGAAAAAAATGGGATTGATAAAAGCGGTTAAAGTGTACTCTGTCCCTCGTTCTACGCTCCAAAGGCTTTCACGAATCGATAAACTGGTCGAAGAAATAGTTAATATTAAATTGGGCTGTCCACCGGTTTTACCACAGGGACTTGAGAACGAACTGGTTAAATATCTTCTCATTATGGAACCCAAATTCTACGCCCTTCCAGAAATGACGGCAGTCGCATGGCCTGCCAGCTTTGCACAAGAAATAAAATCCCTCATCCATTTGTAAAGGGCGAAGTTGCTGGTCGAACTTGGTTTGACCATTTTATGTCATGGCATAAAATTATTCTATTTATTTTGAAACCATCAGCAACTTCAATTTCACGTATTAATGGGTTTAATAAACAAGCTGTCGACAATTTCTTCAATGTACTTGAAGCTGTGTTCAGTAAATACAAATATCCTTCAGACAGAGCTTTTAATGTAGACGATTCAGGCCTTAGTGTCGTTCAAAGCAAAATTTCTCATGTCATCGCCCTGAGGCGAAAAAGGCAAGTTGGTGCAATATCTGCAGCTGAAAGAGGATCAATTGTAACGTGTGTGTTCTGCATGAGTGGGTCTGGTACTTTCGTCCCACCAATGCTAATTTTCCTCAGGAAAAATATAACAGATACACTGACGAAGGGGGCTCCGCCTGGCTCTATAGGAAGGTGTCATCCCTCTGGCTGGATTCAGAGCAACCTTTTCACTGATTGGTTAATCCATTTTAACTATAAAACAAAGCCATCAAAAGATGATCCTATTTTGCTTATTTTATATGACCACTATACCCACATAAAGAATATTGACGTAATTGACATAGCTCATGAACACCACGCTACAATAGTTAGCTTGCCTCCGCACACTACACACAAGCTGCAACCACTAGATAGGAGCTTCATGGGACCCCTTAAGAATCATTATAGTGACTACATAAGGCAATGGATGCTGCACAAAAATAGGCCTCTTGGACCATACGATAAACGGCGACCTCCTAAGGACAAGCCTTCAAGTCAATCAGCTCAATGCATTCAGCCTGGCACATCATCGACATTAACTACACCATCTGCATGAGACTTGAAAGATGCTAAGCCCTCTGGATGCTCCTCCCAACAACAGTTTGGTCATGTTTCTCCCCAAGATGAGTTGCTGATACCAAGACCAAAATAAGAAAACTAAGAAGAAACAAGATGGAAAAGAAAGGAGCAGTACAATGAAGAATGGCGGCAATGAAAAGCAACCAAATTCTAGGACAAGTAGGAGAAACAAGCTAGTGTAAGGATGTGAATCAGATGAAGAAGGTGAAGAGGTACGGGTAGGTTTTGATTCGGGAGAATCCCTCCCAGACATTGAAGTTGGTGTTTCTGTCCCTGATGTTGACGATGCTGTATGTCTATTTCGTGAAGGGGTTTTTTCAAAGGACACAAAAGGTGACCTTTGGTTCCAGTGTATAGCCTGTGAGATGTTGGTTCACAACGAATGTGCTGGATGCAAAAAAAGATACTTATGTGTGTGACTATTGTTAATAGACTAGGTGTAGGCTGTGAAAATCGTCCCACCAGTAGACTAATTAACAATGTTCAGAGTAAATCTTTCTTTCATTATACACAAAAATTAAATAAAATTATTTTTTCCAAGTTTTTGTTTCATTTTATTTCAAACTACCTTGGGGCCCATATTACCTGCACAAGTTCTTCAAGCAACAAAAAGCAGACTATCAGGAAAAAAATAAAATTTTGTTTTAAATATTAAAAAATTAAACCAAAACATGTCCTAACTATGGCAGGACATACTAGAGAAATGTTTTACGTTAATTTAAGGTGATTATACTAAAAATAAAAGGTGTTATATAAAAAAAACAAAGTGGGGGCCCATTTATCCACCTTTACCTCTATATAAAACATTTATCTGTAGTTCAGTTATTTTTCAATCTCTTTTGAGCCACTAACATCATTGATCTTTTTGATTAGAGTTTCTATTTATATAGAAAATTTTTTATTATATTTATATATGACAATTATTTATTAGATTTTCAATAACGAGTAATCACCATATGGTAATTTATCTATTCAATTTTCTAAAATATATCTTTCATTATGATGAGGACTTAGTGCCTTTTTGTTTACTTGAATTGTATATGTTTCATGTTTTTCACTTTTAAATAAATTAAATTTTCTATATTATTCTATATTGTTAGACAAACAATCTTTATAATCTTCTAAACTTATTTTGTATTGATGACCCATTTTTGAATTCCTTTAGATTTTTTCCCTGTTTAATCACCAACTTTATAAGCATACATCTTTGCTCTTAAACCATAAAATCCTTCCATTATTTTTCCATTACATTCATCTTTCATCTTACCAACAACTTTCCTTTTTACTTGTCGAATACCATATATATTATCTGTTGGATAATGACTTGTATCAAAGTAATCAATCATTGATTTCATATCTTCATAAAAATCTTCAGTTTTAATATTTTAAATATAACTATATGTATCTTGATGACATAATTCAATATTTTCTCCATATTTAGGTTTCATATACGTAATAAAATCACATACCTATGCTCTCTGCTAGCTAGTTTCAGCTACTTTTATTTTTTACTTTTTAAAATTCTATTACTTTTTTGCAAGTCTAACTTTTTTTATATCTCTAAATGGAAGCTGAAAATAAAATGTCTGCTACAAAGGAAAAGAAATATTTTTAACAGAACTTTGGGGAATTAAAGTAAAACCAACTAACAAAAGATTTGGATTATGGTTTCTTACAGAAAATTTAAATAGTAATAATCTTGTTACAAAGGGAGAACAAAAATTAGAAGGATTTAAACCAATTACAGAACCATTTTGCGATAATATAATGGTAATTAAAATAACAGATTTTATAGATTGTGAAGGAGAAATGAAAAATGGGAAATTTCTTGTAAAAAAGGCTGCTTGGGAAAGTTTTAATAGTTTTTTAAGATCTAAATTTTCTAAATTTAATTTGGCAAGGCATGGAGTTATAGCAAAAATTCCGTCTTTATTAAATTCAAATACACAAATAATTAAAGGTACTAAACAAATTATTAATAAAGATATAAAACTTATAGAACAAAGGTATAAAAATCCTGTTGTTATTCCCTCCAAAACAGAATTAGCAGCTGTTAAACTTAATACACTTTTAAGAGAATTACCAGAAAGTTTAGAAGAATTTGAAAATGAACACTATTATTTATTGGATTTAGACATAACACAAGATATTGCAGGAATTTTTAACAGATAAGAAATGTGCAAATATTTAACAAATAATTTTAATTTTAGAATGCAAGGAGAATAAATATAAAAAAACGAATTTTAACATATGTTAACATTTGTTTGTCGTAAACCTGAATTTTTACACAAGCATTTTTAAGTAAAACTAAATCTAAACATTCTATTTGGTATTCTTCATCTAACAAACTATTTAATTTTTCTCTTGTATCTTGGTAATGCGTTTTATTCTTAAGAAATAGATCTATAGTTTTAGTATTTCTGTCTTCTTCCATTTACTATACAGATTTTTAATAAGTTATAAATAAATTTCCATAGATTAAATGGATAAATTAATTATTTCTAAAGATGTAGTACTTTGGGAAACATATGTATTTGTTTACGTAACTAAGAAAACTATAGAACAAGAATGGTATCTGTTATTATTTAGTTATTTAGGATATAATGTTTACCATATTTATTCTGCAGAAGATGGAAACTTAATTTATCCTTGTTATATTTTTGGAAAATACTACATTCGTAAATATATAGCAAGTTTAGTTGGACTTAGTTACAAATATCCACCATTAATGTTAGACTTTTTTAAATGGAAGAATATAGTTATTCCAGATAAATTCGAAACAATTAAACTAGATATGTAAAAATATATAGCAAAGTAAGTGTTGGCCAATCACCGACGATTTGTAATATGCACACAAAAATTAGTCAACAACCAGCAATCTTTCCCTGAGTTTATGTATCAAGTTTAACCGAAAGAGGCCACAAAGAAAGCAGAAGAAGATGAAGAAACCTTTACATCGATGACCTTCCTGCCATATGTGGGTAGCCTCTCATCAAAAATAGGACGCATTCTTGGCAGACACAAAATAAAAGTGATTTTTCGTCCTCCACCTAAGACAGCTGCACTCGTGGGCTCCGTCAAAGATGATTTGCTGCTCCAAAAATCTGGAGTTTACAAATATCCATGTGAATGTGGCCTTTCTTGCATTGGACAAACAACTCGTACTGTCCAAGAAAGATGTACAGAACACCAGAGGTACACACGACTTTTACAGCCTAACAAGTCGGCTGTGGCAGAGCACTGTATTGATAATGGTCACAGTATGTTGTATGACAACGTCGAAATTTTGGCAACTACATCGTCATTTTGGGACTCGATAGTAATGGATGCAATTGAAATTCGCTTGACAACGAACTTAATTAATAGAGACAGTGGTTTCAATCTTGAGAAATCCTGGAATTCGGCACTTGCTGTAATAAACTCGCAAAGACGTCGTCACAGTGCAGCTCACAATGATATATCGATATGCCAACAAAGATCAACTGCGGAGTCATAGATACAACTCGCGCATTATGCACGTCTCTACCGCCGACCAACGTCTCTGGCGCATTTGCATCTGTGGCCGCATGCACAGTCACGCGGTAGAACAGTATAAAGGGACGAAGCAAGCACTGAGCGGCAGTCTTGCGGCGCACTCTGAAGATGGCTGAACGTTTTGCAGCCGAAATATTAGAAGAAGAAGGAGATTTCTAACGGCTGCACACCCGAAACTTAATGGGACAACCTGTTAATGGTTCAAATTCTTGTTCTTCTTCGAAATCTGGATTAATGTAATTACAAATTGTTGCTTCTAATCTTGTAATTCCATTTTCTTTAGCTAATGTAGAAGCAAAAGTTTCCTTTAATCGTTTTACAGGACAATTTAAAAATCTATAATATTGCTACCAAGTTGTTCATTAACATATGGACCTGTTAATTGTCAAATACATTTATTGTAGAGTTTAACTCTAGAATTAGAATTAATCCATGTTAAACAGTCTTTTTCAACAGAATTATTGCTGTTAACTATCACATTACAATTTTCTTTATATTCTCCTTGCATTCTAAAATTAAAGTTATTTGTTAAATATTTACACATTTCTTCTTTATTAAAAATTCCTGCAATATCTTGTGTTATGTCTAAATCCAATAAATAATAGTGTTCCTTTTCAAATTCTTCTAAAATTTCTGGTAATTCTCTCAAAAGTGTATTAAGTTTAACAGCTGCTAATTCTGTTTTGGAAGGAATAACAACAGGGTTTTTATACCTTTGTTCTATAATTTTAATATCATTATTAATAATTGTTTAGTACCTTCAATTATTTGTGTATTTGAATTTAATAAAGATGGAATTTTTGCTTTACTCCATGTCATGCCAAATTATATTTAGAAAATTTGGATCTTCAAAAACTATTAAAACTTTCCCAAGCAGCCTTTTTTACAAGAAATTTCTCATTTTTCATTTCTCCTTTACAATCTATAAAATCAGTTATTTTAATTACCATTATATTATCGCAAAATGGTTCTGTAATTGGTTTAAATCCTTCTAATTTTTGTTCTCCCTTTGTAACAAGATTATTACTATTTAAATTTTCTGAAAGTAACCGTAATCCAAATCTTTCATTAGTTGGTTTTACTTTATTTCCCCGAAGCTCTGTTAAAGAATATTTCTTCCCCTTTATAGCAGACTTTTTAATTTCAGCTTCCATTTAGAGATATAAAATAACATTAGATTTTCAAAAATGTAGCTATAAATAAAAAAGTTAAAAAATAAAAGTAGCTGAAACTAGGTTGCAGAAAGCATAGCGATGTGACTTTATTACGTATATGAAACCTAAATATGGAGAAAATATTGAATTATGTTATCAAGATAGAGATAGTTATATTTATATTATCAAAACTGAAGATTTCTATGAATATATGAAGTTAATTATTGATTACTTTGATACAATTGATCATCCAACAGATAATATATATGGTATTCCACAAGTAAACAAGAAAGTTGTTGGTGAGATAAAAGATGAATGTAATGGAAAATAATGGAAGAATTTTATGGTTTAAGAGGAAAGATGTTTGATTATAAAGTTGATGATTAAATAGAGAAAAAAATCTAAAGGAATTAAAAAATATACCATTAAAAACAAAATATGTTTAGAAGATTATAATGATTGTTTGTTAGCAATATAGAACAATATAGAAAATTTAATTTATTTGAAAGTGAAAAACATGAAACATATACAATTCAAGTAAACAAAAAAGCACTAAGTCCTTATGATAGTAAAAGATATATTTTAGAAAATAGTATAGATACATTACCATATGGTGATTACTCATTATTGAAAATCTAATAAATAATAATAAATAATAATAATAATAATTAATAAATATAATAATAATAATAATAATAAATAATTATTATATATAAATTTAATAAAATTTTTTCTATATAAATGGAGACTCTAATCAAAAAGCTCAATGATATTAGTGTCTCAAAAGAGAGTAAAAAAATAACTGAACTAGAGATAAATGTATTATACAATATTAATGACTGTGAATATTCAAATACTAGATCTGGAGAAAAAATTTGTATGGAACTTAATGATGATTTTAGAGTTATTTTACCAAATAAATATTACAAGTTAATTGATCATTGGGAACTTGAAATAATTAGAAATAGCCAAATTAAACTTAAATATAAAGAAATGAAGAAACTTAAAAATAGAAATTATGAATTTCATGACATAGAGTTCACAATGTAAAATTTACTTTTGTTAACTAATATCTTTATTAATGTTCACAATGTAAAATTTTAAAAATAATTTACCTTTGTTAAGTAATTCATTTTATTTATTTTATTATGTTCACCTATGGAAAAACTATATATAATATAAATGATTTTCTATTATAGCTATAATTATATTATTTTATTATATTATATTATTATTAGGTAAAATGGAAAGTAGGGTGTTTTTGTATGTTCTGGATCATTAGATCAATCTTATGGAAAATAAAAAATGCGGGTGTTACTGAGTAATTTTTAATTTTTTATACAGTTGGTCTATGGGTCCAGAACATAGAAAAACATCCTACTGGGGACTAAAACCAAAGACTGTGTTTTTTGGCAAAACACATGGAAGACACAACAGGGCTACTAAAATGGCTGCTTACACTATGTGTGTCTATCCTCTGCGAGAGTATTGCTGTGCAGTGTGGAATCCTCACCAAGTAGGACTGATGTAGAACATCGAAAAAGTTCGAAGAAGGAAAGCGCGTTTTGTGTTATCATGATGGTTGGTTGGTTGTTTGGGGAAGGAGACCAGACAGCGTGGTCATCGGTCTCATCAAATTAGGGAATGATGGGGAAGGAAGTCGGCCGTGCCCTTTCAGAAGAACCATCCCGTCATTTGCCTGGAGTGATTTAGGGAAATCATGGAAAACCTAAATCAGGATGGCCGGATGCGGGATTGAACCGTCGTCCTCCCGAATGCGAGTCCAGTGTCTAACCACTGCGCTACTGTTATCGTGACATAGAGGAGAGAACGTCACCGATGTGATATGACAGTTGGGGTGGAAATCATTAAAACGAAGGCGTTTGCTGTTGTGGTGAGCTAGTTTCAATGGTGAGCTGGTTTCACGAAATTTCGATCTCCAATGTTCTCCTCCGAATTCAAAAACCATAGTTTGTATGTATCTACAAAGGGAGAAATGAATATTGTAATAAAATAGGAGAAATCACAGCTCTCACGGAAATACGTAAGTCTCGTTTTTTGCGGACACTGTTCCAGAGTGGAACAGTAGAGAAGTAGAGTGAAAGTGTTTTGATGAACCGTCTGCCAGGCACTTAAGCATGAGTTGGGGAGTACTCAATTTAACACCCCAATTACAGAAATCCTAATAAGCAACCCCTTGTTGTAGAATAAGTAGGATAAGTCATCCTGACAATGATGGCAGATACTGACAACAAATTTTACACTTGTGATAATTTGATCAACAGGAATGTCATGCGAATAATAATATTTATCATGAAATAGAAACTGAACGAAATAATTTGATAAGATACGCAACAAAAACATCAAAGAAAGAATTTCAAAATAATTTATAACGAAGGTTAAAGCCCAGGTGGTAAATTGACCAAAGATAACATTAACCATAGAAGAGAGTTGTAGGAAGTTCGATGTGACTACAATGTAGCTCGGAAACGGAAATATTAGCTTCAGTAGCTATCTAGTCGCTTTGTAGTACTATTGCGATCGTAGCATGCATGTAAGCGCTACTGAATTGTTTTAAGGTAATCGGAAGTTTGAAAGTTTTGCGGTGTAGACTGAAGCATTATACAGAAGTCATACTAAAGGAAAGTCATCTTTACCGTCAGCATGATAACGGGATACGGAGATTCGCGACAAAGTTAAATTGTCTGAGATTTCTGATGGGACTTAACCTTCATGATACTAAATAAGCATGAACATTCTAGGACATTGAAAAAGAAAGATCGGTGACAGAAAAACAATTATTAGTCTCGAGTAGGTAACATAAAATGTCTACACGAAGAACGTACAATTGCGCCTAGTTGTCAGAAGTTGTCGTCAACGGAAGGAACTCCCTGAGTGAGAAATCGGTGTGGTGCTTAGTGTAGGGACAATTAATTACAAGGAGCAATAAAATTGGATTCAAACTTAATTATTCGTGTCACCTAGATAATTGGAAGACATCATCAGGTGTATTAGTGAAAACTAATTGACTATTAGAATATTATGAAGTGAAAAATGAATTCATGATTACGTAACAGTGAACAGTCATTGTCATTTGTCCCAAGATTACGACGTGTTCTGAACATTGCTTGAGTATTTCATCTCTGGAATTACGTTGTGTAGTTATTGAACACGCGACGTAGCGACGACTAGACGACGGAATAACAATTTATCAACTTAACATCCTCGCAATTCCATAATGTGGCCACGACTTGGTTGATGGATTGAGGATTCAAGACTTTATATTATTAACATTCAGCAGCCATTATCTAAACGGTCATAACTACAGTCAGACAGTTTGCGCAAGCCGAAAAGTCTGTCGTGAATTCATAGCAAAAGAAAACTGTTGGTCACAATTTCAGGTCAAGGCGGTCATCGCGTCATCGGGGGGTGCAATTGCCACGTTTATCGTTGAAGAAGCAAGAGCCGCTACACACTGACTCGTTGCTCTATCGAAATATTGACATTAATCACTAAAGACTGTATCTGAAATATGACCAAACCACACGAGGAGTTTGTGTTCTTCTACCAGTTACTGGGTGGCGTTGTCGTGAGCGACGGTTGCCGTTCCACGTCATACCGACTGGGACAACCATCACCTCCGAGTCGTATCAACTCTAAGGAGAAACCGATGCTGCATCACGTAGATGTAGATGAAACTTAAAACATCAAGTTGACGCGTTGTTGGAACACCTCGGTGGCGCAAACAGTAACATCCAGTTTAACATAGAGGCAGAAAAAGACGATGCACTGCCTTTTCTCGGCATTCTCGTACGCCGCAAGTGAAATGGATGCCTTGGTCGCAGCGTCTATAGGAAACCCACCCACAACGATCTGTACCGGCACGCCATCAGCAGGCATAGAAGCGCACTGTGTTACAAACACAGGTGGTGTTGTTGTTGTGGTCTTCAGTCCAGAGACTGATTTGATGCAGCTCTCCACGCTACCCTCTCCTGTGCAAGCTTCTTCATCTCCCAGCACCTACTGCAACCTGCATCCTCCTCAATCTGCTTACTGTATTCATCTCTTAGTCTCCCTCTACGATATTTAACCCTCTGTGCTGCCCTCCAATACTAAATTGGTGATCCCTTTATGCCTCAGAATATGTCCTACCAACCGATCCCTTCTTCTAGTCAAGAAATTTCTCTTCGCCCCAATTCAATACAATAGCTCCTCATTAGTTGTGAGATCTACCCATCTAATCTTCAGCATTCTTCTGTAGCAACACATTTCGAAAGCTTCTATTCTCTTCTTGTCTAAACTATTTATCGTCCATACATGGCTACACTCCATACAAATACTTTCAGAAAAGACTTCCTAACACTTAAATCTATACTCGATGTTAACAAATTTCTCTTCTTCAGAAACGCTTTCCTTGCCATTGCCAGTCTACATTTTATATCCTCTCTACTTCAACCATCATCAGTTATTTTGCTCCCCAAATAGCAAAACCCATTTACTACTTAAATCGTATCATTTCCTAATCTTAATTTCCAAGTAAATTATTATGGTGGAGATAAGCCTCTGTAATGAGGAAAAGCTCAAAATAATAATAATTTCCTAATCTAATTCCCACAGCGCCACCCGATTTAATTCGACTACATTCCATTATCCTCGTTTTGCTTTTGTTGATGTTCATCTTATATCCTCCTTTCAAGACACTCTCCATTCCATTCAGCTGCTCTTCCAGGTCCTTTGCTGTCTCTGACAGAATTACAATGTCATCGGTGAACCTCAAAGTGTTTATTTCTTCTCCACGGATTTTAATTCCTACTCCGAAGTTTTCTTTTGTTTCCTTTCCAGACACACATTCTCAGAAATTTCTTCCTCAAATTAAGGCCTATGTTTAATATCAGTACACTTCTTTTGGTCAGTAATGCTCCTTTCGCCTGTAAAAGTCTGCTTTTCATGTCCTCCTACCTTCGTCTGTCATGAGTAATTTAGATGCCTAGGCAGCACAATTCCTTAACTTCATCTGCTTCGAGATCAGTAATTCTGACGTTGAGTTTCACTTTGTTCTCGTTGCTCAATATACAGATTGAATAACATCGGGGATAGGCTATAACCCTGTCTCACTCCCTTCCCAACCCCTGATTCCCTTTCATGCCCCTCGACTCTTACAACTGACGTCTGGTTTCTGTACAAATTGTAAACAGGCTTTCGCCCTCCTGTATTTTACTCCTGCCACCTTCAGAATTTGAAAGAGAGTATGCCAGTCAACTTTGTCAAAAGCTTTCTCTAAGTCTACATATGCTAGAAACGTTGGTTTGCCTTTCCTTAATCAATTTTATAAGGTAAGTGGTAGGGTCAGTATTGCCTCACGTGTTCCCACTTTTCTATGGAATCCAAACTGATCTTTCCCGACGTTGGCTTCTACCAGTTTTCCCATTCATCTGTAAAGAATTGGTGTTAGTATTTTGCAGCCGTGGCTTATTAAACTGATAGTTCGGTAATTTTCACATCTGTCAACACCTGCTGTCTTTGGGATTGGAATTATTATATTATTTTTGAAGTCTGAGGGTATTTCGCCTGTCTCATACATTTTGCTCACCAAATGGTAGAATTCTGTCAGGGCTGGCTGTCCCAAGGCTATCAGTAGTTCTAATGGAATGTTGTCTACTTCTGGGGCCTTGTTTCGACTTAGGTCTTTCAGTGCTGTGTCAAATTCTTCACGCAGTATCATATCTCCCATTTCATCCTCATCTACATCCCCTTCCATTTCCATAATATTGCCCTCAAGAACATCGTCCTTGTAGAGACCCTCTATATACTCTTTCCACCTTTCTGCTTTCCCTTCTTTTGTTAGAACTGGGTTTCCATCTGAGCTCTTGATATTGATGCAAGTGGTTCTCTTTTCTCCAAAGATCTGTTTAATTTTCCTGTAGGCCGTATCTACCTTACCACTAGTGATATATGCCTCTACAATTTTGTCCTCTAGCCATTCCTGCTTAGCCATTTTGCACTTCCTGTCGATCTCATTTTTGAGATGTTTGTATTCCTTTTTGCCTCTTCCATTTACTGCATTTTTGTATTTTCTCCTTTCATCAATTAAATTCAGTATATCTTCTGTTATCCAAGGATTTCTATTATCCCTCTTCTTTTTACCTACTTTATCCTCTGCTGCCTTCACTATTTCACCTCTAAAAGCTACCCATTCTTCGTCTACTGTATTTATTTCCCCCATTCTTGTCAATCGTTCCCTAATGCTCTCTCTGAAACTCTCAACAACCTCTGGTTATGCCAGTTTATCCAGGTCCCATCTCTTTAAATATCCACCTTTTTGCAGTTTCTTTAGTTTTAATCTGGAATTCAAAAACCAATAGATTGTGGTCAGAGTCCACATCTGCCCCTGGAAATGTCTTACAAATTAAAACCTGATTCCTAAATCTCTGACTTACCATTATATAATCTATCTGAAACCTTTCAGTATCTCTGGGCTTCTTCCATGTATACAACCTTCTTTTCTGATTCTTGAACCAAGTGTTAGGTATGATTAAGTTATGGTGTGTGCAAAATTCTACCAGGTGGCTTCCTCTTTCATTCCTTACCCCCATTCCGTATTCATTTTCCTACTATCGAATTCCAATCATCCATGACTATTAAATTTTCTTCTCCCTTTACTATCTGAAAAATTTCTTTTATCTCATCATACATTTCTTCAGTTTTTTCTTCATCTGCAGTGCTAGTTGGCATATAAACGTGTACTACTGTGGAAGGCGTGGGCTTCATTTCTATCTTGGCCACAATAATTCGTTCACTATGCTGTGTGAAGTAGCTTACCCGCATTCCAATTTTCCAATTCATGTTTAAACCTACTTCTGCATTACCCCTATTTGATTTTGTATTTACAACCATGTATTCACCTGATCAGAAGTCTTGTTCCTCCTGCCACCGAACTTCACTAATTCCCACTATATCTAACTTTAACCTATCCATTTCCCTTTTTAAATTTTCTAACGTACCTGCCCGATTAAGGGATCTGACATTCCACACTCCGATCCGTAGAACGCCAGTTTTCTTTCTCCTGATAACGACGTCCTCTTGAGTAGTCCGCCCCCCCCCCCCCCCCCTGGAGATCCGATTGGGGGACTATTTTACCTCCGGAATATTTTACCCAAGAGGACGCCATCATCATTAAACCATACAGTAAAGCTGCATTCCCTCGGGAAAAATTACATCTGTAGTTTTCCCTTGCTTTCTGCCGTTTGCAGTACCAGCACAGCAAGTCCATTTTCGTTAGTGTTACAAGGCCTGATCAGTCAATCATCCAGACTGTTGCCCCTCTTCAGGAACCACGCGTTTGTCTGGCCTCTCAACAGATACCCCTGCGTTGTGGTTGTACCTGTGCTTCGGCTATCTGTATCACTGAGGCACGCAAGCCTCCCCACCAGCGGGAATGTCCACGGTTCATGGGGAGAGGTACACTGGTGTATCGTGCACGAATGCTATCAGACGCTGATAACCTGCTCCACGAGCTGAACCACCTACGCGAAGTCTTCAGGAACAACGCCTTTAGCGTCCATCAGATAAATAAAGTGAATTCGAACAAGAATCACAATAAGATCACCGACGAGCAGCAGGAAAAGAAACTTGCTTACTTACCGTTCTGTGGCTCTGTGCCGGGAAAGATAAGCCACCTGATGAAACGACACAAGATCAAATCGATCTTCTGGCCTCCGATGAAATCCGTCAATTATTGAGACCAGTTAATGACGCTGCAGGTCTCATAAAAACTGGGGTTTACAAGATACATTGCGAGTGCAGCCAGTCTTACATCAGACAAACAGCACTCACTGTGGAACAGTGCAAGAAGGAGCGTGAGAGGTTTCATTCAGAGAAATCTGCTTCAGCTGAGCATGCTGTAGAAAACGGGCACAGGATGAAATTTGACGAAACAAGTCTTGTGGCTCGCACAAACGACTTCTGAGGTCGTCTAATTAGAGAAGCCATTGAAATAAAAGCCGCCAATAACACGCTGAGCAGGGAGGGCGGCCTGCAGCTCAGTGCGGCCCTTATGTGGCGGTGCTGCGGGCAGCGTGGCGGTGCTGCGGGCAGCGTGGCGGTGCTGCGGGCAGCGTGGCGGTGCTGCGGGCAGCGTGGCGGTGCTGCGGGCAGCGTGGCGCCGCGGCCGGCAGCCGGCGTACGTAGCAGGCCACTGCCTGCTGCACCACTTGGCAATGGCCGAGGTCTACTTGGCCAAAAGCTTGACGCGATTGGAAAACCGAGAACTTTTTATTCGACATCAATATTGCCGCATTTCGGTTGACCCGCGTGTCCCCCACCTGGGCTGTTTGGGTCATGAGAAGGGCGATCGACTGCATATTCCAAATCGACTGGTGGATACGGGTGTTCGATCTCCAACTACACACTCACTGTGGCATACGAAGCACTGCCTTATGGTTAACACTGCCTACCTTCGATATCGCTTTGATATCGCGATTAGTCGAAGATGCCAGCCCAGGAAAGAATATTTTGTGACTCATCCAGTACTATCCTCCTATAATAAATACTATTACCAAGTATTACTTTGCTTTCTTTATAGTCACCAAGCTATTTTGGAGATAATTTACTTTGCTTTAATTTTGAATTAAATTCTAGATGGTTACTGGATTTTATTTCCAGTTGGTGTTACTTATTTCTTTCAGTGTGGAACCTAATATTCTTATTCATTCATATGCTGTGAACCAGTCATCTTTAATTTTACGTACCAAATTATGCAAATTATTTTTTTAGCAAGAATTTAGCTTTCAGTAAAAGTTTGAAGTTAATACAACAAAATAATTACTTCACAAGGAACTGAATCACAAAGTGACCAATGCACTCAGTTAAAACTTTCTTTCTCTCAGCATAGATTGTCATAATTACTTCAGCAGCCTTAATTTCATTTCTTTCAAGCTTTTACATAACGAAATACTATGGTTTAAGAGAAACAATTCAGTCAGTTATTGAAGTGACTTGCAGTCGGGAACGTGAAATGATTTACTTTGAATTTAACACTGTCTTTAAAAATTATTAACATATAATTTACCAGACTTCATGTAACAGAAAAATGCACTAAGCTGTAATACAGATCGAATCATTATTTTTTTTTAGGCTTATAAGTCTTCTGATTGGTTTGGTGTGGCCAGAAACAAATTCCTCTCATATGCCAACCTTTTCATCTCAGAGTAGCGCTTGCAGCCTATGTCCTCAATTATTTGCTGTATATGTCCCAACCTCTATTTACCTCTCTATTTTCTAACCTTTAGAGATCCTTCTACTACCGTCGAAGTTTATTCCCTGATGACTTAACAGATGTCATATAATTTGGCCCTTCTTCTTGTCAGTGTCCTCCATATAATCTTTCCTCGCCGGTTGTGTGTAAAACCTCCTCATTCGTTATCAGTCCACCTACTTTTCAGCATTCGTCTGTAGCAACACATCTCGAATGCTTCGATTCCCTTCTGTTCCGGTTTTCCCGCGGTCCATGTCTCACTGCCATACATACAGTGCTGTGCTCCAGACGCACATTCTCAGAAATTTCTTCCTCAAGTTAAGACCTATGTTTAATATCAGTAGACTTCTTTTGGTCAGTAATGCTCGTTTCGCCTGTAACAGTCTGCTTTTCATGTCCTACCACCTTCGTCTGTCATGAGTTATTTAGATGCCTAGGCAGCACAATTCCTTAACTTCATCTGCTTCGAGATCAGTAATTCTGACGTTGAGTTTCACTTTGTTCTTGTTTCAGCTACTTTCGTTTTTCTTCGGTTCTCAACTCTCGGTTCTTCTACTCTCATTCATATTTTTTATTCATTAGACTGTTCATTCCATTAAGCGGCACCTACAATTCTTCTTCATTGACGATGACAAGGTCATTAGCGAATCTTATCGTTGATATCCTTTCACCTTGAATTTTAATTCCACTCTTGAAACTTTCTTCGCTTTCCGTAATTGCTTCCTCGATGTATACATTGGAGAGTAGGAGCGAAAGACAACATCCCTGTCTTACACCCTTTTTTATCTGAGCACTTCAAAAATGGTTCAAATGGCTCTGAGCACTATGGGACTTAACTTCTGAGGTCATCAGTCCCCTAGAACTTAGAACTACTTAAACCTAACTAACCTAAGGACATCACACACATCCGTGCCCGAGGCGGGATTCGTACCTGCGACCGTAGCGGTCGCGCGGTTCCAGACTGTAACGCCTAGAACCGCTCGGCCACTCCGGCCGGCCTGAGCACTTCGTTCTTGGTCTTTCACTCTTATTGTTCCCTCTTGGTAATATTGTATATTATTATACTGTATATTATTATTACTGTTATTGTATATTACCCGTCTTCCCCTGTAGCTTACGCCTATTTTCTCAGATTTCGAACGTCTTTCAGCATAGTACTTCGTCGAACGATTTTCATGGTCAACAAATCTTCTGAAAGCGTCTTGATTTTTCTTCATTCTTGCTTCCACTACCAACCGCAACGTCAGAACTGCCTCTGTGGTGCTTTTACTTTTACTAAAAGCGAACTAATCATCATCTAACAGTTCCGCAATCTTCGTGTTCATTCTTCTGTGACTTATTCTTGTCAGAAACTTGGATGCATGACCTGTTAAGCTGATTGTGTGCTACTTGTCGCCCTTGTAGGCTATTGCAGTCGCCTTACAATCCGATATCTGATTTTGGGATCTCGACCTGACCATAGTCTAATTTAACTGAACTATTCCTGTATCTCCGGCCTTTTCCGAGTACACCTCCTCTTCTTGTGATTCGTGAATGTAGTATTCGGTATTCCGTGCTGAAATTTTTTGCAGAACTCAAATTTACATCTGAGTCATTCCTTCTACTAAGCCCGCATTCTCCCGTAATCCTTTATTATACTGCTTCCCCCACGACTCATGGATTTTCATGTGCCTTTACGTACTGCATTACCTGCTCAGTATCCTGATATACTTGTTTTTGTTAGTGTTGGTTTGCTGTCGATTCCGATGACAATAACCCTGTCACTGAACTGTTCACAGTAAGTCATTCTTTGTCCTACTTTCCTATTCATAACGAATTCTACTCCTGTTGTAAGGGTCCTGTAGTCTCCTCTTATTATCATTTTATTTGCTTCCGAATGATACAGAACTCTCCGGTATGCGTGAGTGAATGAATGAATGAATGTGGGTGTGTTTCATTTTGCTATACAGTGGTTTAGTCTGCTGCAGAGAATCAGCAGTAGTCGTACAGAATGGCCAACCCCTGTAGTTTTCAGACAGGCGTGAAAGTTACAGGTGTTAGGTAGGTGGCGGAAGCCTCATCTCTGGGTTTTCCTGGGCACGGAGTCGCGTGGGAGAGGTTGCAGTGTGTGTGTGAGGGGCAGCCTGCTTCCAGCTCGCCGAGGGTCTGCAGCCGAAGCCTCTTCGAAGAAGTGTGAGTTGAATTAACAGCTTGGCGCGCTGTCTCGTTGCAAGAGGGGAGCTTTTAGCTTTTGGTCTCGTGTTTCATCTTGTAAATATTGATTTGCTGGATCGCAGCAAGGAATGCAAGGCTTGGCAGACTTTCAGTTTGATTCCTAATGCAGACTTGACTTCGATCCGTAAGAAGAACGCAGCACAAAGGTGTTGCATATGTTGAAGCGCCCTCGGTTCAGTGTGAGTGTTTGTGTGCCTGCAACTGCGTGTGTATGCATTCAAATCTTTTCCAAATCATGGTTGTTTTTGCTTATTTTGTGAATTGTCTTTGTCTCATTTCTTTGTCTGGTGGAAACCATCCACATGGGTTAATATTAGAGTGTGTTGGCCTTCTGCCATTATCCTTTGTCTATTCTAGTGTGTTCTCTGTAAGATGTTAATTGTTCGCGATTGCGTGGTCTGATGTTACTAAAATTGTGTCTCCGCGAACCACGTATTCCAGAAAGTATTTGTACGCTCGCACAAGCTGTCAAATAAACATGCTGGGTTATCAAAGAACTTCTTTTTCTTATTCAATGGGCCTTACAGAATCAAGCGGATTCCACATCCGAACGTACTTGAAGTATAACCCTCCGCTCTCGCAAGTCAAAGGGCCTGCAGCACATCTCCATTGTAAAACCATATATTGAGTAAAAAGTAGATAATTATGCACCTCTGAGATCGGAACGATGTGTTTCCCCTATGTTTTTGATTCATTTCTTATGTAGGTAACATTGAAGTGTATTATCTCCTATGAATTGTGAAGGCTTTCTCAATATGTTAACTGTTGTATCTTTTTCTCAGCAGGAAAGCGACGTTTGCGTAATGTTATAATATCAGAGTATGAATGGTTATGAGGGTCAGATGAGACGCTTTCTCTCACAGAAAGATAAATTTCTTTTCATGAGTGAAAATGTATAGTGTGTGGTGGTGCGGCGAGTAAATGGTTGTAAGGTGGTTGTTTATGATAAATTTCAGTTGTAATGTATTTATGCCTATAGGGGGGGAAGATTTCTGAGACTTGCAAATGTACTGCGATGTTTATGAAACGATTTGATGACTTGTAGGTTGATGGATTTGTGTATGAAGTGAGACTAATAGTGTTTGATTTTCAGTGATGCCACATTATAAGATGGTTAGAAGTGTAATTTACCACCACCTACTACTAGGTACGTTTAAGGATACCAAAATATGGAAGCCCTGGAAGATGAATATTGAAACACGTTTTAAAAGCATGAAATTTTATATTTGGTAAATAATCAAGGTAACAACGTATAAGTGTGAAATAACGTGAGGATCCCTGGCGACGCGTGGTGAGTAATGGTGCATTGGTTGTGAGTATCTTATGACAAGTAGTAAGATGAGAAATTATAGCCAAGGGGAAATGATTTGATTATTTTGACAATCTCTAATGTGTTTACATGTAGGATACAGTGATTCTGACTTTTGTTTTATGCCCACTAATTCCGATTAGATCAATCTGGTGCCTAAATATTAACACATTATAATTCCAGGTATGACTTGTATGAACCATTGTCTCAATGTACGTAATGCTGTATCTATGTTACATAAGAAGTAATTTCATTGTTTAAATTTTGCGTATCATGTCGCTCTTGTGAAGGGAGTTCAGATAATTTCCTAAGAGTTAAATTCATTTTCCTCTATCGTTAACGCTGATCCTAATGCGTAATATTTCGTGATATAAGATTTCTTTTTTAGATTATTAAGAAGGCCCCCTTTGTAAAACCAATTTTGGGCAATTTTTCATGTATTAGTCAGTAGTAGGAATTTCCGCTGCTTTTTTTTTTTTTTTTTTTTTGTAAAATATGCATCATATTATGTGAAAGTCTCTATGAATGCAGCTGTTGAGTGGGCGCAACGTCGCCAGGCCGCCTAATGAGCCTGCACGTCAGGAAGTACGGGACCTGCTGCAACGGCAGGTGTTGCAGAGCCTCGCTATCAACTGCGAGCCAGTGGCGTGGCGAGCGGTCACGGCTGCTTGGGGGCGGGTGCTGGCTTTGCCCCAACCCCAGACTGCTGGCTGGCGCAGGCAGCGTGGCCCGGCAGGGCATCGCCCTATTCACCGATCCGGGCCAGGCGGAGGCGCGCGCCGCTGCCGCTCACACACACACAAGCGAGATCTGGGCAGTGGCCGAGGCACGACCATGAAACGTTAATACGGTCTGACGACGGCATGGCTCCTGGTCTATTGAGGCGTCAACATCTCAGGAAGATGGTTTTGCCGAGTTTCACGGCACGAGGGCGTGCCCCTGTGACACGTACAGACCTGCGCAGCTGACCGCTACCGAACGGACGTTCCTTGCTTGCTGAGGGAAGGCACGAAGAAGAGCTTACTAGTGCCTTCCTCGCGGGGGAATGTCCTGACGAACATTGCGTGGCTCTACCAACTGAGCTGTGCGCAGAAGATGATGATGAAGGTATGAAAACTGAAATAACGTACCCTGACGTTCAGAAGAAATGCAGTCGTGGTCGACATTCCTTGCTTCCAGAGGGCGGTGCCAACAGAAGGGCCATTTTTGCCTCCCTTGGGCAGGAACTTCAAACGACCACTGTCCGCTAAGATGTCCTAATGGGGGAATTGGCACCGGCCACGACGAAGTACTTGTGCGGAGTTCGGAATTGCCGAGTAGGCGTGGGGAACGGACAGCCATGCGTGCTGGCAGCTGTGCCGGCGGGAGGCATTGTACCAGTGAGGTCCTCCACTCGGTGAGACGACGGCGTGCGCTCCAGTGGATTCAGGGGTTGTGTCGCCGCACGATCAGTGAAGTGCTTGTGTTTTTTTGTGTTGTTCGCCGCATAATATGGATGTGTGATTATCTTGAGATAATCTATCGAGGCGCATATGTCTTTAGTGTGCTACAGCGTGAAACTAGCTATAATGATAAACAAAGTGCCAACGGAAGTTGCTACGTCATGATTACAAACCACCGATGTAATATTTTCTTGTCTAGCCGTGCACTCACCACTGTTGAATATCGGTATAACCGTGCACTCACGACTTTAATCTTGTAATGTTGTGCTCTTTCTGTAAACCTGTATATTTATGTACCTTTTATGTGTGTTTCTGTATTAATTACGATTTTGGGTGGAATATCATTATAACCGTGCACTCACGACTTTAATCTTGTAATGTTATATATATATATATATATATATATATATATATATATATATATATATATATATATATTGTAAACCATTATAATATCTGTACCTTTTATGTATGTTTCTGTGTTAATTACGATTTTGTATAGAATATCGTTAAACAATTTAATTCCCAATGTTACTTTGATGACCGGCAGAGGTCTGATTTGTCACATACATTCCATGTTTTCTCTTCAAAATTTTATTTGAAATGTGTGTAATTTTGCTCTTGCATTGAGCATGATCATCAGCACACAAGTACTGATCACCTTATAACAATCACTTTTAATGACTGTCTAAAGCAATTTTTAAGATGATATCTCATGTTTGTTATTGCAATATATCTTGGGTAATATGCTGCCAACTTCCAATGTCATGCATTTCATTTATCTTAATCTGTTTGCTTTGCGGACCACATGACGTCATCCAAAATTCATTTAAATAGTATAGATAAGTTATTTCTTTTGAACTGCTGTTTGCCTGTTGGTGAATCTTCTAGCACGGATAGAAAATTCACGGGACAGTCTTCTCTGGGACGTTTGGGGTGATGGAAGGATCCTGTAGTCCCCTTTCATTATCATTTTATTTGCTTCCCAATGATGCAGAACTCTCTGGAATGTGTGACTGAATGAATGAATGAATGTGGGTGTGTTTCATTTTGCTATACAGTGGTTTAGTCTGCTGCAAAGAATCAGCAGTAGTCGTACAGAATGGCCAACCCCTGTAGTTTCCAGGTAGGCAAAGAGGTTTGCTCACATTGTGTAAAAGTTACCGGTGTTAGGTTGGTGGCGGAAGCCTCATCCCTGGGTTTTCCTGGCCACGGAGTCGCGTGGGAGACGTCGGAGTGAGTGAGAGGGGCAGTCTGCTTCCAGCTCGCCGAGGGTCTGCAGCCGAAGCCTCTTCGAAGAAGTGTGAGCTGAGTTAACAGCGTGGCGCGCTGTCTCATTGCAGGAGGGTAGCTTTCAGCCTTTGGTCTCGCGTTTCATCTTGTAAAGATTGATTTGCTGGGTCGCAGCAAGGAATGCAAGGCTTGGCAGACTTTCAAATTGATCCCTAATGCAGACTTGACTTCGATCCGTGAGAAGAACGTAGCACAAAGGTATTGAATATGTTGGAGCATCCTCGGTTCAGTGTGAATGTTTGTGTGCCTGTAACTGCGTGTGTATGCATTCAAATCTTTTCCGAATCTTGGTAATTTTTGCTTCTTTTGTGAATTTTCTTTGTCTCATTAGTACTTTATGTCCGGTGGAAACCGTCTACATGGGTTAATATTAGAGTCTGTTGGCCCTCTGCCATTATGCTTTGTCTATTCAAATGTGTCCTCTGTAAGATGTTAATTGTTTGCGATTGCGTGGTCTGATGTTACTAAAATTTCGCCACGCTACGAAGAAACTCTGTCTCCGTGAACCACGTGGACACAGGGGTCTGTTATGAAACGTATAGCGTTTCTCAAGCAATTGTACTTAGTTACCAGGCAACAGCAGTCTATAGATGCATTACATCTATGTTTTAAGGAATAAATAATTGTGCCTCCAATCTTATCCAGGGTACCGATGTTACGTCCCCGTTACCTACGCCATTTACCTTGTAGTTTCCCTTGTTAGCCCATCCATATCGTTTCCATGTGCACAGGTCTATATTTAGTGTCCTTTTTTTCTTTAAAAGAAATGCTCTGGAATAGATGTTGTTTTCAGGAATGTTGTTGCAAGCTGCACTTATGCGCAGTGTTCGCGCACTCTTTACTTTGTTCAATATTTGTTTCATGGGGACAATGCCTGGATCATATTAACAATCACATACCATTCTTTATCGGCGACTGGACAATGAATATTCTTTTGTCAGTTTTTCTTATGAATAAATTAATTAATTTTCCGGCTCATCGCACCCTCTTATTTGTCGTGTGGCTTGAGTTGTTGGCGACCCGATCTTTTACGCTGATTTCAGTGTCAGATAGCATTTTCTTACTCAAAGTGTGCGTGGCTCTTTTAGCCATCAGGATACATACAAAGTGCGCTTCATGCTACTTACACTGTTATATCATTTTCTGCTGATGTTGCTATTACCATATAATGTCTGCCCAGAAATCCTTGTCTTCTTTCCATTGCATTTCACTGATGCTCACTACATATAGATTGAGCATTAACATTACCCTGTTAATATTCTCTAGCTTCCCTACCACGACCAAATGTCTAAGATTCGATGTCCCGACTTGTAGAGTGTTGTCCTTTCATTGGCTAGAGAGATGAGCAGACAGCTTTTCAATTATATTCTACATGTCCTGTGGATACACGTTATGTGTCTTTAATGAAGTGGTTTCCATTGCCGACTGCGTCCTCATGCCGTTGATGACTGCTGACTCTTCCTCCTTTAGGGGCAGTTTCCCATCCCAAGCGCAAGAGAGTGCCCTGAATCTCTGTCCGATGCTCCGTTCTCTTTGACAATGCTGTTGGCAGAACAAGGGTGACTTCTTGTGCTGGAAGTCTTCGCTCGCCATAGATGATGATTTTTATTCAAAGATTAAGTAGGCAGTGAGGGGTTTAAACTCGAGTGCCAGAATGTTTCGATTGCTAATGAAGGACGCTAACCCATTTTTCTCGTTTTGTTCGTTATTATTCGTTGCATTTGCTCTGGGGAGACGTCACGTGACATGTGTTCAAGTTCGTGGTTGATTCCTTTACTCAGTTTTTTAAAGATAAAAGGCAGCCAGCCCTCTTGACTGAACATGCTGAGCTGCAAAGCCGATACCCTCTAGACCAATATAGGTAACATCTCTAATGAAAGCACTCACATCCCTCATTGGTTCACTGGGAAAAGGCGTTACCAAGTTTTCTGTTAATCGATCGAAAGAAGGGAAGCGTGCACTCAGCTGCCTCAGCCTCCTCTGAACCAATGACAACCGCTGTGCCACAGCTCGCAGAGTTTTGACCTGCCTGTGTAGGTCTTTATTTTCCTGGTCATGCGTTTGTACTCAGTCGGTTAAACTGATAACTGTTTCAACTGTCGTAGCAGCACGCGTCTCTACCACTATGCCTGTTACCCAACTGTCATTACAACAACAGAGATGACGGAAAAGCTAGACTTACATCACACGACAACAATGAAATACATTATTTTCTACACTGGATCGTGACGCAGTATGATTCAGAACAGTCCCATGCTAAATGACCAAACAGTCTACAAGTCTCACACATAGACTGTAATGACTTAATGCATGGAAACTCGTGCCGTGATAAATTACAAAGTTAGCCCCTCACTGGCGTTAAATACATCTATCTGGCATTTCTCTTAAACAATAAAAGCCTGCAGATTTCACAAGCATCACTGTGAGACTAGAATTAGTGTTCGTAAGACATGGCCACACGCAATAAAGACAACCGGTAAGGCCATCAGAAGGATCCTCGGTCACCGCATTGCATCCTGGCGCAATGAAACTCCAGGCACCGATGACAATGATGTTGCAGATGTGGTTCCACTATGGCTGCGTAAACATGTCTGACATCGATTTCTGAGGACCTGGACTGGAATTCTTGTGGTTGAAGGATGACGAAGCACACTAATAAAATAGTATTAGCAAGACATATATTTACTGGAGTAAAGTGTCACAGCTGAATAGTCTTCTGCATAGCAGCAGTGAGGGAGCCACAGCACACATCATGGCATGGCACAGTGCTGCTGTGGGCACCCAGTGTCAGCAAATGTCAGCAATGTCAGCAGTATCAGTGCTGTCAGCAGTGTCGGCAGTGTCGGCAGTGTTAGCAGTGTCCTGGGGCCACTGTCCAACACGACGGCAGTTAGCATGATGCGGTGAAGTTGAGAGGTGGCAGAAGCCCCCTCTCATATTTCTATCTTACTCTGAGTAATTCGATTTTCCCCTCTAATTGCATACGGTGAAAAGTTGCTATTCCTTCACACGCGGACTTCCCATGCAGCGTCTCTCGTCACCCGGGTGGTCCAGTGACAGGCGGGCACTGCTGATCTTGGAAGGGTTAAGCCGACGGGTCGAGTGAATGCTTTCCAGACGCCGATATTGTCAGTAGAGCTGCGGAGACACGCCCACAGGGGCCTGAAGGAGTGGCTGGGCTAGAGATTTCGTTACTTCGCGGAAACTTAGCGAAAACACTTTCTGGCGGGCTACCAGCGAGGCGTGGGAATGACGTGTGTCCCCAGGCAGTCTTGGCGGGCAAATTCCCGCGTTTTCTGCCAAATCGTAACTGTGATTGGCTTGCTCAGGACATAGCTCCGTGACGTAGCAAAATCGGCGCAGAAATTAGCGCCAAGAATCTCTATTGGTGGAATGGTAGTGCTTCGGCAGTAGAGTGGAATTTTCCGCCGGTTTTCGAGTTGCTGATTGGAACGTTTAACCACGGCCACTGTCTTGGGGGCGGGAATGTCCTGCGTTCGGTTTGTACGGGTGCTCTTGTGGTAGTCGGCTCTCGCCTTTCGGTTGGAGTAGGTTACAAGACTGAGCTCTCGCTGCTCTGGATAGCCTGCCTTCCGTTGGCTGTCTAATATACTTTTATTTGATTGTAACTGTTTAACGAAGTTGCTGAAGTTTCGACTTCAACGTAACTTTCCGAGTACAGTTGGCAATTGAGCGTTCTGCGTACAAGCGACCTATGTTGTCTGTCTTGGGCAGTTTTGGCTAAAGTTGACTGTATCGGAGTTACTGTGTGACTTCGGTTGTTAAAATCAATCACTGTACTGTCAGTGATCGTGTGGCGAGCCTTCTTCGTCTCCCTCAGAGGCGCATTTGTATTGATAGGAAGTCTTTAGTCTGGAACAACCAGACCAGAACAATTTGTTTCGAGCTACACTCGCGACATTATCATCAACACGACGGGATGTCGAAGCAACCAGCCATCGCTACCGGTACGCCAGATCGTGTCCTTGCAGTTAAGAGGACAGCTTGGTAATGTATGTCCGCAGCACTGGCACATTAGGGAATTTGCATTGTGATAATCAGAGCTCAGCAGAGCGCGCCTGTTCTTCTTTTTCTAACTTTGTTGTGTCTTGGGTGTTCATTGTCTGAGTTCTCACTATTGTAGCAGCAATTAATGTTGGGTTGGTTGTGTGCTTCTCTTAAGATTTGAGTTGCAAGGGATTGGCTCCACATACCACAGAATTTATTTGAGTATCCAATTTGATCCATTTTGATGTATTGTAAATGTTTCATGTGTTTTGTTTATGATTTTGAGTTTAGTCATAATAAATCAAATTGTTATTTTGGAAAGAACTTTCATTCTGTTAATTGGTAGAGCAACCCTTTCATTTCTCACTATGGTACTGAAACTTTCTTTTATTTAATTAATGTCTATCAAATTAAGTTATTGCAGGTGCCAAACTCTTTTCTACTCCACTCGCAGGGTCGATTACAGTCAGTTCGCCTTTCTTTTTAATCCATGTGCAACAGCAAAAGTCGGAGTTAGAACAGGGGGGGCTTAGAGCATCATTTATATATGAAGATTCTCGAAGAATTTAGTGTTAATACACTGCAAGTCCAGCACCCCGCAAAGTCAGCAGGTAGAATCAGTGCAGTGGCACTGACTGCCACACTGTAGACTGCTCATTATTGGAGCAGTCTTGTGGTCATCGAAGTGGGTAAACTCCAGTAGCTCTTCTTGGAATGTAGAAGTTTCCTCCACCAGGGAAGAGATTAACTGGTTGCTCTTCAAGGAGCTTTGTGTAGTGGAGAGTACATAAAAACAGTATTCCATTTGAGTTCATAGATGAATCAAAGAACTGCACTGAACATGCATTAGACCGTTGTGCAGGTACAGCTGAGATTAGTGAAACTAAACTTTTAATTATAGTTATTTATAGGTCCCCTAACTCTGTCTTCAGAGCATTTCTGCACAAGCTACAGAAGGTTCTTGGTTTCGTTTATAGGAAGTACCAAAAATTAGTTGTATGTGGTGACTTCAGTATTAATGTTGTATGTGATTGTGCAAGGAAAAGGATGTTGGAAGGTCTGCTAAATTCATATAATCTGATGCAAACTATATTTTTTCCAACCAGGGTACAACAGAACAGTAGCAAAACTATAGATGTTATTTCTATCCATTCTTCATTACTAGATGGGCGTTCTGTCAGTAAAAGGATGAATGCCTTTTTGGACCATGATGCACAGATTTCAACGCTAAAAGGTTTTTGTACTCAAACAAAAGTTATGCTCATATATTATTACAAACCATGTAGAAAAACTAATTCAATGGCAATAGAGAGTTTTGTAAATCTTGTTAAGGAGCAAGAGTGGGAGGATGTTTGTAGTCCTGATAAGGTAGATGACAAATATAATGTTTTTCATAACGTATTTCTCATGCTCTTTTAAAGTCGCTTTCCATTAGAACATTCTAAACAGGGTACTAGCAGTAGAAGGCAGCCTGGGTGTCCGACTAATGGGATAAGGATACTATGTAAACAAACTGGGAATTATATGAATATTTTGGAAGTAGTCACAATCCAACTAAGTAGTCCATTACAGAAAGTATTATAAGGTGCTTAAAATATTAATAGGAAGGCAAAGAGTAAGTGTGTAAGAGTCGTGAAGGAAGTGTCTGGTCAGCAGCATAACATCGAAGATGTAAACTCAGTACATAGTAAAAATATTTCTGTTACTGATAGGTCAGATATACGTACAGTCTTTAACAATAACTTTCTGAACATAGCTAGTGAATTAAATAAAAACTTAATTCCTACAGGGACTCATATTACTCGCTTGGAAAATGGCTTTCCAATGATATCTGGAATACTTCTCCATGCTACTTACGAGGAGAGACTGAGTCAATAATTACATCACTGAAGCTAAGGACTCTCGTGAATATGACGGGGTATCTAGCAGAATACTAAAGTACTGTGCTGCAAATGTTAGCCTTGTACTTAGCCATATTTCATATTTGTAACTTTTCCTTTAGGAATGGTCAGTTTCCTGCATGATTAAAGTACTCAGAAGTAAAGCCACTTAATGAAAAAAGAGAAAAGGATAATGTAGACAATTTTAGACCTATTTCTATAGCATCAGTGTTTGCTACAGTTACTGACAAGAGTGTGTATGTAAGGATAATTGGTCATTTCATTTCATTTCATTTACTGTCAAATGTACAGTTTTGTTACAGAAGTGGTTTAACAACTGAAAATACTGTATTCTCTTTTCCCTGAGAGATACTTGTTGGATTAAACGAAAGGTTTCGAAAGCTATGCGTATTTTTTGGTATAGTTAAGGAATTTGATTGTGTTTATTACAAAATATTATTACAGAAGTTAGACCGTTATGGAATAAGGGGTGTTTCCCACAATTGGTTCAGCTCATACTTTAAGAAGAGGCAGCGAAAGGTCATTCTCCACAGTACTGGGAATGCCTATGGTCTGGGTTCTGAGTGGGGCACAGGCAAATGGGGGGTGTCCCTGGGATCAGTGCTGGGGCCACTCCTGTTTCTTATTTGTATAAATGACATGACTTCCAGTATTAGAGGTGATTCTAAAACATTTCTGTGTGTTAATGACACTAGCTTGGTAGTAAGCAATGTTGTGTGGAACATTGGTACTGTATCAACTACTGCAGTTCACGACTTAAGTTCATGGCTTGTAGAAAATAAACTAAATCTAAGTCACAATTAGATTCAGTTTTACCGTTTCTAAACCACAATTCAACAAAACCCGACGTTCAAATTAGTGAGATTAAACATTTCAAATTTCTAGGTTGTCAGATAGATAGTAAACTTTCGTGGAAAGCCCATGTTCAGGACCTTGTTCAAAGATGTAATGCTGTCACTTTTATTATTAGAACAGTGTCTGAAGTACATGATAGTTGATCACGAAGAGTATATATATATATATATATATATATATATATATATATATATATATATATATATACACTCCTGGAAATGGAAAAAAGAACACATTGACACCGGTGTGTCAGACCCACCATACTTGCTCCGGACACTGCGAGAGGGCTGTACAAGCAATGATCACACGCACGGCACAGCGGACACACCAGGAACCGCGGTGTTGGCCGTCGAATGGCGCTAGCTGCGCAGCATTTGTGCACCGCCGCCGTCAGTGTCAGCCAGTTTGCCGTGGCATACGGAGCTCCATCGCAGTCTTTAACACTGGTAGCATGCCGCGACAGCGCGGACGTGAACCGTATGTGCAGTTGACGGACTTTGAGCGAGGGCGTATAGTGGGCATGCGGGAGGCCGGGTGGACGTACCGCCGAATTGCTCAACACGTGGGGCGTGAGGTCTCCACAGTACATCGATGTTGTCGCTAGTGGTCGGCGGAAGGTGCACGTGCCCGTCGACCTGGGACCGGACCGCAGCGACGCACGGATGCACGCCAAGACCATAGGATCCTACGCAGTGCCGTAGGGGACCGCACCGCCACTTCCTAGCAAATTAGGGACACTGTTGCTCCTGGGGTATCGGCGAGGACCATTCGCAACCGTCTCCATGAAGCTGGGCTACGGTCCCGCACACCGTTAGGCCGTCTTCCGCTCACGCCCCATCATCGTGCAGCCCGCCTCCAGTGGTGTCGCGACAGGCGTGAATGGAGGGACGAATGGAGACGTGTCGTCTTCAGCGATGAGAGTCGCTTCTGCCTTGGTGCCAATGATGGTCGTATGCGTGTTTGGCTCCGTGCAGGTGAGCGCCACAATCAGGACTGCATACGACCGAGGCACACAGGGCCAACACCCGGCATCATGGTGTGGGGAGCGATCTCCTACACTGGCCGTACACCACTGGTGATCGTCGAGGGGACACTGAATAGTGCACGGTACATCCAAACCGTCATCGAACCCATCGTTCTACCATTCCTAGACCGGCAAGGGAACTTGCTGTTCCAACAGGACAATGCACGTCCGCATGTATCCCGTGCCACTCAACGTGCTCTAGAAGGTGTAAGTCAACTACCCTGGCCAGCAAGATCTCCGGATCTGTCCCCCATTGAGCATGTTTGGGACTGGATGAAGCGTCGTCTCACGCGGTCTGCACGTCCAGCACGAACGCTGGTCCAACTGAGGCGCCAGGTGGAAATGGCATGGCAAGCCGTTCCACAGGACTACATCCAGCATCTCTACGATCGTCTCCATGGGAGAATAGCAGCCTTCATTGCTGCGAAAGGTGGATATACACCCTACTAGTGCCGACATTGTGCATGCTCTGTTGCCTGTGTCTATGTGCCTGTGGTTCTGTCAGTGTGATCATGTGATGTATCTGACCCCAGGAATGTGTCAATAAAGTTTCCCCTTCCTGGGACAATGAATTCACGGTGTTCTTATTTCAATTTCCAGGAGTGTATATATTCCTTAACGTCGTTTCTTGATAACGATATCAGCTTATTAGTAGTTTGTACTCAGTTAATAGTAGGTATAAATCCCATCTTTAGTTGGATCGCACCTGCTTGGCTCTTGTGCAGAAAGGAGTATCAGTAAGCTACTACAAGAACAAAAATCTTAGCAGTAATCCACAAGCTTTCAAATATAAACAGAAGAGTTTTCTCAGTGGGTCAGTCCTTCTGTTTCGTCGAGGAGTTCCTTGAAAAACTAAACTAATTTCTGGACTACATCATTGACTGCATTTAAGAAAATTTATAGTTTGTTCTCGTTTTAGCAGTCATGAACACTTAATATTATTGATTTTCTGTTGTAGTTTCGTGTACTGACACGTTCCGTGACACGGAGATTTGCTCCTCAATTCGGTCCTATGGAACTAGACGTGTAAAGCAAGAATAGACAAGTAAGTGCAGAGTCACGGCGTGCCCCACCTCCAGAGGTAGGTCACGGGTGCTGGTGCGTCAAACACCATCAGTTCAGCTCTCAGCAAGTGGAGACAGGCGTCCTGAAGACTTCACACCATTGGGTGACATGTTCGCAGCTCACAGCGACCAAGTACAGGAAACCAGGTGGACAGGAAGGGAGAAGTCACCTGGCGAATGGTAGGCAGCGCATCACGAGCCCTCCATTACAGGTGGCTCACTGTAACTGAACGGGATATGGGCTTGGAAGACTGAGTATTTATTACTGTCTATCTGAGGCAACGACTTTATGTCAGGCCAATGGTGGCCACCATTTGTCCTCGTTTCCTGGGCTCATCAGTGGTGTTCGGCGCACCTCGGTGTCATAACAATGGCTTTCTGGTCTTCAGCTTGGTGCTTGTGAGTCGGCTGATAGACATCCTCATGCAACGTCTAATTGTTCCTGTGGCATCACGCTGTGCAGTCAGAATGGCTTTATGACCAAGCGAGGTAGCGCAGTGGTTAGCACACTGGACTCAATTTCGGGACGAGGATTGAGATCCGCATCCGGCCATCCTGGTTTCGGTTTTCTGTGATTTCCCTAAATCACTTAAGGCAAATGTTGGGATGATTCCTTCGAAAGGACACGTCAAATCCGAGCTTGTGCACCGTCTCTAATGACCTCGTTATCGACTGGACGTTAAACTCTAATACCCTCCTACTACTCAGAATGGCGTTATGATCCGTCCCCAGTGAGTTCAAGTTTCTGTCACGTTTCTGACTTCTTGCTCAAGCAGGATGAAGAAATAGCTTCCGGTTGTGTCACATTGTTCGCTGTATCGGCACGCTTCTGGTTTGTCATTTAACTTTACTTGGTGCTGTAGCGCAAAGGTATGTCTATTGGTGCTTATGCATGCATGTATGTATGTATGTGTGTGCGGGTATGCATGTATATGTATGTACAGAGCATGGAATCACTGTGAGAAACACACAGTTGAACATAAATGCAAATTCTAACCGAGCCCACAGGTGGCATTGTTGTATTTGAGAACAAGCGCTATTTGTACAATGTTCTCAAGACGTCTCAAGTATCAGTTGTGTTCAGAACAGAGGCTCAAAAAATGGTCCAAATGGCTCAGAGCACTACTATGGGACTTAACTTCTGAGGTCATCAGTCCCCTAGAACTTTGAACTATTTAAACCTAACTAACCTAAGGACATCACGCAGATCCATGCCCGAGGAAGGATTGGAACCTGCGACGTTAGCGGTCTCGCGGTTCCGGACTGTAGCGCCTAGAACCGCACGGCCACTCCGGCCGGCCCAGAACAGAGGCATCTGTGGTTGTGGGTGCGTTATGTCGGAGCTAAGTGCATCCGAACGTGGGCAGATCTTTGGTAGTCAAATGACGGGTGCTTCCGTAACTGAGGCGGACAAAGTGCTTCGAGAGCCACTGTATCCTAGATTTATACTGCATACGGGGAAGAGGGAAGAACATCATCAGCTAAGTCACAATATGGACGAAAGCGTGCGTTGAGTGATCGTTACAGGCGCTCACTGGAGAGGATTGTGGCGAGAAACTAGAGTATGACAACTGCAAAAGCCACCGCAGTACTGAATGTCACTATCCCGAACCTTGTCAATACCAACACAACATAAAGGCGTTCCATAAGCAGGGAACTGCAGGGCGAGCTACGATTCCCAAACCACCCATCAGTGCTGCAGGTGCCACGGGTGAGAGCCCCGTTTCACACTGTTTCCTCATTCTGGAAGAGTTTACGTGCCAAGAGTGAAACATGGCACGGGTTTGGTGGTGATTGGGCAGCCATAACGTGGTATTCCGTAGACACCGAGGTTACTCTATAAGTTCGCATTACCCCTTAAGGATTATCTGAGCATTTTCTGTGGCCAGGCCCATCCCATCGTACAGTTTGTGTCTCCCGATGAGAATGCTCTGTTCCAAGACGACAGGGCGCCCATCCACCCACATCGCGTTGTCCAGACCTGGCTTCGTGAGCACTGCGAGGACAAACTGTCGCGTCCCCACTGACCACCGCAGCTACCACACCTCCACACTACTCAGTCTTTGTTTTCTACAGTGGACAGAAATGTATGTGTCGCTGTGCATCTCCATCGTGGTTACCTGAACATGCCACAGTTCAGCAGGCATAAAGGTGTAAGATTCACTTGAAAATCACATATTTTTATCCACCCCCTGTATGTATAAAACTTTTTTTAAACGTGCTGTAATGTCTATTCAAAGAACTTGTAACAATTATGTTGACACAGATACTCTTTCGACGCGTTATGGAGCCTGTGAACACAGTAAAAGAAAACATTACATTAGGAATACATGTACATCGATCAGCCAGAATATTAATGACCATCGACCTGCTATCGATATAAATCCATCCAGGCTGTAGCAGGAATCACTGCTACTCAGACACACGCATGGTGCGTGTAGTTTTAGGGAGCGTGCCGTCCGTGTGTAGAGTGGGGAAGTTGCGCGATCTGTATAAGTATGACCGGGAGCAGATTGCCATTACCCAGAGGCTCGGCACGTTTTCGGAATCTCCACGATTTGTCGGGTGTTCGAGGAGCGCTGTGGTGAGTATCTTCAACACGTGGCGAAACCAAAGTGAAACCATATGCAGACGTCGTCTCATTGGGCGACCACCTCTCATTAGAGACGTCGGACATTATAGGCCTTGCAGACTGGTAAAACAGGACAGGTGGCGAACTGCTGCGGGTCTAACAACAGACTTTAATCTTGGGCAGAGTACAAGTGTGTCTGAACACAGTGCACGGATCATTTCTGACAATGGACCTCTGCAGCCAACGATCCGTGAATGTGCCAATTTTAACACGTTAACACCATGACATCGGCAACTAAGACTGAAATAGGCACACGACCATCGGCAGTGGACGTTGCCTCAATGGCAGAGCGTTGCATGGTTTGATGAACCCCGATACCTTCTTCATCGGGCCGATGGGAGGGCGCCAGTCCTTCGCCTTCCAGCGGAACAGCTCCTTGACACCTGTAATGCGGGAAGGAGACAAGCTGGCGACAGCTCCACTATGCTGTGGGGAACATTCACATGGACATCCATGGGTACAATGGGGCTTGGGCAAGGAACACTGATGGCCAAGGAGTATCTTACACTGGTTGCAGACCACGTACACCCCTTCATGACAGTCATGTTTCCCGACAGCAGTGGTATTTTTCAAGAAGATAATGCGCGATGCCTCAACTCCAGGAGTTTGATGGAGTGATTCAGGGAACACAGTGGCAAGATCCAGTTAATGTGCTGTCTCCCCAGCTAGCCAGAGCTGAACCTGATAGAACACATTCGTGATGTGATTGCATGTGGCATCAGAACTCGTCTCCCCCACCCTGGAATTTACGGGAATTAGGTGACTTGTGTGTGCAGATTTAGTGCCAACTACCTTACGCGACCTATCAAGGCTTCATTGCTTCCATGTCGCGATGCGTCGCCTCTGTTATCCACGTGAAAGGTGGCCACACCTGCTATTACGTAGGCAGTCATAATGTTCGGGTTGATCAGTGTATTCTCTAAATATTTATAAATTATTGAAATAAATTTACAGAAATCCTTGAAAAAGTGATCGAAATGAGTTATAAGCTTCTTAACACGCTGTTATCCCATAATCACAAGTTGTCATTACTTGAAGAATATGCAAATAGTAGATATTTTGGTTGCAGGGACATAAAAGTCACGTTGCTCTGTGCTCATTTTTCGATTGATGCAGCACATATGTATTCACATTATGAAGGTGACATAAACAAATGTACAGCTATTTTGTTTGTACTGCACGAACTCTGTATGTTTCTCGACTGAAACATTGTTGGAGTCAATTTGATCCAGATGAACCGCTGTACTAATTCACGACTTGTCTTACACTCCATCTCGCTTCAGTAAGGGAGAACGAGTTGATGAGCAGGAAGCAACCACGGCACCACCATTTTCAGACTTGGCAGAGAAGGAAGGGAGGAAGCCGGTACTGTACTGGCCCAACAGCAGCGCCTTGACCTGCAGTGTAGGCAGTCCTCAACGCTAGACTTGCACTCGCTCCGCTTCTCAGCTGTAAAAGTGACCGAGGACGTCACACACACTGGGGGTAGCCATGGAACCATCATTATAACATGGCCTGATTTCAGCAAGGATTTTGGTAGTATTGAGTTAGATGCAATACTTATTATAGAGAAATAGCTGAGTTTGCCGAACAGTGTAATGCCTTTGTTAGACAACTACCTCAAAAACATATATCAATGAGTCACCTGTGAGCAGGAAAAGTCATCATGGAAACATTTTTTCGCTTCAGTCCCCCCAGTATTCCGTCCTTGGTCCACTGATTTCCTCACTGTATATTAATTATGTAACACTTATATACTGATCATATACAGTTGTAACAAAGTGACAAACCCTCAAAACATTGCTGGTCATTGTCAAGTTTGAATAAACAATCATTGTTCAACACAGTGAGGGGGAGAATACCTCAGTTGAATTCCAGGAAGTCACAAGTCGTCCTCATGTCGTAAAGAAAGTCGCTCAGTGGGCATTTTCTTGAACAGTTACTCACATACTTCTTAATGGTACCCACTTACTGTTTCAAAAAACGAGTATAATATACACTCCTGGAAATGGAAAAAAGAACACATTGACACCGGTGTGTCAGACCCACCATACTTGCTCCGGACACTGCGAGAGGGCTGTACAAGCAATGATCACACGCACGGCACAGCGGACACACCAGGAACCGCGGTGTTGGCCGTCGAATGGCGCTAGCTGCGCAGCATTTGTGCACCGCCGCCGTCAGTGTCAGCCAGTTTGCCGTGGCATACGGAGCTCCATCGCAGTCTTTAACACTGGTAGCATGCCGCGACAGCGTGGACGTGAACCGTATGTGCAGTTGACGGACTTTGAGCGAGGGCGTATAGTGGGCATGCGGGAGGCCGGGTGGACGTACCGCCGAATTGCTCAACACGTGGGGCGTGAGGTCTCCACAGTACATCGATGCTGTCGCTAGTGGTCGGCGGAAGGTGCACGTGCCCGTCGACCTGGGACCGGACCGCAGCGACGCACGGATGCACGCCAAGACCATAGGATCCTACGCAGTGCCGTAGGGGACCGCACCGCCACTTCCCAGCAAATTAGGGACACTGTTGCTCCTGGGGTATCGGCGAGGACCATTCGCAACCGTCTCCATGAAGCTGGGCTACGGTACCGCACACCGTTAGGCCGTCTTCCGCTCACGCCCCAACATCGTGCAGCCCGCCTCCAGTGGTGTCGCGACAGGCGTGAATGGAGGGACGAATGGAGACGTGTCGTCTTCAGCGATGAGAGTCGCTTCTGCCTTGGTGCCAATGATGGTCGTATGCGTGTTTGGCGCCGTGCAGGTGAGCGCCACAATCAGGACTGCATACGACCGAGGCACACAGGGCCAACACCCGGCATCATGGTGTGGGGAGCGATCTCCTACACTGGCCGTACACCACTGGTGATCGTCGAGGGGACACTGAATAGTGCACGGTACATCCAAACCGTCATCGAACCCATCGTTCTACCATTCCTAGACCGGCAAGGGAACTTGCTGTTCCAACAGGACAATGCACGTCCGCATGTATCCCGTGCCACCCAACGTGCTCTAGAAGGTGTAAGTCAACTACCCTGGCCAGCAAGATCTCCGGATCTGTCCCCCATTGAGCATGTTTGGGACTGGATGAAGCGTCGTCTCACGCGGTCTGCACGTCCAGCACGAACGCTGGTCCAACTGAGGCGCCAGGTGGAAATGGCATGGCAAGCCGTTCCACGGGACTACATCCAGCATCTCTACGATCGTCTCCATGGGAGAATAGCAGCCTGCATTGCTGCGAAAGGTGGATATACACCGTACTAGTGCCGACATTGTGCATGCTCTGTTGCCTGTGTCTATGTGCCTGTGGTTCTGTCAGTGTGATCATGTGATGTATCTGACCCCAGGAATGTGTCAATAAAGTTTCCCCTTCCTGGGACAATGAATTCACGGTGTTCTTATTTCAATTTCCAGGAGTGTACGTTCGCATTATTGTGGGTGAGGATCTAAACTGGGAAGAACTAACTGTTGTAGAGAGCAGGAAATATCTCTCCTGCCCACATAAAATCCAAAAGTTTAGAAAATTATTTCCACCTCAATATAAACAAAATGGTTCAAATGGCTCTCAGCACTATGGGACTTAACATTTGTCCCCTAGACTTAGAACTACTTAAACCTAACTAACCTATGGACATCACACACATGCATGCCCGAGGCGGGATTTGAACCTGCGACCGTAGCAGCAGCGCGTTTCCGGACTGAAGCGCCCAGAACCACCCGGCTACAGCGGCCGGCAATGTAAACAGAAAATAGTCCAGTTTTTATTTCCAACAAACCTTTATTACTGTCAAATATTTCAACGCTGGCACAAACAGTGAAAGCTGCAGACGACTCGAGCTAGCTACGAACACTTTCGTCTGAGATATGTGCCACATGTATCTTTAGATTGCATCGAAGGAAGGAAGGGAGGAAAATTTGGGTTTAACATCCTATCGACATCAAGGTCACTAGAGACAAAGGTTCTTTCAAGGATTTGAAAGCAATTCTGCAGGTCCTTTCGAAGGCACCATCGCAATGTTTGTTGCAGTGATTTGGGAAATCAGGAAAAACCTAAATCTGGATGGCCAGACGTGGATTTTAAGCATCATCCTCCTGAATGTGAGACAATCACTGCGACACTTCACTCGAACCATTGAGTGGAGTAAAACATTAGAACAAAGTGCAAATATTTGTTATTTAAACAATCAGCTTATCCACACAACGGAAGTATACACTTAGCAAAAAACCTCGTTTCAATATCTTGACCGTTTATGAAATATGACAGTGTTATGACCACACAATTCCCAATTCGCCAGGACGAAAGTCGACATGTCGCATTCCTCCTTCTGTCGAATATAAAAATCAGTAATTCGAGAACGAAATGAGATATTGCTCTGGTTTCAATTTTAAACAACATTTCAATAGACCTTTCTACATTTCGTATACCACAATGTATGAGCTAAAGTCAAATGTATGCAAAGTATGCACAATGCGTTTTTACCTCTGAAAACTCTTTAAAATTTCGTGCAGTCTTTTACTTCATTTTATGCAGTGCAGTAACTATGACATATAATGAAAAGAAATTCAGTCCTTTATCGAGTGAGGATATCTGACTGTAATGTGTGCAAAAATAAATTCTTCAGTGAACAGTTTTCTTAACACCGAATGATAAGTATTTCATAGTGGTGAGAACGCCATCTCTAATCACAGATTCCTGCATTAGGTGACCAGTACAACCTCGACAAAACCGTACTCATCATAGAATACATAGAACAATTCTGTAGCAGTGAAAGGGCTAATGACAACATCAGTTGTAGCTGTGGTAATTAGGAGGGGCGTTCAGTAAGCCATGTGACACATTTTTTCCTGAAAGCAGGGTGGTTTTATTCAGGATTACAGAACACCATATTGTTCCCCATTCATTTCGCTATTTTATTTTGCAGCATAATCGCTGTTCAATATGATGGCCTTATGTCACCTTCATTGGAGGGCATGTACGCCCTCATCATTCCACTCTACTGGTCGATGTCGAATTCGACGACTTGCTGTATCAATCCCCATCATCCATGTACTGCTTCATTAGGCCAAAAAGATGAAAGCCAGAAGTTGCGAGATCCAGGCTGTAGGGTGAATAAGGAAGAACAGTCCTCTGAATACCCCAGCTGGTGGACAAGTGTGTCAGCACCAGCAACAGAAATGTCCAGTTGAGCAGTGAGGTGTTTGGTTGTGATCCGTCGCTCAGCTCTCATGGTGAGTGTTCGAATGCTCCAGAGCTGCAGGAGTCGCAGCTGTGTGCGCCAGCGGGAGATCGGACGGGCTTGCGCGACGTTACTGCAATGGTTACAGACGCCTTGCCCAATGACTCGCCATGCTGTTGTTTGCTGCCATGTCTGCTTAGACGCTATGCAAGAGCCTATGAATATCTGCGATGCTCTGGTTTTCCGCCGAAAGAAACTCAATAACAGCTTTCTGGTGGGAACCCGCCTGCGTTACAGACGCCATTTTGAAGGCTACGCATATAACCGACACCTACCAGAAATTCATGAAACTACAGGGGCTAAAGCGGAAATATTCCAAGATGTCTCACAACAAATTTCACATTTTTTCAACCGAAATTAATTGAAAAAAAACCGTTGCATTGCGTATTGAAATTCCCTTGTATCTAACTCGGGACTAAAATTTAGAAGCAAAATAAGGTGCACTTTCCTTTATTTAAACTGTGTAGTATCATAAATTAACATCATTCTTAATATAACCAAACATGAAATCAATTGATTAGTAACATTGTGTCAGAACTTGTTCTACGTGAGCATGTAGAGTGAAAACAATGTTGTGCACAGGTTACTTTACATGATATTTTAAAATTTCTTATCGTCATATACTGGTTTTTAAACTTTGGAAGGTCTTCTTGATTTAGGCTAACATTCGTAGAGCAATTTTATCTTCGAAATATCCATATAACTAGGTTCCTTCTTTAGACCAATGTTGGCAAATGGATCCTGGAAGAAGAAAGTTTTCACATTATTATGGTAACAGTTTTAACAATATTCAGTAAATTCATATATGGATTGAAAGCTTGTTAAAAATTAAATGAACATAATTCAGAGCCGATGGTTCGCAAACAGTTCTAAGTTTGATGGTTTGATACAGCAGTGTGAGGAGGGCGACGCCAGTAGAATCGACAAAAGAAACCTGATTTTTAGGTCTCTAACTTTCAAAACACATATGACACGGAAAATTTATAATTGTTCGTATGTGGAAGTGCAACTTTCTGTCCTTGTGTGTGCATATGACTGGAGTAAGATTATACAAGGGAGACCATGTGTGAGATAAACAAGTGTTTTCGGTGGTCAGTTGATGGCATTTGGGCGTATAACGACACAAGTAGTCAGTGTGACGTATAGAATGATGTGCCGACGCTCAAAAGCATGAATACTTTGCAGTAAAAAAATAACGTCTGCCGCAGCAGGAGATGGGTGACAGGAATTGTTTCGGTGAAGTGGTGTATCTGTGAGATGGTCAATGGCAGCTTATTCAAGTTCGATGAGGTTGTGCCGCACTTTTACGGGAGTGGGTTTACTGGGATAGCGTCTAGCCAGAGAGTGTTGGTCCATACTCAGGTTCAGGAGATGGCTAGGTCTGCAAAGTGGACTAGTGGAGGAATTTCTCCAGGACTGAGTTACATGTTCTTTGTCTTTCAGTCAATAACATACTTGTACTTGGAATTGGGCATGTTCAAACAAGTATTTATGGAGATAATAAATAATTGGTTTCTGAGAACATGTACACTAGGGATGAGGTGGTTGCAGACGCACAGGGAACACCATTAGGTAACTTGTGGAGTATGTTGTAGACAAATGAGGATTGATGTAAGGTTCCTGCTTAAGTTCCTCTGCTGCAGTCTCTAGATGAACTTAACCGATCAGAGCAGTGTGAGGGGACAGGAGCTGGGGAGACTGGGTTAGTTTTAGACATAGGGTTGAGTGGGGGCAAAGATCCATATATCATATAGCAGGCCTCACATCCCACCCGTTCTGCCCCCGCCTCACTGAGGCTACTGGCGTAAAAGAGGATCGTGCTAAGATGTGTACCTATGTTTACACAGCAAAGTCTCTTGCAAATCAGGACTAGCTGACGCATTCAAACTTGTACATCCCCCATTAGTCACATTACAGACATTCGTAGTATATGTATCAGTTTTCTGACCGATTGGACTGCCTGTGTACTTGTGCACTGTCAACCATCCATTCTGTAGTTATAAATTGTAGCTTTCAGTCTGGTAATATCACGTTCTTCAGATAAGGGCGATGCCAAACTTTCTTTTAGATTAGTACTTTATGAAATCAAATGATCATTGTTGACTCTTGGGCTTGTGATTTGACATATATATCTTATTTCTCCTCCCTCGCCACGCCCCCAATGAACCGTGGACCTTGCTCTTGGTGAGGAGGCTTGCGTGCTTCGGTGATACAGAAAGCTACACCATAGGTGCAACCATAAAGAAGGAGTATCTGTTGAGAGGCCAGACAAAGGTGTGGCTCCTGAAGAGGGGTAGCAACCTTTTCAGTAGCTGCAGGGGAAACAGTCTAGATTAGTGACTAACCTGGCCTTTTAACATTACGCTATGACTGTCATGTAAATAGCTGAAAGCAAGGAGAAACTATGGCCGTAATTTCTCCTGAGGGCATGCAGCTCTACTCTACGGTTAAATGATGATGGTATCATCTTGGGTAAATCATTCTGGAGATAAAATAGTCGCCATTTCGATCTCTTCGTGGGGGCTACTCAGGAGGAAGCCGTCTTAAGAAGGAACAAAACTAGCGTTCTACGGATCGGAGTATGGATGTTAGATCCCTTAATTGGGCAAATAGATTAGAAAATTTGAAAAGAAAAATAGATAGATACAGAGGGAATTCGCGAAGTTCAGTTGCGGGAAGAATACAGGGAATATAGCTGAATACAGGGTTATAAATACAAAATCAATAGGGGTAACGCAGGAGTAAGTGTATTAATGCATAAGAAAACAGGAATGTAGGTAAACTGTTATGAACAGCATAGTGAACGCATTACCGTAGCTAAGACAAACACAAAGCCAGCACAGTAGTACAAGTTTAAAAAACCAACTAGTTTCGCAGATGATGAAGAGATTGAAGAAATATTTGACGATATAAGAGGTATTATTCAGATAGTGGAGACGAAAACTTAGTGTGACAATAGACTGGAATTCGATGGTAGAAAAAGGGAACCAAGTGAAAATAACAGGTGAAATGGTCTGGGGAAAACAACGAAAGAGGAAGCTGCCTGGTAGAGTTTTGGACACAGCATAATTTCATCACCACTAACGTTTGGTTTAAAAATCATGAAAGGAGGTTGCACGTGAGGAAGAGACCTGAAGACACAAGAAGGTTTCAGACTGATTATATAATAGTAGGACGGACATTTTGGAAACAAATTTGAAATTGTGAGACAATTCCAGGGGCAGATGTGGACTCTAACCACAATTTATCCGTTGTGAATTGTAGATTAAAACTCAGGAAATTGCAAAAAGATAGGACGTTAAGGAGATGAATTTGGATAAGACTAGAGTTGTTGAGTGTTTCAGAGGGAGCATTAGTCAACGATTGACAAGAATGGGGAAAAGAATACAGTAGGAGACGAATGAGTACGTTTTAGAGAGGAAGTAGTGAAGGCAGCAGAGGATCAAATAGGAAGAAAAGACAAGGCCTAATAGAAATCCTTGAATAACACAGGAGATATTGCATTTAATAGATGAAAGGGAAAAAAGTAAAATTACAGGAAATGTAGCAGGTGCAAGGGAATAAAAGCATCTAAAAATGACATTGACAAGAAATGCAAAACGGCTAAGCAGGAATGGTGACTGGATAAAAGTAAGGATTCAGAAGTATTTAGTAACGGAGAGCTACACTCACGATCAGAAAAACCGAACACATTCAACGACTTGAGGTAGGACGCTCATAGGCTCAGGACGTCTAAATTAGCAAGTTCTGCAGAAATAATTAGCATTTCAGTCACCTCAGTTCAATATGTGTCCCATTGCCTAGTAGGGACAGGTAGGTCAAGGGCCTTGATAACTTTCTTCATACGAGATGGCATTGAACCGTATAAGGCGCGAATAGCGTGTAACTCCTATGAACGTCACAATGTCCAGAAATTCTGCTATGGAAAATAAACTATGTTTAGTAGCAGTTGCAACTGATTTCCGTGTCCCCAGGAATACTTGATAAACATGAATTTAAAATAAATGAGAATTATAATTTATTAAACTTGTTATGAAACGCTAGGAACTGTAAGTTATTTCGCAGAATACATTATATTTTTCACTGACGCCAGATGGGTTGTGTACGTCTTTCCAGTGTGCCAGTACAATTCTTTTTATATTAAGTAGTCCTCAGTGCCTTTTAAAACATTAATGTTATAAGGAAGCAACGGTTGAGAAGGGAGTGAGACAGGGATGTAGGCTGTCCCCAATGTTATTCAATCTGTATATTGAGCAAGCAGTAAAGGAAACAAAAGAAAAATTTGGAGTAGGGATTAAAATCCATGGATAAGAAATATAAACGTTGAGGTTTGCCGATGAGATTGTAATTCTGTCAGATACAGCAAAGGGCTTGGAAGAGCAGCTGAATGGAATGGAAGTGTCTTGAAAGGAGGATATAAGATGAACATCAACAAAAGCAAAACGAGATTAATGGAAAGTAGTCGAATTAAATCAAGGGATGATGAGAGAATTAGATTTGGAAATGAGAGAGTTAAAGTAGTAGATGAGTTTTGCTATTTGGGGACCATACTAACCGATGATGGCCGAAGTAGAGAGGATGTAAACTGTACTCTGCCTATGGCAAGGAAATCGTTTCTGAAAAAGAGAAATAAGTTAACACCGAGTATAGATTTGAGTGTCAGGAAGTCTTTTATGAAAGTATTTGTATGGAGTGTAGTCATGTATGGAAGTGAAACATGGACAATAAATGGTTTAGATAAGAAGAGAATAGAAAGTTTCGAAATGCAGTGATACAGAAGAATGCTGAAGATTATATGGGTACATCATGTAAATAATGAGGAATTACTGAATAGAATTGGGGATCAGTGGAATTTGTGGCACAACTTGACTAGAACAATGGGTCGATTGGTAGGACACGTTCTGAGGCACCAAGGGATCATCAATTTAATATTTGAGGGAAGCGTGGAGGGTAGAAATCGTGGAGGGAGACCAAGAGACGAGTACACTAAGCAGATTCAGAAGGATGTAGACTGCAGTAGTTATTAGGAGACGAAGAAGTTGCACAGGATAGAGTAGCATGGAGAGCTGCATCGAACCAGTCTCTGGATTGAAGACTACAACAACAACAACAACAATCTTATAATTGAACTGCAAGTTTTTGCACAATTTTCTCACTATGTCTGTATAAATGTTGTCAATAGCAACATTACTGATTACTGTATCTCTTCTTATGCACTATATGAAGGAGAGTTGGTTTATGTGAAGTTACAAGGCATTTGAGTACAACTCCAAAATAGATTTGCTCTGAACATTTCAATTAAAATAACCTCTTAACGTTACAGTAGGCAGGTATGTCAATCTGTTTGGAAGTTAAAAACTTTAAAAATGTGCATAATTATTTCATAAATAACTCAAAATAACGAGGGAACCCATTGTATCCCGACTATCAACTTCTCATCTATTGTCCGTCAAGAGCACAAGCTGCGAAAAAGGAGGGTGTGGTTTGCATTAATTCTTAATGTAAATGGCAACTCCGTCTACAAATTCGCTTCTCCGAGTGGTTCGTGGTCTCTGGATAATTTAAAATTCTAGGGTAAATTGCTTACTCAGTATGGGCAAAGTGAAACGAAACAATACTGCCGAACCGTGCTTAATAAATACAGAAACGAGTTGCCGCCATATCGCCACACACCAGTGCTGAACAGCCAGGGAGCCATATTGCGTGCACGAAGTGCGTGCGATCCGCCAGGTGGCCTGCGATTTCCACGCGACAAGCGATCGGCGGCGACCTGTCGCCACGGTTTGCCCACACGATTCATGAGCGATCGGTCGTGTGTGTGGGGCCTTTTAAAGATGCTGACAAATAGGCATACAGCATAAATATGATCAATTTATTATTTTTCAGGAAAATCGTGGAACACATACATATATATTGGTCGAATAAATAAAGTCTCCTTTCCTGTAATCGGTTAAAAATAACGATCAGTCAGAATGTGAAAACAAATTAATTTATTAATTAAGCCAGCTTTCGCTGGCCAGACTATAATTGAAACGTAATTTTAGGCGTGTTTACCAAAAAAGAGGAAAATTGCGAGTTAAGAGGATGATTCAAGTGGCAGTAAGTCTAGTGAGGGGGACCCAGCGCGAGTTAGACAGTTTTATTCTGGTCACCCAAGAGACAATAGTAATAGACTTGTGTAACTCACTACTGAACACGCTAGCAGGATCGGAATCGGAAACTGTAAATTTTAGTAATATTATTAACGAGGTATCTTCCAAATCTCATGCACTTGTGTCTACAATCATTCTGGAAGATGGAGACAACTGTCATGAAAATGACATTGGGCGGCGGGTTGGAAGATCTTTTTTAATGACTACCGAAAAGCGAATGGAATGGATACCAATAGAAAACTGTAATTTTACTGGTGATGCTACGACTCTGAAACACAAATTTAATCACCCTTAGCTAGTAAATACAGGCCTTAGTTTACATACTCAGAGAGATTGAAACGTACGTTTTGTTTGTTTGTGTTTTATTTCCAAAGGTGAAACAGCTCTAGAAATGTTACTGGCAAGGCCATATTCCACAGATACAATTGCAAGGCCATTCAGTAGACTCAGAAGCTCAAACAGGTGGCTCAGATTAACAATGATCGAAGACAGGTTAAATCGGCTTTCTATACTTACTGTACACAAAAAAACCTGTAAATTACGTAGGTGGTCCTTTTATGGGAGATGTGATAAATAGTTTTATTTATTTATTTATTTATGCATTTATTTTACCTGGCAAGATTAGGGCCTTCAGGCCCTCTCTTACACCTAACCAGGCATACTCAGGTTCAACAAATTTCAGTTTCTACAGAACATTAAGGACATATAGCATGTTATACAGTATTAATGTTACAGAAAAAAATTAGAGATTATAAAAGTACTACAATGATAATTATAACAATCAAAAAGTAATTATAATAATCAAGAATAATAATAATAGTAATGACTATGTATAGGAAAGTGAACATATTTTTTCTTTTATGAATGTCAGTCCTATTGCTAGTTGGGAATTTTCTCGTTATATTCTTGCAGCTTGTGAGTTATTCTCATCAAGCAGAGACATAAGACGATAGAATGGGGTGAAAGAGATATAGAAAAGGTAGATAAGTTAGAGGAGGAGAAATAGAGTGGTAAAATTCGAAGCTATGATGGAGAGGAGAAAGAAAAAGATGAGAGGGGCACGACAATGGTGGCTATACCGTCCCTAATATGTAAGTCTTGAGTTCCCTCTTGAATGTTAAGTGGTTCTGGATAAGACGCAGATCACAGGGGAGCACGTTCCATAGTCGTATGGCTGAGATGGAGAATGACACAGAGAAAGATTTTGTGTTATGTAAAGGTACAGCCAAGATGCTAGATGTATCCGATCTGGTATTGCGGTTGTGGAATGATGATAGGTGTTTAATGTGAGTAGATAAGTATTGGGGGCACCAGTGGCTAAGAAATCGTTGAAGTAAGCACATCGTGTGGAGATCGCGTGCCTTATGTGGGCGTATCCAACCTAGCTGGGAGTATGAAGGACTGATATGATCATACAACCGTATATTGCATACGTATCTAACGCAAGCATTCATCACTAGCTCGAGGCATCTCGAATTTTCACTATTTGTGCCGTGTTGAACTACATCACAGTAGTAAAGATTAGGCAAGACTAGTGTTTGGACTAATTTTTGTTTAACATGGGTTGGAAATATTTTTCTAAATTTTTGAATTGCATGTAGGGAGGAGAGCGATTTCCGGCAAGCTGTGACTGTTTGTTCTTCCCAGTTTAGGTGTTCATCCAAGATTATTCCAAGGCCTTTTACTGTTTTTTGGTATGGTAGTTGGGTACCATTGAGGAGTATTTGAGGGACTGTTTCGCGAAAGTACCGACTGATTAACTTTGGATGAGATATAAGTATGACCTGGGATTTCTTGGGGTTTAGTTTCAGACCTAGGTTCTGTGCCCATCGAGAAACAGAGCAAAGATCTGCGTTCATACTCGCTACTGCGTCAGCAATGTTCTTGGGGCTTGCACTTATGTACAGTTGGATGTCGTCGGCATATAGATGGTAGTTGCAGGAGTGAATCACTGATGAAATATCATTAATGTACAGTGAGAAGAGTAATGGACCAAGGACGGAGCCTTGGGGAACTCCAGAGCGCACGTTTTTCCATGAAGACTTTTCCGAACCACAAATGACTTGTTGACTTCTGTTTTTGAGGTAGCTGTCGAACCAGTGTATAGCGCTGTTTGAGAAATTCAGCTGTTTCATTTTAATTAGTAATATATCAAAGTCAACTGTATCAAAAGCCTTGCTAAAGTCAAGCAGTGTTAGGATGGTAGCTTCACGTCTGTCCATAGCATGTTTAATGTCATCAGTTACTTTGATTAATGCAGTTGCTGTACTATGGTGCTTTCGAAAGCCAGACTGATATTTGTTGTGGATGTTATGAGTTTTGAGATAATCCGTCAGCTGTTCATGGACGATGTATTCTAGGGCTTTAGATATTGCAGGTAGTATGCTGATCGGCCTGTAATCACCTGGCGACTTAGGGTTGTCAGTCTTGGGTATAGGTTGAATTAAACTTTGCTTCCACTCAGTAGGATATGAACTACTGACAAGAGACAGGTTGAAGATGTCTGTGATAACTGGAGTAATAGTGTCTACGACGTTCTTAATCATGCCAATGCTCACTCCATCATTTCCTACTGCCTCGGAAGAGATTCTCATAATTGCCTTGCGTACTGTGCCAGTAGTTACATGTTTTAGGTAAAACTTGTCTCTCGAGAGATTGATATCTTGGGGCTGGTAATTTGTCGCTGCGTGGCAGTTTATAGCTGTTGAGAAGAAATCATTGAATTCTTCTGCAGACGCTTGATAAACAGCGTCAGATCTTCGCTTCCCTATACCGAAACTGCGCAGCTTTTTCCACAGTGCAGCAGGTTCTGTTATACCGCATACGACAGAGCGGGCATATCTGATTTTGGCATTCCTCACGCTTTGCTTGGTTCTATTTCGGAGTTTCCTATAAGCTTCGTACGCCTCGGGAGTTGGGTTACGCTTGAAGGCCCTATGTGCAGCATCACGTTTATTCATTAACTGGCGTAATGCAGTGGTGAGCCACGGAGCGGGAGCTCTCTTTACCTTGACAGTGCGTTGAGGAGCATGTTTATCATACAGTGTAATAATTTTGCGACATAATTCCCGAATTTTTCCGTCTAAAGTCGGTTCATTGCTTATATCGTGCCAAGGGATGTCTGAGCAATCCTTTTGAAGAGCGTCATGGTTAACATTTTTTAGGTTTCTGTAGGTTACCAGGTGAGATTTTTCTTTGGTAGTATGCACTGAGTAATTTAAGAATATCACGTCGTGAGCAGAGAGTCCTGGAGCGGATGTCTGATTGGCGCGAATTATTTTATCTGGTCGCTTTGTTGCTATTATATCTATGAGTGTATGGCTGTGTGGCGTGTGATGAGTTGGGTCCAGCGGTGTTAAACTCATATCATTGGAGTGGAACAGTCTCCTTAGTTTTTCTGCAGAGGGAGATTTTAACTGTAAGTCGATGTTTGTGTCGCCCATAATGATTATGTGTTCATACAGTGTCACGAGCGAGGACAGGGCAGACTGAAAGGAGGACATAGCACCGACGTTTGGAGGTTTATAGATTACTCCAATTAGCAGTTTCTGATTTGATGTGTTTATTTCGAAAAGCAAGAACTCTGCTTCTCCTTCGCCCTTTGCATCCGATGTGCATAGTACAGTAGGTCTGAGATCAGAGCGAACAAAGGCACCCACACCACCTCCGCGTCGTGTTTCACGATCTGCTCTTAGGAGAGAGTAACCATTGATTCGGATAGCGTCGGAAGAAATGTTTGGTTTCAACCAAGTTTCAGAGACGAGGATAACATGGAACAGCGATTGGCAGAACAGGTCACAGAACTCGTCGAAGTGAGCCGTTAGCGACTGCACGTTCGCGTGGGCCACAAAGAGCCCGTCGCCGGAACCGGTCCGTCCCATTGTGGCCGCCTGTAGGACCGAGCGCGCTCCGTCTACCTGCTGGCCGGAAGAGGGACAAAAGCTGGATTTCGCGGGGGAAGACATATTTACAGGTGTGTCCAAGGTCGTGACTGACTCAAGCGTCTGTGAGCTAAAGGTGAAAGACAAGCTGGAGGTATCGGAGAAAGGAGCAAAAAGAAAGATGGAAAGTGGCAGTAGTGGTTACGAAAAAGATAATAGTAGTAGTAGTAGTAGTGGTAGTGACGAGGATGAAAATGACAGATATAGAAAGGCGGTTTTAAGGAGATTCCTGTTAAAGGACAATGTTAATTCCCGTTTGACTGATAATATGAATATGCATGAGCACTTATGATAGACAAATAAAGAAACAATATTTAAGTGAAACAATTGACTGATTTTAAAGAGAGTACTTATGGTGCTTATAGAAATAACAAAGCAATATTTACGTAAAAAATGAAAAAAAGAATAAAAATTAACTTATATTAGACAGTACAATATGAGACTTTGTGTCTCGCGATATTTCGCTCAGACTTTCAGTTCGGACATGTTCGTCACCGTTTTCCTCCCTCCTTCCGTCTTGACTACGATCCTGCCATCCTGGGTCCATACATTTTGAAGGCCGAACTGTGTGATCGCAGTGTTCAAAACTTTTAGTCTTTCGCGCGTCAGATCTTCCCTCAGGGTAACCCCACTCTTGGCGAGTTTGCCTAAGAGCCTCGGAAGTTACCTTTAAAATAGATACCTACTTAAACAATTTAAATTAAATAAAGGCATATTTATATTTATTTATTTATATGTAAAGCAAGACTTCTGGTGGGTGCGTCCCCTACATTATATACACCTAATCTTTCCTATAGGTGTTTTCGTGTAGTTTGTAAGATGAAAAAAGTGCGGGGACCCCGCCTTCAGAAAATTTTAATTCCCTGTCCCTCCCCACTGCCGGGTCAAAAGCTGGATGTGCCCATTGTTACACATCTCCATTTTTGTGAAAAATCGTAGCCTAGCAACATTTTGCATTATATCCAAATCCATGAAGTAATAGTCATTTTGCATAGATTTGTTGCAATTTCCCAAATACCTCAAGCATCTACCAGGTACACCACACATTTACTTCGTTAATATTAAAGAGAGTTCTTCTCTAATTCTTCTTGGGAGTGCACTTTTTGGTTTCTTTCAAGTGGTAGGGCCTACAAAGATGAAACTTTTGTCAGCAGCAAATGTACCTTAACCTACAGTTTTGATTAGTAGTGCCAATAAGGGAGCCACATGTGTTTTGTATTGTTGTCGAAAAATAATGCAGAAAATTTTAGGTTTCTTTAAAGTGCCATTTTACGTTAGTATGAAGATGAAATCATTTTCTTCTACAATTAGAGATCGAACTTTCCTCTGTGTGAGTGTGTGGAACCTTGTCCAAAGACATTACTACTGCAGAGACTCATAGTTGTAGTATACCCAAAGGGATCTGGAGTGTCTTTGAGCTAGCAGCCACTATGTTGGTCTAAGTATTTACAAAACTACCGTATCTCCCACTGCACTACTTGCGTATTATGGAAATTTGTAGGTTAAGTGATAGACTGCAACAATGAACTCACCAAAAACGTCGTTCTTTACATGGTTTACTGCAGTACAGCGTCAGAAAACGTAACATCAGTGGACAAACCTGTTTTATAGATCTGCATGAAGACAGAGACGAGCTTGCAAACACAGTTTAAGCTTTAATGGCACATTTTGCCCTTTTGAGGAGTCTTCAGAATTCCTACATGGGAAAAAGAAGAAAAAACAGAGTAGGGGCATGGTCGTGTCTAGCATGAGAAGGTGGGAAAAGCTTTTTTTTTTATGATGCAAAAACATTACAGTGAAGGAGGACTTAGTATAGGAAGTGCAGGTAATACATCAGTCATTACTAGTCAAAATTTTGGCGTGCACTTAAAATGTAAATGTAAAAGAATTTTAAAAAAAGTTGCCCTAGACAAGTAACGAAGAGCCTTATTGCAAATTGGTAGTGGAGCCATGAAAGAATCAACGATCCTTACCTCTGGCGAAAGCATGTAGCTATGCTTAGATGGGACAGAACAGCTAATCTTGACACTAGTATTGGTATTCAACGCATGCCCAAGCTATGTGAGACTGGCAGGAGGGACGAAGATGTTTCTACAGTATTTTTAAAAAAAGTTTTTATTGTTTTCCATTCTAGAGAGGACCATACCCCAAATCTGCTTTCATGTATTTCTCCGATGTAGGAATTCTGAAGATGCCCCAAAATGGCGAAACGCTTCAATGAAGCTTTTTTGTTGCAACCTAAACTGTTTTTTCCTACTGGAAATATATCAGGGTTGCTGCACCATGGCCATAGAGTGGGGGGATTTATGTGCTACAGGTCATATCATGGAGGCAGCTGTTGGTATTACTTAGTAGATGATTATGACAAGGAAAGGAGATACAATCTGTAAACATTTTAGAGACCACTGAGTCCATAGTTTTCATTGATAAAGGTTCCAGCCTGCCCTTCAAAGTTGATTTTTGTATCACCAATGAGACATAACTTCAAGTGAGCCTCAGATCTAAAATTAAAAACAAAAGTTAAATTAGCCAGTTAATAGTGTCAACTGTATTTTTTGTATTGTAGAACAGGATGCATTAACTTCTTGCCCCTAAAACTGTGCTTGGAGAAGTGTAACAATGGTTATAAACTTCTAAAAAAGAAATGTCGAGCGAGTAAAGTTCGATCTTTCTACCTTCACTAAAATAGCCTCAAGCAGACCTAAGATGCAAACGTCGATGCATTTACGCATTTTGATAAATGTTGCTGACATTTTAGATGTGTAAATGACACTGTGACACTTAATCTAAGAGTCTGTAGATATTTTTTAGGCCTCAAGTGTACCTTAACCTGTAACTTACGCCAGTAGTGTCAATAAATTTATGTATTTTTGATAAATAATGTAGACATTTAAGATATGGAGATAATACTGCGATGATTAATTTGAGTGTGCACAGGCTATTCGAGGCGTCAGATATTCCTTAACCTTTAAGTCAGATCAGTAGTATCAACATCCCTACAGATTTTGATAATAAATACAGACAATTTACACACAGGAATAGTATTGTGACTTTTTAAGTGGAGATTACATAGGCCAGCTCTGCAGGGTACATACCTATTAGGTGTCTCATTTAAACCATCAGTAATATTCTCAACTTCGACCGGGAGATCTAAATTGTGTGCGTGTATGTGTGTGTGTGTTTACGCATCGACAGGCAAGCCACCTCTGTCTTCAGTGCAGGCCTGCCCCAACATGTACACAACCCAATGCAAGAGATGTGTGTTACATCGCTGTACGTTAGTGAGGATGGTACCATATGTATGCACGTACCAAAAAGTTGTCCAAAAGCCCCATAGGCACTCCTGCCAGGAAGGGAAGTACTGGTTCTCACCTTGAATGACTAGAGACAGAAGGTTCATATTCACAGGACATGTGCTTTAGTAAGTTCCAGAGAAGCGATTAGCATTTGAGCCATATCGGCCTTTGCGTTCAAGGTCAACATCGATGTCGCGGGGCAGCACCACTTACAGGTAAAATCTGCCTGTGGCTTTAGTTGTCGGCCCAAACCGAAGGTAATGGATCATTTCGACTTAATCAGACGTGCAGAACGCCTCGCAAATGAATCAGCGGACCGTAGTGTCAAATCACTGCGTTTGAAAGAGGGCGCATTACTGGAATGAGAGAATGTGATGAATCCACCCAGGAAACTGCTGCCCATATGGGACGAAGTGCTTCGGCAGTGCAAAGGGTGTGTGCAGAATTGTTCATGGAAGGCCATAGAACAGAATGGGATGGATCAGGTCGCAGAACCCAGACCAACCCCCGAGAATATCGACACCTCATACAAATGGCATTGCAGGACAGATCTTCGCTCTCCTCGGCTCGGACACAACGGAGGAACTCTGAAAGACATCATGCACTATCAGGGGGTGACCGTCTATCGCCATTTATTACAGCATGTTATACGTGCGCGTCGTCCACTTCTCCATCTACCTTTGACGGATGTGCAGAAACGGGCTAGACAGTAATGGTGTATGGAACGACGTCACTGGAGATAGGAATGGCATCAGGTAGTGTTTTCGGGATGAATCCAGGCTCTGTTTGTGTCAAAATGATGGCCACATTTTGGTTCGCTGCAGGCAGGGAAAGCGGCAGCACAGTTACCGCATTCGCGCAAGATTTGCAGAACCAACTCAACGCATTATGGTGTGGGGTGCTATTGGGTACAACGAGAACCTATGTGAATGACATCCAGCGACCCGTGGCCATACCCATTCTGCATGACACCCCAGAAGCCATTTTTCAGCAAGAAAATGCAAGACCACATGTTACTGCACGAATTCTTGCGTTCTCGATGTCACAGGATGTCAGCCTTTTACCTGGCCTGTAGGTCACTAGGCCTTTCACCAATCAGAAATGTGTGGGATATGGTGAAACGACGGGTGCAGCGCTGTGACCCAATGCCGGCCATCATTGGTGAACTTTGGAAACAGGTGAATGCAGCACAGATGGCTGTACCACAGGATGCCAGTCACACCTCATACACCTCGATGCCATCGCGCATGCAGTAAGTTATCAGAGCCCGTGGCCAGACCCTGTGCCTACTAGGAAACAGTGCACATGCTGCACTGAGGTGACTGAAATACTAATCGTTTCTGCAGAACGTACTAATGTACATCTCCTGTGAATATGAACGTCCTACTGTAGTCGTTCAGAGTGTTCTGTGTTTTTCTCAACATGAGTGTAGTACACCTCTTGCTGGGGATCGATTGTAAAGTGAAATTAAAACGTCAAACACAGGTATCTTTATTTACACAGAGTGTCTATGTGACAAAGATTTCATAACATGTTACTAACAATTCACAATGTACTACAATGCAGAGCGTCGTTGCAACGATTGTCTACGTTCTCATCACCCTGGTCTATCTCCAGAGGTACCACCAGCTGGACAGGTCTACTGATGTCCCTTTCATCCGCGATAACAAGGATGGCCGTTCGTTGATTCCATCTCTGCATTCTTTCAGCTCCTATACGCTTGCCCTGTACCCTGCCACAGGTGCTTCTTGTAGAAGTACCATGTTACCAACTCTGATTCTCGCCGGAAATTGGTAAAGGTTACACACTCCGCACTCCAGCGCTTCTAGAACTCTTTTGCTGTTATTTGACCTGGTCTGAACTTTCCCGTCAGGTCTGCTGCGGTCGTTGGCTCAGGTCCGGTCGGCAGTATCCTAGATCCCTCCTGCATGAGGAAATGTGCTGGAGCGAGTACTTCGCTCTCAAGTTGAGAAATGGACCTCGAGTCCAGGGCGACTCCAGCACTCACGAGCAAAGTTTGCAGCCCTTCTTTGTCTACAGCCGAGGGTCCGAGTGCTTTCGCGAGGTGTCTTTTACTGGAGCTGGCCGTTCTCTTCCAGAATACTCTCCACCAAGCCACACGCAGAGCTGATAATTTCCCAGTTTCGCCTTGTTGGGCGAAGTATTAGATTGTCTATAGTGTCTATGAGAATCCATCCGTTGATGAGCTGCTATGCTATATGAGGAATTTGATTATGCTACGTATTTATTATGATGAAATATTGAAGAAGTGTCGATGAATATGTATATGTGTAATAAAGTAAGGAATAATGAGTAGTCGTTAGGGTCTCTGATTTGTGAAAAAGGATGTTGGAAACCAGGAATCGTACTTTAAGAGTTATGAAATATGTGTAAATGCGTGAATGTATCACAATGATGGCGAAAATTTTTGGACACTGTTATATTTATAGCATTTTGTTTCTAGATATTTGTAACGCAAATTCTCGACCTGTGAAATTTCTTATATGAGACTGTCACTGTAGCGCAAAATGCTGTCATAAATATTTCGGTAAGGAAGCTAAGTTACCTTGACGTAATGCGTTATGGGCGGCCAGCTGTGCCAGTCGCCTGGAGAAAAAACCATTAGATAAAAAACAAAAAAGGCCATTAACCTCGCTATTGACATTTCCTTGTAGAAAGCATTTCAGATAAGACACGCTCATACTTAAAACATATGATTACAGTTTTGAGCTCATAACTTTCTGATATTTACTGAAATACCTAATGTAATGACGAGAAATATTTTATGGCTATACACCTGATTACGACTACTGTCTTTGTAGATTTTTTTTACTGCCTTATGAAATGCCATACGGCTAGTGAATGATGTTGCATGCTTTGCTTTGTATATATACTTGATGGAAGGAGTATATAGAGGGTCTATACAAGGGTGATGTACTTAAGAACAATATTATGGAAATGGAAGAGGATGTAGATGGGAGATATGATACTACGTGAAGAGTTTGACAGAGCACTGAAAGACCTGAGTCGAAACAAGGCCCCCGGAGTAGACAACATTCCATTAGAATTACTGACAGCCTTGGGACAGCCAGTCCTGACAAAACTCTACCATCTGGTGAGCAACATGTGTGAGACAGACGAAATACCCCCAGACATCAAGAAGAATATAATAATTCCAATCCCAAAGAAAGCAGGTGTTGACAGATGTGAAAATTACCGAACTATCAGTTTAATAAGTCACAGCTGCAAAATACTAATGCGAATTTTTTACAGACAAATGGAAAAACTGATAGAAGCCGACCTCGGGGAAGATCAGTTTTGATTCTGCAGAAATGTTGGAACACGTGAGGCAATACTGACCGTATGACTTATCTTAGAAGAAAGATTAAGGAAAGGCAAACCTACGTTTCTAGCATTTGTAGACATAGAGAAAGCTTTTGACAATGTTAATTGGAATACTCTCTTTCAAATTGTGAAGGTGGCAGGAGTAAATTACAGGGAGCGAAAGGCTATTTGCAATTTGTACAGAAACCAGATGGCAGTTATAAGAATCGAGGGGTATGAAAGAGAAGCAGTGGTTGGGAAGGCAGTGAGACAGGAATGTAGCCTCTCCCCGATGCTATTCAATCTGTATATTGAGCAAGCAGTAAAGGAAACAAAATAAAAGTTCGGAGTAGGTATTAAAATCCATGGAGAAGAAATACAAACTTTGAGGTTCGCCGATGACATTGTAATTCTGTCAGAGACAGCAAAGGACTTGGAAGAGCAGTTGAATGGAATGGACGTTGTCTTGAAAGGAGGGTATAAGATGAACATCAACAAAAGCAAAACGAGGATAATGTAATGTAGTCGAATTAAGACAGGTGATGCTGAGGGAATTAGATTAGGAAATGAGACACTTAAAGTAGTAAAGGAGTTTTGATATTTGTGGAGCAAAATAACTGATGATAATCGAAGTAGAGAGGATATAAAATGTAGACTGGCAATGGCAAGGAAAGCGTTTGTGAAGAAGAGAAATTTGTTTACATCGAGTATTGATGTAAGTGTCAGGAAGCCGTTTCTGAAAGTATTTGTATGGTGTGTAGCCATGTATGGAAGTGAAACGTGGACGATAAATAGTTTAGACAAGAAGAGAATAGAAGGTTTCGAAATATGTTGCTACAGAAGAATTCTGAAGGTTAGATGGGTAGATCACATAACTAATGGAGAGGTATTGAATAGAATTGGGAAGAAGAGGAGTTTGTGGCACTACTTGACTAGAAGAAGGGATCGGTTGTTAGGACATGTTCTGAGGCATCAAAGGATCACAAATTTAGTACTGGAGGGCAACGTGGAGGGTCAAAGTTGCAGAGGAAGACCAAGAGATGAATACACTAAGCAGATTCAGAAGGATGTAGGTGGCAGTAGTTACTGGGAGATGAAGAAGCTTGCACAGGATAGAGTAGCATGGAGAGCTGCATCAAACCAGTCTCAGGAATGAAGACCACAACAACATAACAAGGTTAGTCTTGGGCTACCTCAACAATCATATCAAAAGCAACTTGAATCTACACAATTTAGAAATAAGAGATTTAACTTTGAACTTGAATTAAATGATTTTGAACAATTAACAATAGTAAAATTTAGTATGGACCAAGCTGAGGTGCAGTCACAGGTAAGCTAAAATATGGTAACAAAACTTGCACTCTTAATTTGCTTGTGTAATCTAAATATAGTTCTGTTTGTTTATTGTAGCCGGCTATGAATACTTTAACCGAACTTTGAAATTAAAGCAGTGAAATGGAATGATATTACTTTAATTGCTGGCGTTTGAATTTCAACGACACTCGTATTCATTTCGGAAAAGGAAGGGACCCTGTTTGGTAATGCAACTGGGACAATGAGCAACAAAGGTTCATGCTAAGTTACTGTATTTTAGTGATGCAAATGGAGCAGTTTGAAAAGCTGAGGTCTACCATACAGATCTACAACTTTACGTGCTTTCAGTCTTCCTTGTTGGCTGATTGAAGGTTTGAAGTCGTTGATCGAGGAGGTGGCGACAATCACTTATTGTCGGCCGTCGCTGTTGCAGAAGCTGGATGTTGGCACGCTTTCTTCCCGACAAAGTCTCCGAGCCAAACGGGCTCTTGATGTAAGCCAGATAATGTTTCCCGTCCGCGACACCGTGCCAAAAACTATCATAGCAAGTCGGCCGCAATTACATGCTGCCCAACCCTGGAAACTCGAGGGAGCGTCACTCAACACACCTGCTCCACCACCCTACTCCAGCCAGACTCTGCTCTGCCCGCGCTCCAAGCGGCAGAGTTAACACTACACAAGATGACAAACTGCCTATTGGCTTCCGTCTCGGGTTCTTCGGCCGACGTTCATCTAATGATTTTTCTGACGTTTCGCCAGCACGAGTGGCTGGCATTGTCAAAGCTTCACCCTCCATTGCCGGTGGTGAACTGGAGGCGAGCTCGCGGCCGCAGACTATATGTACCTGGCGCGCCAACGTCCGAGGGCTTCTCCACGGTCATTTCCGGTGCGGTTCTCCTCTTGCTACCTGCGACGGTCGTTCGCTGCAGTACGGGAAGCCAGGATCCGTTTACCTTAAGGCTTTCCTCCTTCTTGTTGAAACTGTTCGCGTGTTTTTGGATTTCTACAGCTTCTCTGAACAAGCGCGTGTGATAGTGCTTCTCTACAGCCAGAACTTCCGTGTCGGCGAATTTTATTGCGTGGTCGGTCTCATTCAGTGCGTGCTCTGCCACGGCCGATTTCTCCACCTGCCCCAACCTGCAATGTCGCTTATGCTCTTTGATCCTGGTGTTAATGGATCGTCCAGTCATTCCGACATAAACTTTTCCGCATGTGCAAGGTATACGGTATATTCCCGACATTGCAAGTGGGTCTCTTTTCTCCTTCGCCGATCTAAGACACTCTTTGATCTTCCTTGTCGGTTTGAAAATCGTCTTTACGCCGTGTTTGCGCAATATACGGCCGATTCTGTCCGTCACTCTGGGAATGTATGGCAGAAAGGCCGTACCCGACATTTCTTTTTCTGGTTCCTTACTTCGCCGAGTGTTTGGCTCTGTTACACTTCTAATGTAATTTGTGGAGTACCCATTGCTCCTCAGAACAGTTTCCAGGTGTTGCATTTCTCGTTTGAGGTGTTGAGGCTCACATATTCGTCCTGCTCTCTTTACGAGCGTACTAATCATGCCTCTTTTCTGGCTCGGGTGGTGGTTTGACAGTTTGTGCAGGTATCGGTCCGTGTGTGTCGGTTTTCGATACACGCTGTGTCCCAGGTTTTCGCCGTCCCTTGTGACCAGCACATCTAGAAATGGCAGTTTCTTGTCCTTTTCTACTTCCATCGTAAATGTTATGTTGGCATGGAGGCTGTTCAAGTGTCTCAGGAATTCACCGAGCTGTTCTTCACCGTGGCTCCACACCACGAAAGTATCATCGACGTACCTGTACCACACCTTAGGTTTGCAAGTCGCCGAGTCCAGTGCCTGTGCTTCGAATTGTTCCATGAAGAAGTTGGCCACCACTGGACTGAGAGGACTACCCATGGCGACGCCTTCCAGCTGTTCGTAGAAATCGCCATTCCACGTGAAATAGCTCGTGGTGAGACATGCATGGAAGAGCTTTTTGATGTCTTGCGGGAACATGGAACCGATGTGCTCCAGAGCGTCGCTGAGTGGCACTTTCGTAAATAACGAAACAACATCAAAGCTGACCAGGATGTCGTTTGGCGCAAGTTTCAGTTTCTTCAGCTTCTCAATGAAGTGTCCTGAGTCCTTAATGTATGTGTCGGTCTTTCCCACGTGTGGCTGGAGCAGAGAGGCCAAGTGTTTCGCCAGTTTATACGTTGGTGAGCCAGGAGCGCTAACGATCGGTCTCAGTGGAACATTGTTCTTATGGATCTTGGGTAATCCATACAGCCGAGGTGGTAGGGCTTCTGTGTTGCGCAGGTTTCTCTGTATGTCCGCCGGCAGAGAAGACGCCTTGATTAATCGATTCGTATTCCGAGTGATACGCTGCGTCGGATCTGCGCTTAGTTTTCGGTACGTCGTCGGATCTAATAGGTCTCGGATCTTTTGCTCATAATCTTCGGTCTTCATTACGACGGTCGCATTCCCCTTATCGGCAGGCAGTACCAATATACTCTTGTCGGCGTTGAGCTTCTTAATGGCTTGTACCTCTTCTTTCTTCAGGTTGCAAGCTGGTGGTTTTGCTCGGCGCAGTATCCTGGATGTTTCAGTGCGTATTTCCTCTGCCCTTTCACAAGGAAGGGTCCGAATGGCTGCTTCGGTGTTGGACATTTTCTATCAACTAAGTAGCAGAATGCATCGAGACGACTGGGACAAGATCGACAGCATCACTCACAGGAGCATGCAGAACGAAATCGAGCGCTGCACCGAGCGGCAAAAGAAAAAGTTTGAAAGATGCCGGAAGCAGAACGACAAGGCGATTCCCGACATGTCACACACAGTGGTCAACCTCACTGAACGTCAACTTACCGAAGAGGAAGTGTCTGTTCTTCAAAAAGGAGGGAATTTCGCTATCATTCCGAGAACTATACCTATGGAGGACATCATTGCCAACACCGAAGCAGCCATTCGGACCCTTCCTTGTGAAAGGGCAGAGGAAATACGCACTGAAACATCCAGGATACTGCGCCGAGCAAAACCACCAGCTTGCAACCTGAAGAAAGAAGAGGTACAAGCCATTAAGAAGCTCAACGCCGACAAGAGTATATTGGTACTGCCTGCCGATAAGGGGAATGCGACCGTCGTAATGAAGACCGAAGATTATGAGCAAAAGATCCGAGACCTATTAGATCCGACGACGTACCGAAAACTAAGCGCAGATCCGACGCAGCGTATCACTCGGAATACGAATCGATTAATCAAGGCGTCTTCTCTGCCGGCGGACATACAGAGAAACCTGCGCAACACAGAAGCCCTACCACCTCGGCTGTATGGATTACCCAAGATCCATAAGAACAATGTTCCACTGAGACCGATCGTTAGCGCTCCTGGCTCACCAACGTATAAACTGGCGAAACACTTGGCCTCTCTGCTCCAGCCACACGTGGGAAAGACCGACACATACATTAAGGACTCAGGACACTTCATTGAGAAGCTGAAGAAACTGAAACTTGCGCCAAACGACATCCTGGTCAGCTTTGATGTTGTTTCGTTATTTACGAAAGTGCCACTCAGCGACGCTCTGGAGCACATCGGTTCCATGTTCCCGCAAGACATCAAAAAGCTCTTCCATGCATGTCTCACCACGAGCTATTTCACGTGGAATGGCGATTTCTACGAACAGCTGGAAGGCGTCGCCATGGGTAGTCCTCTCAGTCCAGTGGTGGCCAACTTCTTCATGGAACAATTCGAAGCACAGGCACTGGACTCGGTGACTTGCAAACCTAAGGTGTGGTACAGGTACGTCGATGATACTTTCGTGGTGTGGAGCCACGGTGAAGAACAGCTCGGTGAATTCCTGAGACACTTGAACAGCCTCCATGCCAACATAACATTTACGATGGAAGTAGAAAAGGACAAGAAACTGCCATTTCTAGATGTGCTGGTCACAAGGGACGGCGAAAACCTGGGACACAGCGTGTATCGAAAACCGACACACACGGACCGATACCTGCACAAACTGTCAAACCACCACCCGAGCCAGAAAAGAGGCATGATTAGTACGCTCGTAAAGAGAGCAGGACGAATATGTGAGCCTCAACACCTCAAACGAGAAATGCAACACCTGGAAACTGTTCTGAGGAGCAATGGGTACCCCACAAATTACATTAGAAGTGTAACAGAGCCAAACACTCGGCGAAGTAAGGAACCAGAAAAAGAAATGTCGGGTACGGCCTTTCTGCCATACATTCCCAGAGTGACGGACAGAATCGGCCGTATATTGCGCAAACACGGCGTAAAGACGATTTTCAAACCGACAAGGAAGATCAAAGAGTGTCTTAGATCGGCGAAGGAGAAAAGAGACCCACTTGCAATGTCGGGAATATACCGTATACCTTGCACATGCGGAAAAGTTTATGTCGGAATGACTGGACGATCCATTAACACCAGGATCAAAGAGCATAAGCGACATTGCAGGTTGGGGCAGGTGGAGAAATCGGCCGTGGCAGAGCACGCACTGAATGAGACCGACCACGCAATAAAATTCGCCGACACGGAAGTTCTGGCTGTAGAGAAGCACTATCACACGCGCTTGTTCAGAGAAGCTGTAGAAATCCAAAAACACGCGAACAGTTTCAACAAGAAGGAGGAAAGCCTTAAGGTAAACGGATCCTGGCTTCCCGTACTGCAGCGAACGACCGTCGCAGGTAGCAAGAGGAGAACCGCACCGGAAATGACCGTGGAGAAGCCCTCGGACGTTGGCGCGCCAGGTACATATAGTCTGCGGCCGCGAGCTCGCCTCCAGTTCACCACCGGCAATGGAGGGTGAAGCTTTGACAATGCCAGCCACTCGTGCTGGCGAAACGTCAGAAAAATCATTAGATGAACGTCGGCCGAAGAACCCGAGACGGAAGCCAATAGGCAGTTTGTCAACAAGTGGCCACGAAAGCCTCAACAATTTTGTACTACACAAGATCCTAAACACTTTGGTTCTCCACAAGACCTATCGATGTAATCGTTCGATAGCATAGTTTTCCCTAGGTAAGACCCAGCGTAAAAATACAAATAATGAGATTTTCACTCTGCAGTGGAGTGACGGGGACAGGGCGTGAGAGTCGTGCTTGGGTAGCTCTGTCGGTAGAGCACTTGCCCGTGAAAGGCAAAGGTCCCGAGTTCGAGTCTCGGTTCGGCACACAGTTTTAATCTGCCAGGAAGTTTCATAGCAGCGCACACTCCGCTGCAGAGTGAAAATCTCATTCTGGAAACATCCCCCAGGCTGTGGCTAAGCCACGTCTCCGCAATATCCTTTCTTTCAGGAGTGCTAGTTCTGCATGGTTCGCAGGAGAGCTTCTGTTAAGTTTGGAAGGTAGGAGACGATGTACTGGCAGAAGTAAAGCTGTGAGGACGGGGCGTGAGTCGTGCTTGGGCAGCTCAGTCGGTAGAGCACTTGCGTGCGAAAGGCAAAGGTCCCGAGTTCGAGTCTCGGTCCGGCACACAGTTTTAATGTGCCAGGAAGTTCCAATACAAAGAATGTTTACAAAACAAATCAATTATACATCAACATAAGTGCATATATATATATGCATTTATGTCGATGTATTAAACAATTACAGTATATAAAGATACAGAAATGTCATTTCTTCAGGTAACAAAATAAGGAAAAAGTTTATAGTACTATAGGTGGAAGTAGGAGGATATGCATTTCCGGCGTTACACTGCGTCTGGTCAGAAACCGAAAGAAGTCAAAATACAAGCTTTCTACACCATCCTATTAGGGCAGTTTTCTGTACGATGCGATTTTTTGACAGTAGAGAAATAAATAGTTGGCTGTTTAACCGTTATGGGTACATTTAGGACACACCAGGTACAAATTGATATAGGCAGGTACCAATGTCATTTCACATTTTAACCAATTATTTGCAAGAGCTATAATCACGGGAAGTATTGATAGACGTAAAACTAAAGTTACGCACGACTTTGAGGTACAATTGGTAAACTCCATAGTCATGTCTATCAACACATGTAACAACGGACAGTCGGCAGCAGAAGAGGTAAACGTCGACACAATAAACATGAAGGTAAGCGAATCAGAGTGCTTATCTCAAGAACAGTAAGCGGAACTGAGGGAACTGATATTTGCTCATAAATATGTATCATTAAGTATTTTGTGTACAAAATGGAAGTATATCCTCACGAAACTTTTTGTTCTACTGCGTACCCTATACCATGGACAAAGAGGGAAGCAGCAAGAAAAGAGATTAAGAGGATGCTTGAATTGGGCATAATACAACCATCATTTTCCTATTATTGTAGTTCTATTTTAGCTGCGAGTAAGCCAGATGGCAAGGTGAGCTTGATCCTCGACGAACGTAACATTAATGAGATCATTGCACCAGTACAAAATCGGGCAGACAATTTACAGGAACAGCTTATGAAATTCCATGGAGCTAAATTTCTTATTATAATCGATCTCCGAACTTTTGAGTTAGGTAACTATATACTTGGATGACCCATTAGTCGACACACTCAATTGGGTAGAACACTTAAGATTAATTGAGCAAAGTACTGTACCGCGTTTTCGAACATGGAACAACAGCAAATCTCAAGAAATCTGGTTTCGAACAAGAAAAAGTAGAATTTTCACGCATAAAATCTTGAAAAGGCATACTGCAAGATCCTAAAAAGCTTAATGCCATTAGGAGCTGCCCTGTTCCTCAAAACAAAAGACAATTAAAGGTCTAGTCACATTTTTCTGGAAATTCAACGCTAACCAACTTAAGAGCAGTGATGCTTTACTCGATCGTCTGTAGAAAAACAGACTTTGGTTATGGGACAAGCAATGTCAAACCGATTTCAAGAACATCAAGCAAACCTTATTAAATGCTAATATTTTATATCGACCAGACATGAAGAAAGATTTTTGCTTATGGGCCAACGCGTCTTCTCAAGGTTTGGGTGCATACCTTTTTCAAATGGTAGAATAATAGGGAAAACTCTGCCGCAAAGTAATAAGCTTCGTCAGTCGCACCTTATCCGAAGCTGAACGTTCGTATTCAGTTTCGGAATTGGAAGCTTTGGTTGTAATTTGATCCTTTATGTGACCATCAGTCCCTGTAAATTAGTACACCAATGGATAGCCGGGTGTTGTACGCATCTTCAAGAATTAGATTTTGAAACAGTGTACATAGAAAAAAACCATAACATAATAGCTAATGCTCTTTCTCAGAAACCACAAGGCTGAGAGGAATTTAACGATATTTTAGAGCAGGAAGGTAAAATAAGAGCTATGTTGATGGAAGACAAAACACTTTGACCGTACTATGTCCGCATGTGTCAGCAAATGGAGCAATTACAGCAGGAAGACACACGATGGAGTAAGGTAAGAGAGAAACTTATGCAAAACGGTGATGTCAAGTCAAAAAGGTTTTCGCTATTCACGAAGGTATTCTGTTCCATAGGAATCATCCCAGACAAGAACAATGGCGATTGTATTTGCCAGAGGAATATATGGATGATTTTATCTTATATACAAACAATACTTGGGGCCATTATGGCACTGCAAACTGCATCGATAAAATAGGTAAATATTGTAATTTCCCCAAACTTATACGAAGAGTACTGCAGGTGGTAAGAAATGCAGTGTCTACCGGAAGACAAAACATTCTAACATCTCCAAACAGACTGAACTACATCCCATTATGGCTGAATACCTGTAGAAAAAACATCTTTGGATGTGGCTGGACACTATCCCAGATGTAAGGGTTGCATAAAGTATAGAGTAGGTCTGTATGATATTTTCACCAAATACATAAAATTGAATGCTGTGCAGAACACTACAGCCAGGTCAGTTACAAGATGAATCAAAGAGGATTATTTTTCTAGAGTATGAAAACCATAAGTCATGTTAAGAGGCAATGCCTCATATTTCGTTGCATGTAAATGGAAAGAGTTTGTAGAGTCTGACTAAATCAAACACATTTTGGCATCCAAATTTCATCCCAAAGCATCCCCCATAGAAAGGGTGTTTATGGAATTCAACAGGTTTGTAAGGACCTATATACCTCGTAAACATACAAAGTGAATTGAATATGTCACTCCATTCTTACAGATTGTTGACAATCTTCTACATACATCAAGTCGATTTATAACAAATGAGAGGATGTTCTTCGTTAGGAGAGAAAACTTGTCACAAACTGTTGAATGTGTGTGTGTGTGTGTGTGTGTGTGTGTTTGTGTGTGTGTGTGTGTGTGTGTGTGTGCGTGTGTGTTAAAAGAAACCCATATAAATTGCTAACTATTCAGGATAGCTCCAATGGCCAAACCATACTGGCCAGGATTATCAAACCTCAAAAAGGGAAATAAGCTCAGCCATTGTGCAGCTCCGTATGACGTCAGTGCCCATTGGGGGCACTTGTACTGAATCAGATTATATTTCTTTCTTTTCCTTTCTTATATATATAAGCTACGTGTGAACTGAGTGAGCTACAAACCAAACACACTGCGAAAAGTAAATTAAAGAGCTGATTTGTGGCAATGACAATGTTTTGATACATCGTTAAATATCAGTATGAAACAAAGTAAGAAATACGCTCTTCAATTTATTAATTCATGTATCTTCATCGTTTTGTTTTTATTAGTCGTACAAGCATTGTTCAAAAACGTGTATTTTAAACATTCATTAAAAATATTATGAAAAGTTATTAGAAAAGGAATATTTATTCGCACGGTTATAAGTTCAACTTCTATCTGTTCATCATTTCACTCGCCGCTGTGATCCTGCGTCAAGAGGTTCGGTGCAGACAAGAATAATTAACGCCGTATCTGGAGAAGCATTCCTGCATCGACAGTATCACACTCAAGACTAAACTCAATGGAATTATTGTGAAGTAATGACTCAGACTTGATAGGCACCTATTAAACTTGATTTACATATACTAAAAATATTGTGCTTCGAGTTTTTAAGAACTTATAGACAGGTCGACAATTTCAATGGTTCCAATGATTATTTGGTACCACACATTACTTGAAGCTGCAGCACCTAATGCAGATTATGTTTATTCACCTTGAAGATGATATACAAGATCTGTTGATACTGGTATCAGTTAAAGTTCATCCCAGATTGTGCACAGATTCATAAATTACCTTCAAAATTGTCTCAACTATTCTTTCCAATCAATTTTTCGAATTATTTAAACAATTATTTATCAATTTCCACATCCCTATTCAAACTCCATCTCAACCGATCACGCCATCCACTGTCTGTCGTCCTTTAACGCAGATGCAAGTAAGTTTAGAAGAAGATGGTTCTCTGTTTTTCCAGGAAACCATCAAAGACAGCAGTCAACTCGTGTGTATCACTATTACCTCAACAGACATGCAGTAGAATGCTGTGGTGAGGAAAAAAAATTACTGTTCTCCTGGTCCCCGGTCCTTCCATATCACCGTTTTCTCGTTTGCCTCTTGCTGCCACATACTCGTTCCCATGTACAAGAATTGTTCTGCGACAACCAGAAGACACATTCCCTCAATTTATACGTATTTTCCGTCAGTTTCGTAACTTTATCGATTTTATATTACTTCTACCCATGCAATCATGACATCACTTCTCGTTCTCTGACGTGGTATCGAGACAAACTGCGTTACAAATACGGGAGAAACATCTAGCGGCGGAACAAGGGAGTTGCAAATACCACCTTCATATCACGTTCCTTAGCCGAATCACTTTCTAAATTTGGTGATTTTGTTACGAGCTTGCACTGTCGGCAACGTGTAACTACACTCTCGGTCTGTTAATACACACTCCGGCGATCACCGTCTATAATCAGTGTCGCAGTATTTGTGTGGAAAAACCACTTCATTTGGAGGTGATGCCATACATCGATTCATAAGGCTTCTATAGTTTTCAACTTGGATATCGTTAGCGATACTTATGAGCACCTGTAGAAACAAGAGCGCTGAGACAGTAACAAAGTCGTTGTGATCGGGTGTTTAACATCTGGTGGCTTATAAGGCGTCTCTTTCTAAGACACAGTGGTACCACTCTCGAGAGAAACTTATGACACATGTCCACCCATCGCTGATTTTCGCTCAATATTGTTTCATATCGCCAGCATTCAGTTACTGGCGAAGTATATACTTAGTTTTAGGGGATGTATGACAGATTCGCCTTGAGCATCAGGCTTATAAAGTATATGTGTGTGTGTTCCAACATGTGCAAAGAAAATGGAAATGTCCTGTCGCAAGGAAGTAATGGAAGTGATGTGGGAAACTGCGATTGCCCCAAAGGGACTGAAAGATTTTTTGTTTTTACTTAGAAAATTATGTTAAGTCGTAAGAATGGTACAGATATTTCTGTTTCGAGAGCCACAGTCGTCAGGGGGCAGTATTTCCATTACTTCGCTCATTGTCGAATGTCGTCCGATTGAGGCTGCAACCGTAATATTTAGCTGTAAGTACAACGCTCAAATATATATGTTGGCGGTTTCCTGGGGCGATTCTGTCTGGCCGTGCATGGCGTGCGGCCGAGGTGGCCTGTGGCGGAAACGATTCACGTTTCTGGCTTATGGCAGGAGCCATCCGAAGGGAAAGGCCGTTTGGGGTACAGGAATATAGCTAATGTAACCGTGCATCCTCTAGATGGCTGAAGAGCGAACTAATACTCAGTACATGATGGACAGCCTTCATGATCGCCTGTGTTCGCCATTGACATTTGAGAACATTCAATATGGACATGTGTTTGCGGCAGACCATTATTTCCTCCCATGTAAATAGTCCAGTTGACTGCCTCTGGGCATTTCCCGTCTTTATTTGTTTGAGGGAACATAGATTGTGTCTTGTGTTGTGTGGATGTAGCAGGTGAAACACGTTAGCTGGTTCTCTAGACAAGAGAAACACCTTCGTTGGCTTTGTAAATTATAAGGATCATCGGTAAATAGGGTGCATGTGATTATGCTATCTGTCTTCGCGGCACATGTATGAGTGATGCTCGATAGGTATATGCAGGACACAGAAGTGGCGATTTTGTATGACGCAGGATACAAATTGTGTGTATACTACATCGATATGGTATGTGGTGATATAGCCGGGTTGGAGATCGGCTTCACGCTGAAATATTCAAGATTTCACCGACAGTAGCAGAACAGCGGAGTTGAGGAAGTGTCTATCTGTATTTCATGATCTGTAGACCACTTTTGCAAGGCTTAGCTGTAGCGCAATATGCCGATGTGTGCAAAATAATTTTGGCATTGAAAGTCTCGTCTGCAGAAAATGGCAGCCCGTGATCCCGCACCAGCATTAGTAGTTTGGCAGGTTTCACATCCAAAAATTCAAACTCTGCTCAACAACAGCACAGCAATGTAACTGAGGACGTGTCTTTCCATATTTGACGATCTGTAGATCACTTTTGCAGGGATTAACTGTCAGTGCAATATAGCGATCTGTACAAAATAGTTTTGCCACTGAAAGTCTTGTTTGCAGAAAAAAATGGCGGATAGTGCCCTCACACCAGCAGCAGCAGCAGCAGTTTTGCAGGTAAATTCAGCAAAGAGCCATTCAGAATGCTCCATTCATTCACAAGACATCCTTTGTGCTGCTACATAGGAGGCTCTATAGACTCCTTCGACCAAGATGGGGGCAAGGTATCTATGGAAAGCTCTGAGAGTAACGTATTGTCTTCTTTGTTCAAGTGTTCAAAGACAATTTGAAGCAGACCATCCATATGTTGCGTGATGCTGTCTCTCATCCGCCATTGTTTCATTAGAACATCTCCAGACCAGCAGCTGTAGGACACCGAAAATTACACCCATTTTTCTCTTCTGTAGGCGGGTGCTTCGAATTCTGTTCGCGTAATTGTTCTGATTTTTTCCCTTCTGTGCTTAGATAGTGCTCTCTTTCCAAACGATACGTGATATTACAAGCAGGTACATACATGATGAGGTCTTTTAGCTGTAAGAACGTCAGCTAATGCTTACCTTTTCTGAGACCTATGTTGAAATCAGGACGTTACAGTTTCCAGCAAGGACAACATGTGATGGATGGGGTGCCTCGTTAGGGCCGTCAGGAAATGTGCATTCGACGTAATTCTGGGCTATTTTCGTAAACAGGTACGGTTAGGACAAGATTTTCCATTCAGACAAGCTGAGACATCACGAAAACTCCTACAATAACAAAAGCGACCGTTAACTGTTCTTGCTACACTTTACGATTTCCGAGAAGGATTGATGTGTAATGGATGGGCTGTCCCATTAGGATCGCTAGGAAGAATGCATCCTTTGTTATTCTGGACCAGCATCCTCACGCTGCCATGGGGTGCACACCATGTATCTCTGTAGGGAACAGTTCGCTGATAAGCTGCCGTCGAATTTCGTAAAGATAGTTCGACAGCGTTTTTACATCCAATGAGTGTTCCTTTACTGCACTATTTAGGTTGTTTAATTGCTGTGAGCTTGTTTGCAGACCGTTATACATGCATTATTTTGACAATTTTATGCGCAGTGAACGTGTCTTTACGTCAGTGTGCTGTATTGTTTTGTGAATAAGTCTGTCGGCAGTGCAGTGCATTATTCTGACAGTTTACAATTAATCAGTGTGTTTGCAGAGTGGTTTACATGCATTATTTTGACAATTCACGAGTTGTTTACGTGTCTGTACATAAGTGTACTGCATTATTTCGGTAATTTACGAGCTGTTTGCAGGTCTGTAGGCTATTTATTATGACACCAAGCACGTCAGGGCTAGTGTTTTGTATCAGTGTAATAGATAAACTACGTGAAATCCATGCCTAAATCAATTGTTCCCAATTACCACTGAAAATAAATAAAGTACCCTCCTTTCTCTCCAGCACATGGACACAGACTGCGTCCTTTTCCAGCTATTTTTCCCCGGACCACCATCTTGGATTACGTCATTGTGGGATGACAGCACCCTCCTCTGGTGGTACTGTGTACCAGGTCAGTTGGATTCCAGGTCTCATGGTGAACACAGTGGATGGAGCTACTCCCTAAAACAACTCAAATCCATATATGTAAAAGAAAGTCGTGTTAGTTATTTATAACTCAAGAACGGCAGGACCGATTTGGCTGAAAATTGGTGGAGAGGTAGCTTAGAACCAGGAGACGGACATAGGATACATTTTATCCCGTTCGACCGCTATAAAACGTGGTATAACAAAAACGCATCTGACATGGAATAACAAAAGGCAAATGACAGCTAAACGTCTATCGTTAAGTATCAGTATACATCATTAATTAAAAATTTAAAGAAATAATTTGTATTTTCTTTGAATTATCATTTACAATGCCGCGACCAAGACGATCGAATATTTCTCGACAAAGCCGTAATGCAAGAAGGATACAAGACATTGCGAGTGAAAGGACTGAAGAAGAACAACAAATTGCCTGTGAAGTGCGCCGCGTTAGTATGGCTCGACTTCGTGCTTCTCAATCACAAGACCAAAGTGAGGCAGCCCGTGAAACGTCTCGGTTAGCAAAGCGAAATCGTCAAGCGAACAACAGAGATCAACATGTAGATAATTTTCGACGCACAAGAAGAGATTTATCACGTGATGATTTGAATCGAGCAGCGTTTAGATACGACTGTAGCACTGATTACTGTTTGCATCCTTGCCTTTGCACTGGGCCGATGGGCGTTGTTTGCGAGTATTGTGGCGCATTGAAGTTACCCCCAGCGGATTCGGGGGTAAGAATAGGCCCGCGGTATTTCTGTCTGTCGTAAGAGGCGACTAAAAGGAGTCTCAAACGTTTCGGCCTTAATGTGATGGTCCCCTAAGGGGTTTGACCACTACCTTTCAAAATTTTCTGTTAGTGCCTACCATTTGGGGAAGGACGCCTTACGTGGTGTATTATATATCCATCCTGCCCTAAGATCTGGCACACCCAATATTGTCATGGAGTTGGCCTTCCACCGTGCTTCCAGCCACATCAGCTGCTGTGTGTTCCGGGCAGCATACATACCCTCCATTATGACCTTCCATCTTTGCCCTCCTGGCACATATGGATATTCGACACCCGACATCCAGCACGGTAGCCAGTCCGTTGTGGTGGGGTCGTCATGTACCCTCTTGGTGGTAGCCCCCTGACTACACAGGGATCGCACTGCTGATGCCTGAGCTGCTACCTCCCCACGTATGCCGAGGAGTAGATGCCAATCCCTCTGGGGCATCGGGACTCCCGGCAAAGGCCATCCTGCCAGGGCGTCTTTGCTGTGGCTGGGTGGCGCCCGTGGGGAGAGCCCCTGGTTGGAGTGGGTGGCATCACGGCGGATGACCCGCAATGAAGCGTGGTACATCATCTCTCGCTGGTGGGCCTCCCCCAGCAGTCTCTAAGTGATCGAGGTCTAACCTCAGTGGCAAGCAATTCAATCCAAGATCATTTCCCTCCCTGGCCACTCCATGTGAGGAACGCATGGCTAAAGACAGCAGTGGAGATTATTCAACCCGGTACCTTGTCTGTTCGCGGGTCGATGGTGAATCTTTTCTGCAAAGCAAGCCTCAGTTTTTTGTGGAGCATTTAGAGGACAAGTTCGGGGAGGTGGAGGGCTTGTCCAAAATGCGCTCTGGGCGGTTCTCATCAAAACAGCATCCTCTGCCCAATCATGGAGGTTGCTCGCTTGTGACAAGTTGGGCGATGGTTCAGTTAGCACCACGCCCCATAAGAGTCTCAACATGGTCTAGGGTATTATATTCCACGGGGATCTTCTTCTGCAGTCCGACGAAGAACTACGTGCCAACCTAGAACGACGAGGTGTTCACTTTGTCTGGCGCGTCCATCGGGGTCCGAGGGATAATCAGGTAGCCACCAGTGCCTTCATCTTGGCCTTTGAGGGTGATGTCTTACCCGAAAAGGTTAAGGTGATGGTTTACTGTTGTGATGTGAAGCCATATATCCCTCCTCCGATGCGGTGTTTTAAATGCTGGAAGTTCGGGCACATGTCATCTCGCTGTACTTCCAGCATCACGTGTCGGGATTGTGGACGTCCTTCGCATCCTGATACTCCATGTGCCCCGCCTCCTATCTGTGTTAACTGCGGAGAACACCATTCCCCCTGCTCGCCGGACTGTAGGATATTCCAGAAAGAAAGGAAGATAATGGAATATAAGACCCTGGACCGCCTGACCTACCCCAAGGCTAGACGGAAATACGAGCGGCTCCATCCTATGGCAATGACGTCAACCTACGCCGCTGCTGCAACGACGGTTCTCCCATCATCACGCATCGGCTCTAAGATCGGTCAGCATCCACTAGCCCCCTTGCTTGTGGGGGGCGCTTCACAACCTGTTGCTCCTGCTCCATCTACTTCAGGAGCAACACCCCCCCCCCAACAATTGGGAACATCAGTTCCCCCTTCCCAGCCGGAGAAGCGTAAGACTTCTTCGGCTACTCTCGCAAGGAAGGGGTCCCTTGGGGACCTCCCTTCGCAAATTCCGACCAGTGGCACAGCAGACACCAGCAAGTGGCTCAAACAACCACCAGTCCCTGGTCATAGGGCCTCACGGTCGTCGTCCGTCCCTGAGACTGACCCTTTGAAGTCCTCCAAGCCTGAACCACCGAAGGCACAATGCGAGAAACAGAAACAGAAGCAGAAGCAGAAGAAAGTCCCCAAGAATACCGACATTGCGGTGGCACCCGTCCCACCGCTTCCTACAAGCTCTGCATCTGAGGACGAGGTGCAGATTCTGGCGTCCGCTGAGGACCTCGATCTCGCCGGTCCCTCAGACGCCATGGATAGCGCTAGCACCAGTGCGCAATCGCAGGCAGCAGGTGACCCAGTGGCGTAATCTGCCTTCCAAGTCCCGTCACGCCTCTCTCAGACATGGCCAATAACATCCTCCAGTGGAACTGCGGCGGTTTCTTCCACCATCTAGCTGAGCTCCGACAACTTATCAGCCTTCATCCTTTTCTATGCATTGCTCTGCAGGAAACTTGGTTTCCAGCAATGCGAACCCCCGCCCTCCATGGTTATTGGGGTTATTATAAGAACCGAGCAGCTTATGCAAGGGTGTCTGCTGGTGTCTGCATCTATGTCCTTAACTCTCTTCACAGCGAGTCTGTCCCTCTAGAAACGGCTTTAGAGGCTGTCGCTGTTAGGGTGTGGACGCCACAGGCTATTACCATCTGTAGTCTTTACCTTCCACCGGATGGTGATGTCACGCAGCATGAGCTAGCTGCGCTGCTGGCCCAATTGCCGCCACCTTTCTTGTTAATGGGCGATTTCAATGCCCACAACCCTCTATGGGGTGGGACTGTCGCCGATGACCGCGGTCGTGCCGTGGAGCATGTGTTGGCTCAGCTCGACCTTTGCCTCTTGAATACCGGTGCTCCCACGCATTTCAGTGTGGCCCATGGCTCGTTCTCGGCCATCGATATCTCTCTTTGCAGCCCCGGACTTGTCCCATCCCTCCACTGGGGAGTGCATCCTGACCTGTGTGGTAGTGACCATTTTCCCATCTCTTTGTCACTGCCCCAGAGTAATTCTTCTGGGCATCTGCCCCGCTGGGCTCTCAACAGGGCTGACTGGCTGGCTTTTACTTCCGCTGCCACCATTGAGTCTCCCCCACAGGGTGACATTGACGAGGTAGTCCATGTTTTGACCACGTCAATCATTTCTGCGGCCGAGGCTGCCATCCCCCACTCTTCTGGTCTCCCTCGGAGGAAGGCTGTACCCTGGTGGTCGCCGGAAATTGCTGAGGCTATTTGCGACCGTAGGCGGGCTCTCCAGCGTCATAGGCAGCACCCGTCTCTAGAGACCCTCATCGCCTTTAAGAGGCTCCGTGCCTTGGCCCATCGTCTTATTGCACGGCATAAACAGGAGTGCTGGGAGGTATGTCTCATCCTTGGGCTCCCGTGTCTCCCCCTCGCTCGTGTGGTCCCGGATCAGGTGGATTTATGGATACCAGACCCCTATGGGTGTCCCTGGGATCTCCTTGGACGGCGCTGTCTGCACGGACGCTGCCGCCATTGCTGAACACCTTGCTGCGCACTTTGCTAGGGGCTCTGCGACTGCTACTTACCCCTCCTCCCCTTTCGCTCTCTAAAGGAGCGAGCCGAGCAGACTCCGTTATTATTCCACACGCGTCGTTCTGAAAAATACAGTGCTCCTTTCAGCGAGAGGGAATTCCTCGCTGCCCTCGCCGATTGCCCTGATACAGCACAAGGACCAGACTGCATCCACGCACAGATGCTGAAGCATCTCTCCAGGGACTGCCAGAGACACATCCTCACCATCTTTAACCGCATTTGGAGCGAGGGCGTGTTCCCGTCGCAATAGCGAGAGGGTGTTATTGTCCCCATCTTGAAGCCCGGAGCGGACCCACTGGTGGTGGACAGCTATCGTCCCATTACCCTCACCAACGTTTTGTGCAAATTGCTCGAACGTATGGTAGGGCGGCGTTTGTGTTGGGTCCTTGAGTTGCACGGTCTCCTCGCTCCATCCCAGGGTGGCTTCCGTCGGGGCCGGTCTGCTGCGGACAATTTGGTGCGGCTGGAATCTGCTATCCGTATGGCCTTTGCCCGACGTCAGCATCTCGTTGCTGTATTTTTTGATCTGTGGAAGGCGTATGACACCACATGGAGGCATCACATCCTTGCTACCTTGCATGAGTGGGGTCTTCGTGGTCGGCTCCCGGCTTTTCTTCAAACCTTTCTATTGCGCCGCTCTTTCCGGGTGCAAGTCGGTGCCGCCTCTAGTTCATCTTACATACAGGAAAATGGGGTCCCGCAGGGCTCGGTGTTGAGCGTCTCCTTATTTCTAGTGGCCATTAATGGTATGGCTGCAGCTGTGGGGTCGTCGGTGTCTCCTTCTTTGTATGCCGACGACTTCTGCGTCTCATTTAGCTCCACGACTATGGGAGTCGCCGAACGCAGGCTGCAAGTCGCCGTTCGCAAGGCAGCATCATGGGCTCTGACTCATGGTTTTCAGTTCTCTGCAGCCAAGACTCGAGTTATACACTTCTGCAGGCGTCGGATGGTCCACCCTCATCCTGAACTTTGACTCGACGGCCACCCGCTTGAAGTGGTGGACACTTGCCGCTTCTTAGGACTCGTGTTTGATGCCCTGCTCACATGATTCCTCATATTACTCAGCTGAAGCAAAAGTGCTGGCGGCACCTCAACGCTCTCCGCTGCCTTAGCCACACGTCTTGGGGTGCAGATCGCTGCACGCTGTTGAGATTGTACAGAGCCCTTGTGCAGTCCCGGCTTGACTATGGGAGCCTGGCCTATGGGTCTGCATCACCCTCAGTGTTGACGTTGTTGGACCCCATACACCACTGTGGGGTTCGGCTTGCAACTGGCGCTTTCCGTACGAACCCCGTGGATAGTCTACTGGTGGAGGCCGGGGTTCCCCCACTGCGGATTCGCCGCCATCGCTTGCTCGCCGACTATGCTGTCCACGTGCATTGCTCGCCAGGCCATCCCAATCATCGCCTGCTTTTCCCTGCCATGGTCCTCCATCTGCCCGAACGTCGACCTAGGTCTGGGCTTTCCATAGCTGTCCGCGTCCAGTCCCTGCAGTCAGAACTGGGGTCATTCCCTCTTCTGCCTCCCTTCTGGGTCCGTGCACCTACGCCCCCCTGGTGTTTGCCGCGGCCGTCCGTCCGTCTGGACTTGGCACAGGGACCCAAGGACTCGGTTCCGCCTGTGGCCCTCCGTCGCCGTTTTCTTGCGCTCCTCGCCTCATTTTCGGGCTGTGAGACTGTCTACACTGATGGTTCCCTGGTTGATGGTTGCACTGCCTACGCTTTTGCTCACGCTGCCCATGTTGAACAGCGCTCCTTGCCGGCTGGCTGCAGTATTTTTACTGCAGAGCTGGTGGCCATATTGCGCGCTCTTGAGCATATGCGTTCCTGCTCAGGCACGTCCATCGTCATCTGCAGTGACTCCCTGAGCAGCCTCCAGGCTATCGACCGCTGCTATACCTCTTCTCCTCTGGTGTCCTCTATTGAGGAGTCTGTTTCCGCCATTACCTGCTCTGGTCGTTCTGTGGTCTTTATTTGGACGCCAGGTCACGTTGGCATCCCGGGGAACGAACGTGTCGACATGCTGGCCAAAGGGGCGATCGACGCCCCAGCTTTGGAGATCGGCCTCCCGGCTCGTGATCAGCGGTTGGTGTTGCGCCGTCAGGTGCTTGGGATGTGGGCTGCTGAGTGGCGTGGCCTGACATCCCCGAATAAACTGCGGGCTGTTAAGGAGACGACCGATGTGTGGCGGTCCTCCCTGCGGGCTTCTCGTAGGGACTCTGTTATCCTGTGTCGGCTCCGCATCGGCCATACATACCTGACGCACGGCCTCTTTTGCGTCAATAGGATCCCCCCTGTGTCGGTGTGGGTCCCGGCTGACGGTCGCCCACATTCTGTTGGAGTGTCCCCGACTGCGCACCCTCCGGCAGTCTTTTAATCTCCCAGGCACTTTGCCTTTGGTTTTATGCGATGATCCATATAAAAAAAAAAATAAAAAAAAAAAACTTTGCGCGGTCTGGGCCAAAAGGCAGAAAATACTCCTGAAGATCTACAAGGTGGACGGTTTAAACATACAAAAAACGGTAATAATAATAATATATTAGTAAAAGTTAGTCAAACCGCTCGCCACCTAAACAATATACTCTATCGGAACAATGTTTACGTGGACATTGTATTGACATACAGTCAATAAGAAGGCTATGCGTGATCTTCGTCTAACACCTATTTTTATTACAGTATGAATATATTATGTTCAAATTATAGATTAACAACAATATAATTTCGAAAATTAACACAAAATTTAATATTTTTTAAATGTAATGCCAGGATTACAAGTTACTATTATGTAGGTGCATACTGAGCTTATCCGCCAAAGTGCCGCAAATAAAATTCTGGGACTGCAAGTCATATCCATATTAAGATCACGTACCTAAGTGTTGCGAAATTACACTGCCTAATCCGATCATTGATAATTATGCTAACAATTTACATACGAAATAATAAATCTACTGTTATAATTTCAGGTGAAGAAAGTACAAAGAAAGTTAGCTCGATGAATTATTACGCATATCGTTTGACGATTCATCAAAATGCTGACAACTATTTGCTGCGGTTTCGTAGATTGTTTCAGCAGTATTGTGTCGACATGTACTTCAAAATAGAAACGGTGCGTGTAACTTTCATTAGGTTCAACCAAGCCAAACTGCGTTCTGAGGAGTATATCCCTTTACGTGATGCAATTGGTACTGAAGGAAATGCAGCTAATATTGGTCGATTAACTATTCTGTCGGCGACGTATATAGGTAGTCCACGTCATATGCATGAATGTGCGCAAGATGCAATGACATATGTTCGTCATTACGGTCGGCCAGATCTCTTTATTACTTTTACCTGTAATCCAAAATGGATAGGAAATTGTTCGATTGCTGCTTCCCGGACAAACATCAAGTGATCGACACGACATCAGAGCCCGCATATTCAGGCAAAAAATGCGGTCCCTGATGAACTACATTGTTAAACAACGAGTCTTTGGAGATACACGATGCTGGATGTATTTAATCGAATGGCAAAAACGAGGCCTGCCACAAGCACACATTCTTATTTGGTTAGTGGAAAGAATTCAACCAAACCAAATAGATGATCATTCCCGATCACGAAGCCGATCCAGACCTACATGATGTTGTAATTACAAATATGATTCACGGACCGTGCGGCGCCATCACTCCCCAGTCGCCTTGCATGGTCGTCGGAAAGTGTTCAAAACGATATCCACGGAAATTAACGGCGGAGACCGTCACTGGCAACGATGGCACTGTATCGGCGTCGATCACCCGATGGTAACTTTCGAACTATCACAACAAAAGTGAAAAGAATGGATTTCTTTGTCGACAACAGTTGTATTGTTCCATATTTGCCACTTATTTCCAAAACGTACAAGACACATTGTAACGTTGAGTATTGCAATTCAGTAAAGTCCATAAAATACATTTGCAAATATGTCACGAAAGGCAGCGATATGGCGGTTTTTGGCATCCAATCCTCCAATCCCAGCGATGAAATTGCGCGATATCAAATTAGTCGTTATGTGAACTGCAATGAGGCGATTTGGCGTATATTCGCATTCCCTATTCACGAACGTCATCCTACTGTTGTGCATTTGGAGGTGCATCTGGAGAATGGTCAACGAGTATATTTCACGGCTTCGAATGTTGTTCAACGTCCTGGAACACCTCCAGCGACAACATTGACCAGTTTCTTTGCGAGCTGCCAAAGCGATCCGTTTGCACGACCTCTGCTTTACTCGGAGATGCAACGTTATTACACTTGGAATACTTCATCGAAGAATTTTCAACGATGGAAGCAAGGCCGTGCGGTTCCTGGTTATCCGGATGTGCATTCTACTGATGCTCTCGGTCGTTTGTATACAGTTCATCCAAAGCGTGATGGATGCTTCTATTTGCGGTTGTTGTTGGTAAATGTGCGTGAGCCAACGTCATTTGAGGCACTACGGACTGTTAATGGTACAGTATTCCCAACATATCGTGCTGCATGTGAAGAACTCAATTTACTAGAAAACGATACCCATTGGGATACCACAATCGGTGAAGCCATTATCTCTGCATCTCCAAGTCAGATACGCACATTATTTGCTATCATAATTTCAGTATGCTTTCCATCGGACCCATCTAACCTGTGGCGTAAATACAAGGATATGTCAGAAGACATTTAACATCAAATTCGTGTCAGTTCCACAAATCAAGATCTTGAAATGAATGAGGAGATACATAACAGGGCTTTACTCTTGATCGAAGACATGTGTTACCTAATGTGCGGAAGTTTATTAGTCAGGTTAGGAATGCCAGCGCCAAATCGTGAAATATATGAGGCATTTAATCGAGAATTGGAACGGGAACGTGAATATGATCACCAGGAATTAGATTTAGTAGTTCAAACGAATGTACCCCTGTTTAACCCAAACAAAAGGAAGTTTATGATACATTTATGAAGGCAATTGATGATGGAAATGGTAGTTTATTTTTACTGGATGCCCCTGGTGGAACTGGCAAGACATTCCTCATGTCAATAGTTTTAGCAACTGTTCGTGCAAGATCCAACATTGTGGTTGCAGCTGCTTCTTCTGGAATAGCACCCACATTGTTAGAAGGATGCTGTACGGCTCATCCAGCATTAAAATTACCGTTAAATCTTCAAGCTATTGAAGAACCAACATGTAATATTACAAAAAACTCAGCAACGGCCAAAGTTTTATAAGTCTCCAAGATCATCATCTGGGATGAATGTACAATGGCGCATAAACGTGCATTAGAGGCACTTAACCGAACATTGAAAGATATACCCAATGACTGGAGATGTTTTGGAGGTGAATTATTTTACTGTCTGGCGATTTCCGCCAGACACTGCGAGTACTTCCAAGATCAACTGCTGCAGACGAAATAAATGCTTGCCTCAGATCATTGAATCTATGGCGCTAATCATCAGTTGCAAAGCGATTTACAAAAGATTGCTGTATGGTGTGGCAGGTGGCAGTTGACGCTAAATAACGAAAAGTGTGAGGTGATCCACGTGAGTTCCAAAACAAATCCGTTGGAATTCGATTACTCGATAAATAGTAAAATTCTCAAGGCTGTCAATTCACCTAAGTACCTGGGTGTTAAAATTACGAACAACTTCAGTTGGAAAGACCACATAGATAATATTATGGGGAAGGCGAGCCAAAGGTTGCGTTTCATTGGCAGGACACTTAGAAGATGCAACAAGTCCACTAAAGAGACAGCTTACACTACACTCGTTCGTCCTCTGTTAGCATATTGCTGCGCGGTGTGGGATCCTTACCAGGTGGGATTGACGGAGGACATCGAAAGGGTGCAAAAAAGGGCAGCTCGTTTTGTATTATCACGTAATAGGGGAGAGAATGTGGCAGATATGATAGGCGAGTTGGGATGGAAGCCATTAAAGCAAAGATGTTTTTCGTCGCGGCGAGATCTATTTACGAAATTTCAGTCACCAACTTTCTCTTCCGAATGCGAAAATATTTTGTTGAGCCCAACCTACATAGGTAGGAATGATCATCAAAATAAAATAAGAGAAATCAGAGCTCGAACAGAAAGGTTTAGGTGTTCGTTTTGCCCGCGCGCTGTTCGGGAGTGGAATGGTAGAGAGATAGTATGATTGTGGTTCGATGAACCCTCTGCCAAGCACTTAAATGTGAATTGCAGAGTAATCATATAGATGTAGATGTAGATGTGAAGAAACTTCAGCTGACAACAAACATGAGAGCTGCATTGCTTAATGATACATCTGCTGAAGATTTCTCTGAGCAATTGCTGACTATCGGTAATGGTCGAGTACCTGTCGAAGAATCGAGCAGATTGATTTAATTTCCTCATAATTTCTGTAACTTTGTCTCATCGAAAGACGAACTTATCAACAAAGTATTCCCAAACATCGTTACTAACTACAAAAGTAATGAATGGTTGAGTGAGCGAGCAATTTTAGTGGCTAAGAATAAAGATGTAGATGACCTAAACTACATAATTCAGAATGAAATCATTGGTAAAATGCATTCATTCAAATCTATTGACTGTGTAACAAATGAAGATGAAGCCACCAACTATCCAATTGAATTTTTAAACTCCTAAGATGTGCCTGGCTTACCACTGCACAATAAACGCTTAAAAGTTGGCTCCATTGTAATCATACTTCGAAACATAAACCAACCAAAACTGTGCAACGGTACGCGTTTGGTGGTAAGTAAATTGATGAACAGTGTTATTTACGAGACGATACTCAAAGAAAAATTCGAAGGTGAGGAAGTTCTCATTCCAAGGACCCCGATGATCCTAAGTTATATGCCGCTTGAGTTTAATGGACTTAAATTTCCGATCCGTCTTGCATTCGCCATGACTATTAACAAATCACAAGGCCAATCCTTGAAAGTTTGTGGTTTAAATCTGGAATATCCATGTTTTTCGCATGGTCAATTATATGTGGCATGTTCACGGGTCGGAAGACCATCTGGGTTGTTTGTTCTTGCGCCTGATACTAAAACAAAAAAAAGTCGTATATCACAAGGTGCTTAATTGAAGAGTGGAAGCTATGCACCAAAAGACATAAAGTATAAAGAATCATGAAAATACTTAATTTTTTATTTTTATTTCCTAATAAAAAATAGAACTTAACATCCAAAATTTGATTATTTATTTGCTATAAGGCGGAACAGAGTTCGCTGGGTCAGCTAGTTGTTTAAATAAACAATGCACGCAAAATAAAGACTTACGTCTATCCTATCTAGCAGCCCAGCACAGACTAAGTCGTTTTCCCAACAATTCCAAGGAAGAGCTGGTGGTTGGATGACAGGTTAGTGGAGGTAGCCCGTGTGACATTTGTTCCAGCCAAAATTTTGCCGCCATTTCCTTGTGGACGGGGGTTGAGGGGTGGGGGTTTGGTTAGTGGAGGTAGCCCAATGACCTAATTTTCCCGCCAAAATCATAATTTCCCGCCATGACGTCATTGTGATGTTGACACATCTATCGCCATCATCGTGGATCCGCCATACTGATGAAATTTTTCAACAATGGAATGTGGGGCTGCACTTGCGTGCTAGACCGCCATCCAAGGCTTATTTCTCTGCCAAAGTTTCGTACCCTGATGCTGGAGACGTTATCATGGGCCATGAAAACTCAAACGGCACTTTCAAGCTTAAAGAAGCTGCGTTTGGGATACAAACGGTACACAGAAAAATATTCTTGGAACCACAGTCCAATGCCCACAAAAGAAAAATCACCAAAGCCGGTTCTTGTTCCAAAGAGACGAATTCTGAATTCTGTACATTTTAATCACTCCAAAACTAGTAATCGCATTTTGAAAACTAAATCGCCATTGAATTCTTGTCTTGTCAACAACAATGCTAGCAACGGATTATTACTCCTGTTCCATTTTTAAAAGCCAAGTTGACGCCGATATATGTGTAACCGATATGGCTATGAATGAAGACCATACATGGCTTAGTGAGGACTTCTTTACAGTTCATCTGGGTGACAACAGAATTACGATATCTTGGATGGTTCTGGAAACGCATGTGGTGAATTGCTCAGCTGAATCACTCTGTGCGATAATATTCAGATGAGGCAGAAAGGATGCACTTCGTTCAGAACATGCAATAAAGACATGAGCGAGTATTTTGAAGGAAACATTAGAGCCAATGTCATAAACAGTATCTTGGAGTGTTTGTAAACAACGTCGAACATGGAGCTTGCAGATTTATAAACACATCCTTTACTTTCCCTGTGAGACGACAAGAAACAGAACTATTTTAGTATCTCAGTCAGACGCGTGGATTGTTCTGATAGACTTTTAAAACTGCTATCGAGTGCGAAGATTTAGTACTTCTACAGCTGGCTGTACAGTGGGCGCCGCTAATGAATGGATTTAATAGTATAAAATTTGATTTTTATTTTTCACTTGATGTTCGCCAGTGCCTTCTGCCTGGCGGCTAGTTGCAGCAGGTCAGTCACGTTGCAGGAAACCGGTCAGAGCCACTTTGAAACTCACGTGCTGAGCCATCAGCAGCTACACTCACGTGCTGCTGACGAGGAAACGCTACCAAACAGCTCGTTTACAATTTGGCCAACCAAGAGGGAGGTTTGGAGGCGGCCAGGTGGGGGTGGAGCCGCGGCCAGCCGCTGGGAACATACACGCCGTTCAGTCTCTTCTGCTGGCAGCTTCCGACCAGACCAGGCGCTCTCCTCTCCTGCTCTCTTGGGCGCAGCCCATTCAGTCCCGGCGGATTCTCTAGGCCTTCCTTTCCTTTTTACGGCATTAAACATTCATGCAGTTAAAAATATGTTCTATTTTTCTCCTCAACGGGTGCCTACTGCTTTCCCCTCCTGGTCAATCCTCACGCATTAACATGACGCTGTACTGCGTTTTAAGCCAAAAATCTAAGTACTCAGTTTCTTAAGGGACGTCAAATGGGCCGACTTGGAGCACGAGAGGCACCAGAGGACATTTTAATTTCCGTTGTCTATACTTTTACAAATAAATTCATTAAACTTTGTCAGCATGACCAGGAAGGATTCAGAATTCACGCTCATAGCAGTGGAAGTTCGAAAACATTACGAAATAATTTTCTTTACATGTGAAATTTCATCACTTTTTTCACTTACTAATGGTAACATTTGTTGCTATAGGTACACTTTTCTTCATAAGTAAGAGAGATTGTTCGATGAATTTTGCACAGCATACAAACCATACTTAAAGGTGTATGAAACTCTATAATTTTCCACATCTATTAAAAACTGTGGTTAAAATCGAGGTAATTAACTATAAAATTTGTGTTTTTTCTAAACATGAAGTTTAAAATATAACAGCTCATTCGCTTTTTCATAAATTAAATAAATTCTAGAGTTTCATACACCTGTAAGTATGGTATGTATGTTGTGCAAAATTCATCGAAGAATCTCTCTAAGTTATGAAGAAAAGTGTACCTATAGCAACAAATGCCACCATAAGTAAGTGAAAAATGATGAAATTTCACATGTAAAAAAATTATTTTGCTATCTTTTCGAACCTCCACTGAAATGAGTGTGAATCCTGAATCCTTCCTGGTGATGCTGACAAAGTTTTATGACTATATTTGTAAAAGTATTGACACTGGAAATTAAAATGTCCTGTGATGCCTCTACTGCTCCAAGTCGGCCCGTTTGACGTCCTACCCCCCTTAAGTTGTACTGAGTTTTATAATTGGTAACTCACAAGAGGGAAATATTTCATACTGAAGTGGGTAGTACGATTTTCAAGTAATAATCTGGTTGGTGATTTGGATCAAAGAAATATTGTGAGAACATTGCCAGGAATCATACATCAATCCACTGAAGTCGTACGGACAACATAGATTATCAGAAGACAAGTGTGAGATGAAGATGCGGTGAACTGTCAGTAACAAGCTAGAAAAAACTTGAAAATAGCCAGCTGTTCCTCCCCACTCATTTTTGTAAGTGCCCTGCACAGAAATATCATATACAAAAGGCGGGCAAGTAATTTACATTCTTTCACAATCAAGTATGGCAGTCTGACACACCCACTGAAATCAGAACCTTAAAATATTGCCAGTATTTAATAGGTATGTTCAATGCAGCAGTACTATATCTCTTAGTTGTTGTGTAAGAAGATATGTCTAACATACTCACGTGTGTCTCAATAGTATCTCTTCCATTCTTCGAATATGCTCTCCTGCTAAAGTGAGAAATGCTGTCATAATCATATCGAAGTCCGAAATTTGCAGCAATGGTCTTATTGTATTTTGTAAACCTAAAGTTTTTACCTGCAAGAAAATTGATCTGCTGTTAATAACGAATTTCAGCTGTAGCTAATAACACTTCATACACGATCTAAAACTGTCTTTCGGGTTGCCTTCGATAAATATTCCCATGCTCATTACATCGAATTTTTCTTTAAAATAGTTATCTTCAATTAAAATTCACTGTGGCACATTCACAAGATATATTGAATTTAACTGATGAAAGGAGAAAGTATAAAAAAGAACAATGAGATTCACAGGCAGTTCAAAACGGCTAAGCAGGAATGGCTATAGCACAAATGTACAGATGTAGAAGGACATACAACTAGGGGTAGGATAGATGCTGCCTAGAGAAAAATTAAAGAGACCCTCGGAGAAAGGAGCACCACCTGTGTGAATATCAAGAGCTCAGATGGAAAACAAGTCAAAAGCAAAAGAGAGAAAGCAGAAAAAATGTTCAAATGGCTTTGAGCACTATGGGACTTAACTTCTGAGGTCATCAGTCCCCTAGAACTTAGAACTACTTAAACCTGACTAACCTAAGGACATCACACACATCCATGCCCGAGGCAGGAGTCGCACCTGCGACCGTAGCGGTCGCGCGATTCCAGACTGAAGCGCCTAGAACCGCTCGGCTACTCCAGCCCTCAAAAAGCAGAAAGATGGAAGGAATTATAGAGGATCTACACAAGGGCCATATACTTGAGGGCAATATTATAGAATTGGAAGAGGACTTAGATGAAGATGAGATGGGAGATACGATACTGCGTGAAGAATTTGACAGAGCACTGAAAAACCTAAGTAAAAACAAGGCTTTGGTAGTAGACAACATTCTGTTAGAACAACTGATAGCCTTGGGGGAGCCCGCCATGCCGAAACTCTTCCATCACGTGAGCAAGATGTATGAGACCAGCGAAACACTATCAGACTTCAAAAAGAATATAATAATGCCGAGTCCAAAGAAAGCAGGTGCTGACAGGTGTGAAAATTATCGAAATATCAGTTTAATATGTCACAGCTGAAAAATACTAACACGAATTCTTTACAGACGAATAGAAAAACTGGTAGAAGCCGACCTTGGTTAAGATCTATTTGGATTCTGTAGGAATTTAGGAACACGCAAGGCAATACTGACCCTACAACTTATCTTAAAAGCTGGGTTAAGGAAAGACAAACCGTAGTTTGTAGGATTTGTAGACTTAGAGAAAGATTTTTACAAAACTGACTAGCATACTCTCTTTCAAATTCTAAAGATGGAATGGGTTGAATACAAGGAGCGAAAGACTATTTACAACTTGTACAGAAAACGGATGGCAGTTATAGGAGTCAGGGGCATCAAAGGGAAGCAGTTGTTGAGAAGGGAGAGAGACAGGGTTGTAGGCTATCCCCAATGTTATTGATTATGTACATTAAACAAGCAGTAAAGGAAACAAAAGAAAAATTTAGAATAGGAATTAAAATCCAGGGAGAGGAAAAACAACCCTTCAAGATCACCAGTGACATTGTAATTCTGTCAGAGACAGCAATGGTCTTGGAAGAACAGTTGAAAGAAATGGACGGTGTCTTGAAAGGAGGATACAAGATGAACATCAACAAAAACAAAACGACGATAATGGAATGTAGTCGAATTAAATCAGGTGATAGTGAGGAAATTGGATTAGAAAATGAGACACTTCAAGTAGTAAAGGAGTTTAGCTGTTTGGGGAGAAAAATAACTGATGATGGTCGAAGTAGAGAAGATATTAAATGTAGACTGGCAATGGCAAGGAAATCGTTTCTGAAGAAAAGAAATTTGTGAACATCGAGTAAAGATTTAAGAGTCAGGAAGTCGTTTCTGAAAGTATTTGTATGGCGTGTAGCCATCCATGTATGTGAAACATTGACAGTAAACAGTTTAGACAAGAAGCTTTCGAAATGTGTTGCTATAAAATAATACTGAAGATTAGGTGGGTAGATCACGTAACTAATGAGGAGGTAAAGAACAGAATTGGGGAGAAGAGGAATTTGTGGGCCAATTGGCTAGAAGAAGGGATCGGTTGGTTGGACACATTCTGAGACATCAAAGGATCACAAATTTAGTACTGAAGGGAAGTTTGGAGAGTAAAAATCGTCGAGGGAGACCAAGAGATGAATTACTAAGCACATGCACAAGGATGAATGTTGCAGTAATTACTCGCAGATGAAGATGCTTGCAAAGTATAGAGTGGCATAGAGAGCTGCATCAAATCAGTCTTGGAATAGAGACCACAAACATGCTAAATAATATTGTGATTCTGTGAAAGACATCAAAGAACTTGTAGGGCCATTTGGGCAGAATGATGGCATCTCTACAAGAGGTTGTAATATGAACATCAACATAAGGAAAACAAAGGTAACATTCTCATATTTTATTGGGGGATGTCGAGGGCATTAGATTAGGAAATAGGCCACTAAAAATATATATGAGTTCCGCTATTAGGAGAGGAAGAAACTGATGATGGCCGAAATAGAGAGGATATAAAATGCCGACTGGTAATTGTAAAGAAAAGTGTTTCTGAAAAACAGAAATTTGCTAACATTGGATACAATTTTAAGTTTTAGAAAGTCTAGGTTTTTGTTTGGAGGGTAGCCTTGCAAGACAGTACAACAACGTGGACGATAAATAGGTCTGACCAATAATGAATAAAATCTTTTGAAATGCAATACTACAGAACAACACTGAAGATTAGATGAGAGGATTGAATAAGTGATGAAGATGTGCTGTGGAAAAAAGAAATTTGTCACTCATCCAAAGAGAAGGGACTTGTTAATAGAACACATCCTCAGGCGTCAAGAAATCACGAATTTTGTAATGAGGGAATTGAGGGGGTGGGATGGGGGCTGAAAATTGTAGGGGGAGTCCAGAGCTGTAATATAGTAAGAAGCTAGGAGTGGCTACAGATTGCAGTTGATACGCAGATGTGAAGAGGCTTGTACAGTATAGACTAGTGTGAACAGCTGGGTAGAACTAATCTTCAGGCTGAAGACCACAGCAATCACAACAACAACAACAACAACAACATGGCCTTCGTGAGAAGCAAGGCAGTTGTCGTAGGCAGAGGTTGCTTATTTCCCCAAATATCCTATCACAAACCTGCCCCAAAGCACTTGCTCTGTACAACCAGTAGGAAGCATGAGAGGATGTGGGGATGGAGGGGGTTTGTTTAGTGCTGTCCCTCTCCCAGACTCACAAGTTGCACTCCTAGTGTGATCACCTGTCGTTCCCACAGAGACTGGCTTGCGTTTTCTTTGAACACTCACTCCGTGTTGGCACCCCCACCTCGCCCTATCTGACTAACCACTCACTCCAAGCGCACAGAGAGTGTGAGCTGGCCGCACACCATTGGTTTGAAAGCCAGGCGCAGGAGTGATAAGTTACCTGAATTCATTTGGGGAAGACTCAGTGTCTTTACTAATCACCACACTGTACAGTACTAGTTACAGGAAAGGAAAAGACGATTCCCAAGCCGGAAGTTTAATGTAAAAATTGTATTATTTAACCATTAAATTTTCACTTTCTTGTCGAAGTACATGGTACGATCTTAACAATATCCTCGATCCTGGAAGAGAATGTAAACTCCTTCATATTACCCTCTATTACGGAGCAGGCACACAGACTTTTTTTAAGGGTGCAGGTGATCAAACAAGTCGAACAGTGTGGCACAGCAAGGGCATTTATTCCTCCATTCCACACGACGCATGTACACTAACAGTTATTGCAAATTGTATAACCATACACCAGTACTATAAACATAAAACATGGAAGTATTACCCCATGCACACACATGAAGCTGGTAGGGTGTGTCTATGGGGTAATTGAGGTTCTGTTTTTGTATCATATATATACATATATATATATATATATATATATATATATATATATATATATTCTTGGAAATAGAAAAATGTTCTTTTTATATTTAGTTGACTGAAAATGAAACTACTAAAGTAAAAGGAATTCTCCTGTGTGTGCACCTGATCAATTAGTGGCATAAGGGTCTAATGCAACTTAATACATGAATCACAATCTCTACTGCCAGGATGGCTTTGACACAAGGTAAAATGCAAAAAAATTGATTTAAATTATTGGTACATCCAAGCATGAGAATAGAAAACTGTGACTGTTACCAAAGCATATTCCCCACAGCATAAGACAATAACATATTATCAGGCCATAACGCTTCATAGCAAATACAGAAGCATCAAAATAAAAAATATGCAGAATTACAGAAAAATGTATCGCTAACACATAAAAGATTCCTTCTGATTCCTCAGAAAAAAGAATGTCACATTTCTGCCTAACATACACTGGAAAAAGTCAAAATGATATTGTGAAAAACTTAAATATCATGATACTTATACAAGCAGGAAAGATAAACTTCATACATTTGAGAAATCTGAGAAAACGAAATTATTATGTGAATAAAATTGTAGTATGTTTTACATTAAAATTTATATTAATGCATATAGAGCCAATCATAGAAAGAGCTTATGAAAAAGTAAGCAAACAAGACACGTGGTTAATATACTACTACTTAATCTAAGAGAACAAAATTGAAATTGAAAGAAAAATAAAAAGAAATGTACCTTACTGCTATGTTTATATGTTTGTTGAAGGCATATTCATTTAAATACAAGTACATACCACTCGTAAACTCATTCATATGAAGTATTTTAAGGGCCATAATTACATGTGTTACATTCTCCACATCCTACACATTGCACTGTTCTCATAGGCACACACTGAAAAAGAATCATATTCGTATCACAGAAAAACAGAATATGGCATTCTGTATTTATTGCACAGACTATGGCAATGATATCGTAGTAACTGACGACGCCAATACACACGATGTAGTGTGCCACTTTGAAGTGGGGGGAGCTGTAAACAAACAACATGATGCCAGGCCAGGAATGCATCCAGGCACTGAGCTCAGCTGTGATGGTGGAAGGGATGGGGTTATCATCTACCAGCCAGGCAGAACCGGTGCACCATGGCTCCATGCCACTGTGTGACGTAGCACGCTGCTATCAGCAACGCCACTAGATCACTCCCGACAATGCAATCTCCAGTAATCTGACAAAAAAAACCAGCAAGTGCTGAAACGCGCTTGCGTCATTGGCTCTCTGTCCTCCAGACTGTTGTAAAAGATGCGATATCGGCATGAGATACTGGAAAGTGTCAGATAGATTACATAATGGTAAGACAGAGATTTTGGAAACAGGTTTTAAACTGTAAGACATTTCCAGAGGTAGATGTGGACTCTGACCACAATCTATTGGTTATGAACTGTACATTAAAACTGGAGAAACTGCAAAAAGGTGGGAATTTAAGCAGATGGGACCTGGATAAATTGAAGAAACCAGAGGTTGTAGAGAGTTTCAGGGAGAGAATAAGGGAACAATTGACAGGAATAGGGGAAAGAAATACAGTAGAAGAAGAATGGGTAGCTCTGAGGGATAAAGTAGTGAAGGCAGCAGAGGATCAAGTAGATAAAAAGACGAGGGCTAGTAGAAATCCTTGGGTAACAGAAGAAATATTGAATTTAAGTGATGAAAGGAGAAAATATAAAAATGCAGTAAATGAACCAGGCACAAAGGAATACAAACGGCTCAAAAATGAGAGTGACAGGAAATGCAAAATGGCTAAGCAGGGATGACTAGAGGACAAATGTAAGGATGTAGAGGCTTATCTCACTAGGAGTAAGATAGATACTGCCTACACGAAAACTAAAGAGACCTTTGGAGAAAAGAGAACCACTTGTACGAATATCAAGAGCTCAAACGGAAACCCAGTTCTAAGCAAAGAAGGGAAAGCAGAAAGGTGGAAGGAGTATGTAGAGGCTCTATACAGGGGCGATGATTTTGAGGAGAATATTATGGAAATGGATGAGGATGTAGATGAAGATGAAATGGGAGATATAATACTGCGTGAAGAGTTTGACAAAGCACTGCAAGACCTAAGTCGAAACAAGGCCCCAGGAGTAGACAACATTGCATTAGAACTACTGATAGCCTTGGGAGAGCCAGCCCTGACAAAACTCTACCATCTGGTGAGCAAGATGTATGAGACAGGCGAAATACCCTCAAAGATAAAGAAGAATATAACAATTCCAGTGCCAAAGAAAGCAGATGCTGACAGATGTGAAAATTACCGAACTATCAGTTTAATGAGCCACAGCTGTAAAATACTAACGTGTATTCTTTACAGACGAATGGAAAAACTGGTAGAAGCCGATCTTGCCGAAGATCAGTTTGGATTCTGAAGAGATATTGGAACACGTGAGGGAATACTGACCTTACGACTTACCTTAGAAGAAAGATTAAGGAAAGGCAAACCTACGTTTCTAGCATTTGTAGACTTAGAGAAAGCTTTTGACAATGTTGACTGGGATACTCTCTTTCAAATTCTAAAGGTGGCAGGGGTAACATACAGGGAGCGAAAGGCTATTTACAATTTGTGCAGAAACCAGATGATAGGTACAAGAGTCGAGGGACATGAAAGGGAAGTAGCGGTTGGGAAGGGAGTGAGACGGGGTTGTAGCCTCTCCCTGATGTTACTCAATCTGTATATTGAGCAAGCAGTAAAGGATACAAAAGAAAAATTCGGAGTAGGTATTAAAATCCATGGAGAAGAAATAAAAACTTTGAGATTCGCCGATGACATTGTCATTCTGTCAGAGACAGCAAAGGACTTGGAAGAGCAGTTGAATGGAATGGACAGTGTCTTGAAAGAAGGATATAAGATGAACATCAACAAAAGGAAAACGAGGATAATGCAATGTAGTCGAATTAAATCGGGTAATGCTGAGGGAATTAGATTAGGAAATAAGACACTTAAAGTAGTAAAGGAGTTTTGCTATTTGGGGAGCAAAATAACTGATGATGGCCGAAGTAGAGTGGATATAAAATGTAGACTGGCAATGGCAAGGAAATCGTTTCTGAAGAAGAGAAATTTGGTAACATCGAGTATAGATTTAAGAGTCTGGAAGTCATTTCTGAAAGTATTTATATGGAGTGTAGCCATGTATGGAAGTGAAACATGGACGATAAATAGTTTGGACAAGAAGAGAATAGGAGCTATCCAAATTTGGTGCTACACAAGAACGCTGAAGATTAGATGGGTAGATCATATAACTAGTGAGGTGGTATTGAATAGAATTGGGAGGAAGTGGAGGTTCTGGTACAACTTGACAAGAAGAAGGGACCAGTTGGTAGGACATGTTCGGAGGCATCAAGGGATCATAACTTTAGCATTGGAGGGCAGCATGAAGGGTAAAAGTTGTAGAGCGAGACCAAGAGATGAATACACTAAGCAGATTCAGAAGGATGTATGCTGCAGTATGTACTGGGAGATGAAGAAGCTTGCCCAGGACATCATAGCATGGAGAGCTGCATCAAACCAGTCTCGGGACTGAAGACCACAACAACATCAACAACAACAGATGGTTCCTTATAACCAACATTATTTAGAAGAATTTAATAATATTCCAAAAATTAAGCACTATGAAAGCGATAAAAGACATTATAAATTAAGCGACTCAGAGACAATAATTTGTGAGAGAATTACGAAAAAGAAAGATAATTAAAATGAAAAAATCTTAAACAAAGTATAAGCAAAAGAATGTTAGAAATTTTTAACCACAGTGAAGATAATGTTTTTGGTTTTAGACCTGTTGGACAACTTATATTTGCTGCAAAACTACCAATAGAATTCAATGGTGGTAAATTAAAATTTGGTGAAAAAGAATATGATGGAACAGATGGATTCATGAAACTTTTAGCTATAAAACAAATTACTATGTATTATTGAGGAAAGTAATATGACTCTCTTGATTTAAAAAAAATGCAAGAATTTTATATGATTAAAATGCAGTATACAAGTGAAGTTATTAAAAAATCAAGTAGAGGAAGTAAATATGATAATTTGACTAACGTAATTGTTAAAGAATATTTTTCTCGTTTTACAAAAGGAATCTTGGTGATTCATTTGAAGACATCTAGTAAAAAAGTATTCAGAAAAACCAATTGAATATATTTAGATTAATGATTTTAGAGATTTAATGATAGATTAACAATAATTCAAGGTGAAGAATTAGCTGCAAATAAAAATTATTATTATGAAAAAGTCGGAATAACTCAAATCTTAACAAATAAATTTAGTGATATTATTATTCATTATTCGAAAGGGATTCCATATTTGTTTTGATTTTCGAATAATGTATGATATGGATTTTGGAAAAGAGAAAAATGTGGTAGAATTGGTAAACACATTGATTAATAAATTACCATTTGAGATGCATCTTAGAGGCTATCGATTTTCTGTCCTGGGAACCAAATCAGAGGAAAGAGTAACTAGATGACATCAAGGAATTAATCCCTTAGATGAATGACCATTATGTATATATATATATATATATATATATATATATATATATATATATTACAGACTTAGAAGACTTGAAGGACATAAACAACATCATTTATTTTCAAAAGAAAGAATGTATGAAAATGATTCTTCATCAAAAAAATTTCTGCAACTTCAGTTAGAGCAATTATGTAAGGAAAACGAAACATAGGAATGGGTTTAAATTTTGTGCCAGGTGAAGCAGATCTAAGCTTGTGGCTTCATAAAAATGGATAGGCCTTATGAAAATTCTTTACTATCATTTTACCTAGGTAAATGAATAACTTTTCAATTGGTTATACTTTGGTACCTAGTGACAAAACTAAACTAAAGTCAATTATACTTTAACTAAACAATGAACAGTGAAATATTATGGAACCTTTTTTAACTGAGGTTCATAAATGAAAAAAGGGAAAAACGGATGAAAATTTACTTGTTTCATTAACTACTCATGTTATGAGAATGATTGTTCAGAATTTAATGAACAAAAGAGAAACAAAACATGAAGGTGGATTTTTACTATTATTATTAGCTGCATTACCTAATTTAGGAGCAATTCGTTCACTTGCTGGTGGTACTATAGCAATTGGAAATGCAGATACAAGAAAAAAGGTGATAAAGAATTAGAAGAACAAAAACGACATTATTTGGGAATGGAAAACAAAGGAAGAGGACTAATAAATTTCAAAGAAATAATTTAAAAACTTAACAATGCTTTGTCTACTTTTGATGTAGGAGAATTAGGTTAAACAATTGAAGATTAATCATTTTCGTGGCATTTTTATGACTGGTGAAATACCTAATGAACCAAAAAATTTAGAATGTGGAATAGTAAATTTAGATACTTCTGATTCTGTTGGAACTCACTGGATTTACTGTTATGAAAACAAAGATATAAAATTCGTTTTTTATTCATATGGACGAAATATCCAAAACTACTATTTAACTGTCTGGGAGAATAATAATCTTTACTACAAGAATTCTAAACTTTGATGAAGTAATTTGTGGCCATTTGTGTTTATTTGGTTTGAATATATTATGCATGAATTATAAGTTTAATGATATTTTAAATTTAATAGTTGGACATTTATGGAAATAAACTCAATAACGATTTAAAACAATAAAAGATTTTCTATCAGTAGATCAAAAATTAATAATGAATTAAATAAAAACTAAAAATATTCAATCATTCAGAGATACTTAATAGAGTTAAACAATTTCACAAAGAATTAAATAATATTTATAAAGTACCTAGTTATTGATTTTAAAAATAGAAGAATAATTAATTTTAACAACCTACTTGATGCTTTGGATACAGTTAGTAAATATAGCTGGAATAAGACTTTTAGACCTAAACAACAATACATAAATGTGTTAACTATGTTTCAAAATTATTATTCCAAGAATGATATTGAGAAAGTTTAATCAGATTATTTCTCAAAAAAGATATAACTCCATACTTAGATTACTGAAAAAACTTAATTATAAACTATGTGATAAATAATTGAATTTACTTTTAAGACTGGGGTACAAAAAACACACAATTTCAATGAACATGACTTAATAAGTTCTTCCTGTTGTTGAAAACACAAACCGAGACTGATCATTTGATAATTTTGATATTTCGACAGGTGTTGTTAACAAACTTCATAAAATAACTCCTGGAATCCAAGGAATAAAAATAGTATGCAAGTCTAATTTTCCAACTCTGAAGTTAAAAGATTCTGTTAAAACTGTTAAAGTTGATGTAAAGATAATTGTATTTGGTGAAATAATTTAACTATTTTTTAATCTATATAAATGAAGTACTATATCAGATTTAATGTTTGAAGTGCAAGAAGTTTACTGAAATGCTTCCTCTTCAAGGATTAACAACTTAAAAAGGAAAACAATGAACTGAAGGTCTTTGTAAAACTAAAAATTGTAAATATTTAAGAACTATTTTGTAGGTGAAGATCTGAATATTTGTAAGCAAATTATTCCTGAATTACATAAATCAATCAGAAAAAAACTTTAAAGGAAAAAATGTAATTTATTTTGGAACTTACGACTAATGGCAATCTGATTAAGTCAGAAGGAATTCTGGTAATCTGAAAGGAATTTTGAAAATAAATGTAAGATATAACTATTTATCAAGTGTTACTGACTTTTTCAAAATTTGCTTCGACAGTTCCAGTTAAAGATAAAACACGTGAAAATATAGTCAACTCATTTGAAAAAATAATTCAAATCGAGTAAACCCAAAAATTTTTGTCAAATGGTAAAGGTAACGAATTTTATAAAAAGAATTCCAAGATTTAATAAAACATTTACTATTAACCATTTTTCAACTTTTAGTGAGATAAAAGCAACTATTGTTGATCATTTAACAGAACACTTGAAGAAAAGTGTTAAAAGATTTTCTCTTCAAGGAAATTAGAAATAGGTTGAACTAGTTTCTAAATGAGTTGACAGATATAATACCAGAAAACATTCAACAATGACAATGCTACCAAAAGATAAAAATAAAGAAACTGAAAGAATCTTACTGAAAACAGTTTATGTGACGAATTTGCTAGATATGTAACCTAAACATAAAATTTGTGATAAAGTAAGAATAAGAAAATGAAATGGAATTTTTGAAAAAGAATGTACAGGACATTGGTCAACAGAACTTTTTGAAATAGAATATGTTATTCATTTGAATCCAATAATTGAAAGATTTAAATGGCGATCAAGTAAAAGGAAATTGTTATGAACAAGAACGGTTTATAACGAATTTTTCTATATGTTTACATTGTTGAAAAAGTTTTAATCTAGAAAGGTCATAAAGTTTATGTCAAGAGGTTGGGTTCTGATAATTGAAACACTAACTGGGTAAATAAAAGTACTGCTATTTTTTAAAATGTTAAAACATTCGATATGTAAATTATAACATGGGCGATAGTTAATATAATTTTCATTAAGCTTATTGTTTGTATAGGAGATAAAGTATTTATTGATATCCAAATAAAGGTTAACAAAAACGATTCAGTATCAAAATCATTTGTAGTTTTTAAATTTATGTTGATTGAAACAAATGGTCTTAAGAAATTTTGTTTAGTAGATCCATATGAAAATTCTTATGAATGTTTTTTAAAAGTGAAATATGGGAAACGTATTTGGTAATTTAGTTTTAAATGCCACCTATGAACCATGGGCCTCGCCATTGGTTGGAAGACATGTATGAATCAGCAATACAGATAGCTGCACCATACATGCAAACAGAATGGAGGGGTATCTGTTGAGGGGCCAGAAAAACACATGGTTCCTGGAGAGGGGCAGTAGCCCCTTCAGTAAGTGCAGGTGCAACAGTCTGGATGATTGACTGATCTGGCCTTGTAACACTAACCAAAACAGACTTGCTGTACTGGTACTAGGAATGGCAGAAAGCAATGGGAAACTACAGCCCTAATTTTTCCCAAAGGCCTGCAGCTTTACCGTATGGTTAAATGATGATAATGTCCTCTTGAATAAAATATTCTGGAGGTAAAAAAGTCCCCCATTTGGATCTCTGGGTGGGGACTACTCAGAAGGACATTGTTATAAGGAGAAACATAACTGCCTTTCTACAGAATGGAGTGTGGAATTTCACATCCCTTAATGTTATAGGTAGGTCATAAAATTTAAAAACAGAAATGGATAGGTAAAAGTTAGATATAGTGGCAATAAGTGGAGTTCAGTGGCATGTAGAACAAAACTTCTGTTCAGGTGAATACAGGGTTATAAATACAAAATCAAATAGAGTAATGCAGGAGATGGTTCAATAATAAATAAAAATAAAGGAGCACAGATAAGCTAGGAACATAATAGTGAATGCATTGCGGTAGCCATGATAGACATGAAGCCAACACTTACCACAGTAGTACAATTTTATAAGCCAATTAACTCTGCAGCTGCTGAAGAGATTGAAGAAATGTATGATGAGATAAAAGAAATTATTCAGATAGTGGAGGGAGACGAAAATTTAGTAGTAATGTGGGACTGGAATTCGATAGTAGGAAAATGAAAGAGAAGAAAAGTAGTAGGTGATAATGGAATGAGGGCAAGGAATAAAAGAGGAAGCCATCAGGTAGAACTTTGCACAGGACATAGGCCTAACTTAATCATAGCTAACACTTCACTTAAGAATCATAAAAGAAGGTTATACACATGGAAGAGACCTGGAGATACTGGAAGATTTCAGATCGATTATATAATGGTAAGAAAGAGATTTAGGAACTAGGTTTCAAACTGTAAGACATTTCCAGTGGCAGATGTGAACTCTGACCACAATCTGCTGGTTATGAACTGCTGATTAAAACTGAGGAAACTGCAAAACGGAGGGAATTTAAGTTGACAGGACCTGGATAAACTGAAAAAACCAGAGGTTGTAGAGAGTTTCAGAGAGAATTTTAGGGAATGATTGACAAGGACTTGGGAAAGGAATACAGTAGAAGAAGAATGGGTAGCTTTGAATGATGAAATACTCAAGACAACAGATGATGAAGTAGGTAAATAGCTAGTAGAAATCCCTGGGTATCAGAAGAGACATTGAATAAATTGATGAAACTGAAATATATAAAAATGAAGCAGGCAAATAGGAACACAAATGTCTCAAAAATGAGATCTACATCAAATGCAAAATGGCTAAGAAAGGATGGCTAGATGATAAATGTAAGGATGTAGAGGCACATATCACTAGGGCTAAGATAGATACTGCCTACAAGAAAATTAAAAAGACCTTTGTCGAAAAGAGAACCACTTGTATGAATATCGAGAGCTCAGATGGAAAACCACTTCTGAGCAAAGAAGGAATAGTGGAAAAGTGGAAGGAGTATATAGATGTTCTGTACAAGGGCGATGTACTCGAGGGCAACAATATGGAACTGGAAAGGGACATAGATGAAGACTAAATGGAAGATATGATACTGGGTGAAGAAATTGACAGAGCACTGAAAGACCTAAGTCGAAACAAGGCCCCTGGAGTAGACAACAAAACATTAGAATTACTGATAGCCTTGGGAGAGCCGCCCTGACAAAACTCTACCATCTGGTGAGCAAGATGATGAGGCAGGCGAAATACGCTCACACATCAAGAAGAAAATAATAATTGCAATCCCAAATATCTTAGGTGCTGACAGGTGTGAAAACTACCAAACTAACACTCTACTATAAGTCACAGCTCCTCTTTACAAACTGTACAGAAACCAGAAGGCAGTTATAACAATTGAGGAGCATGAGAGGGAACCAGTGGTTGGGAAAGGAATGAGACAGTGTTGTAGCCTATCAATGATGTTATTCAATCTGTACATTGAACAAGCAGTAAAGGAAAAAAAAGAAAAATTTGAAGTAGAAATTAAAATCAATGGAGAAGAAATAGAATCTTTAAAGTTCGTCATCGACATTGTAATTCTGTGAGAGGCAGCAACGGTCGTGGAATAACAAGTGAACAGAATGTGCAGTGGCATGACAGGAGGCTGTAAGATGAACATCAACAAAAGGAAAATGAGGATAATGGAATGTAGTCTAATTAAATCAGTTGATGTAGAGGGAATTAGAATGGGAAATGCGACTCTTAAATTAATATTTGAGTTTTGCTATTTTGGGAGCAAAATAATTGATGAAGGTGGAGGTAGAAGGGATATAAAATGAAGACTGGCAATGAAAAGGAAAGCGTTTCTGAGGAGGAGAAATTTGCTAACATCGAGCATAGATTTAGTGATAGAAGTTTAGGCAAGAAGAGACGTTTCTGAAAGTATCTGTATGGAGTGTAGCCATGTATGGAAGTGAAATGTGGATGATAAATAGTATGGACAAGAAGAGAATAGAAGCTTTCGAAATGTAGTGCTTCAGAAGAATGCTGAAGATTAGATCGGTAGATCACATAACTAATGAGGAGGTATTGAATAGAATTGGGGAGAAGAGGAGTTTGTGGCACAACTTGACAAGAAGAAGGGACCGGTTGGTAGGACATGTTCTGAGGCATCAAGGGATCACAAATTTAGCATTAGAGGGCAGTGTGGAGGGTAAAAATCGTAGAGTGCGCCAAGAGATGAATACACTGAGCAGATTCTGAAGGATGTAGGTTACAGTAAGTACTGGGAGATGAAGAGGCTTGCACAGGATAGAGTAGCATGGAGAGCTGCATCAAACCAGTCTCAGGACTGAAGACCACAACAACAACACCAATATTTATCACTTTAGTCAGAATGTTTTAAAGCAGTGAAGATTTGTTATCAATCTCCAAGGAGTATATGGGCTGAAAGTGGTTATAAAAGTTGTTAAATTTTTTGTTTCATTCGACTGCCATGACGAGTTAATGGTATTGTGGTATCAGTTCTGAAATTAAATACTGAGAATCAAATAAAAAGAGTGTGCGTGTGTGTGTGTGTGTGTGTGTGTGTGTGTGTGTGTGTGTGTGTGAGCGCGTGCGTGCACCATTTCAGTGCAGTAATGTGTTCATTGTAAAAGTTCTATTATGTGTTTATTACCTTAAAAACAAATAAAAACTTTTTTTTAATTTTAAATTTATTGAATTAATGTAATCGTAGTAAACGAGTGTTCATAAAATGAGTCTTTCATATAGTGTTCATTAAGAAAAATTATGATCAGTCCACTTGGGACCTGTGGAATGTACATTAGCTTGTTTGTTCCAGTTGTAAATATATGTGATGTATTATTGTTTTTCTGATATCTTCTACATCCTGGAAGACCTCCTCATTGCGGATCAGTTGGAATGAAAGTAATTCTAACTTAATCTAATCAATACATTATTATGCCAGAACAGTTTCCAACAATAGCTCATGGTAATCAATTTCTCCCCACGTATGTAATTTGAAATTAATGTCTTACAGACACTCCAATAATAATAATAATAGGAGACCCAGTCAGAATTAGAAAACATCAAACAACAAATACAACAAATACTGGAACAAAATAATGTGCAATCAGAAGAAGAAGAAAATACAGTAATGGACTCAAACATCCCAGAGCAAACAAACAAAGAACAACACGCATCAATTAAACAGTCGGAGGAAAACGAAATCTTAAGACAGCCACCAGAACAAGCACAAATAGAACACGAAGTGACACACAATTTAGATATAGAAGAAAAATTTCAGCTGACATATATAGAATACAAAGACACAAATACAGACATTAGACCATTCTTGCATAGACCGCCAAGTAACCCACATGTCGAAACAACAATAAAAACTATCAACACAATCACACACAACAAAATAAATGAAAACACAACTATAGAAGAGTTACAACTACTGGTTTACATAGGAGCACTCACTACACTAAATATACACACTAGGCAGAGATCAGAACCAACCAACACATAGAAGAAACCCACAAAACCAGCATGGCAACACAGGCTACAGATCAGAATAGAAAAACTGAGAAAAGACATCGGACAGCTAACACAATTTATAAGAAATGAAATGTCAGAAAAAACCAAAAAGGTTAGGTAAAATCTCACAACAAGAAGTGATAGAGCAATTAGATGAAAAGAAGCAGAAATTACAAGCATTGGCCAAACGACTTAGAAGATACAAAAAAAGTGAAAATAGAAGGAAACAAAACCAAACATTCAACACAAACCAAAAGAAATTTTAGCAGACAATAGATAACACACACATTAAAATAGACAATCCACCAAACATAACAGACATGGAACACTTCTGGAGCAACATATGGTCAAACCCGGTACAACATAACAGGCATGCATGGTGGATACAAGCAGAAACAGATACATACATGATGGTACCACAAATGCCTGAAGTGATAATTTTGCAACATGAAGTCACCCAAGCCATTAATTCTACTCACAATTGGAAGCCCCTGGAAAAGATAAAATAGCAAATTTCTGGCGAAAGAAATTCACCTCAACACATTCACATATAACTAAATCATTTAACAGTTACATTGCAGACCCATACACATTCCCTGATACACTTACACATGGAATAACTTATCTGAAACCTAAAGATAAGCAGACACAGCAAACCCAGCTAATTATCGCCCCATAACATGCCTACCAACAATATACAAAATATTAACTTCAGTCACTACACAGAAATTAATGACACATACAACACAGAACAAAATCATAGATGAAGAACAAAAAGGCTGTTGCAAAGGAGCACGAGGATGTAAAGAGCAACTGATAATAGATGCAGAGGTGACATATCAAGCTAAAACTAAACAAAGGTCGCTACACTATGCATACATTGATTACCAAAAAGCTTTTGATAGTGTACCCCACTCATGGTTACTACAAATATTGGAAATATACAAAGTAGATCCTAAATTGATACAGTTCCTAAACATAGTAATGAAAAATTGGAAAACCACACTTAATATCCAAACAAATTCAAATAATATCACATCGCAGCCAATACAGATTAAGCGTGGAATATACCAAGGAGACTCATTAATTCCTTTCTGGTTCTGCCTTGCTCTGAACCTACTATCCAACATGCTAAATAATACAAATTATGGATACAATATTACTGGAACATACCCACACAAAACCACACATCTGCTATACATGGATGATCTAAAACTACTGGCAGCAACAAATCAACAACTCAAACAATTACTAAAGATAACAGAAATATTCAGTAATGATATAAATATGGCTTTTGGAACAGACAAATGTAAGAAAAATAGTATAGTCAAGGGAAAACACACTAAACAAGAAGATTACATATTGGATAACCACAGCGACTGCATAGAAGCGATGGAAAAAACAGATGCCTATAAATATCTAGGATATAGACAAAAAATAGGAATAGATAATACAAATATTAAAGAAGAACTAAAAGAAAAATATAGACAAAGACTAACAAAAATAGTGAAAACAGAATTGACAGCAAGAAACAAGACAAAAGCTATAAATACTTATGCTATACCAATATTGACCTACTCATTTGGAGTAGTGAAATGGAGTAACACAGGCCTAGAAGCACTCAATACACTTACACAATCACAATGCCGCAAATATAGAATACATCACATACTTTCAGCAACTGAAAGATTCACATTAAGCAGAAAGGAAGGAGGAAGGGGATTTAACGACATAAAAAAACCTACATTATGGACAGGTAGACTATTTATGAAAATTCTTTATAGAACGAGCAGAAACTAGCAAAATACACAAAGCAATCGCTCATATAAATACATCAGCTACACCACTGCAATTTCATAACCTCTTCTACAACCCTTTAGATCACATAACATCAACAGATACAAAGAAAGTAAATTGGAAAAAGAAAACACTACATGGCAAGCACCCGTATCATCTAACACAGCCACACATTGATCAAGACGCGTCCAACACATGGCTAAGAAAAGGCAATATATACAGTGAGACAGAAGGATTCATGATTGCAATACAGGATTAAACAATAAACACCAGATATTACAGCAAGCATATTATTAAAGATCCCAATACCACAACAGATAAATGCAGACTTTGCAAACAACAAACAGAAACAGTAGATCGCATCACAAGCGGATGTACAATACTAGCAAATACAGAATACCCCAGAAGACATGACAATTTAGCAAAAATAATACATCAACAGCTTGCCTTACAACATAAACTTATAAAACAGCACATTCCCACATACAAGTATGCACCACAAAATGTACTGGAGAACGATGAATACAAATTATACTGGAACAGAACCATTACAACAGATAAAACAACACCACATAACAAACCTGACATCATACTCACCAATAAAAAGAAGAAATTAACACAACTAATCGAAATATCCATACCCAATACAATAAATATACAAAAGAAAACAGGAGAAAAAATTGAAAAATACATCCAACTGGCTGAGGAAGTCAAGGACATGTGGCATCAGGATAAAGTTGACATTATACCAATTATACTATCAACTACAGGAGTCATACCACACAATTTTCACCAGTACATCAATGCAATACAGCTACATCCAAACTTATATATACAACTACAGAAATCTGTAATTATTGACACTTGTTCAATTACCCGAAAGTTCCTAAATGCAATGTAACATACACCGTTCAGTTAAAAGGAAGTCACGCTTGATCAAGGTCCGCGTCACCTTCCATTTTTAACCAGACATAACTTCTGAGACAAGAAAGAAATAATAATAATAATATACACTATACATATTAATGTATTAATATTACAAATGTCCTATGGAATAAAATACAAGATGATTCAAAGTCCACACACAAATTGAAGGAGCTAACAGAGAAGTTGAAATACAACTTCGGAATAGGAACTTAATAGTCTTCTTCTTCTTCTTCCTCCTCCTCCTACTCCTGCTCGTCCGCCCCCCTCCCTTCATCTCCAATTACCTTTATACTTCCAAGCATCAGGATAACCTTACTCTATCCATTTCTTCCATTCTGCTTTATTGTTGCACAATCTCTTCATGGTCATGATTTTTCCCCCTTGCTTTTGTCCCATTTTTTCCATTCTCTCCTGTTACTTGATGTGAGGTCTTCATCGTCCAGCTGTGGGATGTGATGGGTTAGCTCCGGAGAGGAGAAAAAAATCATAAAGGAACTTACTTTACTGTTACAGACAGTGCAAGAGGAGAATAGCATCCCACAGAAATTGAAGAACATAATTACGCCACTGCATAAGAAGGGGAACAGTTGTGACTGTGATACTACAGGTCTATTTGTCTATCGTCAGTAGTTTATGAAGCCTATATTGGATGGATGGATGGATGGATCTAAAATTGTTGGGCAATAGACTGTGTGGTTATCAGCATCTTTCTCAAGATCACTGTACTGGTTCACAAGTAGTCGCTCTAGCAAAATGAGCAGTGGGGGACAAACTACAGCCACAGTCATAGATCATCCCTCTCACAATCTACAGTACATCTATTCATACTGTCAACATACGTTAATAGTATTAATAAAACAATGGACGCTGTTCTGATGGCTGGTTGATCATTTAACTAACGGGATGAAGCAGCCATCCAAAAACACATTAAAACCTTTGTCCAACTAAATTGGACAGGAGTCGGGATGTCACACAAAATGTCAACAATTTTATTGTTATTGATTCGTCCTCAGCTAAAATTGAGGGTTCGGCTACTGGAGCCCCTCCTACCAGCATACAACACACATTATGTTAAAGCACGGTCCACCAAGAGTGTGACGCCACATAACACTGCATTCCAGTGGATCTTCACAGGGCACAAGAGATAAGCATGTGAACAGGCAGTTTATTATTATTATTATTATTTATTCCAATCCAAAGCCAATGCAAAGGCACGTGAAGTCCATTTTGGCATTTCTTAGAGTTGTAAAGGATGTGTGCCATGATTTAATAGTCAGTCTGACTGACCACAGCTTCTTATGGGTTACTTCTTCCAGCCACTGACTTCCCTAACCAGCCAACGTACTGCCACCTTATGACACGCCTGTGGAATTTTCCTGGCAGACTGCAGCAGCTTTCTCATTCACCTCGATTCCCATGTGTCTAAGCGGAGGGTCACCTCTATCTTCTGTCTGCGCACAAAGGTGGGTAGCGTCCTGGACTATCTGAACTATCGTATCTGCTGGGAACATTTGCTGAATAGCCTACAGATCAGAAAGTCAGTATTGGAGAGGCAACCAAGAAGTGCAGTGGAAGTGGATACGGAGGAGGAGCAAGCTGCTATTAAGCAAAAATGGTAGAGAAAAGATCACATCTACACTATACGAGCCATCATGGAGGAAAGTCTAGCCAAGAACTGTGGACTTTATCTCACATTTTTCAGTCTTAAATCTGCATTTGATTCCATGCTAAGACGGTATATCTGGAAGCACACTCGTTGCAAAGAGGGTACCAACGAAATTGACAAATACAGTGAAGTGTGTGTATGAGCAACCAATGTGAGTGGTTCTTACTGGTGGAGACAAATCAAGATAACTCAATGGAGAAAGGAACCAAGCAAGGTGATAATGTCAGTCCCTTCGTCTTTAACAACTGGATGAAGTAACAAAAATATGCAAATGTCAAACCCACAGAACAAAGCTTGGAATGTGGAGACTATGGCCAGTCTACATGCAAACACTGCTCTATGCAGATATATAGTACTGGTGGCTGACGCAGCAGAAAGATTTCAGCAAGCCATAGTGGAATGGTATGAAAACTAGGAAGGTTTAAAAGGGGGGGAGGGAGGGAAGGGAACAAACTGGGAGATCATCGGTCACTTGTTCCCAGTAAAATAATTACTCAATGGAAGCAAGAAAAAGGAGATTTACAGCACAATAACAAGAGAAACGAAGAACCAGAAGAAAGACAGAACGACAACCAACAAAAACAGAAAAAGAAAACCATAGAGAGAAGCAAGAAACAGGTAGAAGGGGTAAAAATAAGAGAGTAGATTACCATGGCTGGCCGACCACAAGAATGAAAACGAAAAGCCAGCCACTTTGCGACACATTAAAACATCCACCCTAAAAGCATTAGAGTGGAGAACACAAAGCGACAATGGACACATGCTAAAACTTATACAGAATGATATAACCCAACATCATGTATAAAATGTAAAACTAAATTAGCCGATGAGGTGTTGTCAGCTAAAATTAATGGCAACGAGTCCGGTAACTGAAGAGTCCGTTTGCAGGGCAGCCAAAGAAGGGCAGCTCACCAAGATATGGGCCACTGTCAGCTGGGCACCACACCAACACTGGGGTGGGTCATCACAGCGCAGGAGGTAGCCGCGTGTCACCCGAGCATGGCCAATGCGGAGCCAGCAGAGAACCACAGAATCCCTGTGAGAGGCCCACTTGGAGGACTGCCACATATTCGTAGTCTCCTTAATGGCACGCAGTTTGTTGTGCACGCTGAGGTTATGCCATTTTGTCACCTACAGCCGCAAAATCATGCTGTGTAGTACTGAATGCAGGTCAGTTGCAGAGAAGTCGATCTCCAAAAGCAGTTTCCGCGTAGCCTGTCGGCAAGTTCATTGCCTGGGATTCCGACATGACCTGGGGTCCTGACAAACACCACTGAACGACCGGACCATTCCAGGGCACAGATGGACTCCTGGATGGTCACTATCAAAGGATGATGAGGGTAGCACTGGTAAACAGCTTGTAGACTGATCAAGAAGTCAGTACACAACAGGAACAAGTCCACAGGGCACGATTGGATGAGCTCAAGAGCACGAGATATAGCCACCATCTCGGTAGTGAAAACACTGCAGCCATCGGGCAAGGAATGCTGTGCAATATGTCCTCCATTGACATACGCATAGCCGACACCAGCATTAGCCATCGAGCCGTTCGTGTGAACCACTTCGTGGCCTCGGTACTTGTCAAGAATCGAGAGGAAGTGGCAGCGGAAAGCAGCAGCGTTAACTGAGTCCTTAGGGCTATGTGAAAGGTCCAGGCGAAGCTGTGGCCTATGTGTACACCATGGAGGTGTATGTGAATGGACCTCAAGTATAGGTGGTAAAGGCAAGGACTCCATATCAGGAAGAAGGGATCTGACACAAACTGCAATTGGAAGGACGCCCTGAGCTGGGCCGCCCATGTGGGAGATGAACCGCCATGGGTGGGAAAAGGAGATGGTGATTCGGATGCGCAGGAGAACTACAAACGTATGCTATGTAAATGGCCAGCAGTTATGCACACCTAACCTGCAATGGAGGCACTCCGGCTTCCACAAGGACGCTGGTCACTGGACTCTTCCTAAAAGCTCCTACCGCTAGGAGAACGCCACAGTGTTGCACTGGGTCGAGTAAACGCAACGCTTAGGGCGCAGCCGAACCATAAACCAGACTCCCATAGTCAAGGTGGGATTGAACAAGGGCTCTGTAGAGCTGCAGCAACGTAGAGCGATCTGCACCACAGTTGGTTAGTTGGTTGGTTGGTTTAAAATATGGGGAAAGGGACCAAACTACGAGGTCATCGGTCCCACGTGTGGAATATACAGGTTGTTACAAAAAGGTACGGCCAAACTTTCAGGAAACATTCCTCACACACAAAGAAAGAAAATATGCTATGTGGACATGCGCCCGGAAACGCTTAATTTCCGTGTTAGAGCTCATTTTAGTTTCGTCAGTATGTACTGCACTTCCTCGATTCACCGCCAGTTGGCCCAATTGAAGGAAAGTAATATTGACTTCGGTGCTTGTGTTGACGTGCGACTCATTGCTCTACAGTGCTAGCATCAAGCACATCAGTACGTAGCATCAACAGGTTAGTGTTCATCACGAATGTGGTTTTGCAGTCAGTGCAATGTTTACAAATGCGGAGTTGGCAGATGCCCATTTGATGTACGGATTAGCACGGGGCAATAGCCGTGACGCAGTACGTTTGCATCGAGACAGATTTCCAGAACGAAGGTGTCCCCACAGGAAGACGTTCGAAGCAATTGATCGGCATCTTAGATAGCACGGAACATTCCAGCCTATGACTCGTGACTCGGGATACCTAGAACGACGAGGACACCTGCAATGGACGAGGCAATTCTTCGTGCAGTTGACGATAACCCTAATGTCAGCGTCAGAGAAGTTGCTGCTGTACAAGGTAAGGTTGACCACGTCACTGTATGGAGAGTGCTATGAGAGAACCAACTGTTTCCGTACCATGTACAGTGTGTGCAGGCACTATCAGCAGCCGATTGGTCTCCACGGGTACACTTCAGCGAATGGTTCATCCAACAAATTTACGGATGATGCTTCGTTCCAACGTGATCAAATTGTAAATTTTCATAATCAACACGTATGGGCTGACGAGAATCTGCACGCAATTGTGCAATCACGTCATCAACACAGATTTTCTGTGAACGTTTGGGCAGGCATTGTTGGTGATGTCTTGATTGGGCCCCATATTCTTCCACCTACGCTCAATGGAGCACGTTATCATGATTTCATATGGGATACTCTACCTGTGCTGCTAGAACATGAGCCTTTACAAGTACGACACAACATGTGGTTCATGCACGATGGAGCTCCTGCACATTTCAGTTAAAGTGTTCGTACGCTTCTTAACAATAGATTCAGTAACCGATGGATTGGTAGAGGGGCACCAATTCCATGGCCTCCATGCTCTCCTGACCTCAACCCTCTTGACTTTTATTTATGGGGGCATTTGAAAGCTCTTGTCTACGCAACTCCGATACCAAATGTAGAGACTCTTTGTGCTCATATTGTGGGTGGCTGTGATACAATACGCCATTTTCCAGGGCTTCATCAGCGCATCAGGGATTCCATGTGACGGACGGTGGATGCATGTATCCTCGCTAACGGAGGACATTTTGAACATTTCCTGTGACGAAGTTTTTGAAGTCATGCTGGTACGTTCTGTTGCTGTGTGTTTCCTTTCCATGATTAATGTGATTTGAAGAGAAGTAATAAAGTGAGCTGTAACATGGAAAGTAAGTGTTTCCGGACACATGTCCACATAGCATATTTTCTTTCTTTGTGTGTGAGGAATGTTTCCTGAAAGTTTGGCCGTACCTTTTTGTAATACCCTGTATTTCTTCAACCAATCTGACAGTCAGACGATAAGATTCTATGATATTTCTTTAATTTTAGAGCAATATTGAAACACTGTTATAATTTCTATATTGTAAAACGTATTTTTCGTTATTATTTAATGGAATTAGTAATTTATTTCCTTCTTTAGGTGGTAAAGGTAAATCTTTATGCAAATTATGCAATTTTCTCGAATATTTTACATAAATGCCTAAAAACATATTTATAACAATCTGGAATTTATGTTTTATTTTAGATTTAAAACATTCTGGTTCTATCCATGTTGTTGTTGTTGTGGTCTTCAGTCCTGAGACTGGTTTGATGCAGCTCTCCATGCTACTCTATCCTGTGCAAGCTTCTTCATCTCCCAGTACCTACTGCAACCTACATCCTTCTGATTCTGCTTAGTGTATTCATCTCTTGGTCTCCCTCTACGATTTTTACCCTCCACGCTGCCCTCCAATGCTAAATTTGTGATCCCTTGATGCCTCAGAACATGTCCTACCAACCGATCCCTTCTTCTAGTCAAGTTGTGCCACAAACTTCTCTTCTCCCCAATCCTATTCAACACCTCCTCATTAGTTACGTGATCTACCCACCTTATCTTCAACATTCTTCTGTAGCACCACATTTCGAAAGCTTCTATTCTCTTCTTGTCCAAACTAGTTATCGTCCATGTCTCACTTCCATACATGGCTACACTCCATACAAATACTTTCAGAAACGACTTCCTGACACCTAAATCTACATTCGATGTTAACAAATTTCTCTTCTTCAAAAACGCTTTCCTTGCCATTGCCAGTCTACATTTTATATCCTCTCTACTTCGACCATCATCGGTTATTTTACTCCCTAAATAGCAAAACTCCTTTACTACTTTAAGTGTCTCATTTCCTAATCTAATTCCCTCAGCATCACCCGACTTAATTCGACTACATTCCATTATCCTCGTTTTGCTTTTGTTGATGTTCATCTTATATCCTCCTTTCAAGACACTGTCCATTCCGTTCAACTGCTCTTCCAAGTCCTTTGCTGTCTCTGACAGAATTACAATGTCATCGGCAAACCTCAAAGTTCTTACTTCTTCTCCATGAATTTTAATACCTACTCCGAATTTTTCTTTTGTTTCCTTTACTGCTTGCTCAATATACAGATTGAATAACATCGGGGAGAGGCTACAACCCTGTCTCACTCCTTTCCCAACCACTGCTTCCCTTTCATGCCCCTCGACTCTTATAACTGCCATCTGGTTTCTGTACAAATTGTAAATAGCCTTTCGCTCCCTGTATTTTACCCCTGCGACCTTCAGAATTTGAAAGAGAGTATTCCAGTCAACATTGTCAAAAGCTTTCTCTAAGTCTACAAATGCTAGAAACGTAGGTTTGCCTTTTCTTAATCTTTCTTCCAAGATAAGTCGTAAGGTCAGTATTGCCTCACGTGTTCCAACATTTCTACGGAATCCAAACTGATCTTCCCCGAGGTCGGCTTCTACCAGTTTTTCCATTCGTCTGTAAAGAATTCGCGTTAGTATTTTGCAGCTGTGACTTATTAAACTGATAGTTCGGTAATTTTCACATCTGTCAACACCTGCTTTCTTTGGGATTGGAATTATTATATTCTTCTTAAAGTCTGAGGGTATTTTGCCTGTCTCATACATCGTGCTCACCAGATGGTAGAGTTTTGTCATGACTGGCTCTCCCGAGGCCATCAGTAGTTCTAATGGAATGTTGTCTACTCCCGGGGCCTTGTTTCGACTCAGGTCTTTCAGTGCTCTGTCAAACTCTTCACGCAGTATCTTATCTCCCATTTCATCTTCATCTACATCCTCTTCCATTTCCATAATATTGTCCTCAAGTACATCGCCCTTGTATAAACCCTCTATATACTCCTTCCACCTTTCTGCTTTCCCTTCTTTGCTTAGAACTGGGTTGCCATCTGAGCTCTTGATATTCATACAAGTGGTTCTCTTCTCTCCAAAGGTCTCTTTAATTTTCCTGTAGGCAGTATCTATCTTACCCCTAGTGAGACAAGCCTCTACATCCTTACATTTGTCCTCTAGCCATCCCTGCTTAGCCATTTTGCACTTCCTGTCGATTTCATTTTTGAGACGTTTGTATTCCTTTTTGCCTGCTTCATTTACTGCATTTTTATATTTTCTCCTTTCATCAATTAAATTCAATATTTCTACTGTTACCCAAGGATTTCTATTAGCCCGCGTCTTTTTACATACTTGATCGTCTGCTGCCTTCACCACTTCATCCCTCAGAGCTACCCATTCTTCTTCTACTGTATTTCTTTCCCCCATTCCTCTAAATTGTTGTCTTATGCTCTCCCTGAAACTCTCTACAACCTCTGGTTCTTTCAGTTTATCCAGGTCCCATCTCCTTAAATTCCCACCTTTTTGCAGTTTCTTCAGTTTCAATCTGCAGTTCATAACCAATAGATTGTGGTCAGAATCTACATCTGCCCCAGGAAATGTCTTACAATTTAAAACCTGGTTCCTAAATCTCTGTCTTACCATTATATAATCTATCTGAAACCTGTCAGTATCTCCAGGCTTCTTCCATGTATACAGCCTCCTTTCATGATTCTTGAACCAAGTGTTAGCTATGATTAAGTTATGCTCTGTGCAAAATTCTATCCATATCTAATTTTTAAATAATACAAATAGCAACATTGTGCAACTATTTAAATTATTTGCTTTGAAATAAGCAATACAATTTAATTTATTGTCTCAAAATTTTTTACATGTTTGTTATTTTATTTTGCATATCCTTTAAAACTTTGAGAAATTCTGCCTCAAATTCCTTTTGAAGACATAGAATCATTTCATTATCATGTAATAAAAGTTATTTAACTTTTGTTATTTCTAACATATAATTCTAATATAAACCATATTCAGTAAAATACCAAGACATATCAAGTTTATTATGTTTAATACATATACCTTTTATATTTCCGAAAATATCTGCTCACATTAAAACATCAGATTAATTATATATTTTTTTATATTCATCTACAGCTTTAATTTTGAATTTCTTCCAAACTCTATTTGCACTTTCAAAATCCTCATTAGAAATATTATCTGTATTAAGTTTTCAAAAAAAATCTTTTTTAAGTAATTTAGTTCCTCTTAAGTTTTCTTCAGAAACCATACATTCATAAGGTTGAACACATATTTAAATTATTAAATCTAATCCTTCTTCACCTTCAAATTTTTTTACTGTTACTCTTAATCGTTCTTTTGCAAGATTATAAAATAACTCATCAATACTTGAAGTCATAAATTTAAATGTATCCAAAAATCTTTATGTTAATCCATCTTCAACCTATTTAGTCAAGGTAATATATTTTTGTTCATTATTTCGAACTGCATGAATACCTTTATTATCTATTGCTAATTTTTCAGACATATGAACCTCATAATTTTTTAGTTTATGAATATAAACTGGAATAAAAGTAGGTTTTCATAATTATGATTCTTGTGCAACTTGTCAATATTTTCCTGTTAAATGACAAAGATACATTGCCATGTATTAACCAAAGAAAGATCTTTTTCACAAATATGACAAATTTATGAATTTTTATAAGTGATTAAATCTTCTTTAGCCATTTTCATTGTTATATTTCATTCATATATTTTAGCAATTTTTCTTGATTCTTCTCTTAACATTTCATTGAATATTTTTGCCATATCTTTATCTGTGTAAGTAACAGGATTTTTATAATTTTCATTAGAATAACATATTTACAGAATGACAATGGTAGATGTTTTTCATATTTGTTTAGATAACGTTTTTCAGGTTTTGGTTCACAAATTTGAATATTTTTTAATAAACTTTCGAAATCTGCATAGCTTAGAAATCGAACTCGCAAACAATTATTATACTTTTTAAATTCATTTTTTGGCTTTAAAAGGCATATCTATTTTTACTTCCTTATATCATAAACAATATTTTTCATTAATCTCTAATTTTTCTTGTGAACCAAAATATTTTAAACATATATCACAAAGACAAATTTTTACATTCTGTTTGCCTGTTTGTGAACTAATTAATATAGAAAGACTTTTTATCCAAAACGAATGAGAATTACTTTGATTGCAAATTAAAAGAAGATCTACATGTTTTTCTCATCTATTCATTGTACGGTAAACAAAATATACAGTAATTGTTTCTTCTTCTTAATTGTTTTCATATGTATTAACATTAATTGAAATATTTTATTTCTTTTCAAATTTTGAAAACCTGTTAGCTGAATGGCAAAATTAATTTTTCTTTTTCAAAAATCCTTCTGAATTTTCATCTAAAGGATATATTGGAGGATTTGTAGGACACAGAAAACATCTTTAATTTATGTTTTTTACTTTAACTACACCTTTTTATCTTTAATTGCTTTTGGTAAACTGAAATGAGAAGAATCAAACATTAGATTGTATTTATTAACATTTTATGCTAAACTATCTATGTAAAATAAAGACCAGGAAGATTTTTTCCTTTGAATTTCTTCCATTTCAGTTAATAGTTTATTTGTTGGTTTTTGATAATAATCTTCTAAATCAGATGTTCTAAATAAAACTTGATTGGTCGTTTTAAAATTAATGTTTTGTATTTCTTCTTGTCTTTTAAAATTACAATAAAATTTCATACTAACTTCGATTGTTCTTCTTTGAATGAAATTATTCTTTAATTTGATGATTATTTCTTCTTTAATTTGTTTAAAAAATTCTTGTGATTCAACAATTGGTCTTAATTCCATAAATTATTATTCTTGATTTAAAAGTGGAAACTTTTCGAAATATTCGTTTAGATGAGTTTTAAAAAAATCTTCATTATGTAGAATATTTAAACCTGATAAATTTTTTTGAAAATTTTTTCGTCTACTCTCTTGTTATTTATCTACTAGAGGTTTTTGAAAATAATTCTCATTACCATTATTATTAATATTTTTCTCATATATATTAATAAGACTGATGAATTGTTGTTTATTAAAAATAGTGTAATTTTTTAAATTTTCCATTTTACTGCTCACGTAAGTTTTTTTACTCAAATTGTTATTATTATTAATTATATTTTGAAAAGATCAATTAATTGCTTTGTCTAACTATAGAAAATTCTTTACTTTTTTCATTTTACAGATTCATGAAGTTCCCTTAAGGGATTTTTTATTCAAGTCATTATTGTTGCCACTGTTATTAACATTGTCAGTTGGATTTACATTAAGATTTATTATTCATTGTTTATTCATTTTGGAATAATTCTTCAGAATTTTGGTTTTAGCAGTTGATCAAAGTTCCTTTGTAGTGATATATTTTACATTTAGTTGAAATAGTCAAGACATTCCAACATATCTACTCTAGTTATGTGTAAATAACCTTTCTCTTTACAATAATTTTCTAAATCTTTATATATCAATCCATATTTTCCTACACTGTAATTTTCGAAGTTCTTATATAGTTCAGGTTTGTTGATCATTTTATTTTTCATTGTATTTTTATAGTATCAAATCTGATTTTTATTTTTCTTAAAACGTTTTTGGTTAAAATGTACCTCTGAGATTTTAGGTTTTAATGTTCTTATTTATGTAAAATAAAATTTATTACACTTGAAAATTTTTAAATGAGAAAATGAGAAATTGGTTTTTAGATATAGGCAAAGGAGGTTTTTTGGCTGGGGAATGCTGTGGAATTAGATCCATGGTTTGCATCCTGAAAATTTTACTCGAAATTTCTCTTTGAGGAGGAACTCTCATCAATATACTACTCAAGTGGCGACATTATTTTCCCTTTTTATTCAAAAAATTGTAACCGGCAAAGTCTAAATGCAGTTGAGCTAAACGTTTTTCAGTAACTAAAGCCAACTTTACTCCATCCATATAAAAATTAAGAACATTATAGATTGTTACCCTACAGAGATTTTAATTAACAGAATCTAAGCAAGGGGCCTTCACACCGAGCTATCACTCTGTCCACAACAGTCAAATTCCGGCACCTGCTGTGCCTCAGATGACGTCAGAGCTAGGCACCTACGAAAAGTGTTCTTGGTAAAAGCAATAATTGAACTTGCCAGGACCGTACACCGTCCTGGATTGCTATGTTTTCGAGGAAGTAACCATTTGTGTACTGCCTGTAATGCTGACTTATCTGCATAGCAAGTGGCGAGATAATTTTCGGATGTGAACAGTGGACACTAAACATCTCTGGAAATCTGTATTGTGCTCGTATCACCCAGACCAATGTTTTAAATAAGTTGTTTTTCCGTTTTTCAGTTCGATAACATAGTTTATTGTAGAGAAGGTGCAAGAAGTATGTGTGTCATGTGCTTGAAATATATTTCTTACATTGGAATATTAACAGTAAAACATTCCATATGACTAATAGGTTGGAAATGCAAGCCAGCTAACATTATATTCTGTTTTAAGTGCGGAACGTTTTAGTCTTAGGAGTGCATGTGTCTATGTTTTCTCTCACCAATACCTTCCAGGTACTGATCCTAGACCCTGGAATAATAATTTAAAATTGATAGCTTGGTTGATTTAAGTAAAATCGCTTCGAACTCCATCTGTTTGGAGCTCCATCGTTCGTAAAATCATCTGTTTCTTGTTCTTCTTAATTGTCTGCTATTACATCACAACTCTTTCAAATCTGTTACTACACATCGATAAGGAGTGCTAACCCCCTCGACATGGTCGCATCTCGAGAAGTCTTGTGCACTTGGATGGGCGACGACTCGGCAAGCTCAATTAATTCATGAGACGTGGAATGTAGCAGTCTACTTCTGGTCGGTTGTAGTTTAAATCGGTAACGGTGCTGGAGGGTGGTGTGAGGTGGGCGTCTTACAGTCTCTAATTTTACCCTAAGACTGCCAGAATGCTCTGTGACTCCTGTCAGCATAGAGATAGATCGTAAATTAAGCGCTATGCTCGAGATGTTAGAAATATATAGAGCACCTCTGATATACTTTGATGATGTATGTGTTCGAGAATTAACAATGCATGTACATACTGCACAGTCATCTATCCACATTCACAATGATACTCACAAAGTGGATAAGGAGTGGTTTAGTTATGATACTGAAATTGGCAAACATGCTGTCACGTCAGTGGTCTTTGTTGAAATTACTGTAAAATTGCTAAACTTGTTCACACAATCAACTGTGATGCCTATTATTTCAGTACAGCTGGGGTGGCTTTTCCACCCCATCTGTCGACTGGCACACTGTTGGTTACTACATAATGACTCACTGACAACGCTTGTTTGAGTTGGAGAAAGAGTTTTGTGGAGGGGTGAAATCTTCTGGGGTGGCTAGCACTGAAACAGTGATCGCGTACTTTAATGCAATATGAGGAATCAGTCGAAACGGAATGCAGAGCCATTAGCTATTCCACCACTGTGACAGATGAGTTTAAATGTAGAGCTCATGAATCACTTCGGACTGTAGTTTTGGAACTCCCCACAACACCGCAAAACTCTTCCAATTTCCTTATGTTGGCTTATATTTAAATTCATCCAGTGTGTGTGGTGTGTTATGGTAACAGCATTAACACCATGTTTTACTCTATGCGATGTCTAATTTTCTGTGAGATACTGTGGATCAGAACGTATTAATGTCAGTTTAGAACCTGACACAGACCTAGAAGTTTTGGCGGAAAAACGAAGTGTTTGGCAGTGTACAAAGTGTGTTAGAGCAGAAAAAAAGGATGTTTCAAACAATGAAACAGGATCACATAGCTTGTCTCTTGCGACTTACAGTATGATCTGCAGGATATGAACGTCCTCCTACAGTACAGGTGATGAAAATTTAAACTGGTCTGTACAGTTGATCAATACGTGTATATTTAATAGGATCGTCACATGTGCTCAATGCCTGCATGCATGCGGTATTTGTTTCCTATATATGGGAGGAGTGAGATGGAGTAAAAACATTATCGAGTTTTTTATCGGATGAAGTTAGTGGAGCTTTTATAGTTGGTCATTTTTCTCTGTTGTATGGTGCAGAATAACGAAGATAGATGTGAATGGACACAGATCTGTAGTAGTTATGTAGTTTTTGGACACACAACAATGCAGTTGCAGAAGCCCTTGTCCTTCTCCCAGTTCCCATTTCCATCGAACGCTCAAAACACAGTATTGTCACAGTAACGCACCTTAGCATGATTGTACATGGATTGCAGAAGGTGGTAGATATAGTTTCCTCCGAGTCCTACTCAGTCCCGACTTAAATTGCAACGATCAAATGCGTAAAACTCGAGAAAAGGCAGCAGTCGCAAGATGCATGGGTGCTACCTAAATTTAGGTTGGAATTTTACTGTAGGTTCGAGAAAGGTGACTCGTTTCAAGATATGAGAGTGCCAGAAATATCATTCTATAGTGGCTGTAATCATTAAAGGACTTCCCCATAGGATCCAACTCAGGTATGTAGTTGAATGGAAAAGACCTGATTCCAAGTCCCAGAGAGCATTTCTAGCGGACAGCATAACACTTGACATCGGAAAACTAGTGTACATTTCTTAGGACCTCAATCAGCACGGTCCTTAGCCAAATCACTTTCAAAATTCGGTAATTTTATTACCATGTCACACCATCGGCGACCTGTACCCGCACTAGGTCTCATACTGTACACGCCACCCATCACCAACTATATTCAGTGTTGCTATTTGTCTGGAAAAAACCACCTCATACAAAGATAATGACGTACCTAGATTTGTAAAGAAGGTATAGCTTTTAACATGGATACTTGTATGCACCTGTAGAACCAAGACAGCTTGTAATGGTGATATGGTTGTGTTTTGTAACATCTCGCTGTTTGTATGACGATTATGCCTCTCTTTCTAGGACCCAGTGGTACCACTGGCAAGGAAACTTATTAGACATGCCCACCCATCGTTGATTTTCGGTCAGTAGTATTTCGTGTCGCCGGCAATCAATTATTGACGAAATATTATACTTAGTAGTAGCGTGTGTGTGATATGTTCGCCATGAACCTCAGGCCTATAAATTATGTGTTTGTGTTCTGACATATGAAAAGGAAATGACTTTGGAATACTGTGATAGCAAAGGGGAGAGTATGTAAAGTCATAAGAATGGTACAGATATTTCTATTTCCAGAGACACAGCTGTCAGCAGAGTGTATTTCTGATACTTCACTCATTGTCGAATGAGGTTCAACTGAGACTGCGATCATAAGATTTACTAGTAATAAAGGTATAGCGATCATATATATGTGAGACCGGATTTTTTCCTAGGACGATTCTGTCTATGCATGCTTGGTGTACAGTGCTGGTGACCTGTGTCGTTAATGTTTCACATTTCTTGTTAATGGCAGCCGCTATCCGAATGGAGAGGTCTGTTGGAAGTGTAGGAGTGTAGCTGAATTAATCATATCGTCGTCCAGACGGCCAAACAGCGAACTAATACTTCGTATGTGTTAGGTAGCTTTTGTGATCGAGTGGAAATTTGACAAAATTGAACATGGACATGTGTTTGCGCTGGGCAATTATTCCCTACCATGTAAATAGTTCCATTGACTGCTTCTTCACACTTCGCGACTTTATTTAGTTGAGAGAACATCGATTGTGATGTGTGCATCTAGAGACGGTTGCTGGTTCTCTAGACATGAGAAACACCTTAGTTGACTTTGTAAGTTATAGGGGTGAATTGGAATCTATTACTTCACTGACATCGGTATTCGCGAGTGGAAATATCAGTTTCCTCTATTTTTTCAAGTTTTTTCATGTAAACGTCTTTGCAGACGGGATACGTTTCTAGTTATCCTGTGGTTTACAGCACGCTCCACCTCTCTAAAGTTTTGGGTTTCTAGAGAAATAATTTTGAGTCTATTTCTGTGGAATTATGTTGCACGACCGATACTGCTATTCAAGCCATATTGCTATGTGCCTGACATCGACAAGTACCGCGAAAATGGTATGATATTCTAGAAAATCATGTGAAATTACATATGTTCTTGTAATCCCAGTGTCTGGAGATGTGTGTAGAAAAGCAAAGAAGCAAGCAGGTCCAGACCAGAAACAGTAACTCGTTTGAGAAGAGGGGGAAACGAGCCTGTCTTTGGACAACAGTTCTGAGAGTGACTTCGATCCACTGAGGATGCTCTGGTCACACGTTGGGAGTGGATGACGACCCGACCTTGCGGGAAATATCTAGTGCTGCGATTATGCCTAGAGTGCATGTGCTTATGCTGTCTGTCTTCATGGTATATGTACGCATGATGAAAAAGGGTTGATTTAGTATGGCACAAGTTATGACATTGACATGATACATGGTGATATAATGCTGGGTTGGAGATCGGTTTCACGCTCTAATATTCGCTCTAATATTCTAATCGATTAAGTGTCTATTGGGATATTTCTTATATCCCTCAAACTCTGCACATATATATCGCAATGTAATCGGCTCATTGCAATAGTCTGGTATTCCATCATTAAATTGGAGTTCAATATTCTCCACACCTATTTAGTGAATAGCACAAGACTTCGGCACTGCTTTTATACAGGTACTAAAACAATGATCTGTATTTTCATGCATTGTGCTAAGCGTTTATATGCAGCACCATACTCTTCCTCTTCATATGTTCAAGCATTAATGCTAGCTTACATTCCTCAGCGGAATGAGAGCATGTAATACAGCTATTAAAACACTACCTGTCTGGCATCATGCTTGTTCCGCACCAACAACTGATATCAGCCTCTTGTGGCAGTTGTTGTTGTTGTGGTCTTCAGTCCTGAGACTGGTTCGATGCACCTCTCCATGCTACTCTATCCTGTGCAAGATTCTTCATCTCCCAGTTCCTACTGCAACCTACATCCTTCTGAACCTGCTTAGTGTATTGATCTCTTGGTCTCCCTCTACGATTTTTACCCTCCACGCTGCCCTCCAATACTAAATTGGTGATCCCTTGATGCCTCAGAACATGTCCTACCAACCGATCCCTTCTTCTGGTCAAGTTGTGCCACAAACTTCTCTTCTCCCCAATCCAATTCAATACTTCCTCATTAGTTATGTGATCTACCCATCTAATCTTCAGCATTCTTCTGTAGCACCACATTTCGAAAGCTTCTATTCTCTTCTTGTCCAAACTATTTATCGTCCATGTTTCACTTCCATAGATGGCTACACTCCATACAAATACTTTCAGAAATGACTTCCTGACACTTAAATCAATACTCGATGTTAACAAATTTCTCTTCTTCAGAAACGCTTTCCTTGCCATTGCCAGAATACATTTTATATCCTCTCTACTTCGACCATCATCAGTTATTTTGGTCCCCAAATAACAAAACTCCTTTACTACTTTAAGTGTCTCATTTCCTAATCTAATTCTCTCAGGATCACCTGACTTAATTCGACTACATTCCATTATCCTCGTTTTGCTTTTGTTGATGTTCATCTTATATCCTCATTTCAAGACACCATCCATTCCATTCAACTGCTCTTCCAAGTCCCTTGCTGTCTCTGACAGAATTACAATGTCATCGGCGAACCTCAAAGTTTTTATTTCTTCTCCATGGATTTTAATACCTACTCCGAATTTTTCTTTTCTTTCCTTTACTGCTTGCTCAATGTACAGATTGAACAACCCTGTCTTACTCCCTTCCCAACCACTGCTTCCCTTTCATGTCCCTCGACTCTTATAACTGCCATCTGGTTTCTGTACAAATTGCAAATAGCCTTTCGCTCCGTGTATTTTACCCCTGCCACCTTTAGAATTTGAAAGAGAGTATTCCAGTCAACATTGTCAAAAGCTTTCTCTAAGTCTACAAATGCTAGAGACTTAGGTTTGCCTTTCCTTAATCTTTCTTCTAAGATAAATCGTAAGGTCAGTATTGCCTCACGTGTTCCAGTGTTTCTACGGAATCCAAACTGATCTTCCCCGAGGTTGGCTTCTACTAGTTTTTCCATTCGTCTGTGAAGAATTCGTGTTAGTATTTTGCAGCTGTGACTTATTAAACTGATAGTTCGGTAATTTTCACATCTGTCAACACCTGCTTTCTTTGGGATTGGAATTATTATATTCTTCTTGAAGTCTGAGGGTATTTCGCCTGTTTCATACATCTTGCTCACCACATGGTAGAGTTTTGTCAGGACTGACTCTCCCAGGGCCGTCAGTAGTTCCAATGGAATGTTGTCTACTCCGGGTGCCGTGTTTCGACTCAGGTCTTTCAGTGCTCTGTCAAACTCTTCCCGCAGTATCGTATCTCCCATTTCATCTTCATCTACATCCTCTTCCATTTCCATAATATTGTCCGCAAGTACATCGCCCTTGTATAGACCCTCTATATACTCCTTCCACCTTTCTGCTTTCCCTTCTTTGCTTAGAACTGGGTTTCCACTTGAGCTCTTGATATTCATACAAGTGGCTCTCTTTTCTCCAAAGGTCTCTTTAATTTTCCTGTAGGCAGTATCTATCTTGCCCCTAGTGAGATAACCCTCTACATCCTTACGTTTGTCCTCTAGCCATCCCTGCTTAGCCATTTTGCACTTCCTGTCGATCTCATTTTTGAGACGTTTGTATTCCTTTTTGTCTGCTTCATTTACTGCATTTTTATATTTTCTCCTTTCATCAATTAAATTCAATATTTCTTCTGTTTCCCAAGGATTTCTACTAGCCCTCGTCTTTTTACCTACTTGATCCTCTGCTGCCCTCACTACTTCATTCCTCAAAGCTACCCATTCTTCTTCTACTGTATTTCTTTCCCCCATTCCTGTCAATTGTTCCCTTATGCTCTCCCTGAAACTCTGTACAACCTCTCGTTATGCCAGTTTATCCAGGTCCCATCTCCTTAAATTCCCACCTTTTTGCAGTTTCTTCAGTTTTAATCTACAGGTCATAACCAATAGATTGTGGTCAGAGTCCACATCTGCCCCTGGAAATGTCTTACAATTTAAAACCTGGTTCCTAAATCTCTGTCTTACCATTAAATAATCTATCTGCTACCTTTTAGTATCTCCAGGGTCTTCCATGTATACAACCTTCTTTTATGATTCTTGAACCAAGTGTTAGCTATGATTATGTTGTGCTCTGTGCAAAATTTTACCAGGCGGCTTCCTCTTTCATTTCTTAGTCGCAATCCATATTCACCTACTACGTTTCCTTCTCTCCCTTTTCCTACACTCGAATTCCAGTCACCCATGACTATTAAATTTTCGTCTCCCTTCACTATCTGAATAATTTCTTTTATTTCATCATACATTTCTTCAATTTCTTCGTCATCTGCAGAGCTAGTTGGCATATAAACTTGTACTACTGTAGTAGGTGTGGGCTTCGTATCTATCTTGGCCACAATAATTCGTTCACTCTGCTGTTTGTATTAGCTTACCCGCATTCCTATTTTCCTATTCACTATTAAACCTACTCCTGCTTTACCCCTATTTGATTTTGTGTTTATAACCCTGTAGTGACCTGACCAGAAGTCTTGTTCCTCCTGCCACCGAACTTCGCTAATTCCCACTATATCTAACTTTAACCTATCCATTTCCCTTTTTAAATTTTCTAACCTACCTGCCCGATTAAAGGATCTGACATTCCACGCTCTGATCCGTAGAACGCCAGTTTTCTTTCTCCTGATAACGACACCCTCTTGAGTAGTCCCCGCCCATAGATCCGAATGGGGGACTGTTTTACCTCCGGAATATTTTACCCAAGAGGACGCCATCATCATTTAATCATACAGTAAAGCTGCATGCCCTCGGGAAAAATTACAGCTGTAGTTTCCCCTTGCTTTCAGCCGTTCGCAGTACCAGCATAGCAAGGCCGTTTTGGTTATTGTTACAAGGCCAGATCAGTCAATCATCCAGACTGTTGCCCTTGCAACTACTGAAAAGGCTGCTGCCTCTCTTCAGGAACCACACGTTTGTCTGGCCTCTCAACAGATACCCCTCCGTTGTGGTTGCACCTACGGTACGGCTATCTGCATCGCTGAGGCACGCAAGCCTCCCCACCAACGGCAAGGTCCATGGTTCATGGGGGGGGGGGGGCAGTAACACACACTAATGCTGTATGTAGATAATAAATTTAAAGAAATTTCAAGAACTGTAAACAAATTTATACAAATTTAAACAAATTATATTCTAATTAAATGACATCATGGACAGCCTCAAGTGGGGGCAACATCATACTAACTCCTCTCAGCTGCAGAAGTAACCTCTTAGAGCAAAATTCGAAATTCCCGCCCATTTTCCAAGAGGATGACGCTCCAGGACTCCATGGCTAACACACCTGATGGTGGTACTGCCTCTGATTGCTTAAATAAAGACTGAAAGTAAAGACCTATATCCAGCACAGGCTGCGTCCTTTTCTCCACTAGTTCCTAGGAAGAGGTGGCAGTTGGGTGACTTACGTTAGTGGAGTTAGCCCAAGTGCCCTTTCTTTTCTGCTATTTTGTTAGTTTAGTAGAGGTAGCCCAATTGACCTATCTTCCCTCCATAATTCAAACTTCCCACCAGGGGGGACGTGGCACTTTCCCACCATCTTGGGTAATGGTACTCGCGTCATCATCTGTCACGCTGATATCTTAAATGACGACAATCGCGGCATCAGCTGACGTCACTGCCACCATTTTCGATAACGGTACTTGCGTCATAAGCTGACGTCACTGCCGCCATCTTGGATAACAGTACTCACGTCATCAGCTGACGTTACGGCCTTAAGGGTAGGCAACCCGCTCATTGCCCCTGAAGGGGTGGCAACCAGCGCGTTTGTGGTGACGCTCTCCTCTCTCCCCTACTGGTACCAGGTCGAGTTATAACATGAACTATACCACCACCAGTGTGAAGGCTACGTTGTGGTGTAGCTCTCATTATGTTCAATAAATAGTTGTTGAGGAAAAAAAAGTGCGGTGCATTACTTTCTGAGCAACCCTCGTATAGTAGCTGTTTGATTATCTAACATCTAAGGTAATGAAATAAATTGCAAAATGTGATTATTTAAAAATCTATGTTGAGTTTCAGAACTTGTGAGTTAACGAGCAATTCGCCCTCATTTAAATATATGGCTGAAAGCGTCAGCCTCAGCAACTGTGAAACGGACGCTGTCGCCCAGGACCAGACATCACAAAGGGCGCAGATTCACCATGAGATGGGGAACTCGCAGGCGTCTACTGTCTACTGAGGCCTAAGCGCTGTAGTGTGTGAGTGAGACAGACGAGAACCTACGTCATAGGGAAACCCAGTAGAAGGCTTTTGTCGCCATGGAGATGTAGCAGTGTTAAATATGGCGGACCTAAGATCGGCCATAAAGGGAAACCTTTAAGAAAACTATTTAATTCTGTAGTAGTTCAGGGAATGAAGCCAAAGTAATTTTAATCTGCCATCCTACATATATTTTCATGGTGATCCAAATAAAACATGAGTATTGATCATATCTATAATAGTTGACGATTTATTGTTAAATTGAAGTTAACAGGTATTGTAACAAAGACCTGAATGCTAAAGTTTGAACGCTTTGATCGATCTTAAAGATCGGTATTTCATATAGAAGTGCATCATTAATATGACAAAATTCGTAAATATCAACTCTAACTTTATTTTTTTTAAACGATATAATAAATTTAAATTATCAGTATTTTCAGTTAAGTGTCAATCCAAGATGCTACTCCAGGCGGGTGTAAAATGAATATGCGCAACGGAAAATAATAAACGCTAAAATGATGATTTGGCCCTACCTGACTAACCTCTGGGGCAGATCTGAGGATCTCTTAATTCTATAGATCACAATCTAAACATAAATGACTGATGAAGGCAACTAATACTACTAAATGATAAACGTTGTTTCTTATTATACATTAATTGTAGATAAAAAACACCCTTTATTACAAATGTCTGTATTTCCTAAGTAAAATTATTAATTAATTGCCCAACACAGCCCCCTTTTTTTGGCCACGCGATCTAACATAAACAATGCGAAATGACTGACATTATCTACGTACCAAACACTAGAAGACACTACTTTCAAAGATGATCTCCGATGGTGTGGAACCTCAGTGGATATAAACTAATGTGATCACAGCTGTTCAGCTTTATAGCTCTAATAAGCCGAAGCAATTTGCTATATCACCGTATGTACTGCGTCTGGTGCATTGAAGTGATGGTTCTCGTACTTGTCTGCGATGATGGAAGAACTGCATCCACAAAATAAACTCTTACAAACACTAGTATGGCAAAAGGTGGTCCTCTGACTAATATACTCTAATACTGTCTTTTCCTCTCTGTGTTCTACAGACGAGAAACGCGAACTCCCAGCCGCAAGGACGGATTTCAGATAACGTCTCAACGTAAGTATAGGCAGTAGAAGTGCTCTCAATTACTGAATGCTGAGTACGCAATGACGACTTCCAACCCGGATGTGAAGTCCAGAATCGTATAGGTTCGCAACAGTACAGCGCCAAACCGTTCTAACTATAAACTGTCCTGAGAGCAAGACTGCAAGTCTGTCTGTACCAACAACGCTGATATCGAGTGACCGCAACACACGGACGCTCACAATGCAAGACCACGTCTCTCCACCACTGGCTTCCCAACATGGCTCGGCTCCCCACCCGCATAATTCCGAAAACGAATCTTATTCCCGAAACCACAGAATATTCTTCCTCTCTGCAGATTCTTCCGAACACCGACCAAACATATTTTAGTCTCTTGTCGTCCAGCGCTGAAAATTTGCGAGGAAAAACCTATACTTCTACAATGGCAAGCTTCTGAGTAAAAATCCTCGGAAATAACCAAGCCTGTGTCGTTTCCAAGGTGACGCTTCCTCGTTCCTCTCAGCTGCGTCCAAGGTTTTCGTAGTTTCCGAAGTATAATCCTTCCGGTTGTGAAGGCATTACTAATTACGGATATAAAATTTTCGAACCTGTCAATCTTAGGATCGATGTTTGAGTTTGGAAGAGTGAAAATTGTATTGTTTTGTTTTGTGTGGGTTACCTCTTGTAGACAAAATGACAATCAAAGAAGATGAGCGTGTAGCTAGTTTCAAGGCGTGGTAAAGTGTTCAAGGAAAAAATAAAGAAGAAGAGTTTGTTATGGAAAAAGTAGATAAAGGATTAGACATTAAAGTGAAACCAAGTGTCAGAAGAGAAGCAGATGACAAGGGAGGAGTGGAAAGTATGTTAGCATTGCTGTTGACGAAACTGGAAGGAATGAAAACAGAAGTGAGTGGAAAGCTAGAAGCTGTCATCAAATCACAGGAAAAAATGGGTGAAGAAATAGAAAAGCTAGACGGGAAGTTTGAAAAACGTCTGAGGGGATTTAAACAGGAAATGGAAGATGGGTTGGAAAAGAAAATCTTGGGCTTTATGTCAGAGGTTGATAAAGATTTTGAGAAGTTTAAAGATGACGTTAAAGAGACTTTTAAAAAGACAGAGTTTGAGTCAAATAAGAAGCAAGAGAAGTTTGAAAACATCATAAAGGAAAGTGTAGAATGCTTGGATAAAAACATTAAAACCCAAACTACTGAATGAAGGGGAAGGATGAAATTAAAGATTATTGCAAAGGAATGTTCTGTGAATATAGACAAGAGACTAAGACAGAAGTGGAAGATATTAGAGAGACCACTGCTAAGACCGGGAATAGGGTAGGGAGTTTAGAAAAGACAGTACAGGGTAAGCAGTTTACTGCATCACCAGTAATAGTGCAGATAAGGGATGTCAGTAGTTTCAATAATATTGTTTTTGATCCTAGTGCAGATGTACATCCCGTGTCTTTTGTGAATAGTTTGAGAAGTCAGTTTACTACAGATTGGACAGAAAAGGACAAACTAAGTAGGACAAGTGCTTGTTTAAAAGGGGAAGGTTTAGATTGAGGAGCTGATGCACCAGAAAAATATGAAACATTTGAGGATTTTGTGTCAGCGTTTTTGAAGGAATACTGGTCGAAAGAAAAACAAAGTGATGTCATAGAAGCTTTTAAGAAGGCCCCATGGTATGATAGGAGCAGTAGGGAGAATATGAGAGAATATTGTGAGAAATGGATAAGTAAACTAAAACATTTGGACAGCCCATGGAGTGACAAGGATACTATAGAAGTATTGATAGGGAAGTTGCCTCCTAATAGAAGATGTGTGTTGATAGGAAATTTTAGTACTATCAAAGACTTTCTGATCAGAGTGAGGGATGTGGATAGGTGGCAAGTGGGCTGTTCATTTAATGAAAATAGACAAGTGGATGGTCATTATGATAATCAGGATAGAGTAGGTAGAATGAACCAAGTAAATGTTAGAGGTAGGAGAAGAGGCCGAGGAGGTTTTAGAGGAAAGGTTATCAGACAGTAGGGGAATCACGAGAGGGAAACGGGACGCCGCTACAGTGAAGGCCTTGGCTGGGGCAGGTCAAAGGTTAGGGCCTATTGAATTTTCAAATCACCATGGTAATGTAAGGGATACAGTGATGGGTAATAGTATTAGTAATGATTATGGTGACAGGGTGTGTAGTCATCATGGTCTGGTGATGGAAGAAATTGGACCTGAGGTTAATGGTGAAGGTGGTAAGGAATTAGGGGACTCATGTATGGAGAGATTTTCGCAGATGTATGAGGGAGTCAAAGAATATGAAAGGCAGCCAAAGGGAGTGATAAAAGAAATTATTTCAAAATGCAAGTGGTAATAATGTAAGGGAGAGTGTGAGTAATGGTTGCAGTATGGGAGTAGAGAGAGAAAGTAGTGAAAGGGGTGTTTTCCATGCATGTGATGATTTAAGGAAAGATGCTAAGCCAAGAGAAAGGTCAATTTCTGAGCTCAATGGAGGGGTGATGAATACACATGCCTTGAACCACAAAGAGAAAGTAAGTAATGGAGAAGATGTCACTGTTTTTATTATTCACAGAGATGTAGGAATAGCAGCTGATGATATAGAGGAAGTAGTTGTTTGTGCTCTTCAGAAATGTTTAGAAGGAAAGGAAAGTTCAAAGTTGAATTGTGATTACTGGGCTCATAATGAAATTGAGCAGGATTTGTTATGTGAAGAAAGTAGTGATGATGGTGATAGGATTAAGCAACCTTTGTGAGAATTGGAATGTATGGTAGGGAAGAAAAAGCTCTTTTGGATACAGGTAGTGAAATTAGTGCTATTGCTGAAAGTTTATTTAATTACATAAAGGAGCATAATGAAGTGATGAATTTACCAGTAGTAGGTTTGAAGATAGTGGGTGCTACAGGGAAATTAAGCAAGGTAATTAAACACCAAATAATTTTGGAATTTGAGATTGGGGGCATAGGTTTAGTGCATAACTTTTTTGTAGTACCTGGGTTAACAGTGAATATTATATTGGGCATGGATTGGTTGAGAGAGTGCAAGGCAGAGATAAATTGTGGAGAGAGTTTTGTTAATTTTGAGGGTGATGGGTCAAGGATCAGAGTGAAGTTTGATGGATTGGTGATAGATAAGGACAGATTGTTAGGGTATTTAAAAGTGAAAATGATGCCTGTAGTAACTAATTTGGGTGATGATAATCTGAACCTGGAGTATAGGAGTGAGGAGGATACAAGTGGACTTATGGACAGATTGAAGAACCAAATGTCTAAAGTTGAAGGGTTAAATGAATGCCAGAAAGAAGAACTGAGAGAAGTTTTGTGGATGAATAGGGAAGTTTTTTCTGACAGGCCAGGAAGAGTAAAGAATTATAAATGTAAGCTGGATATCAAATCGCATGAACCTTTTTCGAAAAAACCTTATACCATACCATTTGCACAGAGGGAGGCGGTAAATAAAGAAATTGAGAGGATGTTGAATTGTGGTGTTATAGAGCGACGGAAGAGTGAATATAATTCACCTCTGGTCATTATGGGGAAGCCCGCATCTCGTGGTCGTGCGGTAGCGTTCTCGCTTCCCACGCCCGGGTTCCCGGGTTCGATTCCCGGCGGGGTCAGGGATTTTCTCTGCCTCGTGATGGCTGGGTGTTGTGTGCTGTCCTTAGGTTAGTTAGGTTTAAGTAGTTCTAAGTTCTAGGGGACTGATGGCCTTAGATGTTAAGTCCCATAGTGCTCAGAGCCATTTGAACCATAGCCATTGTGGGGAAGAAAGATGGTGGTGTGAGACTAGTTATTGATGTCAGGATGTTAAACAAAGTGGTAAGGAGAGAAACTGATAGGCCAGAGAGTATGGAGGGGATGTTACAGTGGTATCACAAAGTAAACTATCTTAGTAGTCTCGATCTGACCTTCGGATACTGGCAGGTGCCACTTGCTAAGGAATATAGGAAGTATACAGCATTTTTGGTAAACGGGAAGTGTTATCAATACACTGTTGTTCCATTCGGGCTGAATATTAGTGTGTCTGTTTTTATACGAGCCCTTGATCAAGTATTAGGACCAGAGCTGAGTTCAAAACTGAAAATATATGTGGATGACCTATTAGTTGCCACTGAGTTATGGGAAGAACATTGTTGTTTATTAAATGAGTTCTTTCAAGCCTTAAGGAAAGGGGGCATGACCCTGAGACTCAAAAAGTGTGAATTTGTTCGCAAAGAGATAAAGTTTTTGGGTAGAATTTTGTCAGCTACTGGTATTAAGATAGATCCAGACAAAATGAAAGCAATCAAAGTGTGTCCATCCCCAAGAAATAGACAAGTGTTGAAATCATTTTTGGGTATGTGTAATTTTTACCAGAATTTTTGCCAGGGCAAGCTTTTAATGTCCCATGTCTGAACAAATTATTGAGTCCTAAAGTGAACTATGTTTGGACAGAAGTGTGTCAGAAAGCCTTTAATGAACTTAAGGAACCTTTGAAAGAGGAAAAGATTTTACACCATCTGGATCTTAGTAAACCATTCTGTTTGGGGACTGATTCGAGTGGGTACGGTATTTGAGTGGAATTGTTTCAAAATTTTGGGGATGAGGAAAATGAAGATCATAGGACTATAGACTTTGCAAGTAGGTCATTGACCAGGTATGAGAGAAATTACACTGTGACTGAGTGTGAAACATTGGCAATAGTTTGGGGATTTCAAAAGTTCAGGGATTACCTATGGGGGAATAAAACTATCATATATAGAGCCCTTATATTTTTCAAAAAGTTTCAGCTGGTACATAGACGGTTAACAAGATGGACTTTGTTCTTACAACAGTTTCCTTTTGAGAGAAAGTATATTAAAGGTACACAGAACAAAGTAGCAGATGCTTTATCCAGGTTACCGTTGAGTGAAGGTAATGATACAGGGTATGATGGTGATGAAGTTTTATATAAAAGGTGTTCAAGGAGAGAAGAAAATTGAGGGTATTTGCAAAAGCATGAGAAGGTATCAGAATCAGGATGAAGTGTGGAAAATGGTGAAGTGTGAACTGGAAAGGAAAGATAGTAAAAATAAGTTGCCAAGGTATTACAAAATTCATGATGGAGTGTTGTTTAGACGAACTGATGAAAATTCAGAAGATTGGAAAGTAGGTTGGCCCTGTGGATATATAGATGAGATAATAGACTATATCCATTTGAGTTTTGGACTTGTTGGTGCTAAGAAGTGTACACAGATATTGAGGGAATGTGTATCTTTTGACAACATGGTAAAGAGAGTGAATAACCATATTAAGACATGTGACAAATGTCAAAGAGCCAAAGTTACTAACCAAACATGTAGGCTCCCTATGCAAAATATTAAACCGAATGATGTAATGGAACTGTTATCGGTGGATCTTTATTGTAAGTTACCAAAAACCAAGGGAGGTTTTGCATACATTTTTGTAGTTTTGGAGATGTTTTCTAAATTTATAAAACTTTATCCGCTATGTACATCTACTGGAAAGGCCGTTTTGAGTAAATTGGAAGGTGATTATTTTGTGAAGTTTGGGAAACCTAAGGCCATATTATCCGACAATGGTCACAGTTTGCATGTAAGAAGTGGACAGAAGGCCTTACCAATCAAGGAGTTACAGTAATTTACACGTATCATTCGCAAGGGAATCCAGTAGAACGTTATATGAGGGAGATTGGCAGATTCTGTTGTACTTATTGTAGCAATAACCACAGTTCATGGAGAGGCATTATAGGAGACATTGAGGATGTAATGAATACTGTCGTTCATGAAGTAATGGGGTTTACTCCTCAGGAGATTATGAAAGGTGAGAGACAAAAAAGTCTGGTGGAGGAAAAGTTATCTTTTTCTGCCAAGGAGGAATTGAGTTGGGGTGAAAAGAAGAAAAGGGTAGGAGAACTGGAAGAGAAGAAACTGTTGGAAAGAAAAAAAGACATGATGATAAGGTGAAGGGTATTGATATAAGGATAGGAGATTTGGTTTTGGTCAAGACATATGAGAAGCCAAAAGAGATAAATAGTGAAATTTCTAAATTTTTTTGATGTATACAAAGGACCATTTGAGGTGGCTGGTATACCCCACCTGAATGCATTCTATCTGGTTTATCCTAAATCCAAGAATAAATTTGCCCTTAAGAATGTGGTTGAATTAAAACCATATAAGGCAAGAACAACACACTAATACATTTGCCCACATGCAGTTTTCAGAGGAAATAAATTTCAGTGTAAACAGTCTAAAGATTTGATTATGAACCGTAAATAAGAAATGGTTTAAGAATAATTTCTTGTATACCATTATATAAATTTCTTTTTGAGACCAGATAGTTTTTTTTATATGTTTGATGATGTGAAGAGTCAAGTAATTATCAGATTCAAGCAATGAAATGTGAGTTGTTATAGTAGACTGTGGCTTTACTTACAAATTCTTCCAAAGATACTCCAGAGTGTGAGATGATAAGTAGTATATACAACTGTCAAGAATCTAGATTTGTCTGCAGCAGCATTGTATAGGTTTACTGTAATTATTTGTTCATCCTAGAATTCTGTTTGTGCTGTAACTAACACCTGTCTTAGTTTTAGTCTTTACTATATGAAATATTCATTTGTTAATTTGATTTGCTTGCTTTATGTCAGCATTCTCAAACAATTGTGTAAAATGCTGTTTCATTGTTGTTAAGTTTATCTGTGCTGTTATATGATGTATCCAATTATTCACCTCAAATAGTCTGAATAGAAGTTTGAATACTTTAGGGCAATATATATATACCCATGACATGACCTAGCTTTATGATGTTGGTTGTCTCACATGAGTCAATGACATTTTATCTTGAGAGGTTCCTGGGAACATCTCATGATAAAATGGGGGGCATATGTGAAGGCATTGCTAATAACGCATATAAATTTTTTTTTATTTTCTTTAGATTTCTATTCTTTTTCTTTTGTTCATATGGGCATTTCTAATTGTGATTATGTAACAGTCTACTTTGGTTTTTAAATGTAAAGATGAAATTGTGATTATTTCGTTTGCCAATGGATAAATATGTTTCTTGCTTTGTACCTGAGGTTAAGTTTGTAAATTTCTGTTTTGGAATATTATTAATTGTGAAAAATGCAGTCAATAACGTTTATAAAGGTTTATGTAATTTACGATAACGATATAACATCTATAGACAGGGGACAGCGATAGTGATATCGAGAGTCGAAAGGTTGTTGCGTAGTAGAGGGGATGGTGGATGGCGTGTCTGTGAAGCGTGCGCGGGAAAAATAGTACTGTGTTTCATGAAAAGCATACGTAATTGTATTGACAGTGATACCGAATTCTCTTTCACTGCGCTATGTAATGCCATCGCCAGCGAACTTTAAGAGCAAATAAACCGGACTGTGAAAGTGCCGCTAACATTACTTTGTTGTGGCCGACACGAACTGTGCTTTTATGCGAATGAACTTTGCTGGTATTGGTTTTGGGTGGTGGAACTGTTGTATATCACATTCTATCAAGCCGTGAAAGTGAAGACTAATTAACGGTGCAATATAAATGGCTTTCAGTGACGTTATCGAAGTTTGAAATGCGAGAACAGAGTGGACATTGTTTACGGTGTGCTTCACACACAAGAACAATTCTATGAAGTGTGTATTTGTGGCTAAGACTATATGAATGTGACGAACCGTGTAATTACGGACGATAGCGTCACGGACAGTGCATAAAGTGTAAAAACGAGCGATGTCTACGTCATGTACTTTGAAAGAGAGGACATGTCAACAACGGACGTATACTGGCGTCTTGTGGTTTTTAATCACCACGGGGTTAATGATACAGCTGTGCCAGAATTTTATTTGCGTTTCGCCGGAGAAGATTAACCAGCGGAACTGCCTGTATCCTGCTCTCATCACCGTAACCCGCCGACATCGTGCTACCTAACGCAACGCTTCGTATGCAACAAAACGTTAAGGGCTTTCGCCGAACGCTATCCCCTGACCTAGAAACTTTCTTTCTCTATTAAAAGTATAAGAGTTACAGACTCTATTTAATTAAATTCTTTGTTTAGTTTGTTCGCTTTCTGCTAACGAAAATAAAATTACAATCAGTGAGTTAAAAGTTGCCTGGTAATCATTGTTGAAACACCAGTAAATATAAACTACTTCCTCTCATTAGGACTAACTCTCCTTGCATGTCAAAATTATTGTAGTTATTTTATGTAGTTTTCTGTATTGTTATGAGACTAGATATATGACAGTGACTAATACGAGTATTTTGTCGCGAAATATGGCTTCGCGCGAAAATTACGGTGACCGCCATATTTGTTTGCGTTCTGACCAATAACGTAAAAGCTGCTATTCCCGTATTGGTGCTTTTCCTGACATGAGCGGGAATTATAAATGTCAGCTGTCAAATCACGTAGTGACTGTTTACCCAGTAATAAAAGTTTTTGATATTGTATTGCTATGAGCCGTAGTACTAAGTGACACCGGTTATACTCAAAAGTGGGTAGATATATGGTGAAACCCCCCAGTGTTCATGCGATTGTTAACAGTATTGTGTGTGATTCACGAAATTTTGTTACTTTTTCTAACTCCTTTCAGATATTGTCTTAGATGTCTTTGAAGTTTCAGAGAATATATACAAAATTTTGTCAGTTCAGGTTGATTTCGGAGCAGTTTCTCGTGAATATTAGAGTTTTCAGTTCATAAACAAAGTGGGATTGTGACCAATTGAGAAGTACAACAGAGTGTGGTTTTCCAACTAGAATTTTGGATGACTTCACATTCAGACTTTGATAATTATTTTTCCTGTGGGTTGAGGTCATCACACGGTCCAGCTACAATATACAGCCAGTCGCAACTCTGTTGTGCTCCAGGTCTCAGGTTCCACGACGTCCGTCTAGCTACCTCCTGTTTTTAAGCAGGACCAACACCTGTGTGGTCCTTCCACTCACAGCAAGAGTTCTGCCTGCCGTTTCATCTCCACTGGCGTTCCAACCTCAACTACTATAGGCAATCATTCATTACGCCGTTCTGCTAATAAAGACACTCCCTCACCTTTCATTCAATAAGCATTAACAATATTTACATGGTGTACGTGACAATGTCAGTCTCCTTTATATATTCATATATATGATATACAACCTATCACATGATACCTAATTATGTATGTAGATCATGGCAAAGTATATGGATGACTGCCTGTAAGGTGCAAAATTACAGCCACCTTACTTCAGATCATCATTTCCTCCAAACAAAAGAGACTGAACGATAACAGCATAACACCTTATTGAATCATTATGTAACAGAATATTTGTTGTAAGGTGTAGTGCATAACAGTTACTTTTGTTCTTTATTTATTTATCAGAAAGCACATTAGTGCAAGGCTACTGGCCGTGACTTTCAAAGATAAGAAGGAAATTTTTTTGGTTTTATGTAAAAGAATTTAACGATGGATATTACTGTTACTTTATTTAGAACGTGAAATGAGGCCAATCTTTGATTATCTAAATATGTTAAAATGTAAAATAGTGTAGAATAAGCTGTAGCCAATCATATCGACTGCTTCAGGAAAGGGAACTGCCCTAGTCAAGCGGGAAACGTGGCCGGGGACGGGCAGAGGGGCAGTGCTGGTGCAGACGGGAAAGCTAAATGATTTGTTTTGTGAATGTGAGATAAAAGAGTGTATGAATGTCAATAAAATGAAAGATTCTATGCGCCAAAAGGAAGCTGAGGTGGAGCTGAATTTGGTGGAGCTAGATGGTATAGAAAACTCTAAAGAGCTGCTAACCAGTGGTGTCGATTACAGTGATGAAGGTGATATTGTGACGGTGGAAGTTATTAAGGAGGTTAACATGGGCGGCGCAGTACTAGTATCGTCAGCTGTTGATGAATTGGTGTGTGTATCGGCGGATATTGGTGAACTAAATTTGAAGGAAGTTACTAATGATGTTTTATGTGCTGAAGTTACGAAAGTTGAAGCTGCCGGTATTGCTATTTCAGAGGAAGAAATCTATGCATATCTTTCTACTAATGGATGTGAACCCGAAATTCTGGAGGGATCTTTGGATCTTGAATGTTTGTTTGAGAATGAATGTGGATCTAAATTTGATGTGCGATCTGAAATTAATGTGGCGCAGGAGTGTGTAGGGGAGAAAATGGTATTATGCTCAGGTTTAAATCAAAACGCAGTGGAATTTAATGGTAGTATTGATTCTGAAATTGCACAACGCTGTAGCTATAATTTATGTGATGTAACGGCAGAGGATGGTGAAACTATGAACGGTTCTTATATTGGTGATTTGTGGGCGGAGGTAAATGAGATTTTTATGTACCGAATTATATGATGTATCAGTGCTCTCTGTGAAGGTGTTTGTAATGATGTGAAAGTTATGAGTAATGCTTTATTTCATGATAACGATGTTGTAGCTACTAATGTCGATAATTTTGAGGCGAATACACTGAGTTTCATTCTAATATAGAAAGTGATATTTGGACAGAATGGTATCTTATGGAGGAATATGATTTTACAGTAACTGATTGGCGATGGTACGGTAGAACATCACGATCGTTATTGCCTCATTTGTTGTCTCGTAAGAAGTTTGAGATAGCGAGAGGTCTAGAAGGGAGAAATAAAATGAAATTGGGTCGAAAGAAGTATTTAATGAATTATTTTGGGACGAGTGTGAAACTGAGGGTTGGATCGAACAGGGTATGTGTACCCTAGAGATGGAAGGGAAGGGGGAAATAGGTTAAGAAATAAGTGTATCTGTGTTAAGATTATAAAATTATTTGAGGATCTAATTTGCAATGTTTTATTTCAGGATTTATTGTGGCTTGCTTGTTGTTTCGTCACATAAGGATTTTTTTGGAGCACAATGTCTGTGCAATTATTAAGAGATAATTTAGACACACATTTGGATGCGAGTAGGTTGGAGAACTCAGTTATTTGGTGAACGGTATTATGTCAAAAATCATTGCATAGTACGCATATAAATCAGGTTTTTGGGGGTATATAAGGGATTTATTTATGTGTATGTATGTGTTAGACTTACGTTTTTGGATGGGTCATGTTTGTTGTAATTTCCAAATCATAAGTTATGGTCATGCCAATTTGGGTGCATGGAGGTTGGAGAAATTTGGAAAAAGGAAATCAATAATGCTTACCTAGGACGATGGACGTATGTTTATCTACTTATCTCAGAATATTTTGGGGGAATAATTTATTGTTGTGTGGAGTAATGTTTTGTATATGCAGCTTCACTGCACGGAATTAAACGAGGTTGTGATTTGTTCATATTTGTTGTTAGTTTTGAGTGTAAAGGGAGTTATATAAATTAAAAGAGAATATTAATTTGCCGATGAAGTCGATTGGGAATCTGTCACGAGATTCATGTCTCTAGTGGGACTTGATTAACGTGTCAGAATCATTAAAGAATTTACGAGAATCTTGCAAACGCTGTAAATCAATTGTTTACTGCGTAGTTTAGATCTGTTTGTATATATTTCAGTGGGGGAAGCGTTCAGTACAGATCGTGGGTGGTTTCGGAAAATCTTTGTTTTCTGGTATCTACACCTGATTCGAATTTCAACAGATTTGTCCCCGAAAATCGTTGGCGGCGGAATGCAGAGCCATACAGACTTCCGGCAGGGTACTCGGCTCCGAATCTGTGGAGCGCCAATGGAGACTTCGTCGTGACGAAAAGGTTATGTGGAAGTGAGCTCAGTGGCGCTGATATTTCTGCGGCATTTCAACAGACAGTAGGTTTTGATAAATGCATAGTTTTATTTGGCATTTAATTAATATCGCAAAATTCAGAATTTATGTTAGAAATTAGATTCTTTAAATTTAGAGCATGTTGTATCAACACCACTACAAATAATTACACTATTAATCTGGCACTTAGGATATTTATGTTATTGTGTTATGAATTTGTGTCTTATAAACTACCGTGCTACTTCGTGACATATATGGCACGCCAACATCTTATGAAGTGGAGGTGTGAGAGTTACCGACCACTGCCCTCTCATTTAAAAATATAGCCGAAAGAGTCAGCCTACAGGAATTGTGAAACGAACCCTGTACTCCAGGACCGTGTGCCACAAAGGGTACATATTCACCTCGAGATGGGGAAACTCGCAGGCGTCTACTGTCTACTGAGGCCTAAGCGTTGTAGTGTGTGAGTGAGACAGACGAGAACCTACGTCATAGGGAAACCGAGTAGAAGGCTTTTGTGGCCATGGAGACGTAGCAGTGTTAAATATGGTGGCCCTTAGATCGGCCATAAAGGGAAACCTTTATGAAAACTATTTAATTCTGTAGTAGGGAATGAAGCCACAGTAATTTTAATCTGCCATCCTCCATACATTTTCATGGATATCCCAAAAAAACGTGAGTATTGATCATGTCTATAAGGTAGGAGACGAGGTACTGGCAGAAGTAAAGCTGTGAGTACCGGGCGTGAGTCGTGCTTCGGTAGCTCAGTTGGTAGAGCACTTGCCCGCGAAAGGCAAAGGTCCCGAGTTCGAGTCTCGGTCGGGCACACAGTTTTAATCTGCCAGGAAGTTTCATGTCTATAATAGTTTAGGATTTATTGTTAAACTGAAATTAACAGGTATTGTAACAAAGACCTGAATGCTACAGGAAAGGGAACTGCCCTATTCAGCTGAGCGGGGATGTTCGGCGGCCGGGAAACGCGGCCGGAGACGGGCAGAGGCGGTGCTGGCGCAGAAGCGAAAGCGGGCAGCTCTGGTCGAGACACCAAAGGGGACAGTTCGGCTGGAGACACCAAAGGGTACAGTTCGGATTGAGACACGAAAGCGGACAGTCGGTCTTTAGGTAGCTAGCAAGTTAAATGGCTTAGAAAATGTCGCGTTGTGTGGTATCGTGGGATTGGTGTGAACTCTAACGTCTCGCATAGTTAACGATGTGGAGTATCGAACTTGTAATTCGCGATGAGATTGTGAATGATCGATCAGTGCCAAATGGGTATGGGCTCGAGTCTGATAGTAACTCTAAATACGACCACTTTCACTATTAGTTTTCTTTCTGAATAAATATTATTCTAACCAAATCGCAACTGTGTGGCCTACATCATTTACGGGTCGTTAATTTAGTTACCGATATTATTATTACTGTTGTTATATGCGATGTTAATTTTGTATTTCGCAAACTTGACATCCACTAGACAATTTAACCCAAGGGTCGTAAGTGTCTAATTTAGGGTCTGTAATGCGACACGCCCGGTTCGATCCCTATACGAGTTTGAGCCAAGACATTTCGATGAAGAGGAACCGCATGTGAGCCTGAACATCGTTGGGATGTTAGCTCACAAGCATAATAGCGAGGGTTTTATATATAGAAAAAATTTAAAGTCAGGACTTTGTGAAGCTGCAGCTGCTGATAATCATTTTGAAAAAGAGACTAACTCTTCCCCAAATAATAAAATTTAAAAAGAAAAATTCCTTCTGATAACTTCTCAATTGTTTATTTAAATAATAGAAGGAGAGTAGAATATAGAATCTATTTTATCCTCTCTTAGATGTAAGTTGAAAATAGAAGCTTAGGCTGTTACAGGTTTCCTGGGGACATGAAGGCGTCATGAAAGACAGCCTACATGCTGCAGCAGAGAAGGAACTGAGGAGAACACAAACAACAGTGGCTCCTCCCCTTTCCCTTTTAGTAACAGGCCATCGTGAAGAAGTCATACATAGTGACTTCCCATCCTATATCTTAAATGTTTTATTTAAAGTGGTTCATAAGGACACACTAACCAGTTCCCACAGCTGTAGTTAAATGAGTCACTATTGAAAAGCTATATGTTTTTGTGTTTCACTTTCAGGTAAAGACTAAAAATTCTAAATCACAACATTTATTTTACAATAATCGAAATGTTTATTTCATGTTTCTGTGTTATTTCTGCAGATGATTTGTAGAAATCCACTGTATTATGTTTTTCTACATGTATATGGGGTGAGTCACCTAACATTACCGCTGGAGATATTTCGTAAACCACATCAAATACTGACGAATCGATTCCACAGACCGAACGTGAGGAGAGGGGGTAGTGTAATTGGTTATTACAAACCATAAAAAAATGCACGGAAGTATGTTTTTTAACACAAACCTAAGTTTTTTTAAATGGAACCCCGTTAGTTTTGTTAGCACATCTGAACATATAAACAAATACGTAATGAGTGCCGTTTGTTGCACTGTAAAATGTTAATTACATCCGGAGATATTGCAACCTAAAGTTGACGCTTGAGTACCAGTCCTCCGCTGTTCGATCGTGTGTATCGGAGAGCACCGAATTACGTAGGGATCCAAAGGGAACGGTGATGGACCTTAGGTACGGAAGAGACTGGAACAGCACATTACGTCCACATGCTAACACCTTTTTATTGGTCTTTTTCACTGACGCACATGTACATTACCATGAGGGGTGAGGTACATGTTCGACGGGCGTTTCATAGTACGTTGAGGACGCATAAATTGGCCAGCCCGTTCTCCTGATCTTACACCTCTGGACTTCTTTCTGTGGGGTACGTTAAAGGAGAATATGTGCCGTGAAGTGCCTACAACCGCAGAGGACATGAAACAACGTATTGTGGCAGCCTGCGGCGACATTACACCAGATGTACTGCGGCGTGTACGACATTCATTACGCCAGAGATTGCAATTGTGTGCAGCAAATGATGGCCAGCACATTGAACATCTATTGGCCTGACATGTCGGGACACACTCTATTCCACTCTGTAATGGAAAACGGAAACCACGTGTGTACGTGTACCTCACCCCTCATGGTAATGTACATGTGCGTCAGTGAAAAAGATCAATAAAAAGGTGGACGTAATGTGTTGTTCCAGTCTCTTCTGTACCTAAGGTCCATCACCGTTCCCTTTGGATCCCTACGTAATTCGGTGCTCTCCGATACACACGATCGAACAGCGAAGGAGTGGTACTCAAGCGTCAACTTTAGGTTACAATATCTCCGGATGTAATTAACATTTTACAATGCAACAATCGGCACTGATTACGTATTTGTTTATATGTTCAGATATGCTAACAAAACTAACGGGGTTCCATTTAAAAAAACGTAGGTTTGTGTTAAAAAACATACTTCCTTGCATTTTTTTATGGTTTGTAATAACCAATTACACTATGCCCTCTCCTCACGTTCGGTCTGTGGAATCGATTCGTCAGTATTTGATGTGGTTTACGAAATATATCCAGCGGTAACGTTAGGTGACTCACCCTGCATATGAATGGTCACTTTTGTGCGTGTAGTATTAAGAAAAATTTTGCAAAAAATCAATTTCATTAAAAAGAGGTGAGCTATTGTAACACCATGTATTTATCATATTTACTTTTGTCAAAAAATATTTTTTTCAGAAAAATAAATAGAGTGTGATGTGGTGAAACAAGTGCTGTATCATTGTGAGAGATACAGATTAACATTGCAGATAGTCTGTAAAAATCAGCGGAGTCCTCTAACTGGGGTGGTATCAAGAATGGTGTCCTACAGGGTTCAGTATTAGCTCCCTTATTGTTCTTAATATATATTAACGATTTGCCACTCTGTATCCATGAAGATGCATAGCTTGTTCTTTTTGCTGATGGTAAAAGTATAGTAACCACACTCAACAAGCAAGAATCAGCTGAGGAAATTGTAAATAACATCTTTCAGAAAATTTTTAAGAGGTTCTCTGCAAATGGGCTCTCACTAAATTTTGAGAAAACACGGTTTATACAATTCTGTACAGTACATGGCATAACACCATTGATAAATATAGAGTACAAACAGAAGTCTGTTGCTAAGGCAGAATACTCAAAATTTCTGGGTTTGTGCTTTAATGAGAAATTGAAATGGAAGAAACACATTGATGATCTGCTAAAACGATTAGGTTCAACTACTTATGCTATTAGGGTCATTGCAAATTTTGGTAATAAACATATCAGTAACTTAGCCTACTATGCCTGTTTTCATGCACTGCCTTCATATGGCATGATATTTTGGGGAAATTCGTCAATAAGAGAGAAATTATTCATTGCACAGAAGCATGTAATCGGAATAATAGCTGGAACCCACCCAAGGTCACCTTGCAGACGTTTATTTCAGGAACTCGGTATATTCACAGTACCTTCACAACACGTATATTCACTTACGAAATTTGTCATTAATAACCCATCCCAATTCAAAAATAACAGCGAAGTCCATAGATACAACACTAGAAGAAAGGATGCTCTTCACTATTCACTATTAAAACTCACTTTGGCACAGAAAGGGATGAATTATGCTGCCACAAAAATATTTGGTCATTTGCCAATTAGTATTAAAAGTCCAACAGATAGCCAACCAATATTTAAAGCCATATTAAAAGAATTTCTGAATGGCAAATCCTTCTAGGCAACACATGAATTCTTAGATCTGAAGTAGTAACTGTAAAAAAAAAAAAGGAAAAAAAAGAAAAGAAAAAAAGAAAAAACTAAAAATGATAAAATTAATTAATTATTTTGTGTAAAGAAAACTTATATTGAAGTGACACATTCCACATCATTACGAAATGTTGTATTCATGGTCTACGGAACATGGATTAATGTATGTATGTATTCATGTATATTAATGTTAACATTTTTAAGTCTCAGAATGATCTAATGAATATATTTCACTAAATATATTATTTTAAGAAATAGTAAGTGGCGCTAAAAACACAGCTAGAAAGCTAAAATAGTTCAGAATGTGCAAATGTATGTCAAGATCAAAAGTTACAACTCTCAACTTGATTGGAGCAATATTTTGGTCAAAATCGGCTTCTTCACGAAGATTTGAAGGTGTTAAATATTAGACTCTTCAAGATGAAAATTTTATGAAACCTCGGTTTGATATAAAAACATTAACCATGTGGTTCCATTAAGCTACATGTAATAGTTTTCAAGATATTGACTAAAAACTAAATTTGGAACGAAAACATCCTCATTCATAATAGATAAATTATCATTTCTATTTGTGTTAGAAAGTTCTAATTACAGCACTTGATTACACTGGTGAAAAAAATACATCTTTACCAAGTTTCAAGACTTTATTGCAAATAACAATCATTACAAGGAATCTTAAAGAGGCAGTTCAGAGGTCATGTTCTGTTGTTGCCTCCGTTCTAAAAATTCTAGCTGGCAAAGTTTAAATGCAGTTGAGCTAAACGTTTTTCAGTAACTAAAGCCAACTTTACTCCATTCATATAAAAAATAAGAACATTAAAGGTTGTTAAACGACAGAGATGTAAACTAATATGCGTCTGAGAAAGGGTCCGTTTGGATGCTGCTACCTCTGCCTAGGGCGGTTGAGAGCATGTTCCGTTCGGCGGTCCGCTGCGCCCATATATAAACACTGACAGAGGCAGTAGAAGTGAGACACTTCGCACCGTGACGTCAGTCTGTCCGCAACAGTCAAACACCGGCACTTGCTGCCCCTCGGCCGACGTCAGAGCTAGCCACCTACGAAATGTGTTTTTGGTTAAAGCAAGGAGTCAACTCAGGGCTGTAGACCGTCATGGATCGCTTTCTTTTCACGGAAGTAACCTTTTGTGTGCTGCCTGTAATGCTGACTAAACTGCTATGGCAAGTGGCTAAATTATTTTCCACTTTTAAACGAAGCTATTAACTTTGATGATTAGAGGTCACGGTGACAGACTAGTTTACTTTGAACTTCGTGTAGATGTCGCCTCTAAACTGCTAACAGAGCTGTTTCAGACAGGGACATTGTTATTATTATCGGGAATATTATTACGTATTGTGTGTGTGAACTTTTAACAAATATAACAGTCCGTACAATAACTTTAAACTTTGATTTATAACAATAGTTTTCTGATCTTGCCGAGTAAACGAAATTTCCTTCAGTGAGCACGAAGATCAATGAGGACTTGCAGACTGGAAATTATGGTCAGTATGTTCTTCATCGTTTTCCGGCTGACTGCAAGAATAGCTTTCAGGCTCTTGTAAATATGGCGGGGATTTATACACTAATTTACCCACCACTCCACAAACGCAGTCCCTCTGGTCTTGCTTGAGCGCTGTTCTCTGCTTGAAATTACCTTCAACCTTAATTTACTGAACAAGTCGTGTGCTACTGGACTGGCTATTCTTAGCTACTACACACGTACTACATTAATCTATAAAAGCTCTATAAACTTATTTCTCGCCTCTTGCTCATACTGTTTAAGATCACAACATCTCTCAAGGGTCCCTTGCCGTGTTCATTAACGGAAATATAACGAAACCTATTTCACTGCTAGGCCTCTAGCCAAGCTTATGCACAAAAAAACTTCTAACTCTCCATTCCACACTTACAAAATGAAAATGACACTCTTCCTTTCTTGATAAATTATCCTTAACGTATCAATAATTTTTGAGCATATTTCTCGTGGAGAAACAGCGTTTTGGCTAAAAGTACTTTAAAAATGGATCACATACAGTCTCGACCGCAATAGAACATTTATTTCGATGGTTCCCGGCTTTGGGCAGCACGTGACCATCCTCAGACCCTTACAGCAGGTGGAAGGTGGTGGCAGTGAACGCAATAGGTGATGTGACTCGAGGGACGTCAACTGCCCGACTACAGCCGACCTTCGTGGTGTCATCTACACCTACTCTTCTCATCTCCACCGCTTACCATCATAATGTAAGGGTCTGAGGATGGTCACATACTGACCGAAACAGGAAAAAGTTCAGCGTAAACTCTTCAGCAGGTTCAGCTCTGTCGACATGATCAACCTCTCTATGAATTCGTCTCCTCTTTCGCAGCTCACCTTGCTTCTGAGGAATTATATTTCGCCTGTACCGTATCTGTCACAATACGTGCAGCGCAACTAGCAAACACTTCTTGCACATTCACAGTAGTATATAAAAATGTCGTCTGCACGACTCAAAAATCACCAACACATACACCTCCCTGTGCGTCTGGCTCAGGTTGTCCGGCCTTAACACAACACCCATTGTCACCTAGTGGTGCAGGTACCACTGCACTTAAAACACCCATGTTGCTACCACAAACTTAAACATTCTGGTACAGTCCACACTATTTACTGCTAATAAGTCCACTGGATATTGGAGCTGGCACTCATACTAACTTCAGCAACGTCATTATCCTCTGCCACAAGGTAGATTATCAGGAACATCAACTTTCTTACCATCACATCTAATATAACCTTCCAAGGACCGATAGGTTCAACTAAATTAACGGTAGACGGCCGTTGTGCAGGAACAGGTAAACTGTCCCGAAGTCAGTTCCTCTCCCTTTTGACTTCATTCTTTTCTGTCCTCTCTGTTTCTTCTCTTTCTCTTCTTTTCAGTTTCTCCATAATCACATATAAAAGTACATTTTCTACACCGAAGTGACAAAGAAACTGATACACCTGCCTAATCACGTTTAAGGCCCCCCGCAAGCATGCAGAAGTGTCGCAACACGACATGACATGGTCTCGACTAATATCTGAAGTAGTGCTGGAAGGAATTGACACCATGAATCCTGCAGGGCTGTCTATAAATTCGTAAGAGTACGCGGGGTGGAGATCTTTTCTGAACAGCACGTTGCAAGGTATCCCAAATATGCTCAATAATGTTCATATCTGGGGAGTCTGGTGGCCAGCGTAAGTTTTTAAACTCATAAGAGTGTTTTTGGAGCCACTCTGTAGCAATTTTGGACGTATGGCGTGTCGTATTGTCCTGCTGGAATTGCCGAAGTCCGTCAGAATGCCCAGTGGACATGAATGGACGCAGGTGATCAGACAGGATGCTTACGTACGTGTCACCTGTCAGAGTCGTATCTAGCCGTATCAGGGGTCCCATATCACTCCAATTGCACACGTCCCACACCATTACAGAGCCTCCACCAGCTTGAACAGTGCCCACTGACATGCAGGAACAATGGACTCATGAGGTTGTCTCCATACCCGTACACGTTCATCCACTCGACACCATTTGAAACGAGACTCGTCCGGCCAGGCAACATGCTTCCAGTCATCAACAGTCCAATGTCAGCGTTGACGGTCCCAGGCGAGCCGTAAGGTTTTGTGTCATGGAATCATCAAGGTTACACGAGTGGGCCTTCAGCTCCGAAGACCCATACCGATTATGTTTCGTTGAATGGTTCGCACGCTGACGCTTGTTGATGGTCCACCATTGAAATCTACAGAAATTCTGTCACATTGAACGATTCTCTTCCGTCATTGTTGGTCCCATTCTTGCAGGATCTTTTTCTAGTCGCAGCGATGTCGGAGATTTGATGTTTTACTGGGTTCCTGATAGTCACGATACACTCGTGAAATGGTCGTACGGGAAAATTCCCACTTCATCGCTACCTCGGAGATGCTGTGTCCCATCGCTCGTATGTTCTGCTTTGTAATGTAAGTCACGGAATTATATGAGACATTTGGGAAACTCAACAAATACCTGCAGAATGGAAATGTGCATTAATTCATCCTCTCCACAAAAAAAGGAAAGAAAACCGATCCTAATAATTACAGGGGAATTTCAGTGCCCCCTGTAACATACAAAATTCTTTCAAAAGCCCTATTAAGTCGACTTGGAGAACAGGCGGATCAACTAATAGGAGAATATCGGGCAGGGTTTCGCAAAGATAAATCTAGCATTGAACAGATATGGAACTTAAAGGCAATCTTGCAAATGAGAAGGTATAGAAATACTGTTGTAACTTTTGCCGTCTTTAAAAAAGGCTTATGATTCACTAGACAGGCAAACATTATTCCACACTTTAGAAGAACTCAAGATTGATAGGCAAGCAACAGTTATCCGTCAGACATTAACAGCTGCAAACTCCATAGTTAAATTCACTGGAAAAACGTCAGAAGCATTTCATATTCATACTGGGGTGATGGTTCTGAAAAAAATTGTGAGGACATGGGAAAGGAAACAAAAGGAATCCAGCTCGTGATTAAAGAAGAGTAGAGAATCAATGTGAAGTGTCTGGCTTTCGCATTCTAACCAACAGCAGAGAACAAGCCAAACTTGTACTGGACAAGCTTCACGAAATCTCAACAGAGGACTGGCTTACTCCTCTCGTACGAGCAGACTCAGTACGTGGAAAGAAAACCTGCAGATCATCTCCCCATTACATCGCAGAACGGAAAAGTGGAACAACTTGCGCACTTCAGATATCTCGGAGAGATAATCCAACCTTCAGCACTGAACTCCATAGCCAGCCAAGAAAGAATCTCCAAATTACAGAGAGAGCAATCATTACAATAAAACAAAAAATCTGTTTCTGTCAGTGCAAAACGAAGGCATTACAACAGAGTAGTTCTACCAGAAGGACTCTACGCTGCATAAACTACAAAGATTCATGGTCATACCAAAATCAGAGAGGTTGAAATGCAAGAAAGAAAAATTCTGAGGCAAATGGAATTTGGACAGAGGCCAACAAGAGAGATCTAAAAACAGTTAGAACAAATAACGGACACCTTTAGAAAGAGAAGGATGAAATTTTGAGGACACGGGGGCAGGATGAACAAGAACAGACTCACAAAGCAAATATTTGGCATAGCAAACAGTACCAAGAAAAAGACAAAGTGGATCACTGAAAAAGGAATCGGGAATCACACAAGACAATAGAAACAGCCGAGAACGGTTCAGGACCATCATAAAGAAACGTACACTTAAACGGAAACGCAGTGAGAAAATAACAGGAAATAAATGGTCGGAAGAGCGCAAGAGAGAGAGAGCACAGTGAGCGTACGAAGAGAATTTGCGAAGAACGTAGGAAGAAGAAGAAATAGTGACTACTCAAGTTCAATCGCTCTCTAAAAGGGAATAATGAAAAATAACGCAACTCTTTCTCACAGGAGACGTTCGATACTCCCACCGTGAGCACTGATACGTGCATCAACCCGCCACCGTAGAGAATCTCAGATGCGTCGATGTATCCTTGGAGTAGTGCGTTTGGTTTCGCAGCCTTCCGTAATATAGGCACGGAGACTCTGAACACCTTGTTCTGGGTTTCCATACACAGGAGCTTTCAAATGCCCCGACAAATAAAAGCCCAGGGGGTTTAGGTCCAGAGAGGGTGGAGGCCAGGTAATTGATCCATCTGCAACTATCCATCTAGTCCTCCATCGTGCATGAAGTACATGTTTTGTTTCACAGTTACAGGCACATTTGCTAATCGATCATGTAGAACATCTCTAATTTGTCCGTTGAGCCTGGGTGGAAGAAAGGAGCTACTACCGGTCACCAACAATGCAAGTCCAAACATTGACAGGAAATCATTGTTGATGACTTGCTTCAACAGTTGCGTGAGGGTTGACGTCTGTCCGTTATGTGCCGTACATACTCTAATTCAATGTTGTGTAAAAAAAAAAAGAAATCAGTACTGATCATTTGGAGATTTAAGATTTTAACAAATGACCACGAGGTTTTTGCTACAAACATATCCCCTTTATTATTACTACCAGTAGGTATATAAAAGCATGCTCGTATGAGAATGCAACGTTTTATCAAAATTTTAAAGCAAATCGATGAAGAACTTTCAGAAATATACGATTTTCAACAAATGAACGTTTACATTTTATTTATGTAGGTTCCAGAACTCGTGTCAGACTCGTGTTTGGAGGATGCTAGGTCGAACTTTGTAATCCAGTTTGTCTTCCTCCAAGTACAAAGGACGTTGTGCATCCACTAACAGATTTGGTGATCATAAAATAGTTTACAGACAGTTCTAAGCTCATACTGAAAGCAAAAGAGGTCTGTTTGTCTTTCAGTTAAATTTATCTTACAGATTGCTGTTGCCTATCGTCTGACTGTTTAATTCTCAACTTAGGTTATATTTAACCCTTCCACTCCGCATTCACTCTCAGCTGCTCCCGCCCTATGCGCGTTATTTCCACCCGTTGCGTATATATACGACTGTAGTGGTCTACCGTTATTATTGAGTTAAAAATGAGACACAAAATCCAGTATTGTCGGTGTAAAATCTTTGTTCGGAAAGTCTTTTTTTGGACAAAAAAGGTACTTTATCAGGAGAAAAAAATACAAAACATATTACATCAGTAATACTTCAAAGTGTGATATCTCTCGAAACAAAAATTCAAACATAAAGGCACATTACATTTTACACAAATATATCTTTTGTCACTTCGTTTACCATGTTTTGCACATACAATACACCTTCTCTGGGCGGCCTTCTTCTTTGAAGTTCCTGGGATTAGCGAGATAAAGTGGCGCTCGGTTAGGCGTAAGGGATTGTCACCATCAGCCGATCTCCTTCCACGACGTCCCTCTGTTTGCTATTGGTGGTCAATCTCTCGGATCTCCTTGATAAGTTTCTGTTGAAAATCAGATACTGAAATATTTCGTCCCTTCGTCCCGTTTGAGTTTTATATAATGCATGCGCATTGAGCAGATACAGATCCACCAATTGAAAAAATACTTTTTTATACCATTTTACAGTTTTTCTTACACATTCTACTGAACTTAGCATCATGTCGCTCCTGTCGGCGGCCCCTATATTTTCAGTGTAGCTTCCGATGCAAGCTGGTTTTGTTTTTGGTCCATTCGTGGTTCGGTCAATTTTGTCAGTCGCTGTAATTTCGCTTGTATGAAGGGTTGAAAGCATCCTCACTTCCCGCTTGTCCTGCCACTTCAGAGCAAGAAGTTTATTTGTTGACATAAACTCGATCTCGTCTTTTCTAAGTTTTTTGATAAAGCAGGCATGCCTTTGCGGTTTGTTCTCACAGTTCCACAGGCATTAGTCACTCTGTCATGCAAATAAGAAAATAACGTTGGGCTAATGTACCAACTGTCAACATATAATGTGTGACCTTTACCAAGGTAACGTTCAAGTAAAGTGAGAACAATGCTTCCAGGCATTCCAACATTTACACCAAAGTCAGTTTTTTTACGTCTGTTGCTACACCCCACATAAATAAAAAAGTCAAGAATATAACCAGTTTCACAATCACAGAACACAAAAATTTTTACACCAAATCTGTGGCGTTTGGAAGGAATGTACTGCTTGAAGAAGACACGACCTTTGAATAGAACTAAACTTTCGTCAATGCACAAATTTTTAAAAGGATAGAAAGCACCTGGAAATACTTTTCTTAAGTGATCCACAATTAGACGTAATTTCCAGATTTTGTCATCTCCAAGGTCCTTACTATTATCAGCAAAATGTACCATTCTAAGTAACAGAAGATATCTATCTCTCGGCATGATTTGAGCAAACACTGAAGTAGACAATAACTGATCATTGGTCCAATAACTGTTTATTTCATTTTTTCTCACTTGAGGCATCAGAAAATTTATAGCAAGGAAACAGTAAACTTCGTTACTGTTTGTGTTTTTCCAACGTCGCAGTCTTGATTTTTCACTGGAATCATTGCAAAGGTGTTCATAACATAAATTACATTGCTCAGCTATGTAGCTCACAATTTCTTGGCTAAAAAAAAAAAAAACTTGGAAGCAGCCGTATACAGTATATAAATCATCTAAATTGACGATTTTGCAACCGGAACCACTGTTATCGAAATTATAGACTTCAGGGTCAAAATCAGAGTCTTTCCATCTAAAATCAACAGTTTTGTGTCTTTTAGGAGATTTTTCAGGCATACGCTCAGGCTCTTCTTCGGAATCGGAGAAAGAATCGACGATAACATCAAAATCTGGATCTACATTTACTGGTTCAACGTTTGTTGGTTCACAAATATTTTTTATATTTGTGATGACAGATTTATCTAACAGCTCGTCGTCGTCATTATCTGTCCACCCATAATCAGCTGGATTGGGCATGATGATGTCCTCGTCGTCACTTTGGTTCAGAATACTCAACAGCTCATCGTCTGTAAACGGACGGTAACGTTCCGTCATTTTATTCGGTAACTCGGAAATTTTATTCGGTAACTCGGAAACGGCCGCACACAAACTAGATAATACAGCGATACGAATGAATTCAGCAGAAAGAGAATTCAGCATTCAATAGTCGTTCAGGTATTTCCCAGTATTCCAACAATTAAACTGCATTCTTGCGCAACAATTACCTCCGACTCGCTGGCCCGATTGTCGGCGTTATACGTAAGTATACGACTGTAGCAGGGAACTGCTGTAAGTATTTTTTATAGTCAATAGTATACATACGTCTGGAACACTGAAACGATTAGCGTATATTTACGTCTGGAGCACTGAAAGGATTAAATATCGGACACATCTTTTGCCAAATAACCTGGACTTTTTGAAGACACCATGCCTTCTATCAAGTATAGGCAATGCTTCTTCACTGGTACGTTCCTCTGAGTGCAATGTCATCTGAAGTCAGCAAGAAAATTTCATGGAATTTTTCTCAATAAGAGAATCTGGCTAAGCAAACGCAGCACGACTGATCAGGGCATGTACAGCATTAATCATTTAAAAAGGTAATTTATAAGCAGGTCAATATACTTACTAATCACAGGATATGGAAGAGGGTGGTGGAACACAATGTGGGTGAATAGACTATCGAACTACACTCCATGAAAACAGACATTTATTAACATGAAGTATACTCTCCGTGTCTATTAACAACCATTTAATAAAATAAAATTCATTATGATAATATGGTTCCTTACCGCTGTCGGTTTCTCAACATACACCCTGAAGATTAATCATTCAGCAGAAGCTCATATTATCAGAAGGACAGGACATAGATGTTCTAGAGAACACTTTCAACTGAGACACTCGTAACAGGTGGAGAAGGGAGTTAATAGAACATTCAAAGGCTGTCTGGGGCCTGCAAGTTAACTGCACAACACACCGAAAGATAAGCTTTCATTGATTATTACTTCATTACAGTTTAAGTGTGTTGTAGTGCTTTTTAATTAACAATAAGAGTAGCGTCCTGTGTGACAAACGTGGACGATCACGTAGGTTAATTGCTATGGCAGAAATATGGTAGGATTGTGGATTCCTGTTTCACTGGGGAGAATGCACTGGGGAAGCTAAGAAAGTGTCATATGAGGCTCTTCCATCGAGATGTAGAAAAAGAGAGAAGAAAATAGTGGAACAAGGAAGGAAGATTTGTGCACTCCAGGAGAATTTGAAATGTCATATTTTAATTAGGTAAGTTGAAGAGGACAAGTAATAAGCTAAAGGACAAAACCACAGCAGCCACATTTCAGATTCTGGTTAGCAATTAGTTTGACTTCTTACATGAACTAGGAGAAGAGCCTCAACCGGTTCTTGAGCTTAACAGAGTCCAGAGACTCGTAGGAACGACTTTGAGACTAAGTCGGTAGAAAAGTCACATAGAAAGTAAAGAGGCAGCAGTCGCAGGAAAGGTGTAGGTCAACTGCTACAGGAAATGTTAGTTGTAGATAACCAGGTCAGAAGCGCAGTGAAACCTAGCGCCAAGCTTGTTGTTGTTGTTGTGGTCTTCAGTCCTGAGACTGGTTTGATGCAGCTCTCCATGCTACTCTATCCTGTGCAAGCTGCTTCATCTCCCAGTACGTACTGCATCCTACATCCTTCTGAATCTGCTTAGTGTATTCATCTCTTGGTCTCCCTCTACGATTTTTACCCTCCACGCTGCCCTCCAATACTAAATTGGCGATCCCTTGATGCCTCAGAACATGTCCTACCAACCGATCCCTTCTTCTAGTCAAGTTGTGCCACAGACTCCTCTTCTCCCCAATTCTGTTCAATAAGTCCTCATTAGTTACGTGATCTACCCATCTAATCTTCAGCATTCTTCAGTAACACCACATGTCAAAAGCTTCTATTCTCTTCTTGTCCAAATTATTTCTCGTCCATGTTTCATTTCCATACATGCATACACTCCATTCAAATACTTTTAGAAAAGACTTCCTGACATTTTAATCTATACTCGATGTTGACAAATTTCTCTTCTTCAGATACGCTTTCCTCGCCATTGCCAGTCTACATTTTATATCCTCTCTACTTCGACCATCGTGAGTTATCTTGCTCCCCAAATAGCAAAACTCCTTTACTACTTTAAGTGTCTCATTTCCTAATCTAATTCCTTCAGGATCACTCGACTTTATTCGACTACGTTCCATTATCCTCGTTTTGCGTCAGGCATAGCCAAGTGAAAATAGAATATAAGAGGCCTTGAGCAGATGTTGTGATGGACGAAAAGGTACTTATGACAGTTGGAACGGAAACAGCCTGGCAATCAACTTAAAATATAGCTTTGAAACTGACGTGTAAGAAACAGGAACAGGAACAACAAACATTCGTCTGGGGTTTTTTGAGGTTTTCCTCCTACGTGATCAGGCCTGGATCAACACGGATGTTAGCTGTGTGACGAAAGCGCTGAGAGAGTTGCTTTTGACTGAAACAAAGTATCATATCTGTGCAAAACCTGTTGCTGCGATTGGGAGATGAGGATGTGCTAATCACGACCTGCACCTCATTAATAGAGGAAGGAAAGATTAACTGAGAACCCTGCAGACAGATTCAGGAGGACCACGGCTACTGATCCCTGTGAGTACTGTAATCAAAGGGGCACATCTTTAAGGTAGAGTCAGGTTACAGAGAGAGGGTGGTGAAAGAAACTGGAGCATCAACAGACCATAATACATCTTAGTTTCCAGAAAAATAAAATTAATTTATTTCACCAGAACGTTAGAGGTTTGAAAAGCAAGACAGATGAGCTTCTCGTATCCCTACACAATGTGGAAAAAAAGTGATAGGTGTTGTGTCGATCTCTGAACGCAATGTAACCCCAGTGATGATAAAATTAAATATCAGGCATTATAGACTTGCATCAGTTTCGTGTACATTCAACACTACTGAAACAAATAATTTTTCTGTTGATCAGAAACTATACGCATCCACTTATGAGTCGTTACTGCAGAATACTTCTCTGATAATTGTAATAGTCTCTTGATCCCCTCTAGGAAACTTTCAGCTATTCATGAGAAATATAGATGCCTTATTAGGCTACCTGTCAGATAAGAAGAAACAGTTAGTCGTCTATGGAGATTTAACGTAGATTTCTTAAAAGATATAGACAGAAAATATGAACTTGAACTATTATTTGGATGCTTCAATGTAATTTCAGGAGTAAATTTTCCTACTCGCGTGCAGCACAATAGGAGGACAGAGATTAACAGCATTTTTTATAGACAGTGCTCACGCTGAAAAAATTTATGCGTACTCAGCTGCTAAGGAACTATCTGGTGTGCTCAGTTAATATAAATAAACAGTATGGCACCTTACAACACTGAGGCAGGTTCATACAAAGCAGTGAGGTTCTTTAATGAGAATAGGATAGAATTTTAAACGTAAGTTAAAAGTAGTGCCATGGGGAGAGGTGAATGTAGAAAGATTTGCTAATGTCAGATTCAACTTATTCCTTAGTTAATTTGTGTCAGCATTTGAAAGTTACTTTCCTAAACAATTATCTGGAAGGTCCACTAAAAAAACAAGTAAGCTGTGGATAACTAAGGGAATTAAAACCTCATGTGAGAGGAAGAACGAAAATATGAGGAGCAAAGTAAGTCAAGATCGGATATTACTTTCATACTTCAAAGAATGCTGTAATGTTTTAAGGAAAGTCATTAAAATGCCCAGACGTATACATGTCCTGACAAAAAATTGTTCAAATGGATCTGAGCACTAACTGCTACGGTCGCAGGTTCGAATCCTGCCTCGGGCATGGATGTATGTGATGTCCTTAGGTTAGTTACGTTTAAGTAGTTCTAAGTTCTAGGGGACTGATGACCAGAGATGTTAAGTCCCATAGTGCTCAGAGCCATTTGATCTGAGCACTATGAGACTTAACATCTGAGGTCATCAGTCCCTGTAACTTAGAACTACTTAAACCTAACTAACCTAAGAACATCACACACATCCATGCCCGCGGCAGGATTCGACCTGCGACTGTAGCGGTCGCACGGTTCTAGAATGAAGCGCCTAGAACCGCTCGGCCACACCGGCCGGCATGTCCTGACAGAAATAAGTAATGCAGACAATAAGATTAAAACTATATGGGATCTTGTCAAACAGGAGACAGGAGAGACACTCAGCGTACAATATTCCATTGCAATTAAACTAAATGACAGTGTTGTGGCTGATGATTCACAGGTTCCAAGTGCTTTCAATAATCACTTTCTAAACACAGCTACAAATATAGGATTAAATGATTCACTTGAAGAATCAAGAGAATATATTACAAAAGCCATCCCACAGAACTTTAAGCAACTAGAAGTAGCACCAACATCCTTCACTGAAATTCATACAATTATAAAAATTCTAAAAACCAAAAGCTCATTTGAGGTTAATGGAAATTCAAACAAAATTCTGAAAAGTTGTTCCGACATAATAAATAATGTCTTTAGCGATACAACCAATGCATCACTCGCACAGGGAGTTTTTCCAGACGTATTACAATATGTTGTTGGGTTGTTTTGGGGGGAGGGGGGGATGAGACCAGACAGCGAGGTCCACGGTCTCATCGGATTAGAGAAGGATGGGGAAGGAAGTCGGCCGTGCCCTTTCAAAGGAACCATCCTGGCATTTGCCTTGAGGGATTTAGGGAAATCATGGAGAACCTAAATCAGGATGGTCGGTCGCAGGATGGAACCGTCGTCCTCCCGAGTGCGAGTCCAGTGTGATTAAAATATGCAATTGTTTAACTACTTCATAAGAAAGGTGACAAGACAGAACTTAAAACAGTTACTGTCCAGTTTGCTTACTGACATCTTTTTCAAAAATATGCGAAAAAATAGTGCATATACGAATAATTGCACACGTAAGAGGAAACAATTTATTTAGTATATTACAGTTTGGGTTGCAGTAGGGTTTCTCAGTTGAAAATGCTATTTATATATTCACTCATCACACGGCGCACGCTTTAAATAATAATTTATCACCAGTTGGTATTTTAAGATCTTTCTAAGGTGTTTTATTATGTAGATAATGTTACACTCTTGGAAAACCTCACGTTTTATGGAGTTGGTGGTTTTACACACTGGTAGTCTGAATCATACTTAACAAACAGAATTCAAAAGGTTGTGCAGACACAAATCACAGGGTTCAACACTGGGTCCACTCGTATTTCTTGTATATACCAACGACGTTTTACTGGACATTCAGTAAGTAAAATTGTACTTTTTGCAGGTAATACTAGTGTTAATACATGCCATTAGAGATATAGCAACAGAATAACTGGTAAATCCAAACCATAATAAAGTGGTTCTCTGAAAACCGACTCGTGCTATGTTACGTCCAGAACTGCGCTGGACATCTTCAGAGGCGTTGTTCCCCCATTTAGTCTTGCCGACTGATGGATTGGACGTCTGACAACGAAATACTGTCTTTGACAAGAAGACAATAGACAGTTAAGTTTTACCTTTGACGAGGACCATCACTACATAGCATGTGCAACTCCAGAACACCCCCTTTTCTGCAGTATGTATGTCACTCTCAGACCTCCGACCTGCAAGAAGGCAATACTCAATGGAGGAGCAATGCTTCTGAAGATGTCAGTGCAGTTCTAGACGAAACGTTAGGAACAGAAGAGTTTCTTGGTCGACATCCTTATACCATAGAAAGGTTTACCAGCAACAATATTCAAAATTTATAGGTACTGACCTTCAGGAGAACTGGCTGTTTCGGATTACTAAGTTACTATTACATCAACTTGTTTTACATCTTCTTATTTAGTCCACCTATTTGGATCATAGGAGGGAACAGCCTAGTTTTTACATTTATGACAGAAAACTAAATACAAGATACTAAGTAGGAAATCTTCAAGAATTCTCACCTTTTTCGATATTTTCCCAAATTACTCGAATGAAATCATCACGTTTAGGTGAATTGTGCTCATGCAAAAATCCAATTACGTGAAAAAACTCGTGGTATATAGTGCCTACGTGCAAACAATGTTCAGGCTGTAAATTGACGTACTGCTCGCCGCCCTTCCTTCCCCAGGCATTTGTGTAGCATCCTTCCTGTTTGCCTCGTATACGAACGAAATCTTTTGCAGAACTTGTGGCTTCCCGAAACTTCACACAAGATACCTTATTCACTCCTTTGATGGCTTCATAAATGACTGATAGATGTTCTTGAGCTGCAAGAAAAGACCATAAATCAATTAAATTTGTTTTCAATTTTTTACTTAACTAGCTGCTTCACAATACTATTTCAAAAATTAATGATTGGTTGTACATCATTTATGATAACAACCAAATAATTACACTTACATTTCAGACATCATCTTATTTAAGGAACCTGACTGGTAAAATTTTCTAACATACTTGCTGTGTGGCTAAAGGCCTGGTGACAACTGCTATTGTTCATTCCAAAAGTGTAAAGAGCAAAGAGCAAATTGAAGGCTTTTATGAGGGGGGGGGGGGGACTTGTCTGATGCAGAAATGGGTGTCGATATGGAAGGCATCCACCCCCCATGAGCCATACACCTTGCCACGGTGCAGTGGTTTGCGTGCCTCAGTGACACAGATAGCTGTATTGTAGATGTAACCACAGCAGGGTACAGCAGTTGAGAGCATAGATAAACATGTTGCTCCTGAAGAGGAACAGCGGCCTGTAATGTAGTTACAGGAGCAACAGTCTGCATGATTGACTTATCTGGACATGCAAATTCTACCAACATGTCCTAGCTGTGCTGTTACTGTGCTGAAAACGAAGGGAAACTGTAGCCGTTATTTTTCTCGAGGGTATGCAAATCTACTGTATTGTCAAAAGATAACGCCATCCTCTTGGATAAAATATTCCGGAGTAAAATAGTCCGCTATTCGGATCTCTGGATGGGCACTATTCACGAAGATGTCGTCATCAATAAAAATATAACCGGCGTTCTGCGCATCAGAGTGTGGAATATTACATCCCGTAATTGGGTTGTAGGTTAGAAAAATTTAGAAAAGGATAAGGATTGGTTGGAGAGAGATATAATGGCAATTAGTGAGGTTTGTTGGCAGGAGGAACAGGACTTCTGGTCATGATGCCATACCAACCACAGTAGTACGAGTTTATATGCCCACTAGCTCCGCAGATGATGGGGAGACTGAAGTAATGTGGGATAGATAAAAGATATTATTCAAATCGTTAAAGGATACAGTACTGCCCGACATTGAAAATAGGTACAACATACTTCATTATTCTTGTCTGAACAACATATTTTTTCTAATAATAACTCAATTGCAATTAATACAGCGAAGCCGGATACCAGTGTGGGAAAGAATGACAATTTATTTATTTAATTGATCACATGTGCACTCCCACAAAATAAATCCCTACATCCAGTTTGGTGAGATCTGTGAAATGAATGAATGTATGGTCGTCTGCTAACCACAGATAGTGAATGTGAATATATGATCATCTTTGAGACGATCCTTTGGCCACCTTTGGTGGAACCAAAGAGATGAAACTTACCGGAGCTTTGAGCGCCTGAAATGTGGCTGACCAATACGGTAGCATGGTCTTCCCCCACCTCGACAGAGGTGTGAGATGACCTGAAGAACGGCCATGTTTCGGCACTCTGCCGCTGGATCATGTGCTGTTAAGAACTGTCTTAGGTGCGCTCCGTAAAGACAAAAGAGTGGAGACATGGTATGCATGTGGAATATTTAAGAGTAGTTTGAAATAATAATTTCTCTATTTCAGGAACTTTTGTGGGGAGAATTAAATGTCAGGCAGGTAATATTAATGGGATCATAGTAATCTCAGGAAGTAACCAACGGTCACAGTGAAACCACGTGTAGCAATAAGTTGAAATACTTCCGTGTGCTTAAGTTAAGCTGAATCACTAGTGTGTGTACTATAAGTTGGAATATTTAAGGAATGGCGTGTGCAGGACTTGAAATTAGAGACGAGTACTTCCACGTGGTGAGTACTGTGTGAGTCTCAATCTGTGTATGAGACAAAGGATAAAGAGAAATACTCGTCCATGGTATCAGTTGAGGACTCGCGTGTGTGATGAATATGCTCTTAATATTACTTTGCGTGATATGATTCCGTGTGACGCTAGATTCAAACTCTGAGAGAGAAGCAAGGTGAGTCGGCCATCTATCCAGCAACGCCCCTTGGCTTGCATTTCACAGGAAGACGTGCATATACCTCCAGAGTTCATAGTAGGAAAGTAGAATTACAAAGTGGGACAGTGTCGTGTGAAACTGGGATAAATACTAATTGAAGTGGGAAAGCTGAATGTGGTAGTGTTGTGACTATTTATTGTATTGTATTCAGGTTGTAGTGTGGTGTATGTCATGTAATTTGGGTATGTGTGGTTTGCATGGGAGAGTAGCAAGGTAGTTTCAAAAGATTAGTGGGTTATGCTTGTTCCTTCTGTACCGCTCAATCTGGAGGAAAGTTTCGTGATGATGATTGTGAGGGTCGAAGTGTGAGATATAATAAAAGATCCACGATCCTATCCAGAAAGTGCACTGTAGCGTTTAATAATTACGAGACCATAAGGTAGAGAATCACCAATGTAAAGCCATGCCCACTGGGCGGAATTTCTCATGTGTTATTGTTGTAGGTTACAGAATTTGTGTGTTTAGGTTATAGAATTTATCGGAATAAATAAGATAGTGAAGAGAAAAAGATTGGTGGCCTTTTCCTTCGAATTGTATGTTGTCATGATATCCATAATTTATAATGTGTGCGCCACTCATATTCAGTGCGATGGCCACGTGTTGATAAAAGCCGTTAAATAAAAATAGAAAGAAAATGTGGTACTGCCAGTGCGCAGTGAACTGTCAGAGTTCTGTAAATTACTGATAGTCAGATGAGCGTTTCCGTTGCGTATTATTCATATAGGAGGATAGTTTGTAACTTAATTGTGAGTACGAGAGTTCATGTTACTCGATAAATAAGAATGAATCCACACGCTTGGCAGACCACTCATCTTGCAGGCCTGACTGCTTGATGCCACAGTATGAGCAAGGCATGTGGGTGCCTCTCATAATTTCGACCCTGCCAGGATTCTGCTGTTAGGGTTTGCTGTTAAGATTTTTTTTATGGAATGTATTGTGATAGCACTAAGAAGTAAAATTTTTTTATTTGCAATTTCTTTCTGGATTGGTGAGGATCTTTTATTTTTTTATGTAATCACTTGCTACGTCATCTAAGGTTGGAAGATTGTTGTATAATTTTTTTTGCGTAATGTCCGTAGTAACTAGGTCGCAGTCGAAAAGTGTAGTCACCATGGAGAATAGTGATTCTGGCGTGAACGTAGCAGTGCAGCAGGAAGTAGCTGTTGACCATGGGTTAATGAGCGAGAACGGCAAACACTTGGAAGGGGCTGAATTGTTCAGCGGACTGCGGCTAGGTGATCTTTTATGTGGCGGGCTTTGTCCACAAACGGGGGCTTTTCCCGACGACGCGGGCGAGCCGGGACTAGGTCAGGTATGCAGTGAAAGTGAAGCTACCCTTAGCGAAGCTACGGTTTCTCAGGCGAACGAGGTGAGCGCACCGAAAGTAGCAAATGACAGTGTGCTACTGCAGTTTTTACAGAGGATGGATAGGGATAATAAGGAAAGATTGGAAGCGATGGATAGAGATAATAAGGAAAGATTGGAAGCGATGAATAGAGATAATAAGGAGAGAGATAGGGAGACTAAGGAAAGATTGGAAGCAAATAAGGAAAGATTGGAGGTAATGGATAAGGGAAATAAAGAGGCAATGAGGAAGCTACACACAGTTATCGATGAGCGTCTGTCCGCAGTTAATAATCAGTTAGATGAGGGGGAGAAGAATCTGGATGCGTTGAAGCAGGTATGTGACGCCGTGAAAGAAACAGCCAATAATTTGGAGGTACGAATATTTGCAATAGAGAGTGATACTACAGAACGTAAGGAGGTGTTGCCAGATGAGCGAATCAAAGAAGTAGTGGTCAGAATGAATACGATTAGTGCAGATGTAGAAAAGATCAGTATAAGAGGCGAGACAGGCTCTGACAGTACGCAGCAAGAGGTTTATGCCAAGCAGGGGGAGATACAATCGCTATTACAGCTTAAAGAGGCGCAATTAGAAATAAGTAGGAAACATAGGGAAGAACTAGCACAGTTGCAAGTAGCGTGCAGTAGCGAAGGTGACACACCACCAGTTAGATTGCAGAGGGAGCGTGAGATAAATTCAAAAAACGAAAATAGGCAGAAAGAGGAAGACGAACTCAGAGAGTTAGAAGAACGGTTGTGTCGGATAAAACAGGTGGCAAACCCAGCTGGGTATAGTCCAAGGCTGTCTCAATTTCAAGATTCTACATCTACATCTACATCCATACTCCGCAAGCCACCTGACGGTGTGTGGCGGAGGGTACCTTCAGTACCTCTATCGGTTCTCCCTTCTATTCGAGTCTCGTATTGTTCGTGGAAAGAAGGATTGTCGGTATGCCTCTGTGTGGGCTCTAATCCCTCTGATTTTATCCTCATGGTCTCTTCGCGAGATATACGTAGGAGGGAGCAATATACTGCTTGACTCTTCGGTGAAGGTATGTTCTCGAAACTTTGACAAAAGCCCGTACCGAGCTACTGAGCGTCTCTCCTGCAGAGTCTTCCACTGGAGTTTATCTATCATCTCCGTAACGCTTTCGCGATTACTAAATGATCCTGTAACGAAGCGCGCTGCTCTCTGTTGGATCTTCTCTATGTCTTGTATCAACCCTATCTGGTACGGATCCCACACTGCTGAGCAGTATTCAAGCAGTGGGCGAACAAGTGTACTGTAACCTACTTCCTTTGTTTTCGGATTGCATTTCCTTAGGATTCTTCCAATGAATCTCAGTCTGGCATCTGCTTTACCGACGATCAACATTATATGATCATTCCATTTTAAATCACTCCTAATGCGTACTCCCAGATAATTTATGGTATTAACTGCTTCCAGTTGCTGACCTGCTATTTTGTAGCTAAATGATAAAGGATCTATCTTTCTATGTATTCGCAGCACATTACACTTGTCTACATTGAGATTCAATTGCCATTCCCTGCACCATGCGTCAATTCGCTGCAGATCCTCCTGCATTTCAGTACAATTTTCCATTGTTACAACCTCTCGATACACCACAGCATCATCTGCAAAAAGCCTCAGTGAACTTCCGATGTCATCCACCAGGTCATTTATGTATATTGTGAATAGCAACGGTCCTATGACACTCACCTGCGGCACACCTGAAATCACTCTTACTTCGGAAGACTTCTCTCCATTGAGAATAACATGCTTCGTCCTGTTATCTAGGAACTCCTCAATCCAATCACATAATTGGTCTGATAGTCCATATGCTCTTACTTTGTTCATTAAACGACTGTGGGGAACTGTATCGAACGCCTTGCGGAAGTCAAGAAACACGGCATCTACCTGTGAACCCGTGTCTATGGCCCTCTGAGTCTCGTGAACGAATAGCGCGAGCTGGGTTTCACATGACCGTCTTTTTCGAAACCCATGATGATTCCTACAGAGTAGATTTCTAGTCTCCAGAAAAGTCATTATACTCGAAAACAATACGTGTTCCAAAATTCTACAACTGATCGACGTTAGAGATATAGGTCTATAGTTCTGCACATCTGTTCGACGTCCCTTCTTGAAAACGGGGATGACCTGTGCCCTTCTCCAATCCTTTGGAACGCTACGCTCTTCTAGAGACCTACGGTACACCGCTGCAAGAAGGGGGGCAAGTTCCTTCGCGTACTCTGTGTAAAATTGAACTGGTATCCCATCAGGTCCAGAGGCCTTTCCTCTTTTGAGCGATTTTAATTGTTTCTCTATCCCTCTGTCGTCTATTTCGATATATACCATTTTGTCATCTGTGCGACAATCTAGAGAAGGAACTACAGTGCAGTCTTCCTCTGTGAAACAACTTTGGAAAAATACATTTAGTATTTCGGCATTCAGTCTGTCATGCTCTGTTTCAGTACCATTTTGGTCACAGAGTGTCTGGACATTTTGTTTTGATCCACCTACCGCTTTGACATAAGACCAAAATTTCTTAGGATTTTCTGCCAAGTCAGTACATAGAACTTTACTTTCGAATTCATTGAACGCCTCTCGCATAGCTCTCTTCACACTACATTTCGCTTCGCGTAATTTTTGTTTGTCTGCAAGGCTTTGGCTATGTTTATGTTTGCTGTGAAGTTCCCTTTGCTTCCGCATCAGTTTTCTAACTCGGTTGTTGTACCACGGTGGCTCTTTTCCATCTCTTACGATCTTGCTTGGTACATACTCATCTAACGCATAATGTACGACGGTTTTGAACTTTGTCCACTGATCCCCAACACTATCTGTACTTGAGACAAAACTTTTGTGTTAAGCCAACAGGTACTCTGAACTCTGCTTTTGTCACTTTTTCTAAACAGAAAAATCTTCCTACCCTTCATCGTGGGGACTGCTCCTCAAAATGAAGATTGAGTGTAACCATTTGAGGGACGAGGCTAGAGCGAAAATGCAGGAAGTTATTAAAGACTGTAGTAGCTACAAGATATTTTGTGACAAGTTTTTAAATGAATTCTGGTCGAAAAGTAAGCAGGACCAGGTTAAGCAAAGCATATTGATGATGCCAAATTGTAACGAAGGTGGTATAATAGATCCAGTGGTGTCCTATCAGGAAATGCTGAGACAAAATAGGTATTTGGATGTGCCATACGAACCTGGCAAGTTCATTAGGATCTGTATAACGAAGTTGCCAGTGAGATTGCGCAGAGATATAGTGATAGCAGGCAGAGGCTAAGACGATTCTGCGTCATATCAGCACTTGTTACAGGAACTGGGTAATGAGAGCGACATTGTGAACGGAGACACGACTCATAGGTCAGACAGAGTCGAGGATAGGAACGGCAGAAACCATCAGAATGACAGGAGAGCATGGAATCCTGGCATTTCATTCTTGTCATAATGGATTGAAGGATAGAAGAAACTAATCCAACATATCAGCCCTTAGCATCTTGCCTTAAAACACATGCCGCTCGCACTGAAAATTGTCTATGTAGGAGACACACTCTACTGATATGTAGGAATGCAAATACCATACTTCTGATCACAAAAAAAAAAATACCAGTAACGGCATCTGTTACGCTGGTCTCTCAGAACAAAATTTGCAAATTTTTATTTGGAACACTAAAGTAAAAGCACTGTTTCCTCAAAAATCTGTTGCTAAAAATGTTAGGTTAATGCCAATGAGTCCAGTTTAATTAGTGCGATTTGACTATTGCAGGTACTTAACACGTAATGTAAAAAGTCAACATTCTGATTGAAGTTTTTAGATTAGCTGCCATCTGATCGATAGTATGTCGTTGTCATAGTGACAGTTATAATGAGGTGCTGCATATGGTTGTTCGGAATCTGGTGTTAGTAAAAGAGGCCACTAGTACCAAAGTTTCTAACACTTGGCTGTCCCATTTCTCCCAGCTTGTATATTTTCTGCACACATTTAATTTTCATGTAAGCTTAGATTCCTAACTAGCAAATACTTTACTGTGTATATTGGACCATTCAGAGTGAGGCGGATTGTCCAGGAAAATGCTGTACTGATTGAGACGATCAAGGGAAAACCATCTCGTGGGCTTCATCATATTTCTAACATCAAATTATGGAAAAGTTAAGGATAGATCGAAAGTAGGCAATTTATGGTAGATAGTCAGTGTATTTGTTTGTGGTGTGTAACGTTGTGCAGGGTCAAATCGAACATAAGAATTTTCAGGCGGGATGTCAGGAAGTATGACGGAATAGACTGGTCGAATGAGTCATGAACAGGAGTCGACTGAGTGGTGTATGTACGTATTTTTTGTCATATGAATAAGGATCAAAATGTAAGAATATCCTTTTGTCTGTAATGTTGCGAGATGCACGGAAGGGTCTGACTGATTGGGTGTCATAGCACTGAGGGGCTACACAGAGCACGCCCGTACCACGTAAGCCAGGGGAGAGGCGACAGAGCCGCGGCACTCCCCACTCCACTGCCGGTCGGGGTATGCTCCACGCGCCCGCTACAGCAGGTCAACGGCCTGGGGCGACACGCACGTACCACTGGCCATTCATAAGTTCCGCCACCCTTACGACTGGGAAAAGTATCCCGCGGAGGCAACAGCGGGTGGTTTCTTTTGCTCAACAGCTCGCGCGGCGGCGCCACGGCAGTGTGGACGACGCGGGGCAGAGTCAGGCGGGCATTTGTTACCAGCAACTATTAACTAGTACTGGACTGTGGAGCCGTGAAACAAGATGACTGCTCGTATGTCTCCATAAGGTGGAAAGTGAAGGACTGGTGTTCCCACATTGTGAGTGGTGCAAAAGATTTTGTCTTTAGCAGACAGGACGATGGTTTTGTTTCGTCTTGACCACTGAACGGTGGGACCCATAAACTTTTGGCAGTGACTTGTTAAGTGTGCTTTGTGAATTGCATGTGGGATGCTTGGTATACTTAAAGAGGACAGTTGTCGTTTGGTGACTAATTATTGTATGAACGCAAGAAACTAAAGTGGGACATTGACATTTGCATTTGTAGTAGGAAACATTTCTCTAATTGGTGTGGGAGTAAGTGCTGTTTGTTGGAACTTAAGACTTTTAATTACACCATGAACTGAAAGGACAGAACCGTGGGTAATAGTAGTTGTAGGGCCATTTCTGGACGACCAGATTCGTGTGGATGATATTCTGAGAGTGATTATGACATTTGTGTTTAATGTGAGATACAGTTTACTGTTCAGTGCGTGTTCAAAATGAGTGACCTAAAGACTTTCGTCCGGGCAACCATGGGAGAGCTTTGACACCGAGACAGTGTTTCTAGGGAACCTGTCAGCAACTTTTTTGACCCCAAGAAAATCACAGAATGAAATGATTCCGTGTGACTCGCAAGATAGGGAATAATGTATTTGTACTTGTAATTGTGTAAATTTTTTTATATGTTTCATTCCTGAAGGGACAGCAAGTGTAATTGTATTTCATTAAAATTTGTGTTTAGAACAGTTAGTGTTTTTTTTGTTTGTTCTGGGGTACCAGTTCTCGTAGGATGTTATTAGAATATTTGGTACAATGATGCTTTAATTATCAGCCAGTGGCGTAATACTAACGTAGCGGCTCTTATTGCATTGGTCAGTAAGGTTGTCACAGGGGACAAGAGTTTGCATTACACAACAAATATCGGAATTAACTGATGCATTTTGATGTCGTGGACAGTAATGATCTTGTTGGCGTGTTGACTGAAGCCACTTATTTGCATTGTCACAGTGGTGATATTTCACATTGAAGTGTAACGAAAGCTAGTCGAAATGCAAGTTCTTGTCGTCTAAATGTGTAACAACAGAGAAATGAGCAGTAAGAGTAAGATACGAGAGCTACTGGTCGATTCAAGCACTTATTGCTAACTATGTACTGGGTGTATTGATCAAAGTTGATGGACTGACTAGCTCAGCAGCAGATATTTGTACTGGTGGACAAGGATAAGGTTAAACTCACAGTCGAGTAGTGGTGGCAATTGCTTGAGTGATGATAGTTCATGAGGTATGACATGATGTCTTAGACTGACTATATTACGTAACCAGTATGTAACTTGTGGTATATTTCGTTGTTTTTTTTCTCAGTTTAATTTCTCTGTAGGTTTGATGTACATTTTAGAGTAATGGTATGGAGCCTGATATTCTACATGTAACTAGTGTACGCAATTTTTTTCTTTTGTTGATTTTGTTTTGTATTTAGACATTGCCGTGTAAAGAGTATTACAACGCAATTTATGAATGTCAGAGTACTTGTTCTGTGTTTGGACGGTGAGCTATTTAAAATTTTATGAGTACAATTAGTATTTGTTTTATTTGTCATAGAATTAGTGAAGTTTGGATTAGTCAAAAAATAACGAAGGTCCCAGTAACTAAGTAAATTTTTATCTCAACATTATTTTTTATTCGTATGATGTAATGTTTTATTTGTCATGTGGATTGTTGTAAATTTGTATGTGTACGTTACTCCGTATTGTGGAGAGTCCAATAATGCAACAACTGTGTCAATAATTTGGTAAAGTAACAGCATTTGGTCGTCTATTTGAGGTCACCAGGGGCTAAGGTCTCCTCCTGGTTATTATGTTGACTTGCTACGTTTGTTCTATACAGTAGCATGGTCTTCCCCCACCTCGACAGAGGTGTGAGATGACCTGAAGAACGGCCATGTTTCGGCACTCTGCCGCTGGATCATGTGCTGTTAAGACCTGTCTTAGGTGCGCTCCGTAAAGACAAAAGAGTGGAGACATGGTATGCATGTGGAATATTTAAGAGTAGTTTGAAATAATAATTTCTCTATTTCAGGAACTTTTGTGGGGGGAATTAAATGTCAGGCAGGTAATATTAATGGGGTCGTAGTAATCTTCGGAAGTGACCAATGGTCACAATGAAACCACGTGTAGCAATAAGTTGAAATACTTCCGTGTGCTTAAGTTAAGCTGAATTACTAGCGTGTGTACTATAAGTTGAAATATTTAAGGAATGGCGTGTGCAGGACTTGAAATTAGAGACGAGTACTTCCACGTGGTGAGTACTGTGTGAGTCTCAATCTGTGTATGAGACAAAGGATAAAGAGAAATACTCGTCCATGGTATCAGTTGAGGACTCGCGTGTGTGATGAATATGCTCTTAATATTACTTTGCGTGATATGATTCCGTGTGACGCTAGATTCAAACTCTGAGAGAGAAGCAAGGTGAGTCGGCCATCTATCCAGCAACGCCCCTTGGCTTGCATTTCACAGGAAGACGTGCATATACCTCCAGAGTTCATAGTAGGAAAGTAGAATTACAAAGTGGGACAGTGTCGTGTGAAACTGGGATAAATACTAATTGAAGTGGGAAAGCTGAATGTGGTAGTGTTGTGACTATTTATTGTATTGTATTCAGGTTGTAGTGTGGTGTATGTCATGTAATTTGGGTATGTGTGGTTTGCATGGGAGAGTAGCAAGGTAGTTTCAAAAGATTAGTGGGTTATGCTTGTTCCTTCTGTACCGCTCAATCTGGAGGAAAGTTTCGTGATGATGATTGTGAGGGTCGAAGTGTGAGATATAATAAAAGATCCACGATCCTATCCAGAAAGTGCACTGTAGCGTTTAATAATTACGAGACCATAAGGTAGAGAATCACCAATGTAAAGCCATGCCCACTGGGCGGAATTTCTCATGTGTTATTGTTGTAGGTTACAGAATTTGTGTGTTTAGGTTATAGAATTTATCGGAATAAATAAGATAGTGAAGAGAAAAAGATTGGTGGCCTTTTCCTTCGAATTGTATGTTGTCATGATATCCATAATTTATAATGTGTGCGCCACTCATATTCAGTGCGATGGCCACGTGTTGATAAAAGCCGTTAAATAAAAATAGAAAGAAAATGTGGTACTGCCAGTGCGTAGTGAACAGTCAGATTTCTGTAAATTACTGATAGTCAGATGTGCGTTTCCGTTGCGTATTATTCATATAGGAGGATAGTTTGTAACTTAATTGTGAGTACGAGATTTCATGTTACTCGATAAATAAGAATGAATCCACACGCTTGGCAGACCACTCATCTTGCAGGCCTGACTGCTTGATGGCACAGTATGAGCAAGGCATGTGGGTGCCTCTCAACGTAATTGTGATGGAAAACTGGAATCCGATAACAGGAAAAGGCAGAGGGCGAAAATCAGTAACAGAATATGGACTGTCGGGTAGGAATGAAAGAGGAAGCAGCCTGGTCGAATTCTTCACAGAGCGTTATTTATAATGGCTAACACTTGGTTTAAGAGTCATGAAAGGAGGCTATATGTGTGGAAGAGGCTTGGAGACACTAGGAGGTTTCAGATTGGTTATATCATGGTAAGACAGAAATTTAGGAAATAGATTTTAAAATACAAAGGTTCCGAGTTCGAGTCTCGGCCCGGCACACAGTTTTAATGTGCCAGGAAGTTTCACATCAGCGCACACTCCGCTGCATAGTGAAACATACCCCAGGCTGTGGCTAAGCCATATCTCCGCAGTATCCTTTCTTTCAGGAGTGCTAGTTCTGCAAGTTCGCAGGAGAGCTTCTGTAAAGTTTGGAAGGTAGGAGACGAGGTGCTGGCAGAAGTAAAGTTGTGAGGACGGGGCGTGAGTCGTGCTCGGGTAGCTCAGTAGGTAGAGCGCTTGCCCGCGAAAGGCAAAGTTCCCGAGTTCGAGTCTTGGCCCGGCACACAGTTTTAATTTGCCAGGAAGTTTCAGATTTTAAACTGCAAGACATTGTCATGGATAGATGCGGACTCTGACCACAATTCAGTGGATATGAACTGTGGATTAAAGTGGAAGAAAGTGCAAAAAGATAGTACGTTAATAACATGGGACTTGGACAATTTGAAAGAACCAGAGGCTGTTGAGAATTTCGTAGGGAACATTAGACAATGTTTGACTGAAACAGAGTAAGGAAATACTGTAGAAGACGAATGTTTAGCTTTCAGAGATGTAATAGCGAAGCCAGTAGAGAATCATATACATAAAAAGAAAAGACCTAGTAGAAATCCTTGGACATCACATGAGTTAAAATGACATTGACAGGAAGTGCAAAATCGCTAAATAAGAATGCTTAGAGGCATATGTAACTAGGAGTATGATAGATACTATTTATAGAAAAGTTAAAGAGGTGTTTAGAGAAAAGAGAAGCAGCTGTATTAACATCAGAAGCTCAGATGGGAAACCAGTACTAACCAAAGAAAGGGAAGCTCAAAGATGGGAAGATTATATAGAGGGGCTGTACAAGGTAAATGAATGCGATGTTATAGAGAGAGAAAAAATTGTAAGTAAATTCGATATTGTGAGAAAAATTTGATATACCAGTGAAAGGCCTTAGTTGAAACAAAGCCCCTGGAGTCGACGACATTAGTAGACGATCACTGTGGTTTCTGGCTCAAACCACTGACACCAGCATCGGCATTCCAGGAATTCCCTCTCATCGCCCATTTTCTGGAATTCCCTTTCCCCTCCCCTCCCCCCACCATTACTGATGACATCACATAAATGCTTCTTTGTGTGTCTGATGTTCCAGCCAATGGTGTGCTAGCTCAGAGCCCCACCCCTCTAGAATTTTAACTGTTATAATAGAACTGCGTGAGCGCCATCGTTTGTTCACTCTCTTTACATGTGTGTAAGTCTCATGCGTTCAGCTGGTGAAATAGTTGCATTATGCAAAGAAAACTTTAGCAACTCTAAACTTCTATCGCAGAAATGTATTCACAGCTTTCTCCATCAGGAATGGAATGGCATGATAATGGAGGAAGAATATTGTTCACCAAATAACAGGAATGCAACAAAATGGCAGGAAGTTGCTTTACCCGGTTAGGTTTACCAACACAACATGTTGCACTCTCTGGGATCGTATCGCCTTCGTAAAGGGGGTGTGCAGTGCCTGGCAGCAAGCAAGAAGCGGTTGTGAGATGTACCCGAAAGTATCTGTCAGGAAGTCCTCCATCCATCTCTCATTAATATTATTACTTTTATTATAAGTATAAATAGCTGCAATTATAATTGTAGTTATTATTGTTATAGTGTATGTTGTTAGACTCAGGGCTTTGTTATTACTACAGTGCTAGCAGAACTACTAGTACTTGAACCATTAAAACAGCTGCAACAGCCCACAGTCCACCAGGTGAAATGGAAGTGTTCACAGCAACAGGCTTTTGCATCTGCTTGGACTGCTAAGCAATTATGGGGAATATAGCACAACAATGAGTATTTATTACTGCAATTACTAGTCGAAACTGAGGACGTATTTACATGTAAATAGATATATCCTATTTTTTTTTAATTTCTTCCCTGTCAACCAATAACAGAGACGTTTTGCCCGCACAGAGGCCTGTTGGCAGTCGTTCTCGTCATAGACTATCTGTGACTCGAATAGAAAAGAGGGAACTGACAGTGGTACACAAAGGACCCTCCGCCACACACTGAAAGGCTGATTGCGGAATATTGATGTAAATGTAGACGTAGCTGCACACATACACTCTCGTGGTTTATAAATTGCTAGCTGTTGACATTGTACGGGCAGAGTTTTGCGACTGGCACCAACTACCCCTTTTTAAACTGGTAGGCTTCTCGTGGTACTGGCTGTACATCTGACGAGTTTTAGGATGCCAAACAAGGGTCGGCCGCGGTGGCCGAGCGGTTCTAGGCGCGTCAGTTTGGAACCGCATGACTGCTACAGTCGCAGGTTCGAATCCTGCCTCAGGCATGGATGTGTGTGATGTCCTTAGGTTAGTTAGGTTTAAGTAGTTCTAAGTTCTAGGTGACTGATGGCCTCAGATGTTAAGTCCCATAGTGCTCAGAGCTATTTGAAGCATTTTTGAATTTTTGAACAAACCAAACCAGGCAACTGATATAACTGGATGCAAAATTGGTAGGACATACCACAGTGCAAGTGGACCAGCCAACAGAATAGTCAGATGTGTACCTGCTCGCCATGTTAATATACCTGTTTTCGCAGCTGCACTTTTACATTAAAATAATCTAGAGCTGGAAATTACTGGACAACTGAACCACTGGCGTTCTTAAACATTGTAGTCAGAGGCAGAGTTAAAAAATGGCAAGGTGAGATACTTTGACAAAGCACAGTGTTTGTGACATTATAACATACTCCATAAAATGGTGGTAAATATTGATGTGAGATACTTTGAGATTATGGTGTGTGTGTGTGTGTGTGTGTGTGTGTGTGTGTGTGTGTGTGTGCGTGGGTGTGAATTCTGTGAAACTGTTATTCCTTGTGTGTGGCTGAATCAAAAAATGGTAGCCAATTGTACCGCAACTAATGACTTTCATTTCTTAATTAACACAGTTAAGAGGAAAGTAATAGACATTTTCTGTAACCACTCCACAAATATCCAGTCTTAGTGCGAGAATGTGTAATACATTTACATTTAATGTTTCGAGTCTATGAACATCTGTTGCTGATTACATATGTTAGAGCACTTGTTCAAAGTAATTAGGCAGATTGCATTTTTGTCATACGGCCTTAGGCAGCAGGCGTTGGGCATCAGACGGCATGCGGCAGGCATCGGGCACTAGCGTTCAATGTGTTTGGCCTAGCATGAGTGCTGAGAACTGTTTATGGCAGCCACCACGCGAAAACTCACGTGGGCGGCTGTGTTGTGAGCTTATGCACTAGACTGGTTGCGCAAAATACCATCATGTAATCTACCAATAATTTTTTTTTGTTAACTGGACTTTGCATTTGTTTATTCACTTCCTATTTCTCACCTCTTCACTTACAGGCTTCAGGAAAGTATTTAACATACGTCGTCCATGCTCCTCTTGAATAACAGGAGAAATAATTATGGAGATATTGTCAATATAACAATCACCAGCGCCAGTGATCCAGTGGTCGATTGCTAGTTGCATCCAGAGTCCCTTGACAGCCTGTCTGTACATGGTAAAATTCTAATCGTCCAATATATAAACGGATGTGCACACAGATTCTGGAGAGTGAACCCGCTCCCCGGCGTTGCTGTGTCCAGTGGATGTAGCACAGCTGTTGCTGCTAACCAGAAGACCGGCCTATTCTCTGGTATTAATGTGAAAACGTATAAGATTTCCCACTGCTAACTGTTTATAGAGCTCGACTTGACAACAAGTCTCAACTGCTGAATTTTGACTACATCCCACAATACCTAAAAATTGTTAAAGCATCAAGTATGACTGCATGCTACCCAAGTTAAATCATCACTTGAAAACCTTACGACTCCCCGAAAGTAACTGCCTCACGGCTCATGTAACGTGAACTCCCCACCTCTTGACACCACATTAGCAATTCTCAGTGCCACTAAGGTACGAGACCTCATACGGGCCTGTATGAATAGACTACAGTCTGTCTCCTTTCCAACTTCTTTCTTAGATCTGATGCTTAACAAAATGGAGTGCTCAATAAACTGGCATGCTTAATAAAATGAACCACCACGCTTTGTACAAAAGTAGTAATTATTAACTAGAGGTATCATTCTGGCTTCAGTGACTGTAGATATGGAGGACATCATGATCTGACCTGATATACACTGAATCTTCATTATAACTGAGTACTAGATTGCTTCTGGCTGTGTAGCCAGAACGCAACGCATCGGCCTGCTGCAATGTTTGTCGAGACCGTACGTTGCACTTGCTCGTGATTAAACTCTGTTCGATTTGCACCTGATTTTCTTGTATTCAGAAGCAAACTTCCGTATTACTGGAGGTACCACAGGTGTCAGAAACATTATGACTGCTTGGCGATTTGGTGTACTCAAATTAGTTCTAAGACGAGCGGTTGAATTACTATTGAGCCTTTGATATTTGGCCATTCCGTAAGTTTCAAAAATAACACAAGGCTCTGTCCTTAGCACCCTATCCGCCGCTCTTCTCTTAACGATCACATGGATTTGTCTGCCTTGTCCCTCAACTGACGAGTCGCTAACTGTGCTGCTGCTCAAGTGGTCCAGTCAGTTGGGGTAGAAGACAGCTATTTTCATTAAACAAAACTGCGCAAGTTTTTTTTCTCGACGGATCTATATACATATATATTTTTTTTGGGGTTGCTGAATTCAAATTTCATGTTTATTGCCTTGTAGGAGGTCAAAACGCAAAGAGGTCAACATTTTCGCACTTTTTTCTGTTTTGTCATTTATATCTCCAAAACTTTGCATTTTCTGAATGTGGCCATCCGTTACACATTTAAAATAGAGTTTCCTAGAAAATACGCTGGTCAGGTTTGGTTTTATGACGAGCCATACTGACGCTGGTGCTCGCTGAAAAGCAGAGACCTTTTGGCACTTCTGCGAGGGCGTCGAAAGCACCCACTGCCACGCCATACAACTCGGAAGTGTTTGCTAGCGGTAGATTCTTGTGGTGAGGAGAGATGTTGTACACTGGTAACAGCGGTAAATGGTCCGGGAAACGTTAAAAAACCCGGAGACACTTGCACTTAACCTTTCGTACACAAAATTCGATTCCCAGCTACAGAGTAATTCGTGACTCGTCCTTATGTGAACAGTAGCTAGAGATCCTTCAGATCAATTTCAGTTGTGGAAGTGACAAGTTCGGTTATAAATCCCTAACAAGCTGGGACTGGCAATGATCTTAGTCAATACGTTTAGCAGTCAACGACTCAGTAAAAATGTGTGAGTGTAGGAACAGAAAAATGCGAGCCACCTAATCGATACATTACGTCGAACAAATACTGTAACCTATGCGATCACTAATACGTATTAGCAGCACCTGAATATTGATTGTAAACGCGTCACACGATCTCGGACTTGGAGCAGATATTTGTGGCGCACTTACAGAAAATGTCTAATACATTACTGATAACTGTGTTAATTTACGAAATCCATCAATTATGGTAATATTGCCTACCATTTTTAAGTTCAGTCACACACATTTGCCTACAGCACGTTCATTTTTGTAGTGTCAAACTATCACGTGTTAGTATTTACCACCATTCTGGGGAATATAGTATGCCACACACATATATTAAATTGTCGAAGTATCTCACCTAGAAATTTTTAGACTGTTCCACTCATTACAGCATATATGGATGCCAGCGGTCAGTCTGTCTGTAGCAATGAGTAACGCAGAGCATTGGAACATTTTAACGTAAATATCCATTCATAAGCGTAAAAGTATTTAGACAGCGGGCAGGAGCGCGCTAACCAGTTCTTTTGGCTGGTGCAGTCCCAGACACACAACCCGTTCGCCACAGAAACGTCGAAGTCTTTCACTTAAGGCAGCCAGTGTTACAGGCTGTCTGTCCCTCAGAACTCCAGCCCTGTGCACGAACTGGCAACACAGTGGGATAGGGAAATGTCAGGAGGAAATACTGATTCCTCTCGCGTCATTCCATAGCTGCATCTTTTCGTGGTCTAGTGGCCGACGTCACACAGTGTAGATACGAGGGTCGTTCAGTCAGTGATGGCCCAATTTTTTTTCTCAGAACATATTTATAGGTAAGAGTCAGAATTTGGTGACAATATACATCAATATTCCTTGTCCACGTCCTATTTTTCTACGTAGACTCCATCATGTTCTATGGCCGTACGCGAAAATTGTGGAAGAGTAAGTGGTTCCTGCTGGTAAAAGCTCTTGTCCTGCAGGCGTAGCCACGTTTTCATTGCACGACTTGCACCACTGACACTCTCGGCAGCCCCCTAGAGATGGGACTCCGAGGGTGCCAGACCTGGACTGTCGGTTGGATAAGGCAATGATGTCCAACCCAATTTCGCGATCTGTTCCCAGGTTCACAGACTTGAGTGTGGGCGTGTATTATCGTGTTGGAGCAAGATTTCTGCTGGATTCTTGTCCGATCGAACATGTCGGAAACGGTTCTTGAGTTTATTCAGAGTCTTCACGTATGCCTCTGAATTGATGGTTAACCCTATTGGCGTCACATCCACGAGAATGACGTCATCCCAATCCCAGAAGACTGTCACTGTGACTTTTCCAGCAGAGAGGGTTGCCTCGAATTTCTTCTTCTGTGATGAATGAGGATGTTTCTGCTCCATGGACTGCTTTTTTTGTTTCCGGTGCAAAGTGGTGCACCCAGATCTCGTGACAGAAAGGCGTCTCCATCGGTCTCATAACACTGCAACAATTCAGATGACATGGTCGTTCTTTTAATCTTGTGGTCCGCTGTGAGCATTCGTGGAACCCATATTGAGCACGTCTTTGAATATCCGAGAGTCTCGATCATTGCAGACGCACTTCCAATGCTGACCGACAACTGTAGAGCCAATTGCTGAGTTGTGATGCGCCGGTCGGCACGAATAATGGCATCCGCACGATTCGGCATGCCTGGAGCAGTGGGTGTGGCAGCACGTCCCGAACCTAGCTGAAGGTGGAGCTCTGTTTATGCATTTCGTGAGGCTGTAACTTTCTATTGCCATCGCCCAACTGTACTCCTGTCAACTGCAGCATCGCCAGCACACAAAAGTTTATGGATGTTCACCAGGGTTTCTTTTTCTGCGCACTGGTATTCTATAACAGCACGCTGCTTGTAACGTGAGTCGTATGTAGACACCATTTTGACGCTGTGCTACGGCTCTGCCGAAACTTCACTGGCGCACAGAACAGGCATGAAATGTGAAGCACCAACAAGGACGTTTGTCTATGTATATTAATGGCTTTTTAAATAATTATTGGGCATTTCTTATTGAACGACCCTCATACAAGGTCGAGATACCTCAGTGCCTGATATTTTGAAATCATATTTCGGGTTTCTGCTAATGCTATGCCTGATGGAGTCTCAAAGACAATTCCAAAAAAATGGCTCTAAGCACTATGGGACTCAACATCTTAGGTCATAAGTCCCCTAGATCTTAGAACTACTTAAACCTAACTAACCTAAGGACATCACACACACCCATGCCCGAGGCAGGATTCGAACCTGCGACCGTAGCAGTCCCGCGGTTCCGGACTGCAGCGCCAGAACCGCTAGACCACCGCGGCCGGCAAAGACAATTCCCTTCACTGTCTGACTAACCAGTAACAGCTCCGTCAAATAGCTCGTGGCTGCGTCAAGACGAGAGCAGTTTGTGCTGGAGAGCTTGCTCGCCCCACAGCGACCACGCGCCCCCGGCTGGGAGTCAGTCACCTAGCACCGCCCGTAACCCACCGCCAGGCGAACAGGTGGAGGGGCTGCGAGTATACTGTCAGCTGTGCACTGCAGTTCTAGTAGTTATCTGGCTGTTAAGTCTTGTATACTGCGCGCTTGAAACATGAACATTGTCCGAGAGTTGTAAAATAGGGTCGCAAGTGGAAAAACCTCTAACATTTGAGACATAATGTTCGTTAAGGTTTTAACAGAGGGGTGAAGGAAAAAGAGACAGCTCAGAAACTTCGTATTGCGAGTGCTTTTTGGGAAACACGACAGAAAATAGTTTTATTGTTGCAAGAAATATCGTTCTGGTACGAGCTACTTTCTCCATTCAGGAAGTCTATATAACAGACACAATTGTATGTGACGATCTGTGACCGTTTAAACGTCACGCAACATCTTCATTCAATAGGCAAGGTTGAGAAGTGTGCAGGAGGAGTACTGCATTCTCTAATTCAAAGCAACAAAAGTCAAACGGATGACTATTGCCGAACTTTGACTCGAATGTTGTCAGTTAGCTCATTGAGAATTCCTGTACAATATTGTTACTGGTGATGGATTATGATGCCTTAATGTTAACTTTCTAAGTGTATAATAATAAATTGTAATATAATTCACTTACTAAAATCAGTCTTTTCTATGAAATATGGAATGGTTCTATTTGGCCATTTCTTGTTTTTATAAACCGTCCTTTCATCACCCAAGTCCATGATATCAGTATCTTCCAGATCACTTAATTCCCATGGACTAACTCCCATACATGGTGTCCAAGCAGCCACTGCTCTAGCTGAAATAAAAGAGAGTTCCTATACTTCTGGAATTTAGATACTAAGAATCAACACTTTTAAGTGCATAGTAATATAGTTGCAGTGAATGAAAATGGGCATAAAAATAGACTAATGTGGCAACATAAACAATTATTTCAGAAATATTCTTCATTGATAAATAGTCAGCGCATTACTTATCTTAGAAAGAAAAACCTCTCTTCACTGTCAATACTGACAGTCAGCATGGTATTATGCACACAGTATTCATCCTGATACAGAGAGAAATGAAGATGAGTCTTTTTAAAGCTGTTAACAACTGTATTCACCAACTTCAATTCATACACAGTTTGTAAGACGAGATGTTTGATGAACAACATAGACATTTTAAAGTAGATAATGATTAATTTACTTGCAGTGCAACAGTATTAGAGAAATAGGTGCAGCCAGAGCACTATCACAGAGTGCTATTATTTTTGTAATTCTGAATCAACCCATAGGTTGCCACATTGCATTAATGCTTTGATAAGTATGCATTATTCAGCAAAACAAAAGAACAAGAAGCTCAGACAACAAATATGGAAAGACATAATACTTACCAATAAAAAACATAAACTGTATATTTTCTGTAACTTATATACCTTGTTCAGCGTATGTATTTTTGTAAAACGTCAGGCAATGATGTAACATAAAATAATTCGAAAACTGGTTTTACTGGTATAGAAATTAGTGCTTCTGTTGTCGCCCAGGAAATACATGAAATTTACAAATCTGTTAAGTGCAAGGTAGTTTGGTATTACTAAGAAATAAATGATTTTCGTTCTAGTTTGAATAGGTCAAAAGGGAAAAACTGCAATGGATGATGACAGAAACAACTGTACAATAATTAATATGAATGCTGGACTTCAGTAGTCTAATATTAGAACATGATTGTTAGACAGTCTTTGTACAAGGGATTATGTTGTTCAGTGGAAGTATAGCTGTATGCTCAAAGACTTGAGAAGCAATATACATAACATACTTTTCTGTAAGATTTTCTAATTAAAAGAGTGCTCCTTTGGTGATTCAGACATGTTCATTTGGTGATTCAAGCATACTTCATGTACCATAAATATCATTAATAAGAGCAATCTACATCTACATGTACATGGTTACTCTGCAATTCGCACATAAGTGCCTGGGAGAGGGTTCATCGAAATATTTTCATACTACTTCTCTACCATTCCACTCTTGAATGGCGTGTGGGAAAAAGGAACACCTACATATTTAAGGTTGAGCTCTGATTTCCCTTATTTTATTATTATGATCATTTCTCTCTATGTAGGTGGGCGTCAACAAAATATTTTCGCATTTGGAAGAGAAAGTTGGCGATCGAAATTTCATAAATAGATCTCGCCGCAAAGAAAATCGCCTTTGTTTCAGTGACTGCCACCCCAACTCGCCTATCATATCGGTGACACTCTCACCCCTATTGCGCCATAACACGAAACGAGCTGCCAGTTTTGGCACTTTTTCGATGTCCTCCGTCAATCCTACCTGGTAAGGATCCTACAACGTGCAGCAATATTCCACGAGAGGATAGACAAGTGTAATGTATGCTGTCTCTTTAGTGAGTTTGTCGTATCAGCTAAGTGTCTTTGTTTCGCCTTCTCTACAATACTATCTATGTGGTCTTTCCAATTATAGTTACTAGTAACTGTATTTCCTAGGTATTTAGTCGAATTGACAGCCCTTACATTTGTGCGATTTATCGTATACCCAAAATTATCGGATTTTTTTTTTAGTACCCATGTGGATGCCTCGCACTATTCTTTGTTTAGTGCCAATTGCCACTTTTCAGACCATACAGAAATTCTCTATAGACAATTTTGTAATTGGAATTGATCATCTAATGATATTACTAGATGGCAAATTACAGCGTCAGTAGTAGGGCAACCTATGTTCGATGACACACTGCATTGTTGCCAAATTTATTCAAGATTGCTGCGATGACATCATCCAAGATGGCGGCGTGTAGACTTGGCAACAGCGTATGACGTCACCGAAGATGGCGGCTTTTGGCGGGAAAATAGGCCATTTGGACTACCTCCACTAACATTACCCCCAGAAATAATGGCGGGAATTTTGAATTTTGGCGGGAAAATAGGTCAGTTGGGCTATGTCCACTAACCTAAACCTCCAGAAGGAATTGGCGTCAAATTCAAATTCCAACAAGATAATGCATTCAAAACCATACTTGTCTTTATTATTATTCATTATTATTGATTACCATTTATTAACATTCATTATCATTTATTTATCATTATTATTATTATTATTATTATTATTATTATTATTATTATTATTATTATTATTTTATTATTGGCCTAACTCCACTAGAAAATTCGCCCCAAATTCAAATAGCTGCAAAATCATACTTCTCTTTATTATTATTATTCATTATAATTCATCATTTATTATTATTTATTATTATTATTGGCCTACCTCCAGTAGAAAATAGCGCCAAATTCAAATTCCAACACGATAATCTCTCGAAAACTGTACTTCTACTTTTTTATTATTTATTGTCATTTATTATTACTTATTCAAGATGTCCGATTTTCTCAGCCAGAAAGCCATTTGCGTTACATCCATAACAAAAATCTATCACAAGTCCAAATCCCAACACCATAATCAATCACACGTACGAAGTTTCGCAGTCACTTATCTTTTTTCACTGGTAGCCTATCATAATTGCGTCAAATAATAAAGTACACCTATATTAACCTAAGTCACGTCCTTTGATTTTGCAGGGGGAAAGGGACTGAAGTCTTTATTTCAAGCAGTATGGTCATCACTTGTTCTCCAGCACAATCAGTACACATCTTCAAGATCGCAGCAACGCCCAGTGCAGTCGCCACTACGTCCATGCTCCAACTGAATTAGTTCAAATCGTCGCCACCCCCTAGCCACACTGGCCAGCGTGCGGGCTGTTACCTACGGCTTTGACGTGAGGGCAGCGCTGTGGGGCCGGCCCACGCTAGTCCCCCGGCTACCGGCGTCGCAGAGTCCCCCACACCACTCACCTTAAGTATACATGTTTTCGCTGGACATGCTGGAACTTGCCGAGGTTGACGGCACAACGGTCGGCCGTTCGATCCAGCATGTGGTGGACAGAGAAAGCATTCTCGCACTTTTGGCGGCAAGGTTGTTTTTGTGGTTAGGTTCGAACAGGTCCATCTTTATTATTATTCATTATTATTCATTGTCATTTATTATTATTATTCATTATCACTCTTTATCATTTATCATCATTCTTCATTGTCATTAATTATTATTATTCATTATCACTCTTTATCATTTACCATCATTCGTTATCTTTTATTATTATTATTATTGTTATTATTATGTGTCCGAGAATGCCGTGCTACACTTTTGGCGCCAAAATTTGCTCAACAGTTAAATCAGCCACGATTGTACAGGAGCACGTTTGTGCCACGATACCCCTCGCTAAGTTAGTAGGCTCTCTCCAGCGCGCGTTATAACCGGACATGGGCCCCGCGGACGTCCGACTGCTTACGTCACACACCCTCGATTGCCTCCTCCATAGAAGCGATGGACGTAGTCTTCTGTAAATATGCTAACACCCACATCGCCTATCTAACCTATCAATTAAAAAAAAAGTCTAAATGTGTGTGAAATCTTATGGGACTCAACTGCTAAGGTCATCAGTCCCTAAGCTTACACACTACTTAATCTAAATTATCCTAAGGACAAACACACACACCCATGCCCGAGGGAGGGCTCAAACCTCCGCTGGGATCAGCTGCACAGTCCATGACTGCAGCGCCTTAGACCACATGGCTAATCCCGTGTGGTCCTATCAATTACCTAAGTACTTTATTCCACCTCAATTTTAAACATATTAAATAATTCAATTTACAATTTCATATAAGTATGCAAAGGTGTTCAACTACCTACTTTCAAATACTTTTAGAGGACCAGACCGCAACCTCTTCCTAGGAGCCCAAACCCGCCATCTTTGGTGACGTCATACGCTGTTGCCATGATAATAAATAATGATGATAATTGAATTTGACGCTATTTTCTAGTGGAGGTACTCCAATAATAATAATAAATGATTATAATAAATAATGATGATAATAAATGATGAATGATAATGAATAATAACTATAAAGGGAAGTATGGTTTTGTAGCTATTATCGTGCTGGAATTTGAATTTGGGGCGAATTTTCTAGTGGAGTTAGGCCAATAATAAAATAATAATAATAATAATAATAATAATAATGATAAATAAATGATAATGAATGTTAATAAATGGTAATCAATAATAATGAATAATAATAAAGACAAGTATGGTTTTGAATGCATTATCTTGTTGGAATTTGAATTTGACGCCAATTCCTTCTGGAGGCTTAGGTTAGTGGACATAGCCCAACTGACCTATTTTCCCGCCAAAATTCAAAATTCCCGCCATTATTTCTGGGGGTAATGTTAGTGGAGGTAGTCCAAATGGCCTATTTTCCCGCCGAAAGCCGCCATCTTTGGTGACCTTATACGCTGTAGCCATGATAAGAAATAATGATGATAATTGGATTCGGCGCTATTTTCTATTAAGGGTACTCCAATAATAATAATAAAGGATTATAATAAATAATGATGATAATAAATTATGAATGATAATGAATAATAATAATAAATAATAATAAATTATAATAAATAATCATAAATGATAATGAGTGTTAATAAATGATAATCAATAATAATGAATAATAATAAAGACAAGTATGGTTTTGCATGCATTACCTTGTTGGAATTTGAATTAGGCACCAATTTCTTCTGGAGTAGTGGGGTGTCGACTACACACAGGAGGCGGCTACACGGGTATCAGGGGCTGTGTGGCGTGGACTGGGCGGTTTTTTAGCTTAGACAGTCTCGGGAAAGATCGAAAAGGGCTCCAGTCTCAAAGTGTATAGGGAAGAGAAACGACAAGTATTGACCAAACAACAGTCGGTATTGTAGTTGTAAATTGTCTTAGCTGTGTTGGAAAAGTACCAGAGCCTCAAGCACTGATAGAAAGCACTGAAGCTGAAATCGTTATAGGAACAGAGAGCTGGCTAAAGCCGGAGATAAATTCTGCAGAAATTATTACAGAGGCCCAAACCGTGTTCAGAAAGGATAGATTAAATAAAGTACGTGGTGGTGTGTTTGTGTCTATTGGTAGTAGTTTATCTTGGAGTGAAGTTGAAATTGATAGTTCCTGCGAATTACTATGGGTAGAGGTTGTACTCAACAGCTCTACCAAAATAATAATTGGCTCCTCCTACCGACCACCTGACTCAGATGATATAATAGCTGAAAGGTTCAAAGAAAACTTGAATCTCATTACAAAACGTACTCCACTCATACAGTTATAACTGGCGGAGACTTCAATCTACCCCCGATTTGTTGGCGACAATACATGTTCAAAGCCGGTGGTAGACAGAAAACATCTTCCGAAATTGTACTAAATGCTTTCTCTGAGAATTACTTTGAACAATTTGTTCATGAGCCCACACGAATTGTAAATGGTTGACCTCTTAGCCACAAATAACTCTGATTTAATAGAGAGCGTCATGACGGATACAGGGATTAGTGAACACAAGGTCATTGTAGCGAGGCTCAAAACCATATCAACTAAAAACACTAAAAATAAACGCAAAATATATCTATTTAAAAGAACAGATAAAAATTCGCTTGATGCCTTCCTAATAGAGAGTCTCCATTCCTTCCAAGCTAATTATGTATGTGTAGACCTGACATGGCTCAAATTCAAAGATAGAGTATCGACAGCAATAGATAGATTCATACCACATAAGTTAATAAGAGACGGGCTGATCCACCATGGTACACAAAACACGTCAGAACACTGTTGCAGAAGCAATGAAAAAAGCATGCCAAATTCAGAAGAATGCAAAATCCCCAAGACTGGCTAAGTTTCATGGAAGCTTGAAATTTAGTGCGGACGTCAATGCGAGATGCTTTTAATAGTTTCCACAGTGAAACATTGTCTCAAAATATGGTAGAAAACCCAAAGGGATTCTATTCGTATGTAAAGTACACCAGTGGCAAAAACAGTCAATACCGTCACTGCGCTATAGCGATGGAAATGTTACCGATGATGGTGCCACTAAAGCGGGGTTACTAAACACAGTTTTCTGTAATTCCTTCACGAAAGAAGACGAAGTAAATATTCCAGAAGTCGAAACCCGAACAGTTGTTAGCATGAGTGACATATAAGTAGATACTTAGGTGTTGCGAAACAACTCAAATCACTTAAGAAAGGCAAGTCTTCCGTTCCAGATGGTATACCAATCAGGTTCCTTTCAGAGCATGCAGACGCAATAGCGCCTTTCTTAGCAATCATATACAACCACTCACTAGACGAAAGGTCTGTTCCTAAAGGCTGGAAAGTAGCACAGGTCACACCAATATTCAAGAAAGGAAATAGGAGTAATCCATTGAATTATAGATCCATATCATTGACCTCAATTTGCAGTAGGATTTTGGAGCATATACCGTACTCGAACATTATGAATCACCTTGAAGTAAATGACTTATTGATACATAACCAACACGGATTGAGAAAATATTGTTCTTGTGCATTCCCATGAAGTAATGAGTACTGTTGACAAGGGATCTCAGATCGATTCCATATTCTTAGATTTCCTGAAGGCTTTTGATACCATTCCTCACAAGCGAATATTAATCAAATTGGTTGCATATGGAGTATCGTCTCAGTTGTGTGACTGAATTCTTGATTTCCTCTCAGAGAGGTCACAGTTTGTAGAGATAGACGGTAAATCATCGAGTAGAACAGAAGTGGTATTTGGCGTTCCACAAGGTAGTGTCATAGGCCCTCTGCTGATCCTGATTTACATAAATTATCTAGGTGAAAATCTGAGCAGTCCCCTTAGATTGTTTGCAGATGACACTAGTAGTGATGACACGCTGCATTGTTGTCAAATTCATTCAAGGTGGCGGCGATGACGTCATCCAAGATGGCGGCGTTTAGATTTGGCAACAGCATATGACGTCATCCAAGATGGCGGCTTTTGGCGGAAAAATAGGCCAATTGGGCTACCTCCACTAACATAACTCCCAGAAATAATGGCGAGAATTTTGAATTTTGGCGGGAAAATAGGTCAATTGGGCTATGTCCACTAACCCCACCACCCTATGGCGCAAGTCGAGGAATCTGCTGCCTACACGGTCGCAGAACCGTCTGAGCCTCTGATTCAGACGCTCCACTCGGCTCTGTACCAAAGGTCCGCTAGCAAGACTGGCATTCTTCACCAACTCAGATAGCAGCCAAAACCCAGAGAAATTCTCTTCCAATCCATAGCGACACACATCATTAGTGCCGACATGAGTCAACACCTTCAGTTGGCTGCACTCTGTACCCTTCAAGGCATTCGGAATGACACTTTCCACATCTTGGATGACTCTCCCTGGTATGCACACGGATTGCACATTGGCATTCTTTCTGTTCTTGGTTGCCATATCCCTAAGGATCATCCACGTAACATTGGAGCTCCCAATGACAAGCAATCCCACCATCTGCGCTTGTCCGGACCTCTCAGGAAGACCGGCCACTGCCGTAACAGGCGAGGCCGCCCTTGCTGGCTCAAAAGTACTTTCAGCATTGGGCAGCACCTCAAACCTGTTACGGAGGCGTAAGGGTACAGCCTTGCGGCCAGCACTAACTTTCGCCTTCCGCCCAGGGATTCGCGACCCCGCCACAGTTCGCCAATCACCGTCAGGCAAGTGTTGACCGGCAGGGTCGTCCGAATCCGAGGGCTCAGTGGCGTCAGAGATTCCAGGCGATGCTACAGGTTCCAGAGGCGCCAAAGCGCTCGCCTCGGGTGTCCCAGTGTCACCGCGGTCCAGGGCCACAACCTGGAGCCCGCCGACCACGGCCAACACAGCTTCCAGCTTCCCCCTGAATCTGTACACAACAGGCGCAGTCCCTATCAATCTCCAACAATTTTTTTCCTCTCTTTTATCTCACAAGCCGTACAAAACAAACAGATGACTGACGACTACGCGAATTTACACTATTCAGGTACTAAAACGCGATGCTACAACTCTCAAATACTACAATACGCCCGAAATTTGTGAAATTAAACTATGCAAGTACCCAAAAACACACAAAGAAATTAAGATTTAAACTATGAAATAAATAAGTGAGCTAAGAGTACGACTTGGTGCTGGCTGTATCACTGATCTGAAAGGTACCAAGCACATATTAACAATTATGAAATATATCCTTTGTGAAACTGTTTTTCACGGCGTTTAGAACAAGAACACATCACGTTTACTCTTTTATGATTCTTTGTAGAGATGTGGATATTTGAAAATAGTTTTTATGTCACTGAATGTGTAGTAAATTGAGCCCTATATCAACATCATTCGTCATAAAACTGTTTTTAATTAATATCAGCACTGGCAGTTAGCAGCCATTGCAGATGGATGCACTGAAATGCTAGCAGTGGTGTAGCATTACGAGTTGTTTAAAATAGGTGCAGTGCTCACCAAAATTACCAGATTCTATCTTGTTATACAATGTTATAAATATCACGAGTTTCTGTTTCTTTCGTGTCTTCTGTGATTTAGACCTAAGATAAGTGAAAATCTATGTTATGTTTATAAACCGTATAATCGTTATGTACTGCCTAGGATAAATTATATTGCTTTAAATAATTTCCTGATAATGGCGGTTTAAGAATGGGGTTAGAAAATGTCGTGCTTTTATAATTTTAATTCACTTTGTGTCTGGTACTACCTATGTTCAACGAAATTCGATCTTGTTTTGTATGCCTGCCTGACGCCTGGAAGATATCTGCACGACTCACTGAAACATAGTTTTACTGATTGTTACTTTATTACAGTCTAAGTGAGTTGTAGTGCTTTTTAATTTACTGTCAGCATAGCATCATGTGCGACAAATGTGGACTGCCGTGGATTAATTGGTATGGGAGAAAGATGTTAGGACTGTGGGTTGGTGTTTCATTGTAGAGAATGCAGTGGGGAAGTTAAAAATGTGTGAGATGAGGCTCCTCCTTGAAGTTGTAGATTACGTAGTCGAGACAAGAAGATCGTGGAACAGGGGAAAAAGGTTTGTGCCCTACAAGCAGAATTAGAAATGGTGTATTATGAATTACAACGGTTGAAGGGGAAAAGAGACAATTAGAACTGTGAAAAGGTGACAAATAATAGGCAAAGAAGAAAACTTCTGAATTCCATCAGCGTGACTTGTTAGTAAAGTAGGAAAAGAATCTCAACCAGTGTTTGAACTTAATAGGATACAGAGACTTGTAGGAAAGACTTTAAGGCTAAGTCGGTAGAAAAGTCACTTAGAAAGTGCTACTAGGGAGCAGTCACAGGAGAGGTAGAAGCCAACTACTACAGGAAAAGCCAGGTATGGAATACCAGGTCACAAGCATAATGAAACATCACGATGTTTGGAAAGGTGCCAGAGAACACACAGGCCTTGTGTAAAGATTTTGATGGCGAGGATACTGTACTTACTGTAGGAGGAGCGGGAAACAACCTGGCTAACAACTAGGAATATAGCATTGATAGTGACCTGGAAAAGATATCAGAAGCAACGCCATACACTCGTGTGGGGTTTTTCGAAGTTCTGCGGTGACTAACTCTGGGCTAACAAAGCTTTTAGCCACGTGAACAAAAAGCTGAGCGAGTTGCTTTTGACTGAAACAAAGTCTCATATCTGTGCCATGCCTGTTGCTACCATTGTGAGACGGAGATGCACTAATCATGGCCTGCATCTAAACAGATGTGTAGGGCGAGGGGCATAGGTACATAAGACAAAATCCCTATGATTACTAGGGTCAAAGGGACGCATTTTTTTTAGATTAGAGTCGGATTACATACAAAGATTTTGAAAGAAATTAGAACAGTACAAGACCATAATATGTGTCAAAACTTCCAGGAAAATAGAATTGATTTGTTTCATCAGAACATTAGAGAGTTGTAACACAAGAGAGATGAGCATCTGCGTGCCTAGAAGATTTGGAAAACTATGAATGGTTAGATGTTCTGTGCCTCTCTGAACACCATGTAACAACAGGGATTGAGAAGTTAAATATCACAGATTATAGACTTGCATTATTTTAGTGTAGAGTTAACATGGGAAAAAAGGAGGAGTTGCAACAAAAATATTGAAAGAAGTAGTTTTTGTGCTGACTTAAAAGGTACTTTTAATTTTGACAATCTAAACACGCACAAAATTTTTGCAAAATTTAAGATTGATGTACTATCGTTCCAGTTCCCACATGCGATGCCACTGTTCTGTGTCTAGTAATGAGTCTTTTCCTAAGTGACCTTCAATTGTCTGTGCGACATCAGACTTTGGAACACTAGCAATCATGGGCATCAGTTGCTCAGTAGCACGTTTTACCACAGTGCACTTAATTACACGACTGTGCACGCAAACAACCTCACTGGAATTCTGTACTGCGTAGAGGAAGGAATGACACCTGTGATGTTAACTGTTTCGTCACTTTGAGCTGACTGTTGGAGGGTACTTAACTCACCTGTAAAACAATTTATTCACAAAATGCTTCAATCTGTATGCACTTAAGAACATAAACCATATTAACATGAAAAAATTCAAATGCTGTTGGGATACGTAATTAATTTTCAGACGTCAATTATTCAGTTAACCTGCCTTCAGCTGAAGGCTCAGTGCATACTGGAATGGCTGGTGTTTCAGTCAGAATGATGCTATTCATTGATTTATATGTTGTTACAGTGTGCAAAAGCAGGCAACACTTCATTTTATCGCAATGATATGAAAACATTTAACTGACTAAACGTAATGTTAACAATCGCCTATCGTACTGGAAAAACACTTAAATTTGTCATGTGCAAAAAATGTGTACTGTTTCACCGATTTTCATCGCCACACCATCTACGCTTTATAATAGGGATTTTATCATATTATCTTGTGACGTAAACTTCTTGGCCTAATTACCAGCTAGATGATATTTTAAATGGAGAAAGCTACAAATTTATCCTTGTGATTCATTACTATCTTTTGATGCTGAAATTGCTTTCTGTAGTATATGTTTGTTCTAATGACTACAGCAAAAGAAAAACAATGTTATTGAAAGGAAACAAACTTGGAATCACTCATAGTTGGTGAATAAAAACACTTAACACACTATCTTGGTACCAATGAAATAATTACTTATGCAATTCATGTAGGACACAGGAGAGGGATTAAATCACAACTTTCATTAATGGCCAGTGCCCAACTCGTTTAGCAATTCTAATAATACTTACAATAACAATACTTAAATGTTCACTTAATATACTGAGCACCCCAACTTCTTCCATCGAAAATGCTACGTAAATTTCTAAACAGCTGTAAAATATATACTTACGGGTCTTGGACATAGCTAGCACGACATATAAGCTACTGAATACTAAATATTAAACACCAACCACCATACATTAGAAGCCTTTTTATGTTTATATCACTGCTGTAATATTGATTTCTTCTGATGTACAGAAACTGAGCCACAATTAACCCACATTCATGATGTACAGCTTGTTTAAAAGTAGCATAGTTAATAAAATAGTCTGAGGCACAGAAGTACACTCACTCACTTTTACAAAAATAGTTTCCCACAGTGACTCTTAAAGACAGACGATTCTGCTAGCCTACGACTACAACTAATGAGAAAGGTGGGATTGCATGGTTTCTTTCTCCTGTAGTACTGCCCCTTTACTTCTCATTATTTACATGACAGTTAATTACTCTGAGCTATTTCTCTATCTTTAAATATAGAATATTTTAAAAATATTATTCAACTCTTTGTTTTATTTTTAACACCATCTCACTGTTCAACATTTTAACAGTTGGTGCATTTTACATACTACACAAGAAAAGAATACCATATCTACTTCATATTTTCGCCACTAGGTAACAGCACTCTTCAGTACAGTTTGTAACATGTGAACTCACATAGCTTTGTTTTGTAATACTGCTGCTAGGCGCCACATGTTAGTTTGTTACATGTTCCATGGATCATTCTGCACTGTAGATCATAATGATGTGGAGAGAGTCACTTTACATTCACATCTCAAATTAATTTGTATTAATGGTTACATTCTGAACATTTCTAAGGGATTTTTGTTTTGTTACTTCTTTTTACAATAGTGAAAGAGGATATACAGACATGAGATAGTACTTCCTACCTACCACCTTCTACACATTACAGGAATAGAAATTCTTCTAGGGAATAGAAGGAGTTGTCAAAGAGAAGCTTTCTCAATTTGTAATCAAATTTTACTTTGCTGTCATACATTTTATATCACTGGGAAAGTGATCAAAAATTTTTGTAGCAGCATTGCGCACCCCCTTTTGTACTAAAGACAAGCTTGATGTGGAGTAATGAATGTCTTTTTTCCTTTTGATATTGTAATTACGAACCTCATTGTTCCTTTTGAACTGTAGTGGATTATTTACAACAAACTTCATGAAGGAATAAATATACTGTGAAGTAATAGCCAGAATGTTCAACTACTTAATTGATGTCTACAAGATGATGATGGGTGAGCATCACATATTATTCTTACAGTACATTTTTGCAAAATGAGAACGTTCTTGCTCAGAGATGAGTCACCCCAGAATGTTGTTCTGTACAATATTATTGAATGAAAACATGCAAAATATATCAACTTACTGATTTGCCACTCAAAAAATTTCCAATGATTCTAACTGTAAATGTGGCTTAAGTAACTTGTTTTACAAGTTCCACAATAATTTAAATTCTCATCAACATGAACACCTAAGAATGTTGAAGTTTCCACATTACTTACTTACTCACCATAGATTACACTTGTCATTGGTGTAGTATCTACATGAGCAGAACTGAAAATGTTGTGCCTTTGTAAAATTGAGGGTAAGACCATTAGCATCAAATCATCCAACGATTTTTTTAAGAACTTTGTTTGCCATTTCTTCTGTTTCTGTACACAAACTTGGCTTGATTACAATACTAGTATCATTTGCAAAAAGAAATAATTCTCATTGTTGGTTGAAATGGTTCAAATGGCTCTGAGCACTATGGGACTTAACATCTGAGGTCATCAGTCACTTATTTCTGTCAGGACATGCCGGCCGGAGTGGCCGAGCGCTTCTAGGCGCTTCAGTCTAGAACCGTGCGACCGCTACAGTCGCAGGTCGAATCCTGCCTCGGGCATGGGTGTGTGTGATGTCCTTAAGTTAGTTAGGTTTAAGTAGTTCTAAGTTACAGCGACTGATGACCTCAGATGTTAAGTCTCACAGTGCTCAGATCAAATGGCTCTGAGCACTATGGGACTAAACATCTGTGGTCGTCAGTCCCCTAGAACTTAGAACTACTTGAACCTAACTAACCTAAGGACATCACACACATCTATGCCAGAGGCAGGATTCGAACCTGTAACTGTAGTGGTCGCGTGGTTCCAGACTGAAACGCCTAGAACCGCTCGGCCACACCGGCTGGCTGTCGTCGTTGTATACTAGATGGAAGATCATTTACACTTATGAGAAACAGTACTGGGCCTAAGATTGAACCTTGAATAACTCTGTACCTGATATCTCCCCAATCAAAATAATGTCTCTGAACTTTATTCCTTGAACTACGAAGTACAACTTTCCACAGCCTTTTGGTTACATATGACATTATAATTGGTTGGCTATACCATTAATCCCATAAAACGTTAATTTATCTAGGAGAATACTGTTATTCACCCAGTCAAATGCCTTAGAGAGGTCGGAGGAAATACCAACTGGCATTATTACATTATTTAATGCTTGTAAAATCTGGTTAGCGAACATGTAAATGGCATTCTCAGTAGAGCAAACCTCCTGAAACCCAGACTGTGATTTGCTAAGGATACTAAGGTTGCTAAGGTGGGATAGGGTTCTAGAATACATCACCATCACAAAAACTTTGGCTAATGTCAGCAGTGAAACAGGCCAGTAGTTGTTGACATCTACAGCCATTAAAGGCTTTTCGCCATTAAAAGTTTTCATTTATTTGAGTATTCTTCCAGTAATCGCAAAAAGTTCGTTTTGACTACATTCGGCTGTTTATGCCTCATTTTTGAAAGTGCATATTTAGCGTTATGCCACAAACTTAAGAGCATTTGCTAACAGTTTACTTACATTAGTTTCCAAAAAATATTTAGTGCCCTTTTACATCTGTATTTAATATATTATCATTATCACTTAGTAAATCTCATAGCTAATTTCCAAACTACCATGGATACTAAGTGTGTGAGCTGCAGTAGGAAAGTTAGTTCAGGGGCTTTGTGCAGCTGTTGTGACAGGTGGTTTCATTGCGGAAATTGTAGTGGCGTGGGAATTGGGGAAGTAAACAAGACTCTTCCATTCTCTTGCAGGGTTTGTTCAAGAGATAAGATTATAGCTGGACAGGAGAAGAAAACTAGAACCCTTAAGGCTGATTTGGGCAGAGCAAGGGAGGAACTGAAGAGGTTAAGGGGGAGGAGGGTAAATAGCGGTGGGAAGTGGTAGCTGGCAAGAGGGGCCACAGAAAGAGAACAGTGTCTGACAGTTTCCCAATTGGCACAACCAATAGATTTGCCTTGCTACCACATTTAAGTAAGGAAGAGGCTCCAGTAGAAGTAGATGTAGTTAAGATGCAACAGAATCTTACTAGGAAACCAAATGCTTCAAAAAAAAGTAGAAAGTAACAGAAAAGTTCTGTTGCTAGGTAGCAGCCATGGAGGAGCTGTGGGCCATATTTTGAGGGAAAAATTAAGTGACAGGTACCAGGTCAAAAACTTTTTCAAGCCAAGTGCATGTCTTAGCTAGGTAGAAGACGATATAGCTTCCTTGTGCAAGGGTTTCTCAAAGCAGGATCATGTGATGATAATGGGTGAAGTGGGAAACAGTGTTGATAGGGATCAGGGCTACAGTATTGAGTGCTGTTGTTGTTGTTGTGATCTTCAGTCCTGAGACGGCTTTGATGCAGCTCTCCATGCTACTCTATCCTGTGCAAGCTTCATCATCTCCCAGTACCTACTGCAGCCTACATCCTATCTGAATATGCTTAGTGTACTCATCTCTTGGTCTCCCTCTACGATTTTTACCCTCCACGCTGCCCTCCGGTACTAAACTGGTGATCCCTTGATGCCTCAGAACATGTCCTACCAACCTATCCCTTCTTCTAGTCAAGTTGTGCCACAAACTCCTCTTCTCCCCAATTCTATTCTATACCTCCTCATTAGTTATGTGATCTACCCATCTAATCTTCAGCATTCTTCTGTAGCACCACATTTCGAAAGCTTCTATTCTCTTCTTGTCTAAACTACACTCCTGGAAATTGAAATAAGAACACCGTGAATTCATTGTCCCAGGAAGGGGAAACTTTATTGACACATTCCTGGGGTCAGATACATCACATGATCACACTGACAGAACCACAGGCACATAGACACAGGCAACAGAGCATGCACAATGTCGGCACTAGTACAGTGTATATCCACCTTTCACAGCAATGCAGGCTGCTATTCTCCCATGGAGACGATCGTAGAGATGCTGGATGTAGTCCTGTGGAACGGCTTGCCATGCCATTTCCACCTGGCGCCTCAGTTGGACCAGCGTTCGTGCTGGACGTGCAGACCGCGTGAGACGACGCTTCATCCAGTCCCAAACATGCTCAATGGGGGACAGATCCGGAGATCTTGCTGGCCAGGGTAGTTGACTTACACCTTCTAGAGTACGTTGGGTGGCACGGGATACATGCGGACGTGCATTGTCCTGTTGGAACAGCAAGTTCCCTTGCCGGTCTAGGAATGGTAGAACGATTGGTTCGATGACGGTTTGGATGTACCGTGCACTATTCAGTGTCCCCTCGACGATCACCAGTGGTGTACGGCCAGTGTAGGAGATCGCTCCCCACACCATGATGCCGGGTGTTGGCCCTGTGTGCCTCGGTCGTATGCAGTCCTGATTGTGGCGCTCACCTGCACGGCGCCAAACACGCATACGACCATCATTGGCACCAAGGCAGAAGCGACTCTCATCGCTGAAGACGACACGTCTCCATTCGTCCCTCCATTCACGCCTGTCGCGACACCACTGGAGGCGGGCTGCACGATGTTGGGGCGTGAGCGGAAAACGGCCTAACGGTGTGCGGGACCGTAGCCCAGCTTCATGGAGACGGTTGCGAATGGTCCTCGCCGATACCCCAGGAGCAACAGTGTCCCTAATTTGCTGGGAAGTGGCGGTGCGGTCCCCTACAGCACTGCGTAGGATCCTACGGTCTTGGCGTGCATCCGTGCGTCGCTGCGGTCCGGTCCCAGGTCGACGGGCACGTGCACCTTCCGCCGACCACTGGCGACAACATCGATGTACTGTGGAGACCTCACGCCCCACGTGTTGAGCAATTCGGCGGTACGTCCACCCGGCCTCCCGCATGCCCACTATACGCCCTCGCTCAAAGTCCGTCAACTGCACATACGGTTCACGTCCACGCTGTCGCGGCATGCTACCAGTGTTAAAGACTGCGATGGAGCTCCGTATGCCACGGCAAACTGGCTGACTGACGGCGGCGGTGCACAAATGCTGCGCAGCTAGCGCCATTCGACGGCCAACACCGCGGTTCCTGGTGTGTCCGCTGTGCCGTACGTGTGATCATTGCTTGTACAGCCCTCTCGCAGTGTCCGGAGCAAGTATGGTGGGTCTGACACACCGGTGTCAATGTGTTCTTCTTTCCATTTCCAGGAGTGTATTTATCGTCCATGTTTCACTTCCATACATGACTACACTCCATAAAAATACTTTCAGAAACGCTTTCCGGACACTTAAAGCGATACTCGATGTTAACAAATTTGTCTTCTTCAGAAACGCTTTCCTTGCCATTGCCAGTCTACATTTTATATCCTCTCTACTCCGACTATCATCAGCTACTTTGCTCCCCAAATAGCAAAACTCTTTATTACTTTAAGTGTCTCATTTCCTAATTTAATTCCCTCAGCATCACTCGACGTAATTCGACTACATTCCATTATACTTGTTTTGCTTTAGTTGACGTTCATCTTATACCCTCCTTTCAAGACACTGTCCATTCCGTTAAATTTTTCTTCCACGTCATTTGCTGTCTCTGACAGAATTACAATGTTATCGGCGAACCTCAAAGTTTTTATTTCTTCTCCATGGATTTTAATACCTACTCCGAACTTTTCTTTTGTTTCTTTTAGTGCTTGCTCAATATACAGATTGAATAGCATCGGGGAGAGGCTACAAACCTGTCTCACTCCCTTCCCAACCACTGCTTCCCTTTCATATCCCTCGACTATTGTAACTGCCATCTGCTTTCTGTACAAACTGTAAATAGCCTTTCGCTCCCTGTATTTTACCCCTGCCACCTTCAGAATTTGAATGAGAGTATTCCAGTCAACATTGTCAAAAGCTGTCTCTAAGTCTACAAATGCTAGAAACATATGTTTGCCTTTCCTTAATCTTTCTTCTAAGATAAGTCTTAGGGTCAGTATTGCCTCACGTGTTCCAACATTTCAATGGAATCCAAACTGATCTTCCCCGAGCTTGGCGTCTACCAGTTTTTTTATTCGTCTGTAAAGAATTCGCGTTAGTTTTTTGCAGCTGTGACTTGTTAGAATGATAGTTCGGTAATTTTAACATCTGTCAATACCTGCTTTCTTTGGAATTGGAATTATTATATTCTTCTTGAAGTCTGGGGGAATTTCGCCTGTCTCATACATCTTGCTCACCAGATGGTAGAGTTTTGTCAGCACTGGCTCTCCGAAGGCTGTCAGTAGTTCTAATGGAATGTTGTCTACTCTCGGGGCCTTGTTGTGACTTAGGTCTTTCAGTGCTCTGTCAAACTCTTCACGCAGTATCATATCTTCCATTTCATCTTCATTTACCTCCTCTTCCATTTCCATAATATTGTCCTCAAGAACATCGACCCTGTATAGACCCTCTATATACTCCTTTCACCTTTCTGCTTTCCCTTCTTTGCTTAGAACTGGGTTTCCATCTGAGCTCTTGATATTCATGCAAGTGGTTCTCTCTTCTCCAATGGTCTCTTTAATTTTTCTGTAGCCAGTATCTATCTTGCGCCTCATGAGATAAGCCTCTACATCCTTACATTTGTCCTCTAGCCATCCCTGCTTAGGCATTTTGCACTTCCTGTCGATCTCATCTTTGAGACGTTTGTATTCCTTTTTGCCTGCTTCATTTACTGCGTTTCTATATTTTCCCCTCTCATCAATTAAATTCAAAATTTCTTCTGTTACCCAAGTATTTATACTAGCCCTCGTCTTTTTACCTACTTGATCCTCTGCTGCCTTCATTATTTCATTCCTCAAATCTACCCATTCTTCTGTACTGTATTCCTTTCCCCAATTGTTGTCAATTGTTCCCTTATGCTCTCCCTGAAACTCTGTACAACCTCTGGATTACTCAGTTTATCCAGGTCCTATCTCCTTAAATTCCCACCTTTTTGCAGTTTCGTCAGGTTTAATCTACAGTTCATAACAAATAGATTATGGTCAGAGTCCACATCTGCCCGTGGAATTGTCTTACAATTTAAAATCTGCTAACCGTTACATAATGTATCTGAAACCCTCTAGTATCTCCAGGATTCCATGTCTACAACCTTCTTTCATGATTCTTGAACCAAGTGTTAGCTATGATTAAGTTATGCTATGTGCAAAATTCTACCAGGCGGCTTCCTCTTTCATTTCTTAGCCCCAATTGATATTCACCTACTACGTTTCCTTCTCTTCTTTTTCCTACTGTCGAATTCCAGTCACCCATGAATATTAAATTTTCGTCTCCCTTCACTACCTGAATAATTTCTTTTATCTCATCATACATTTCTTCAGTTTTTTCTTCATCTGCAGTGCTAGTTGGCATATAAACTTGTACTACTGTGGAAGGCGTGGGCTTCGTGTCTATCTTGGCCAGAATGATTCGTTCACTATGCTGTTTGTAGTAGCTTACCAGCACTCCTATTTTTTATTCATTATTAAACCTACTCCTGCATTACCCCTATTTGATTTTGTATTTATAACCCTGTATTCACCTGAGCAAAAGTCTTGTTCCTCCTGCCACCGAACTTCACTAATTCCCACTATATGTATCTTTAACGTATCCATTTCCCTTTTTAAATTTTCTAACCTACCTGCCCGTTTAAGGGATCTGACATTCCACGCTCCGATCCGTAGAACTCCAGTTTTCTTTCTCCTGATAACGACATCCTCTTGAGTAAAACTTCCTGGCAGATTAAAACTGTGTGCCCGACTGAGACTCGAAATCGGGACCTCTTGAGTAGTCCCTGCCCGGAGATCGGAATGGGGGACAATTTTACCTCCAGAATATTTCACCCAAAAGGACGCCATCATCATTTAATCATACAGTAAAGTTGCATGCCCTCGGGAAAAATTACAGCTGTAGTTTCCCCTTGCTTCAGTACCACAACAGGAAGGTCGTTTTGGTTAGTGTTACAGGACTGGATCAGGCAATCATCCAGACTGTTGCCCATGCAACTACTGAAAAGGCTGTTGCCCCTCTTTAGGAACCACACGTTTGTCTGGCCTCTCAACAGATAACCCTCCATTGTGGTTGCTCCTACGGTATGGCTATCTGTATTGTTGTGGCACGCAAGCCTCCCAACTAATGCCAAGGTCCATGGTTCACGGAGGGGGGGGGGGGGGGGGGTTAATGAGTGTGACCTGGTGAAAATAGCCTCTGCAACGACCCATACGAATGTTGGGTTGGTGGCTGCTTTCGTGCAGCATGATCAGCCCCACTTGAACCACTCTGTCAGGAGGGTAAATATGGAGCTGGGTCAGTTTCGTAGGGTGGCCAGTCTGTCAGACGTTTGGTTGGTTTCTGTCGAGGCTATTGATAGGGGGGATTTCACAAGGCATGGACTATACCTCAATAGGAAAAGGAAGAGTAAACTTGCAGGGTTGTTAGCGAAATACACTCCTGGAAATGGAAAAAAGAACACATTGACACCGGTGTGTCAGACCAACCATACTTGCTCCGGACACTGCGAGAGGGCTGTACAAGCAATGATCACACGCACGGCACAGCGGACACACCAGGAACCGCGGTGTTGGCCGTCGAATGGCGCTAGCTGCGCAGCATTTGTGCGCCGCCGCCGTCAGTGTCAGCCAGTTTGCCGTGGCATACGGAGCTCCATCGCAGTCTTTAACACTGGTAGCATGCCGCGACAGCGTGGACGTGAACCGTATGTGCAGTTGACGGACTTTGAGCGAGGGCGTATAGTGGGCATGCGGGAGGCCGGGTGGACGTACCGCCGAATTGCTCAACACGTGGGGCGTGAGGTCTCCACAGTACATCGATGTTGTCGCCAGTGGTCGGCGGAAGGTGCACGTGCCCGTCGACCTGGGACCGGACCGCAGCGACGCACGGATGCACGCCAAGACCGTAGGATCCTACGCAGTGCTGTAGGGGACCGCACCGCCACTTCCCAGCAAATTAGGGACACTGTTGCTCCTGGGGTATCGGCGAGGACCATTCGCAACCGTCTCCATGAAGCTGGGCTACGGTCCCGCACACCGTTAGGCCGTCTTCCGCTCACGCCCCAACATCGTGCAGCCCGCCTCCAGTGGTGTCGCGACAGGCGTGAATGGAGGGACGAATGGAGACGTGTCGTCTTCAGCGATGAGAGTCGCTTCTGCCTTGGTGCCAATGATGGTCGTATGCGTGTTTGGCGCCGTGCAGGTGAGCGCCACAATCAGGACTGCATACGACCGAGGCACACAGGGCCAACACCCGGCATCATGGTGTGGGGAGCGATCTCCTACACTGGCCGTACACCACTGGTGATCGTCGAAGGGACACTGAATAGTGCACGGTACATCCAAACCGTCATCGAACCCATCGTTCTACCATTCCTAGACCGGCAAGGGAACTTGCTGTTCCAACAGGACAATGCACGTCCGCATGTATCCCGTGCCACCCAACGTGCTCTAGATGGTGTAAGTCAACTACCCTGGCCAGCAAGATCTCCGGATCTGTCCCCCATTGAGCATATTTGGGACTGGATGAAGCGTCGTCTCACGCGGTCTGCACGTCCAGCACGAACGCTGGTCCAACTGAGGCGCCAGGTGGAAATGGCATGGCAAGCCGTTCCACAGGACTACATCCAGCATCTCTACGATCGTCTCCATGGGAGAATAGCAGCCTGCATTGCTGCGAAAGGTGGATATACACTGTACTAGTGCCGACATTGTGCATGCTCTGTTGCCTGTGTCTATGTGCCTGTGGTTCTGTCAGTGTGATCATGTGATGTATCTGACCCCAGGAATGTGTCAATAAAGTTTCCCCTTCCTGGGACAATGAATTCACGGTGTTCTTATTTCAATTTCAAGGAGTGTATGTTAGGGGCGACATCCATGAGTATGAATGTACCTCTTTTTTAGACTAATATCAGTGTCCAATGAGGAGTTCAGGCATGCTAGTGGTAAAGAGTTCCAAAACTCACAAGATTCTCACAACAGGAAAGTAAATAATAATGTTACCATATTTAACAAAAATATTGGTGGATTAAAGAAAAAAGTAGATTCTCACAAAAGTAAAGTAAAAAATAATGTTACCTTTTTCACCAAGATATTCTGGGATTGAAGAATAAAGTAGTTGAGCTCCTGGTTTGTTTAGATGACATTGAATCTGATACTGTAATAGATATACTATGCCTGTCTGAGCATCACATTGTGTCTGATATGGAAAAGGTAAATATCAGTGGTTATAAACTAGCTGCACATATGAGTAGAGAGAACAAGGTGAGAGGAGGAGTTGCCATATATGTCAAAAGTTATCACTGTGTAAAAAGCTTAGATACGAAAAAGTTTTGTCTAGAGCAACATACAGAAGCATGTGCCTGTCAAGTTAAACTGAAGGAGGGCTCTTTTATAATTGTAACAGTATATAGGTCCCCTTCAGGAAACTTTCATTTATTCCTGGAAAACTTAGATACCTTGTTGTGCTATCTGTCAGATAGGGTAAAGCAAATTATTATTTGCTGGGACTTCAATGTTAATTAACTAAAATAGTGTAATAGGAAGAATGACCTGGAAGTCTTGCTTGGTTCTTTCAATTTGACATCTGTCATTAATTTTCCTACTTAGGTAGTAAAGGACAGTAACACATTGATAGATAACAATCTTATAGACCAAGATAAGCTTAAAAACATAAATTCTTGTCCTGCTGATAATGGCCTTTCTGATCATGGTGCTCAGCTAGTTACAGTATATGACATAGCTCCATTCAGTAATTCAAAACTAATCTCCGAAGTTGTGCATTGAATTAATGACTCACCAATTCGAAATTTCAGGGAAAATCTTCAGCAGTTAGACTGGGATGAGGTGTAAAGTGAACACGATGCTAATATCAAATACAACTTATTTCATGATACACTTGTAAGAGAATTTGTAAACTGTTCCCCCAAGAAAGTTAAATCTAATTATAAGAAACCATGCAAAAACCTTGGCTTACTAAAGGAATAAAAATATCTTGTAACCACAAAACGGAACTGTATCTAACAACAAGAATCAGTAATGACCCAGAAGCAGCCAAATATTATAAAAAGTACTGTGCTTCCTTCAAGAAAGGTTATTAAAAAGTCCAGAAGCATGTGGATCATGTCTGAGATTAATACCTCTGATAACAAAATCAAAACAATTTGGAATATTATTACATGGGAGACAGGGCAACCAAGAGTACAGGATGACAGCATCACCACCAAAGCAAATGGAAACTTGATAAACAACAAGCCGGAAGTCGAAAACATTTTGAATAATCATTTTTTAAATGTTATAGAGAAAATAGGATCTAAATGTTCATTAGAAGAAGTAAGTCAGTTAATGGTAGAGGCCTTACCCACGCCATTTGATACAATTGAAATTCCACCCACTTCTCCTTCTGAAATTAGGAACATAATAAACTCTCTCAAGAATAAAAGCTCACATGGAATTGATGGCATTTCCAGCAGAATAATAAAAGCTTGTTCCCAAGAAATAAGTGGGTTTCTTAGCAACATATGTAATAGCTCTCTGAAGCAGAGTATTTTCCCAGATAGGCTGAAGTATGCCATTGTTAAACCAATGCATAATAAAGGAGATACATCTGGTGTCAACAACTACTGCCAAATCTTTCTTCTGACTGCCTTATCCAAATTCTTGAAAAAGTATTGTATTGTACAGTAGCTTCACACCTTTGTAAAAATAAAGTTTTAACAAGATGTCAGTTTGGCTTCCAGAAAGGTTTTTCAACGGAAAATGCTGTATATACTTTCACTAATATTCACTAATATAATATTAAATGCTCTGAGTAACTGGAAGTCACCCGTTGGGATTTCTTGTGCTCTCTCAAAGGCTTTTGACTGTGTAAATCATGGAATACTTCTAGATGAGCTCAAGTTCTGTGGTATGAATGGGACAGCTCCCAAATGGTTTAATTCATACCTAACTGGAAGAGTACAGAAAATTTAAATAAGCAGTTCACATAATATTCAAAAAACTAGTGATTTCTCAAACTGGGGAACAATCAAGAATGTGGTGCCACCAGGTTCGGTCTTGGGTTCTCTGCTGTTCTTAATATATATTAATGACTTGCCATTCTATATTCACGAAGATGCAAAGCTGGTACTGTTTGCCGATGATACACGTATAGCTATCACACCCAAGAGACAAGAATTAACTGATGAAATTGTAAACGATGTTTTTCAGAAAATTATTAAGTGGTTCGACAAAACAGAGTATATAGAGTTCCACACAGTAAATGGAATGACACCATTAATAAATATAGACTTCGATCAGAAATCGGTAGCTAAGGTAGAATATTCAAAATTTCTAGGTGTATGCATTGATGAGGGGTTGAACTGGAAAAAAACACACTAAAGATCTGCTGAAACGCTGGAGTTCAGCTACTTATGCTATCAGGGTCATTGCAAATTTTGGCGATTTACATCTCAGTAAATTAGCTTATGAGACCTATTTTCATTCTCTGCTTTCATATGGCATTATATTCTGCGGTAACTCATCATTGAGTAAAAGAGTGTTCATTGCTCAAAAGTGTGTAATCAGAATAATTGCTATAGCTCATCCAAGATCATCCTGCAGATGCTTATTTAAAGAGCTAGGGATCTTCACTGTAGCCTCACAATATACATATTCAGTTAAGAAATTTGTTATTAACAATTCGAACGAATTCAAAAGTAATAGCAGTGTACATGGCTACAACACTAGGAGAAAGGATGATCTTCACTAGTCAAGGTTAAATCTCACTTTGGCTCAGAAGGGGGTAAATTATGCTACCACAAAGTCTTTGGTCACTTACCTAATAGCATCAAAAGTCTGACAGATAGCCATATAGCATTTAAAAGGAAATTAAAAGAATTTCTGAATGGTAACTCCTTCTACTCATTAGATGAATTTTTGGATATAGTAAGTGGGTAATTTCCCCACCCCCACCCAAAAAAATTAAGTGTCATGTAATATTTTGTGTACTGTAATATCTTCTATAGACAACTTTTATTAACCTGACACGTTCCACATCATCACTATGTGTCGTATTCATGATCTATGGAACAAGTACTAATCTAATCTAATCTAATCTAATCTCGTATCACCTTTCCGAAAGGGGGCTTTAACAACAGCACATTCCAGTTTCTCTCAAAAAATGCCTTGAGTTAGTGATGCATTTCGTATTTCAGATTGGATGGGGTTTCCACACGGAATCAAATTTTTAGTAACCTACTGGTAACACCATTAAAACCAGATGAGCTTTTATTTTTGAGAGAATTTATAATTTTCTTAATTTCAGAAGGAGAATTCGCTGATACATTCATGTGATTGAATTTTATGAAAGTCACATTTTCAACATACTGCTGTGATTTTGCTCTTGCACTGTTTGTCCCTATGCTTCTACTAGATTTAAGAAATTAGTATTAAAGGCATTTCCTAATTGTGACTCGTTATTCACAGTCCTTCCATTCAGTCCAGTAGCGCTTTTGTGTTGTTATGTGGCTGGTTGTCCCGTCTCTCGTTTCACTACATGCCATATAGCCCTAAGTCTGTTGTCATAAATACTGGTTTATGACATTATGTGCATATGCTTTGATATTTAATAACCTTTCTTGGTAATTTTGGGTAGATTTTGTAGTGTGCAACTACTGCAAGACTCCTACTTGTTCTTGCCAAAAGCTACATTTCCCTTTTCCTTTCACAAGATACTTTAATCCCTCTAGTGATGTGTGGTTCTTGTACATGGCTGTTTAGTGTCTTTCTGGTTAGCTTACGCAGAAAGCTATTTGAAATAATAATACGAATTTATAATGGAATTGTATGTGAGTATTTAGCTCATTATAAATTACATCCCACATCACCTCTGTAAACTATTCTTAAAAACATTTATCCTGGAGTCATTAACTGTTCTAACTGATTTCCACTGAGGAGTATCTATACTGTAAGGCGCTGTGTTAGTTATTCTAACTAACTGTGCTTCTTGATCAGAGAGAGCATCTGTTACTGGCTAAATAGTTATTTTCTCACTTTGAACTTCATCAAATAAAGCATCATCCATTATCCTACTGTCTTTATCCACCTGTGTTGGAAAGTTAATTACTGAGACTAAATTTTAGAATCCAAATAAGGTTTTCAGATCATTGTTCCTATCCAAATCCTTTGGAAAATCTACATTGAAGTGACCATAGACTATTAACGGCTTCCTGCTCTCTGACAGATAGCACAGTTAGGACTCGAGATTTCTCACAAATATTTCAAAATTTCCTAGTGATGATCTATATACAGTTACAATTAAAAGTGAACTATTTTTCAGCATTACTTCACAAGCACACACTATGTGCTGATTACTAGCAAATCTACTTGTCTCACTACTTTTGAACTTGTGTTCTGTCTTAACATATGGAACAACTCCTACTCTTCCTATGTTATTTCTGCATGAATAAGCTGTGGTAGTGTAATCGTTTATATATCACTTATCTAATCCTGTGTTTCTGTGGTTCTCAGAAAGCACAGGATGTCTTTCATTTCAGAACACTTTAAATTTTCCAAACAGACAAGAATCTCTTCTATCTTATTACTCAGTCCTATAATATTTTGATGAAATAAGCTAACCTTACTTTTCTGTACATTTTTAAGAATCTTGTTGAGTTGTTCTGTTATTTTCTCTTCTTTGAAAACAGGGTGCCTGAATCCTGAGTCTAACCTAAGAAGAGGAGAGGCCCCCCTCTGACACCACCAGCCACAGGGGTCTTGCTATGTGTGATGCTGCCCCTTCCCCCTCTTATTATCTACAAGAAGTGCAGTCAAGTGCAGAAGTGCAGGTCATCTCTAGTATATTCCCGTCTCCAAATTGTAGCAACAGGAACTGCACTCATAGGAGATTTCGTTCCAGTCAGCAGCAGAATGCTCAACTCAGTGTTCACTTGTCTCACAGCAGAATTTACCCAAGACTAGTCATGGCGCTGCAGAACCTCCACAGGACTCACATTCGTGTGTGTAGTTCCTATTCCTATTTTATCCACGTCATCCCTAATGTTGTAATTACTGTTCTTAGCTATGCTGTTCCCTGCTTCACCAACTATAATAACCCAGTCCTCTTTGCCAAAAGCTTTGCACAAGTGTCCTATGCCCTCCGTTACCTGGGTAAGACTAGCACTTAGCTTCACAACACGTGTGACCCGATGCTCTGTCCTTAATTTGTCGTGTACCATCTGGTCTACACCCCCATTCCTACTCTCTTTCAATACCAGCCTACATTTAGTTTCTTTGGTATAAGTCTGCTGCACCCTAGTATGACCCTGTAACGCCGGAAATGCATAGCCTCCTATTTCCATCTATTGTACAAATATTTTTTTTCCTTGCTTTGTTACCTCAAGATATGAAATTTCTGTCTCTTTATATATTGTAATTGTTTTACTGTTTGTATATATATATTTATGCATTTATGTCGATGTATAATTGGTTTGTTTCGTAAATATTATTTGTATTTTTACGCTGGGTCTTGCCTAGGGAAGACTGCTATCGAACGATTACGTCGATAGGTCGTGTGGAGAATCAAAGTGTGTAGCATCTTTGGTAGTGTGAACTCTGCCGCGTGGAGCGCGGGCTGAGCAGAAGGAGTCTGGCTGGAGTAGCGAGTGGAGCAGGTGTGTTGTGTGACGGTCCCGCGAGTTGCCGCGCTTTCGGGGTTTGGCAGCATTTAATTGCGATCGACTTGCGATGATAGTTTCTGACATGGTGTCGCGGACGGGAAACATTAGCTGGCGCACATCAAGAGCCCGTTTCATCTGGTGACCGTGTCGAGAAGAAGGCGCGCCAACATCCAGCTTCTGCAACAGCGACGGCCGACAATGAGTGACTGTCGCCACCTCCTCGACCGACGGCTTCAAACGTTCAATCAACCGACGAGGAAGACTGGACGCACGTAAAGTTTTAGAACTGTATGGCAGACCTCAGCTTTTCAAACTGTTCCATTTTCGTCACTATAATTACAGCAACTTAGCATGAACTTTTGTTGCTCATTGCCCCAATTGCATTACCAAGCAGAGTCCCTTCCTTTTCCGAAATGAACCCGAGTGTCGTTGAAATTCAAACGCCAGCATTAGAGTAATATAGCTAACTCGTTTTCACTGCTTTAATTTCAAAATTCGGTTAAAGTTTTTATAGCTGGCTACACTATTTAGATTACACAAGCACAAATTAAGAGTGCGAGTTTTGTTACCATATTTTAGCTTACCTGTGACTGCAGCTCAGCTTGGTACGTACTAAATTTTACTATTGTTAATTGTTCGGAATCATTTAATTCAATTTCAAAGTTAAATCTCTTATTTCTAAATTGCGTAGATTCAAGTAGTTTTTGAAATGATTGTTGAGGTAGTCCAAGACTAACCGTATTTTACTGAATTTCGATGTGCTTCAGAAAGAAAGCTCACTATTAACTTCAGTCACTAAATTAACTTTCGATTTTCCGGTTTTATTAATTCTTTTGCTAAATTAAGTCAGGGTGTAGCGAAATTTATTACTTCTGACAAACTTTCAGTTTTCACACTACACGTGTCAACCTTCAGTTGCCACGCTTCTAGTGCTAATTATATGTATAATAACCTTTCTTTTTCAGTTACTATAGTAATTGTCCTTAGGACTGGCGACCGTGATTTCCCCCAAATCTCAAATACCTAATTACCGCTAGTTAATTGTTAACGTAACGGCTGCACATTTACTTTCTTTATTAACTTCACCCCTTTTCAAAATTAATTTCCACCAGTTTCATTAGCACATTTCCTTTCATCCAGATGTAACCCTTTCCTCCCTCTTTACCGACAGGTTAACTTCGGTGACGACTGCTTTTCCAAAACTCCCATTAGGTACACGCGGTTTCATTTTTCACTGTCATTAAGGTCGGTAAGTGAGGGGGAGGTTACACGTGGCGACCTGGTGACAGGACAATCTTCGGATTTGAGGTTGTTCTGGACACGTATTTTGCATTGTGCAAATCTCGTAACAAAGTACTGGTTACGTACAGGCCGTTACGTCAGTGAAAATAAGTAGTGGGAGTAATCCTAATTATATTTGAGATTTGTCATTTATATTGAAAATTATTAAAATGAGTGAAGGCAACAATTACCAAAATTTGGTAGACTTGGATACGGAACAATCGGTGGAACAAACGCGCACGGCGGTTCCCATTGTTCAGGGGCAGGCGGCTAGCATGAAAGACGCGACCGCCGAAACGCAACAAAGAGCAGAAATGGAATTCCAAACTTTAGAAAATGTTTGGGAATCGGAAGCGAAAATCAAATCTGTACCCCTTGATGATGAATACGGGGGAACATATATAGAGGAACCAGCTACGGAAGTAAAACCGGTAGTCTCCGGGAATTTAACTGATTTATTGAATGTTTTGATTAATGAAATCAAGAGTCAATCGGCAGAAATTATAGCTCTGTCTGCCAAGCAAGAAGCTCAGTCTGCCAAGCAAGAAGCTCAGTCTGAAAAAATTGAACGAAAGCTAGACAATCAGAACAAAGCTATTAATGTTGTTAACAACAATATTGGAGTTGTTAATACAAAAGTTGATAAAATCAAAGAAGATATTGTTGTAATTAATACCTAAATCGGTAATCTTAAACAGGAAATGATAGGCGTTCAGGCGGAAATTGCGAGCATAAATACTCGTTTTGATTCCGAAATTAGCAGAATCGAGAAAAGTGTAGGAGAAGCAGTTGCTCCGATCATCGAGAATAAGGTGACGGAACAAATTCAATTAGTGAAAAAAGAGGATCAACAGAAGGTGGAAACTTTAAAGGCTTTAGTGTCCGAAGTAGACACTAAAGTGAGGGAGCAGGCTAATACCTGCGAAGAGAAAAAGAGGGAAGTGGAAACGCTTGCGACAACCACTTGCCAAGTAATTACGAGAGTGTCGGAATTAGAAAAGAAACTTGACGAAAAACAGAGCTATGTGCCAATCTGTGCACATAGTTCGGAATTGTTGACGAAAGAGGAGCGGTTCGACCCCTTGAAAAAAGGCGGTATACACGCGACGGATTTCATTAAAAATTGTGAAAGAGTTTTACCCAGATCATGGACTAATGAGAGAAAAAATAATGCGGTTATTGATGTGCTGGCTGGTGATGCCAAGCGTTGGGGCTTAAACCTCAACATTACGAACCTGACTTTTGACGAGTTTAAAAATTTGTTTCTGGCTGAATACTGGTCAGAGCAAAAACAGCAAAGTGTCTGGCGCGAATTTGTCGTATCGAGGCCTTTCGATGCGAATTCGCGCGGTTCGATGAGGGAGTTTTGTGAGGGCTGGATCCGCAAGTTGGAATATTTGCGTGATCGCCGCACGGAATCCGAAATAGTCTGGGAACTCTACAAGAAGCTTCCAGATGATACAAAACGCTACGTAGGAAGCAATTACAGGACAATCAATGATTTCCTGGAAAGAGTTGAGGACGAGGACAATTGGCGCAATAATCGCGACAGTGGTAGAGGCCGTGGTAACAACAACGGGTACCACCCCAACCATAACAACGATAACCATGGGAATAATGCATACCGCAGCAATAACAATAATGGTTCGGACCGTAATAACAATCGGTACAATGCAAATAATAACAGGAATGACAGAAACCAGTATCATACTAACGTGATACGTGCGCCAGAGGTTGTGATCAGCCGCCTCAGCAGCATCCGGGGAGCGTATCTGCTGGGACGAGACAGGGAAACCATTAGCCGCGCCGGTGAGGGGCCGAGCGGGCGTGGAGAAATTTTGGCGGCCCAATAACAGGAGAAAACCCAGGTATCGTCATTATGAAAATTCCGTGTGGAATAATCAACGGCGGGAGTGTGTGCCAGTGTTAGGAGAAAGGAGTGCGCCCACAAGTAGTAGATCAGCTGTATACACGGCAGTAGGTAGTACATTCACTGTCAGTGAGAACAATTTAAGTAGTGTTCCGGAAATCGATTATAAAGTGGCAGCTGTAATACCCACAGCGGAACTGGAGATTGAGTTTAAGAATGATTCGCAATTGTTGAGAGAAGATCAGATGTCGGATAACACGTCCGTCATCGAGCGAGGGGATGCAGAGAGGGATGAGGTCTGGTTAAGGCAGTTCGGTCGCTTATACGACGAACTAAGAGATTATAGGGGCCTGTATGGGAGAAGTGTTTATGGGGAGCGCGTGCAGGATTTGCCGCGTCTCGTCCCGCAGGAAGATAGTGTTTGTGAAGTGATAGAAAGTTCTGGCCCTAACCGGCAGACTTTACCAGAAATAGTTCATGTTAATGGGGAGCACGAGCAAGATTCGTCGTGTTTCGTCCCGCAAGAGTTGGATGTTGAAGTAGTAACGGAAAGTTCTGGCCCTGACCGGCAGACTTTACCGAAAGTTATAGTGGTAGAAGTAGCGGCCCATCCGACGCAAAACTCCAGTTTAAACATTGCGAGAGTATTAAGGAGAAATATTGCGAAAATTTTAGTGATAGCCGGACACGATTGGTAGAAAAGCACATAGATTACAGCGTGTATGAGGTTAGAGCTGACATTATACGGTCAGACGATAGCAGTGTGGGTTGCGCAGATCTAGAGGAAGTAATTGCAGATACTACTGGGCACATTTCTCCAGGTAGATTGGCAGATGAGATCAGTCTGACCAAAGAGGAATCAACGAAGGTGACAGTTAATGAATTGATAGCAAAGCGACAATCACTAGTTGACGAGTTACAGGAAAAGGTTTCGGTATTGGAGGCGAAGCTACAGACTAAGTCTCAGGACAAACGTGTTGAAATTAAAACTGTATTTGAACGGAGGCTGAAAAAGCCGCCAGATAAGCCGGATTTAGGATCAAAGCCGGATGGTTTTTTCTGGAATGACCTGGATATAGACGAGGATTTACTGTGGGAAAATAAAGAAACAGTCGAGGACAAGTGTAGACAGATAGTAGTGTCTGTTAATATACATGACCTACAACTAAACGTGTTGATTGACACCGGTGCAGAATTGAGTGCTGTATCTGGGAAAATATTTGAGTTACTGAAAGACAGACCTGGCATCGTAGTTATGCCAGTAACAGGAGTGAAAATTATCGGTGCTACTGGGAAGGCCAGTAAACTGGTCACAAAACAGATTTTTGTCAACTTCGAGATATGTGGGGCACGATTTCAACAAGAGTTTGTCGTCGTGCCAGACTTGACTACGGAAGTAATTATCGGGTTAGATTGGCTATTAAAGTACCGTGCAGTGATTAATTGCGAAAGCAAAACTTTGACATGTACGTCACAAGATAAAACAATAGTAGTTAGTTTTGACGAGGCAGGAGACTGTGTGCATAGGCAATACCAGCCTATACACATTGTTAACTGGCCGGATGACATTGACGCAGGAATGAATTTGAACTGCCGTAACGTGAGGAATCTCGGCATTGACAAAAGTGTAGAAAGTGAAATGGAAGAGATAATCAAATTCCCTCCACGGATTGACATTAGTATTGGTGTGAGAAAAGATCGTTTGCGAGAAGTAATGAACCTAAAAGCCGACGCTCGCACACGTCGTCATGACGCTAAAGCGCGTTTTGCTAAGTTTGCAATCGGAGACTTAGTACTTGTGAAAGCTCTTGAGAAATCGAGCGAGATAGACCATGAAATCTCTAAATTTAAGTTTGTTTATAATGGACCATATAAAGTCATTGGTATACCTCACACAAATGCTTATTGCTCAGAGTATCCAAGCTCTGGAAAACGATTAGGTATACGGAATATTGTAGACTTGAAATTGTACCAACCTAGGATCGATTAATACCACACAATGGGTAATTTGTACAGTATGTAAATATAGAGTGTAAGATTTAAGGATGTGCCATGTTACGATGCTTTTGCCTGACCTAGAGGTCATTAAAGAAGCTGTAATTAATAAGTAATTAATTTTGACTAAATGATTTAAGAGTAACTGATTAGTAATCATCTGAAAAATCCAAGCTGCTAGTTTAAGTTTTCAGCTGAGTCACAGTAGATTAAGGAATGTAAATATGATATTGTATCTTGCTGTAATATTTCATGAATGTGTGTTTTTATTAGTCATTGCCGATGTACTTAGACGCTGTTTTAAGTTTCAGGCTAGTACATGCGTGTCATGATAGACAGTGTTGAGTTATCCGTTGTGATAGTGTTTATGGACTCCTTGAGATTACTCGGGAGTGAGTTTTTCCGAAAGAATTCAGTGAAACGGACGTTCTGGAAACGCCATTACAAGGGCGAGTGAGATCAAGCGTGCCGCACAGGCGGGCGCAACAGTACTTGCGAGGCGAAGCCGCTGTCGGCTCTTGTGCCGCTGTCGGCTCTTGTGCCGCTGTCGGCATCCTTTGTACTTGCGAGTACGGAAGGTGGAGTTGTTTTTCTTCCCGGACAGCTGATGTGAAAGAATTCTGCTGTCAATATTTATGTTTTATTTTATCTGCTGTATATTATTTTCTTGTTTAGCGTTAATTGGACATGACGAGAATATTAATTATGAAAAGGTTACATAAAAATGTGTATTCTATGTAATTAATTATTAGTTTGCGTATTTTGATATACCTGTTTTTTATGACCATGTACTCTGATTAATTTTGCAAATAGTATTCCATTTCTTATAGTGTTACGAATTTTAATGATTTTGGAATAGCTAAACCATTTCCTATGTTTTTATGAATTTTGATATGTTGTCAACCTGTTTTACTTTGTGCAAGATGACAGAGTGGAATAAGATTAGGAGTATCTCCACTCAATTATTATTGTATAAAAATTGGTTTATGATTAATTAGACGAATGCTAAATTTTTTGATGTTTTGAGCGTATGCATTTCCGCTGTTTCTTTTTTGGGACATTTTCTGAGTCTGTTTACGTTACACGAACATCCTCAGACAATGTGGGGCACGTGTAACGCCGGAAATGCATAGCCTCCTATTTCCATCTATTGTACAAATATTTTTTTCCTTGCTTTGTTACCTCAAGATATGAAATTTCTGTCTCTTTATATATTGTAATTGTTTTACTGTTTGTATATATATATTTATGCATTTATGTCGATGTATAATTGGTTTGTTTCGTAAATATTATTTGTATTTTTACGCTGGGTCTTGCCTAGGGAAGACTGCTATCGAACGATTACGTCGATAGGTCGTGTGAAGAATCAAAGTGTGTATTATCTTTGGTAGTGTGAACTCTGCCGCGTGGAGCGCGGGCTGAGCAGAAGGAGTCTGGCTGGAGTAGCGAGTGGAGCAGGTGTGTTGTGTGACGGTCCCGCGAGTTGCCGTGCTTTCGGGGTTTGGCAGCATTTAATTGCGATCGACTTGCGATGATAGTTTCTGACATGGTGTCGCGGACGGGAAACATTAACTAGCGCACATCAAGAGCCCGTTTCGTCTGGTGACCGTGTCGAGAAGAAGGCGCGCCAACATCTAGCTTCTGCAACAGCGACGGCCGACAATGAGTGACTGTCGCCACCTCCTCGACCGACGGCTTCAAACGTTCAATCAACCGACGAGGAAGACTGGACGCACATAAAGTTTTAGAACTGTATGGCAGACCTCAGCTTTTCAAACTGTTCCATTTTCGTCACTATAATTACAGCAACTTAGCATGAACTTTTGTTGCTCATTGTCCCAATTGCATTACCAAGCAGAGTCCCTTCCTTTTCCGAAATGAACCCGAGTGTCGTTGAAATTCAAACGCCAGCATTAGAGTAATATAGCTAACTCGTTTTCACTGCTTTAATTTCAAAATTCGGTTAAAGTTTTTATAGCTGGCTACACTATTTAGATTACACAAGCACAAATTAAGAGTGCGAGTTTTGTTACCATATTTTAGCTTACCTGTGACTGCAGCTCAGCTTGGTACGTACTAAATTTTACTATTGTTAATTGTTCGGAATCATTTAATTCAATTTCAAAGTTAAATCTCTTATTTCTAAATTGCGTAGATTCAAGTAGTTTTTGAAATGATTGTTGAGGTAGTCCAAGACTAACCGTATTTTACTGAATTTCGATGTGCTTCAGAAAGAAAGCTCACTATTAACTTCAGTCACTAAATTAACTTTCGATTTTCCGGTTTTATTAATTCTTTTGCTAAATTAAGTCAGGGTGTAGCGAAATTTATTACTTCTGACAAACTTTCAGTTTTCACACTACACGTGTCAACCTTCAGTTGCCACGCTTCTAGTGCTAATTATATGTATAATAACCTTTCTTTTTCAGTTACTATAGTAATTGTCCTTAGGACTGGCGACCGTGATTTCCCCCAAATCTCAAATACCTAATTACCGCTAGTTAATTGTTAACGTAATGGCTGCACATTTACTTTCTTTATTAACTTTACCCCTTTTCAAAATTAATTTCCACCAGTTTCATTAGCACATTTCCTTTCATCTAGATGTAACCCTTTCCTCCCTCTTTACCGACAGGTTAACTTCGGTGACGATTGCTTTTCCAAAACTCCCATTAGGTACACGCGGTTTCATTTTTCACTGTCATTAAGGTCGGTAAGTGAGGGGGAGGTTACAGCTACAGCTCAATGAGGCTCTTCCCCCCCACCCTCCGAATTCAGGTAGCAAGTCAAGTTTATTCGATAGTGTTAATCGGATTTAGATGAAGTTGGAGAGCAGTTTTCCCTTCGCCTAGTGCTTCTAATCCGAATCTTTTTACACCTTTAAACCATCTAGTTAAAATTTCGCGTAATCTAATTCATCCTGAAAGCTCAAATCTTTGTCTCTCCTGCTCAGCGATTCTCTTGTCTTTTTTGCAAAACCTGCAGTTCCACGGGAGAACCTTGTTGAGTTCGCTATCCAGCTCCCCAAACAGACACTGCATGAAGCAGTTCAGTGAAGAAACCGATGTGGAGATTTCGAGTGTGCAAACGAGCTATAATGTGCCTGTGTGACGTTTCTGCAAAGAGACTTCGTCGATTACCTGGTCTCTTGCTTCAATCTACGAATGATTTCAGAAGAAAGACTGTCGAAAGTCACGCAGTGCCTGGGGAAACCTGTGAAATCGTGAAAGATATCATCGAATCCTTTCCAGTGAAAGAATCCCCCTACTATGGTAGCTTATGTATGAAATATCCTGATGCTAAACAAACAGTCACAACAATGTACGAACTATTTTTGTCACGACATCCAGATGTCAACAAGTGTTTCAATCTGAACTATCCAAGCACGACTCACGCTCCGTCCTCACAGCTTTACTTCCCCCAGAACCTCGTCTCAGTTGGTAGAGCACTTGCCCGCGAAATGCAAAGGTCCCGAGTTCGAGTATCGGTTCGGCACACAGTTTTAATCTGCCAGGAAGTTTCATTATAAATGATGTTGAACAAAATATTTTAAAAAATTTGCACTTTCTGTAAAGCTGATTATCACATTTTACGCGCTGCTGTAAAGCACCAGGAACTGTAGTGTTATACATGTACAACGATGGGCTTGTAAGGAACATAGAACCCAAAGAAATTCTGGTCGTGTGTAAATGCTGTTAGCGACACCAAAGTAAGTGTCCATTACCTAGTAAATGAGACAGGAACTGAAATTTAGGGTAGCAAAGCAAACGGTGAAATGCTCGACTCCATTTTCAAATGTTTCTTTACAAAAGGAAATCCAAAATAACTGCCCTAATTTAATTCTTGTACCACTGAAAGGATGAATGAAATAAGTAGTAGTGTCAGTGGTGTTGAGAAACAACTGAAATCGTTAAACCTGAACAAAGTTCCAGAACTCAGTTCTTGGAAAAAGGCACAGGTCACATCCATGTACAAGAAGGATAGTTGAAATGAAGCACAAAACTATTGTCCAATATCCTTGACAGAGATTTGTTGTAGAACCTTAGTTTTTCGCTAGTAAACAGAAACTTTAATGCTAAGCTAGTAACTTCGTATGAATTTAGATTAAATCTGACTCAAGTATTTGTCTTTAACTCTATTTGTGCTAAAATGTGTGCAAATACGTTGTCTTGCTCTCATGACTGTGACCCTCTGAGGGATGTACATTTCCTTGTACATTATTGCTTGGTGAGCAGAAAGGCCTTAGGTGTTGTAGTACTGTCTCCTGTTAGTTTTCTTAACTACAGCTTCTTCTCCTATCTTTGAACCTATCAATGTTCTCTACTGCTGTCAACGCTATCTTTTCTCATTGAAAACACCAATCATAAAGCTATACATATTTACCTGGAAAATGTTTAGAAACAAAATGCTGTGTATTGATTTAACACTACGTAATTTGCCTACTGTGAAACAAACTTTTAATCTACGCTCTGAACCGTGACATGTGCCATACTCAAGAATTATTCTTTTGCGAAAGGAAAGGTTGGACAATCTTCCACTAGATGATAAAGTAGTTTTTGTCAGGTTGAAATGCTGAGAAACTGTCTTTAAATTGGTGATGATGAAATGAATGTGTTAATGATAATCTTTATGACCTTAAATTGGTTTTCACCACGCAATATCACCATTAAAAGTCTCAGATATTGCTGTTTGAGCAATGTTACTGGCTAGTGGCACCAAACAAAAAGTCTCAGAAATGCTATCTGCGCAAATTTTCTTTCTCAGTCTTTACTGGTCGGTTTTGCTGGTCCGTAGCAGAAGAAACCCTCACAGCCTCACAATTATTCTTTGACCACGTATTCTACTTCATGACAGTACTCTTAAGCAGTATCAGAACTGAGCTCTGAGCAAGAGTTCATCATTTATAGATCAGCCTCAAAACAGGTCACAGCACACAACGCACTGCAAACCATGTCCTTGTGTACACATTTACGCATTTGAAGGGATTCTCACTGTTTAGTATTACAGTTTCTATCTCAGTTGTGAAAACTTTAATTTTTAGCTAAATACATTTCTTTTCTCAAGTGTATTGGTACATAATAATGAATGAACATTTTGAGTATCTTAGAAATTTTTAGACTCATGTACCTAGTTATTAAGTTTGTCTTCACTTCTACACTTTTGGTGTGCTATTAATGAAACGCTGTCTCTTTAACATTTATCTGAATACAGTGTTTTAATATTTTGATGGCAATGTTTTCTCTTATTTGACTAATAAACAATTACTCTGTGTAAAACATGTTCCAACAAAAGACATTTGCTTTTCTTCATGAGAAATAGGAAGTACATATTCGTCTCATTATGTACAACATAACATTCTGTCGCTGCAATACTATTGTAAATGAGACACGTTCATTTAATTTTCTCAGTAAAATATTTATTATACTAGAAAATCACAGAAATAATCAGATACTGATGTGAGGAAAAAAGTATGAGGAACCTCTGTTTGGTATAAAAATATGAGGGTCACTCCAAAAGAAATGCACATTATTTTTGTAAAAATATTTTTCATTCTGCATGTGTAAAAGTTTTACAGTGTGTAGAAACGTCCTTTCCGCTTGTTTTCAAACTTAGTTCAACATGTTCCCGTGAGTGGCGCCGTCACAGCATGTTTTCAAGATGGCTGCTACACTTGACGTTCGTCAGAAGCAACGTGCTGTCAGAGAACTCCAGTGCTGTGAAAAAGAGACAGTGGGGAACATCCACAAGAGGTTGAAAAAGGTGTATGGAGATTCTGCTGTCATTCACAGTACAGTTAGTCGGTGGGCAAGCAGGTTACATGATGAAAGCAGACACGGCAATATTGAGGATTGTCCTCGCAGCAGCAGGCCTCGTACTGCACACACTCCAGACAATGTGCAGAGAGTTAACGAATTGGTGACAGCTGACAGACGCATCACAGCGAACGAATTGTCACGCTACGTTGGGATATGGGAAGGAAGTGTTTGCAGAATACTGGAAGATGGGTTCCCAGGATGTTGACAGTGGCTCACAAAGAACCAAGAAAAACGGTATGCAGCGAACTTTCGGAACAGTACGAGAATGGTGGAGATGAATTTCTTGAAGAATTGTGACAGGTGGTGAAACATGGCTGCATCATTTTTCACCAGAGATAAAGAGGCAATCAATGGAGTGGCATCATGCAAATTCACCCAAGGAAAAAAATTCAAAACCACACCTTCTGCTGGAAAAGTTATGGCTACAGTGTTTTTCGATTCCGAAGGACTCTTGCTTGTGGACATCATGCCAAGTGGAACCACCATAAATTCTGATGGATATGTGATGACACTGAAGAAACTTCAAGCGCGACTGAGTCGTGTTTGACCACATTGACAAAAGGAGGATGTTTTGCTGTTGCATGACAATGCACAGCCATGTGTCAGTCAAAAAGCCATGGAAGCGATCACAAAACTCGGATGGACAACACTGAAACACCCACCCTACAGTCCTGACCTGGCTCCATGTGACTATCATCTCCTTGGGAAACTGAAAGACTCTCTTTGTGGAACAAGGTTTGAAGATGATGACTCCCTTGTGCACACTGCCAAACAGTGGCTCCAACAGGCTGGTCCAGAATTTTACTGTGCTGGTATGCAGGCGCTGGTTCCAAGAAGGCGTAAGGCAGTTGAGAGGGATGGAAATTATGTGGAGAAATGGAAATATTATTCCTAAAAGATGTATCTACAGTCTGTAAAATTTTCAGACATGTGGAATAAAAGATGGATTTAAAAAAAAAACAGTGTTCATTTCTTTTGGAGTGACCCTCATAGCAATTTTTTCAGTCAGCAGAGGGGTCATTCTCCATGGTAATAATCTTGTAACTAAATAAACCTGTATGTAGAGAATCTGAGAGAACGGAAAGATAAAGAAAGTAGTATTTTTCAAACCTATGTACACTGGAGAGTAAAGTGATACTAAAGCTCTGGGGTAGACTTGAATAACTTGTTAATTAATGGGTTTATTGTAAGCATAAAAATTAATAAATGTAATACCGACCTCAATTTGAGATAGAGATGATGTACTGGATTATTATAGTGAAGAAATGTTGTTTGAGAAGGTTAATGATATTTTTGGTTTTTGTTGTACACATCTTTGTAAGATGAGATAATTTTTGGTGAATAGTTAATAGTTCTATGGTGAAGAAAATGAAACTTACAGCCTGAAAAAACTCATTCTGCATTACAGTATAAAAACATAGTTATAGAAAAATAAGGGAGATCAGACTGAAAAATATTTTTTAATGATGAATTGAATTATAGAACAACAGATTCGAAGTGGAATAGTTATAAGTAGCCCACATACTGGCTGAATTTAAAAGGTAGACAAAAACTAGTATGTCTGATTAATGAAGCAAAACTCTTAAAGCAATGCATCTATACTTACACTGAAAAAATTTAACCAAGTAGTTAATGAACCACACTAAGCACAGTATGATACAGTTTCTCATTTTTCTTAGTACAATTGTTGTTCTATTATTTTATCCTACGTTTTATGATATGTACCTTTATATTATTGTCATTGTTGCATTATCCATAGTTATGTGGCAACTTCCTTCACATTTTAAAATCCACTGTGTCTTATGTCAGCATCGCTTCCTGAAATCCTTTTGTGTTTGTGACTTCTGTCCCCGCCAGTTAGTGACAAAGTGTCGTATCTGTTGTAGTCTCCCCAGAAACACGTAATGATGGCGAAGCAGTACGGGATGTGCCATACAACCAGTCATGCTAAAGAATTGCAGCAGGAGAAACTCTCAATGTCCTGGACAAGAGGTGAAACGAGACCTCCATGAAGAAAAATAAAACGTACTATTTTACACTGTATACAGTGTAGAACCATGGTCAGACCACTTCCCTTTACATTTACATCAGCCTATTATCATTCTCATGCTCACATTCTGACTGATGAGCTTGTGTAATGAAGCTGGTCTGACTGCATCATGTTCTATGTACCAAGCATAATTTCTGATACAAGGTGTTTTATTAAACATTTTACGATACCCTTTTCCAGTTTTCATACATTTTGTAAACATTTCTTATAAAACTGTGTTCATTATTTTATGGATGTAAACGTCAGAAAGGTATGTAAACATTGAGAAATTTAATAATCTTTGACCAATATGTTGTTATCTTTATATTTAATAATGTATGGACTATCAGTGGATAAAGTAAGTTAGTTTCTGGGGAATAGTTTGTCGAGGAAAGTGGTCAAAGTCGGGCAAGTGTTGTCCATTATATCTAAATAATAATGCTCAGCAGTATATTTTTATAATTATGAACTACAAGGAAAAATTGTTATTTAAAATCTTTGAATTGATTTTAAGAATACATCAACAAAATGAAAACTGAAACGTTTTCCTTGTTCCGATTAGAGTTGATACAACAAGATCAAACCTGTGAACTTGTGCAAAAGCAAATATTATGTCAATATTCTACACGAAAACGAGAAAGAAGATCCCTAGATGTGAGCCAAGAGAAACAACAAAAAAGAATTGTACCAGCTGTGTAGCACTTATTTTGATCAATCAACATTTTTGAACTTTCCACCCTGTCTGCTTAGTTTACTGTTATGAAGTACAAAGTATGTGTCCTGAAAATCAGCATAGACAGATTTTAAATAATTAATCTGAATCAATAATTGTAGGAGGCAGAGTCAGAATATGCATCGAAAGTGCACTCCGTGGCATTCAGTCCGTTTATTGTAGAAAACTGTTGTAACTTGGACAACAGCAGCTGACGTAAGTGAGGCCGATATTACCCTACCATATTTTTTGACAAAGAAATATGATCAAATATTCGTGAAATTTCTGTGACAAAGATCTTTGATGTGGCACTAATAAGGGTTATTACACTGTCGTCATATTTTTTGTCAGATTTCAAGATGGCGGACACCAACGACTTTTTGTTATGCACTGCAGTCACTTATACCACAGTTGCAGTGTGTGTTCATTTCTAAGAAAAGGCGGCGGAAAAAAGGGACAAACTTGAGTGAAGCCATGGGCATTACGTCAAGAGAATGAAAGCATTCAGCACAATCTGTTACGAGAGCTGGAAATGGAGGACGGCAAGTCATATAAATTACTTACGAGTGGATGAGAGTGCATTTCAATATTTGCTTAGTAAGGTGAATTCTGCAGTTACAAAATAGAATACTCACTTGAACAATTCCATATGTGCTGAACAGAGGCTCAACATGACACCGCGATTTCTTGATACAGGAAAGAGGTACTCTAGTTTACAATACAGCGCTCGAGTACTAAAATCCTCATTAACCAAAATAATTCCAAAAACATGTGAAGCGGTTTATAAAGCACAGAAAGTAAATAAATGTTTAGTACACTATATGGACAATAAGAACTATTATTATTTTTGAACAATTTAAGTAATAGAACTAGTTTTCCAACAACTATAAAATTAAAGAAAAGTACGAAATAAACGAAATCCTTTTTAATTTGGGGCACTCAGTGTTCAAAAATAGACAAATTGGAATGGAAAGCTAAGAAATTTTTTAAATTTTAGATTGTGGCCACACCCTCTACTCCAGCTTGCTATAAAGCTGCCTGGATATTTTCAGATTTAGAGATGGATGGCTGTATCTGTTATTGTGGATATGAAGTGGCCTGCAGCATATTCTACCTGCTCATCACCACACGATTAATAGCATGCAATGTGCCCCTTGCTTACCACCCGCCCGCACCTTAGTCGAAGCTGGGTTATTAGAAACATTCGAAGGAACACACCAACTTTGAAGACATGTTTACAAACACACTACAGTTACGTCAAATAGCCGTAGCGATGCCTTTGCTCCATGCGGTTACATTTCACGTTGCAGTGAACAGAAGAAGAACGACTTTCATGACCAAATCTACGACGAGGCGCTAGATTTGATCATATTTCTTTGACTTTCAAATTTGTTTGACATACATATTTCACACATCAACTTTGGCAAAGAAATATGGCAATATAATACCGGCCTGAACTATTGTAGAGAGTAATAGATGTCACAGTTGGGCAACGAGAACACGTGGGTAGCAGCAGGCGGCTGGGCAGATAATTTCGTGAAGGAAGTGTCGTATCCAATGTTGAAGTAGTACCATGTACTAAATTGAAATAGATCGATTTTCTGCTGACATTAAACAGATGCTGTAGCATAAAGTCGTATAAGGCATGGAAAAGTTTCAAAATAAGTCTCTTGGAATACTACGCTTTGTATTTACATTACATGCAGTTCACCGCTACATCACTAATATATGATTTAACTCAAGCAGAATAATGGTCTGTTCGATGTGTTATGAGTTCTGTGCTTTTATACATACACTACTACGGTGGCAATGTTACTTTAAAGTGCTGACGAAGATGGAACTTTTTTTCTGACTCGTGGTTCCTACGACAGTAGTTACGTATTAGTGGCATTCAATAATTAATGCAACAATATTTTTCTCTCAGACAGTTTCGGTTTTAAAAAATGAGGAATTTGTTGTGGGACATCGTGGAATATTCCCGCTCCAGCCCCTGTAGTTTCATCAAGTTCCGACAGCTGGCGGTATTATAAGTAGCTTCCAAAATTGCGTCTGTAAGGAAGATGTGTGTTCTAATTAAACAGCTGTCATAGAGTTCCGTTTGGCAGATAAGCAAAGCGTCGCGTATATTCAAAGGCGCTTGTACAATGTCTCCAGAGACTTGGCAGTGAACAAAAGCACAGTGAGTCGTTGGGCTAGATGTCTGTCATCATCGCAACGAGTGACGCAAACCTCTCCCTCGTCTACCCTACAGCCTGGACCTCGCTACTTCGACTTGCATCTGTCTGGCCCAAAGAAGGATGCACTCTGAGGGGAGCAGTAGGTGGATGACGGGGAGGTGACTGGTGCAGCGAGGCGCGGGCTGCGGCGCCCGCCAGTAGGTAGGGCGGTACCGGGCGGGCACAAACGTGCTCCCAGTGAGGTGGCGTAAGGCTGTCGCAGTGAGTGGAGATTACTTCATAAGTAGCGTTTTGTAGCCAAGAGGGTAGGCAATAATGTAGTGTATCGCGATCCTGAATAAAGCCAAACTGCTTTCAGAAAAAAAGCGTTGCATTACTGACTGAACGCCCATCCGATTAATATGGGAGATGTACATTTGCACAAAGCCACAAAGGGCGACGATATGAACTTACGAGTGAAGGAGTACGCACATGAAAGTGGTGAACAGCCAATATGAGCTTATCGTGTAGTATAAATAACAATCAGGGTGAAACTAATCATCTTTCCTGGTTGTAAGGTCGTTGGCCTGTAATGGGGAAAGCATCGGTTATGTAGGCTCGAGAAGGGATTTAGTACAACTAAAAACAACTGAAAACTGCGTATTTTCAGAGCTGTGCAGCGAAACAATTAATGACGACGGTTAAGCCGAACCTGCTTTGTTGAGTCTTTGCTGTATGTCAGAGCGGCCTCTGTCAGAAGACGGAGCTGCTGCTGCTGCTGCAGCCAGTAGAAGCGGCACCAGCCGAGCCAGCAACACGACTGACGCAGGACCCGCCATCTCCCTGCAAAACAACGCAGACACTGCAGGGCACAAGGTGCTCCCTAAATGCCCTGATTGTCTACCATTGATAGCAATAATAAATTTTAGAGTCCATCTCTCTCTCACTCTCTCTCTCACTCTCTCTCACACATGCATGCACAGTTCTTCCTTAGCCATTTCTATTTTGCAGACTGCAGCTAGACTGTTCCAGACAGTGGTCGGGCTCACTATTGCAGGTTGGAACCTTTTCGGACTTCTGCCTCCGAACTATAATACAACGTAAATTTATTTTCTGATTCTTTTTTTAAATGATGCCATTCACTTTTTATGTGCTGCGGTCTTTTTGTGAAATTACAAAAATTACTCCAAACAATTAGTGTTTTCCAAATTTTAAAACATGTTCCGAAGTTATTAATAGGCATTATGTCGTGGACTATCCGTGACAGTAACTTCTGGGTTAGGTATTATTATCAATTAATAATATTTCGTCGTCAGTCACAACTTTTTTTTATTTTCTGATTACCGTCCAACACGTTCCTGAGCTACAATTCTATTTTCGAGAAATGTATTTATTAAGTGGGCGTTACACCTCCTTCAGGTTTTCAGCTAACAGTGGCAGAAGGACACAGTCGTCATATTTATACCTCAGGTGGGATTACAGACATAACTCGAGACAAATTATAGAATTAAAGTCTTTCGTGCAGGAGAAAACTTTGCCGTTTCCAGTTGCATTTTGAATCTGTTTAACATGTTTATCACAGTGTTACGATACGTAAATGGTGCATATAAATTTATGTTACAATGAGACTTGTATGGTGGAATATTAGATTTAATTTTATTTCCATTTACACAACAGAGGAAATAAAATAAGAAATTAAAAAATTTGTTTAGAGGAATATCGTTTAATAGCTTTGGTTTGACATGCTTAAACATGTTTATCACAGTGTTACGATACGTAAATGGTCCATATAAATTTATGTTACAATGATACTCATATGATGGACTATTAGATTTACTGTTATTTCCATTTACATAACAGAGGAAATAAGACAATAAATTAAAAAAATTGTTTAGAGGAATATCAGTTAACGACTTTGGTCTGCCATGCTTAAATATTCAAGACGAAATATGACATGCTTATTTGCTTACAGAGTGGCATTATAATCATTGTAATTTACTACTTCTATTGCTAGGTATGTAATTTAATCTTACTGCGACTGTAGCTTCAGATTATTTTAGTTATGCATAAATGAATTTGCCTTCAAAATGGCAGTGAGCACGTGCTGGAAGCGAGGGGAAGAGAAACAGAGAGATTGGTGTCGGTGGAATGAGAAGCAAATGGCATGTTGTATTTATTTTTGACCCAGGGGTAAGGCAACTGTGTTCGTTGCTTCTTGCGAGGCTGTTGTACTAAGACGCAATCATTACTGAATACAGAAAGTAATGTGTTGTATTCACTATCTGAGTATTCATTTAGCATGTCAGTAGGTTGGAAGATATGTTGTTCACGTATTTCAAGTGTCTCTAATATACTGAGTTTTGTGCCTGTCTGTGACAAATTGTGACAGCTTTATTGACGTCTGGAATGCTGTGTTTTCATTCATAAAGGTGAGTTTCCACTGCAGACTTGTGATGAACATTTCACCGAAGAGCTGACATGTATACATTATATCGTATGACAAAATGATCTGCCTCTCATACCTATGTAAAAACTGTGACAGTCTCGACATGTGATCTTGTAAACACCTGGTTGTTCATGTTGCTCATGTCACTAGATGTGTGACAGCTTGTTATGATGGAATTCCTTTTGAACTGATTAGCAGTTTTGTGAGAAGCTCTTCCAATGCGTAGAATACTGAAATATTTTATGTTTTGTGAATGGTGAATATTCGCTATTAGTGGCTATTTGTGTAATTAATGCAAAATCGAGTGGTACAATTGGGATTTTCACTGGCCTGTGTCATTCATATTTCTGCATGCTCCTAGCTTTTCAGTGGTGGGATGGGAGGAGCTGTTGTAAATAGTTATGTCTGTAGCTGTTGTTTTATGATCATGCTGAACGTGTGTCTTTGTTTTTTTATGCAGACAGCTAGGTCTAAGAAATGTAATGTCTTGTGTACCTCAATGTTGGATAGTGAATTTGATGTTGATGTGTAAATGGCCGAAAATGTTACATAGTGTTCTATTTCAGTTTTGTAGCCATGGAAATGTACGATAATGGCATAGACATATATGCAATAGTAAATTATTTTTCTAGGTTTTTCATGATTAGAACAAAGAATTTGATTTTTTAAGTGATCAATTTAAATGCAAACTATCAAGCCACTGAGACTCGATCCCATGGATAATCCATCTAGCAGTTGACAAAATTTTTCTTTTAGATTAAAAGTAATTATGTTTCACTGCAGCTCCAAAAAGGTCCATAAACACTTTGTTACTGCAATTGGCTTCAATTTATGTAAACGTTTGTTAACGATGTGTAATTTTGCCTTGACAGGGACACTGGCATACAGATTTACAATGTCAAAAGATGCTAGTCTAGCTTCGCTAGGTACCTGCAAGTCCTGAACTTTCTGAGTTGTTCTCGTTGGATCTGCTGTTTCAGAGTACTTAGCAATGTACCTAACAACATGCTATTGAAATTTAAAAGCGTTGGTATGATGAAAATCTTGGCAAGATTTTATTTCATAGTCTATTTCTTAAATTATTGCTCTGCTACAGACCAATAATCAGATAGGGAAATCAAATTAAGCAGAAGTATTATCAAAAATCAACTACAAGTTAAACACATTTTAAAACGGAAGCTGTTGAAAACACATACGAATTTCCATAATCAGGTTTGGTGAAACTATGAAGAAACTAAAAATCTTAGTTCATTTGGAAGTATCACATGTTCCGTGATAACAGGTCTTCCGTTCCGAGGTACAAGATGGTGCGTGACGGAGGAGGTATGGCTTAATTGTCCACATGTTACACACAGTTCAGTCACATAAACGTGACCACAACCTATGTTCGACGTCTACGTCCAACAACCACTCAAAGACTGCAGGTGGCAGCATCAGCAGTGGAATGTATACACAACGTGTGTGTGGGGGGGGGGGGGGGCGGAAGGCAGACGAGGAAACAATGTAGTCATTGTCGTAATGAGAACGCGGAGAGATTTATCTGAAGCCTAAAAGTGCATGATTATTGGCTTTCGGTCCAAGAGTGGAAGCATTTCCGAAACGGCTAAGTTTGTGAACTATTCGTGTGCCATCGTGGTTAAAGTAAAGGGTGTATAAAAAAGAATCATCCGATTTGGCACATCTATATTTCTGAAACTAATAAACATTTACAATGAATTTTGTTTTTTCATGAACGGGAAACTCAAAAAGTTTTTTTCCATACCGTTTCATAGGCATGCCCTATCCCCCCCCCCCCCTCTCCTTTGAAATGCATGGCATATGTCAACGCGGTATTCAGATTGTTCCCACACTGCAGCAAGCATGTCTTGAGTTACATCTTCCACAGCTGCTGTTATGCGATGTCTCAGTTCATTTTCTGCTATTGGTAATGGAGGCAAATAAACAGAGTCTTTTATAAAGCCCCACAAAAAATAATTACAAATAGTCAGTTCCGGTGACCTTGGATGGCAGTCATGTAAGGCTGAGTCATTTGGTCCAGTGCGACCGATCGATCGTTCAGTAGGCGTTAGATTTAAAAATTCCCGCAGTTCCAGATGCCAGTGTGGCGGTGCCCCATCCTGTTGGTAAATGAAGTCATTCGAACAGCCTCGATCTGTGGAAAATGAAAGTTTTCGATCATTTCGAGATAAGATCGTCCTGCAACAGTGCTCTCGGCAAAGAAAAATGGACTATACACCTTTTCCCGCGAAACTGCACAAAACACATTAAATTTTGGAGAGTCCCTCTCATGTTGTGCAACTGAATGTGGTTGTTCCGTACCCCATATTCTCACATTATGACGATTCACGTTTCCATTTAAATGGAATGTTATCTCATCACTGAACACTAAGCATAGAAGAAAAGTGTCATCCTCCATCTGGCCAAGAACGAAATTGCAGAACTCCACATGTTGTTGTTCGTCACCTTCACAAAGACCTCGAATTTTGTGTGGTTTCAAGTGTAAACTTGATGCAACACAAGCCAGACAGATATCAGGGGCACGTCGAGCTGCACAGCGAACGGATTTCTGCCGACTCCTTGTGAAACTATGGCGGATGCATCCGACGTCTGTGTCAGGCACTCCGGGACTACCTGGCGGTTTGCCTTTACGCAAATAACCTGTTACTCGGAATTGTTCATGCCATCGTCTAACGCTCTGTGCTGTAGGACGATCCGCACCATACGCTGAACAGTTATTACTGACCCCCATTGCCCAAAACGTAGAATACCAAACGCTTGCTGTTGTCCCGAGACCATTTTTACTGCAACTGAAGTGGGCGCACACTGCTGCTATCTAGCGGGAACCATGTAAAACTCGAGAGTCTGCTCTTTCCAACAGTACAGTTTTTAAAAAAATCAAATGATTGTTTTTCATAAACCCTGTATACCGTGCGTGACAAAATGGTGCTAACCACAACCAGCTCCACGGCAACTGTGATGCTGCATACCCTACAGATGACAGGCGTGAATGGCAGCTGAGAAGATATGTACTGACGAATAGAAGTGCAGCTGTTGAGCAACTGATCCCCCAGGTACATGAACCAAGGGGCTACCGACGGCGTCTCCTCAGCGACCGACCAGCGAGCGTCGCTTGGTGTGGGCCTCCCCAGCAGGTGCCCCGTCCGTGCACCCACGCTGACTGCTGTTCATCGTGAAGGCTGGGATTTGCACGCCAGTGTCGTAACTGGACGTCCACTGTGGGGCGACAGGTGACCTTTCCGGGTGAATCACTTCTTATGCTCTATCCGACAGATGGCTGTTGGCGTGTATGGCGTGAAACGTCTGAAAGCAGACATTTTGCAAAATCGTCGTAAGGGTACAGGCAGGAGGAGAGGGCATCAAGATGCATAGATGCCGAAAAAAAGTAATTAATCGTTTGTAGAAGGTCAAAAAATGTTGTAGCCATTTTACAGCGTGTGGATGCCCTCGATCCTATCAGATTCAGGGAAAGAGTGGAGCAGGGGATGATACATCTCAAAGGGTTAAATGACTTGATTTAGGCTTGTAGGTCAGAGTAGATCCCCGCCATATTTTCAGCAATATCATAACTTTGGCCACGGCAATTGCTTGTATCTAGTCCTTGGGAGTTGAGCATCTGCCAATATTTTCTCAGTATGTCCAGCATTTCTCATTAATTCTACAAACTACTCTTGTAGTTGACTATCTTTGTTTACATATCGTATAACGAAACTTAACTGACCACATTGTGAAACACCAGGTGTAAAATCCACGATAATGGAGAAACGCTTTGCATCAACTATCTCCTGTATGGTCTTTTCTGTGATAGTCTTGCCCAAAACACTGATAATTTCTTCACAAGTGCTACATGATACATATGAGGTGTTTCCTTTACCCTGGTTTCCGTATTTAGCTATATGAACTGCTAATAATGGATCAAATCAGCTGTAAACACATCATAAAATTGCCATTCCTTAAGGAACCAAGCAGTTCTTCATCCCCACGGAATGGCAATCACCTTGAGGAAAGTTTTTTCACTACAGTCACTATCTTCTGTTGTACATTTCCCCAATACTTTACTTCTTCTTAAGTCCCATAGTGCTCAGAGCCATCTGAACCATCTTTACTTCTTCTTGTAGCTGAGTAATAAGTCGCTTATCAACTCTACATAGAGTACGTCCTCTTCGTCTGAAACTTACAACACAGTCGCAATGTGCACTGCAATTTTCATGTGAAGTACCCTTTGTTTAGCGTGTTTCCAATCACTAAAGCCACTTGTAGCGAACTGGGATGAACCCCCAAACACTTTACATGGTGCACAGTAAAGTTATCCCTGACTGGGTGAGTGAATCAAGTAATCGCGTTGCACAGTCTCCACCAACAATTTCCTTTCAAACAAATCCTTGGAAATAATCTTTGGTTATCAGAATCTACACGCTCTGACTTCACAAAATCACAGTTTCTATTCTGATTAAATCTGTATCGTACTACATGATCTTGTGTTTTATCACTGATTTCCTAAAAGAAAGGATCTTTATCAACAGTATAGTTTGATGGAACTTCCCCTTGCCACAACTCTGGTTCACTTGCTGTGGAATTGTTCGTATGTTTGTTCTCAGTTTCAGAGTCACTATCGTCGAGCTCTTCACCACAATTGGTGCTGCACTGTGAATCATTCGTAGGTGTCAAGTTCGCAAGAGTGGATGAAGTTGCAGGGGGAGAATCTAGTCTTTTGTTAATGAAACACGTTTGTAGCTTTGGCATTTTATCTAATATTTCCTCTTCCCTGTTCCTCCTTTGTTCAAATAATTTTCTGTAGCCTTCGCCACTGAGACATTTCCTACCGTCCATATTCACGATAACGTTAAGTCTAAACGTCACCAGACTAATAAAACGGAGGGAAAATAAACACAAACAACAATAAAAGCACAGAACTCAAACTATGTCACATCAACACTACATATGAGACGTTCGTGCCTTGCCACACAAAAACAATGCATAGGCAGTGCTGCAAATTGCATGACGTAAAGATCTCACTGTGGGGATCCCACCCGTCTACCTACGATTTCCACCCCAGGTTCATTTGAGTTAAGGTATCACAAACTATTGAAACTGTTACGCTCGTTTCGATTCCTTTACAATCCGAACGCTTTTTGCGTGTTTCGTAGTTTGGCGACCCGTAGCGCTAATTGACAACTTTGCTCGCTTCAGAAAACTGTTCTATCCACATGTGCGATGATCTCTTTGGGACACAGTTTTAAACACTTTGGAACCATCACAAGAAAATCCTCTCCTCAGTGGGAGTCAGTTTCGGTCATCCATTGGCAACAAATCGAATAGTAAATGGCCAGTCAGAAACCACGGCAACTGGGGAAAAGATGCATTCGAACGCAGTAGCGCGGTCGAAACGGTTTCGACATAACTCGAACGAACCTAATAATAATTCCCGCAAACATTGCTCCGTTTTTTTTTCTGCACACATGAATTTGTATGCTCTAAATTTTGTCGCCTGTAAGATTTTGGCGCCCCTAAGAATTTGCCACGCTGAGTCCGTGCCCATGTGGCCCGTGCGTAAATACTGAGAGTGTCTATGACTGACACTGGCTTATGTGCTAAGAAAAAGATTTCAGGTGTGACACAAGGCATCTCACATAATTTTTTTTTCAGAAATGACTACCACCAATCCACCAACGAGTCAGACGCAGCTGACTCTCAGATATTTCTTCTGTAGATTCCCTTCTGACTTTTGGAGAAGGTTTATATCATTTACATTTAAAACATTTTTCAGCGGTTGTTAAAAGCGGAATATGCATAATACAGTGTAATGGATTGAAATATTTATGAACTAACTTTTGTGAATTTTGTCTGTGGTCTATGTGGCAACCATTACTAGCATACACACTGACAGAAATGGTGACAGTATTCTTAATAGCACAACATTAGCGACATAAAAGCCTCATTTTGAGACAGAACTTAAACGGTTGAACCAGCCACCTCAAATTTCCCCCCATAGCAGCTAGAGATGACTACACAAGCCACGTATATTACACTCATAATATTTAAGGATCGGACTGTTAAGATGGCGGACAGTGCAGTGTATCGTATTGAGAACGCTCTTGTGATGATCGGAAAAGTGGCAGAAGAAGGAGGATATATGAAGAAGGAAATGAAGAACGACTTACTAGAGGCGGTGAGTGAAATAAGAAAATGTTTACAATATTTGAAAAACGAAACAAAAGCAAATAAGGTGGAGAATAGGAATCCTATAAGAGAGGTTAGGAACATCCAACAAGAGACGAGCGCAGGAGAAGACAGCTGCACTGGTGGACAACTAGCGACATCTATTGGAGAAACTCAGGAAACAACACATAGCGGACAGTGGGCTGCTGGGCACGTAGCGACATCTATTGGCGAAATACAGGAAACAGCACATAGCGGACAGTGGACTGCTAGTCACGTGGCGACATCTATTGGCGAAACGCAGGAAACAGCACATAGCAGACAGAGACAGACGGAAGAGATACCTACAGGATCTGAGAAGAACTTCAACGGAGACATCGCTGTGGGTAGCTTTCTGGAAAAAGCAAAAAAAGACGGAAATAAGACGGAAATGGGAGAACTGAGGCATAAAGTGGAGGAGATAACTGATTTCCTAAAAAACCAGCTAGGGATATTAATACAAGAGCAAATAAAGAAAACTCTAGAAAAGGAAAGCCACCTAGACGCAGAGAAAACCAAAACTGATGGAAACAACATACAAACTAAATACAACAACAAAGTTAAACCAGATGGAACGACAATATACAGAAACCCTCTGCTCCAGCAACAAAATCAGCTACAAGTCCAAGTCAATGCAGATGAGCTACATAATAAAACCCGAAATCAGGTTAATGAACTAGAGGAACCAACTTGGAGTACTGTGGCAGGGAGGAGCTGGTACAGAAGAAACCAGAGTAATTATAAAACCATAATGGGTACCAAAAAAGACGAAGAAATGCAAGCAGCAGAAACAACAGCATGGCTATACATCGGTAACTTAAAGAGAACCACCACAACTGCTACAGTAGTGAAATACCTAAACAAGAACGGAATACTGGGACAACTAGATTGTGAAGAACTGCGCACACTGGGCGACAAAAAAGCCTTCAAAGTAGGCATTCCGTTTGAAAAGCTACAAGTCACACAAGAACCAGAATTCTGGCCAGAAAACATAAAAGTACGTCGATTTCGTTTCCCAAGACGATCAATGGAAGAGGGAGCAGAGCTCAACTAAACTAAGAAGAAAACCAGAAGAGCAAGAAATAAATGCAGTCTTGTGGAATACAGAGGGAGTAAAAAGTGCTCTTAACCTAACACCAACAGACATTCTGCAAAACTCGGACCTTGCAATTCTAACAGAAACCTTCCTGATAGACAGCTGGCAACATAAAGATTTCTATAATTATCACCTAATGGCAAAGAAGGGAGAAAGAGGACGACCCATGGGAGGAATATCTATCCTACTGAAACCCTGGATGACGCCCACCAAAAAAATCATAAAACAAGAAAATAGTATGCTAATAGAAGCGGCAAACATAAATATAATTGCAGCCTATTTTAAACCGCTCACAAATGCTGTAGAAATAATTGACGAAATAGTCACACTCATCAAACAATGCAACAGCAAACCCACCATTATTGCAGGCGATCTCAACTGCAGAATAGACACAGAAAACTATAAAACAAAACTAGTCGTTGAAACCCTAGAAGAAGATGGTTTCACCCTACTTAACGATAGACAGATACCTACATACATATGCCACAATGGGAAGAGCACCATTGATATCGCATTAACAAGAGGAGACATAGAAGGAAGTATTCAACCAATATGGCATGACTCCATTACTCCTATACGAAAGCACATTCCAATGAAGATAAAAATAAATATCGTCACGTCACCACCAGCAAGAAAGACCCACCAAATCACACAAAGAAAAATTGATTTAGAAAAATTAACAAACCAGCAAGAACAATTAACACAAATAGAAACTTTCATAGAGGAAGGAGACCTTGAAAAAGCAACAGACCAAATAGAAGACCTCCTAAAAAATTCAGTGATACAAACAATCCCCAAAACAAGGACGGCCAAAAGATGGTTTGATGCTGAATGCTACAGCAAAAGGAACACTGTTCTAAGAACCCTCCACAGACTAAGAAACCAGCATGATGAGGAAGCACACAAACTGTACACAGAAGAGAGAAGAATCTACAAAAAACTAATAGAAGAGAAGAAAAAAGAATACATAGAAAGAGAGGCAAAAAGAGAAGCGGATGAAGCAGAGAAAGACCCATACATAGCAGTAAGACCAAGAAAAATGGCTCATACACCAAATATAGACCTGAAGGAATGGGAAGACCACTTCAGTAAGATACTGAACAAACGAGGACTCAAAACACCCCCAAAGGAAGAGAAACAACATCAAACTAAGGAAAAAGACAATACATGGGAACCCCTAAATGAAGATGACGTGAAAGAAGTAATAAAAGCACTGAAGAACAAGAAAGCAGCAGGACCTGATAATATATTTAATGAACATATAAAAGATGCAAAAGAGGCCCTCCAACACATATGGACCAAACTGTTTAACAAATGCCTGGAACTTGGAAGAATTCCGACACAATGGAGACACTCGACAATAAAAGTTCTCTACAAAGGTAGAGGAGACCCAATGGACCCAAACAAGTACAGAGGTATAGCCCTGGAAAATACTCAATTCAAGACGTTTTCAAAGATAATAACACAAAAAATCCAAGCCTCTGTGGACAGTCGTCTCCCAGAACGACAAATGGGTTTCAGATCTGGAAGATCAACACTTACGGCAGTCAGGCTTCTTCTAAACAACATCCATGATGCGCTACAGAGGAAACAAATGTTCTACACGGTGTTCATAGACTTTACCAAAGCCTTTGACCTATTGGAAAGAGAGCTCATAGTCCGAAAACTGGAAAACACAATGGGAGAAGATAGCGTATGGGCAAGAATAGTCAAGTCAATCCTCGAATACAACTTAATTACAATATCAGACAACCTCTCTTTTTCGAACCCCATTCTGCAATCGAATGGAGTCTTACAGGGTGACCCAATGAGCCCTTTGCTGTACATTCTTGCCACTGAAGAAGTACTCCGAATTGGAGAAAATGAAGAAGATGTGTATGTATATGCATACGCTGACGACATAGCCGTAGGATCAACAGATATACAGAAGCTGCAGAGAATCGTTGAGGAAATAGACAGATGGTGCAGTGAACACAAACTACACATAAACATAACAAAGACAGAAATGGTAATTTTCAGAAAAGGAGGCAAAACACCCAAAAATGCGGAAATCAGTATCAGAGGACGAAGAATAAAAATCTCATCAGACTTTAAATACCTAGGAGTGACATTGCAACCAACAGCCAAATGCTTCACAAAACATACAACAGAACGCGCAGCCCAAGCAATAATAGCAATACAGGACATCAAAAACATCCGCCTACTCAGTCTAGAAACATCCATGAAATTATTCAACACAAAAATCTTACCAATCCTGGCCTATGGGATGGAGGTTATATGGGACCACCTGACAGAAAAAAATCTAGAAACACTAGAAAAGGTAAAATCGACCTATCTAAAAAGAGCACTAGGTCTCTCAAAGACAACAAGATCTAGACTAGTGTACCTGCTAGCGAGAGAGACATTCCTAATTGAAGACATCAGACTTCAATATATGATGCCACACACCAGGGCTTCCAGAAAGCAACTGAAGATCATGAAGGACAAACGAGAAAAAATATGGACGGAGTTTTATGGCACCGAAGCAATGACGAACCGCTCATGGACAGCACCAAACTTCGAACAGCGACATGTCGTAACTAGACTTTCTATTCACGGCTTTCATCATCTAATCTGCAAAAACAAAACTTATCACGACCCAACCGCAACATGTGTATGTGAACTGTGTAACGAAGCCTGTGAACGATATCACATAGAACTGTGCAGTAAAAGAGTGAAATCGATAAACGAATATGCAAAAATGTAAAATGTAAATGTAAAATGTTAAACTGTATATGGCTATTTGGCTGCAATTTTATTAAATAAATAATTATACAGGGTGTTACAAAAAGGTACGGCCAAACTTTCAGGAAACATTCCTCACACACAAATAAAGAAAAGATGTTATGTGGACATGTGTCCGGAAACGCTTAATTTCCATGTTACAGCTGATTTTAGTTTCGTCAGTATGTACTGTACTTCCTCGATTCACCGCCAGTTGGCCCAGTTGAAGGAAGGTAATGTTGACTTCGGTGCTTGTGTTGACATGCGACTCATTGCTCTACAGTACCAGCATCAAGCACATCAGTACGTAGCATTAACAGGTTAGTGTTCATCACGAACGTGGTTTTGCAGTCAGTGCGATGTTTACAAATGCGGAGTTGTCAGATGCCCATTTGATGTACGGATTAGCACGGGGCAATAGCCGTGGCTCGGTACGTTTGTATCGAGACAGATTTCCAGAACGAAGGTGTCCCGACAGGAAGACGTTCGAAGCAATTGATCGGTGTCTTAGGGAGCACGGAACATTCCAGCCTATAACTCGCGATTGGGGAAGACCTAGAACGACGAGGACACCTGCAATGGACGAGGCAATTCTTCGTGCAGTTGACGATAACCCTAATGTCAGCGTCAGAGAAGTTGCTGCTATACAAGGTAACGTTGACCGCGTCACTGTATGGAGAGTGCTACGGGAGAACCAGTTGTTTCCGTACCATGTACAGTGTGTGCAGGCACTATCAGCAGCTGATTGGCCTCCACGGGTACACTTCTGCGATTGGTTCATCCAACAATGTGTCAATCCTCATTTCAGTGCAAATGTTCTGTTTACGGATGAGGCTTCATTCCAACGTGATCGAATTGTAAATTTTCAGAATCAACATGTGTGGGCTGACGAGAATCCGCCCGCAATTGTGCAATCACGTCATCAACATAGATTTTCTGTGAACGTTTGGGTAGGCATTGTTGGTGATGTCTTGATTGGGCCCCATGTTCTTCCACCTACGCTCAATGGAGCACATTCTCATGATTTCATACGGGATACTCTACCTGTGCTGCTAGAACATGTGCCTTTACAAGTACGACACAACATGTGGTTCATGCACGATGGAGCTCCTGCACGTTTCAATTGAAGTGTTCGTACGCTTCTCAACAACAGATTCGGTGACAGATGGATTGGTAGAGGCGGACCAATTCCATGGTCTCCACGCTCTCCTGACCTCAACGCTCTTGACTTTCATTTACGGGGGCATTTGAAAGCTCTTGTCTACGCAACCCCGGTACCAAATGTAGAGACTCTTCGTGCTCGTATTGTGGATGGCTGTGATACAATACACCATTCTCCAAGGCTGCATCAGCGCATCAGGGATACCATGCGACGGAGGGTGGATGCATTTATCCTCGCTAACGGAAGACATTTTGAATATTTCCTGTAACAAACTGTTTGAAGTCACGCTGGTACGTTCTGTTGCTGTATGTTCCATGATTTATGTGATTTGAAGAGAAGTAATAAAATGAGCTCTAACATGGAAAGTAAGCGCTTCCGGACACATGTCCACATAACATATTTTCTTTCTTTGTGTGTGAGGAATGTTTCCTGAAAGTTTGGCCGTACAGAACGGTTTTTCTCCTTACAGTTCCAGAAAGGCTGTTATATCTATGTGGCATATTCAGCTACGGGGCGCGACGAGAAGTCGCGGATAAAATTATTGCAGAATTGTGGTGTTCATTCCCGCAAGTCAGTTGACACAATGAACCGAGTAAGTAAGAGACAAATTGCACTTCATTCCTTTAAAGTCTAACAAGACAACTAAATGCAGAAATAAATACGAGCAGGTCGTTTTTGAACATTTTAGCATAGCACACCCTTCTCATCCACATCCTAGAGGTAGCAGGGCTGTCTCACTCCCGTAGTCATTTTATACAAAAAATGTGACACGAATAAACACCAAATTTGATAGAAATTTCTCCAGGTGACCCTGAGTTATGCTCGTACGTCACCCCTTCTCACCCCCACCCTCGCCCACAGCGTCGGCGGGGTCTTCCTGTCACAAGAATCGTTTTCCACGTTGCAAGGTGTATGCGTGCCGTATCTCGCTCTCCCGCTCCCTCCTGCTAGGTGCAAACTTCGGGGCGAAACTTCAACAGGGCTTCCACCAACAAGCCTAGCGACCCCGGGGCCCATGGATGCGGTGCTAACATCGGTCATTATCGAATATCTTTGCAGGTCACCGTTTCTCATCCCTACACGTACACCAGAGACAGAGTAGCGTTATAGTCCCCCATGCAGTATTGGTATACAAATAATGAGACATGCGCGTATGAAATTTGGTTGAACTGCTAAACGCATTCCCGAGTTATACTTCTGTGTCATCAGGTTTTCATCCCCATCTCCACCCCTGTGGGAGGTAGCTCAGTCTTACACGCACAGTGCTTCTTTCCACATAACAAATGATACGTGTACCAAGTTTGGTTGAAATCCATGTAGTGGTTTAGGAGGAGATGTTGAACATACGTATATACGCACAGATATTTTTATACTATGCCAGTGGACCTGGCAATGCTTCGTAGTTGCTAACTAGATATGTGAATTGGATATACGTCCTAATCTGAGGTATCCCTGGCAACTGTGATAGGATGGAAACGTCGGCTTCATGTTGTTACTTGCTCCTCTTTGAATGTTCTAAATTATATTAAATTATAATTATGGGAAACGAACATAAAAGATTTGGAGAAGTTCTCGAGCATTTTACTTCAAATTTTTACACCCAATTCTCTAATAAATATTGAGACAACAAGGGCTTTTTTGTGATATTTTACAATACAGCATCACTGGTCTTTTGCGGTCTAACTGTGTTGGTGAGGCAGTAAATCTATCCACAGGGCAGTGACTGCGTTACTGCAATTCACTTTGGAGGTGTGAGGGTGGGACTTGTAGTCCCGTACCGCCCTCCGACGGTGACAGTACTACGTCAGTCAGGCAGAAATATTTAACGTAACGTGGGCAGGTAGGGTGGGAAAGTATTGGACGTAGAAGGGGGGCAAGTCCTGCCAAAGGATGCATCCGTTGTGGGCGTGCCAGGCCTATCGTTACCCACGGTCGGAATTCGATTAATCTAGGATGGTTAGGGGAACCGGATGTCGATGCCAGGGGCGCGGAAGTGTGGTCCCAGCGTGGCGTAACCCGTGGACAGTGTCCCGCAAGGCATCCACTTTCTCATAATAGAGCCGCCGCGCGTTGTAGCGTATGGTCGTCTTTAGGGCGACGATATCCGCTTCCTCGTGGAGAGTGACAATTATCGTGAGTGGCGGGGCGTGCAGTCTCCACCTGAGCACCTTGGTCTGCAGGCGCTGCAACGTCCACATCCTGGTGACACTAATCGTGACCCCTGCAGCAGATCCATACGTGAGGGCAGGAACGTTAACTGTTCGGTAAATGCGGAGCTCGGTATGCAGGTTAAGTTCCCTATTGCGGAAGAGTGTGTACAAAGCCCTGGTCAGCTTTTGCCCCTTGTTGGCGACATACTCCGCATGACAGTGGAAGAGCAATTTGTGGTCCATCTGGACCCCGAGATAGGTGGTTGTCGGGGACCAGGGCACCTGCACACTTGCAATCGAAATATTGCGGTGGAGGACTAGGTGCCGTTTCGTGAAATAGACTGCCGTAGTTTTGGCTTCATCGAGAGTTATTTTGTTTGTCCGGCACCAGGCGATGGTGGCGTCCACCTGTCGCTGGAGGCGGGCGGCGACGACGGCGTCAGTAATGCGGCCAGTGGTGTACAGTGCTGTGTCGTCAGCATATTGTGCTAGGTGGCACTCCGGGATGACCGGCATATCATTTACATAGATATTAAAAAGGATGTGAGATAACACCGATCCTTGCGGAGTGCCTGCCGACAATTCGCGAATGCCAGAACGCATTCCCCGTTGAGCCACTAGGAAAGTCCTACCACAGAGGAAGTCATCCACGATCTTGACATAAATATCTGGTATAGGGGTCTAAGTCAGCATCTTGTGTAAGAGGTTGTCTTGCCAGATCTTGTCGTAGGCGTTTTGCAAGTCCATAAAAAGGCAGCTGTCGACTTGTCAGTGTTGAAGCCTTTGATGATGTGTTCAGTGATCAATAGACCTGAAGTTCGGCAGAGAGGTGCGAAACGAATCTAAACTGTTCAGGACGGATCGTCCCTCAGCTGCCGCAAGAGGTTGGGAAAGTCGGTGAAGGATCACAGATTCAAGGACCTTCGCCATAGTATTTAGGAGGCTGATGGGCCTGTTGTTGGTGGGGACCGTAGGGTCCTTGAACCTCTTGGGGATCGCGAACAGCTTGGCTTGTTTCCACTGAGGGGGGAAAAGGCCAGACGTGAGGCAACAGGTTAAAATCTTGGTGAACAAGATGAGTGGTGTGCGGGGAAGGTGGCAAAGGTGCTCATTTAAAATTCCGTCCAATCCAGGGGCCGACTGGCCACGTTTCCGTCGGAGGATGCGCTGAATTTCTCCCGTGGATGTAAGAAGGGGTGGGCGGTTGTGGAAAGGAGCAACAGTTGTCAGAACTTCATATTCTTCCTTTAGTTCGTTCCGAGAAAGGTCCTGGAGAAAAGGGCGGTTTTGTGCCTCGAACACATCCGCCAGCGTTTCCACAATTTGGAGGGTATCATACGACAAGCCCGATGCCGTGCGAATAGGATGGGCAGTCCCTGCCATAGAACGCCGCAGGGTGCGAATGACAGCCCAGTCAGATTTTTGGTGGAGTAGGAAAGCGGACATCCTGTCCTCCCATTGTTCGGACTTCCAGTCGGCAAGCCGGTGGCTGAATTCGCGCTGGAGGCGTCTCATTTGGCGTTTGTCCTGAGGGCCACGAAACTGCTTCCACCGCCGGCGGTAGCGGTTCTTTTGCACCTTCAGCTATCGTAACAGGGCGGGAGGGGAGGGGGGGCAAGTCGTCCAGGGGGGTTAAATTCCGAGGTGCAATGGAGGTGGAGACTTTCACTCCTTTCTGTATTTTGGCGGTAAGGTAATCTACAGCACAGACTATACTGGCCAGTGTTGTCAAATCGAGGTCATGTCAAGTGGTGTTATTGAGTTCCCTGGCAAACTTATCCCAATTGGTGAGGGTCACAGTGGAATGAACATCAAATAAAAAGCCGGCCGCAGTGGTCTAGCTGTTCTAGGCGCTCAGTCCGGAACCACGCGACTGCTACGGTCGCAGGTTCGAATCCTGCCTCGGGCATGGATGTGTGTGATGTCCTTAGGCTAGTTAGGTTTAAGTAGTTCTAAGTTCTAGAGGGCTGATGACCACCGATGTTAAGTCCCATAGTGCTCAGAGCCATTTGAGCCATCAAATAAAAGGGTAGCATTGGTGAGGTGCAAGAGTACTGGCTCATGGTCAGAGGCCATTTCGTGGAGAACTTCCAGTGAAAACTGAGTGGTGAATTTTTTGAAGATGGCCACTTCCAGAACGTCTGGCTGGCAGTTAGTACGGGCTGGGATATGGGTAGGTTCGTGGGGGCCATAGACAGATAGTGCTAAAGTATCCTCGAGGTCAGGGAGGAGATGGCCTTTGGGGTTAGAGACCCGAGAATGCCAAGCTGGGTGCTTGGCATTGAGATCCGCCCCAACGTTGAGCCTGTCGAAGGATGACAATGTGCGGAAGTCTGCTTCCAGCAGTGGCTTGTTTGCGCTCAAATACGCTGCTGCAAAGAAAATGGCACAAAGGCGTGTGGGGATGGTAACCGCTGTAGCCTCTGTGTGTTCCATTGGCTGGAGATTCTCTTGGGTACGGACAAGAGCTTTGTTGACGAACACAGCTGTGCCTCCACCACCGCGGTCGATGCTGTCAGAACGGTAACACACCATGTTGCGAAGGCAAAAATCATCTGCCGGTTTGAGGTGTGTTTCTGTGACCAGTAAAACATTCACACGATGGTCACGGAGGAAGGCATTCAATTCCGCCTTCATCCGCTTTATGCCATTGGCATTAAAATGCAGATGACGAGATCCCAAGGGGGCTGGCGATGGTGTGAAGGTCCATTCGCCATTACAACAATATTTGACTAAGCCCTTCCACTAGAGCGATGACCTTGGAAAGCCCATCCTCCGACCGACGGATTTTTTGTGCAGTGTCACGAATAACAGCCCAGAAGTGGGGTTTTGTGAAAAAGGAGATGACCTGGAGGATTTCGGGCATGTCCGCCTGTTAGGACGCATCAGTGTCCACCACTGGGGGAGGGTCCCCTGCGGCGGGCAGGTCCATGTGTAGTAGTAGGCAGAGTGGGGATAGGGACCGAGGGCTGAGATAGAGCCACAGATGGACTGGAGGGAGCTGCAGCTGGCTCCTGTAGTTGGTGAGCAGTGGGAGCTGTCACGGAAGACGGACAATGAGGAGGAGACCGGGCTGCAGCAGCAAAGGACGTCGTGGGAGTCCGGGCAGGAAGCGGCACAGGAGCCACCGAACCATCTGGTGCCTGAGTGGCTGGTACCAGAGTGGCTGCTGAGGGCAGTGCACCAGACTGACCCAGCAAAACAGTATAGTTGATCGTGTCCCGTTGTGGTGGGGGAGGTCGATTTGTTCTCAGTTTCGTTAGGGAGGACGAGAAGACTTCAGTGCCTTCTGGTAAACAGGGCAACCCCTCCAGGATGCCGTGTGGTGGGGATCGTGAGTACTTCCAAAAAACCGGGTACAAGTAGGTTTCTCCAAAGCAGGGAGTGTGCAGTTCTCCACTAAATGTGGACCAGCACACTTAACACACCGCAATGGCAGGGAGCAGTAATTCCCAGTATGTAGTAAACGTTGGCATTTGCGACAGATGGCTGGCCCGTTGCGGCCCTCGTAAGATTCAATCCGGACTTTCGTGTACAGAAGATACCGGATTTGGTAAATCCGCTCTACGTCCTCCCTCCGGGAAAGGGAGACGACGTGCGTAGGGCAGGGGATCAGTGCCCTGGTCTCAGGATCCCTCTTGCTATACTGGTGGACCAAAGGATCTTCGAAATCGAGTCGAAGCAGCTCCTCCTATAACGGTACTTTGCGGGCAGGCGTGTCAATTAGCATCATATTAATTAAAATCGAGGATAAATATACTTTATTTTGGAAGAGTTAAAAAGAGGAAAGTAACACGAAACTTAAATACTGTATAGTATTACTAAGAAGCAATATAATGAAAAGTAATAAAAAGTAAAGTAGCAAAGAACGAGCGGGACGGAAAGATATAGGGGCGCGTTTGTCTTTTTAATACATATAAAAGAACATGTAACACACTATTGAGCTCTCTACCTTCAGTTATCGCGATCGGGCTAGTCGATGAAAAAGTGGTACGCGACTGCGAAATTCGTTAAGGAGATTATTTAAAGACTATTCAAGCACGTTTAAAATACATTACGTGTGACGAAGTGATCAGAGACGTTTATTGTCGAGTGAAGTGAAAATGATTCCGACAACATAATTCGAACTTTGTGTTAGCTGGGAAAAATACTCTTGGGAAACTATTATGGTTGTGGAACCCACAAAAGTTGTACGCGACTGAAAGCTATAGTTTAAGTAATTCTACATTTTATGAAATTTAAGAAACGCGTGTGCGCGGAACATTAAGAGAATCTTATCCTTGGACGGTTGCGGGGGTAACTGATACAAACAATGCGCCAGCATAAAAATAGTTCACTTATTAACTACCGGATATTAATTAACGGGGACCTAAAATACTAAAAACAGTGCACACACCGTTAAATTGAACCCTGGGTGTGGAAGACAATCACACCGAATATTTCGAAATCGAAGAGTAGACATTTAAGTGCCGAGTTGAGAGCCTGGTCGTGTCGATATTTGGACATTATATGACACGCGTTATTCAGAACACGATATCGACCATTGTAATACTGAAAAGAAGGATAGGATCATCACCTCCAATCCCGATTCATATTTCATATTTATTTAGTGAAAAGAAAGGTGTTAATAAACAAACTACATTTCAATTTTATCCACGATTTTGGCTACATTACGTAGTCTTGACTACGTGATAAACAATATCTGTGGAAGTTGTATACAACGTATCGTCATAATATTTAGCCAACCAATATTGTGGGACACCAACAATGTAAATGCATGAAATTGTTCTTGCAGCGGATATATAATGTGTGAGTGCGGCGAACTATATTGAGAAACTGAACATCCATTACGTACTTGCATGTTTGTCTGCGAAAGTGGTCCTTGTCGGAGCATCAGCATATAGTTCGAATGAAATCGCTGGAACATTGCAAACCATTCAGATTAATCGAACATGTAAATACGCATAACGGTGGTATCACCAGGATGTGTTCTTTCTCCTCACCCAGTAATTGAATTAAGAGTCAACCGGGAATAACATTTAAATCAATTGACGACCATTGAGCTAGCGTCACGAATTTTCAAACATCCACTGCCACGTATGAAGGCGAGTGACACCACGAGTGCTAACGTCGATCGAGGGGTGTCATCGTGATCGTATTGAATGACGTTGAGCGGTCACACTCCTTGACCTCCTCTGCCGTAACCTCTGGTGGCAAGTCCTCGATGACGATTTTGGTTCGGCGATTACCCGACGTGTGGCGGGTAAAGTAAGGCATCACCTTCGATTTTACGAAGTCGAGAATGGTAAGATAGTCGTCCCTACTGTCAAGCAGGTATTTCACGTGATCTTTTTGGTAAACAGCTCTCAATTGGCCGACAATGAGCCGCTGGAGCTCAGTGTTCAGTTTTGTATAATTAGTGACGTTATATACCACAATGGGGGGTATCTTCTCTTTCTTCAGAGGGCTTGATGGGATCTCTTGAGAAGGAGGGTCGGAATTACGAGCCATTTCCTTATCCACAGGACCATTCGGTGTGGCGTCCCCCGGCAGGGGTGTATCGGAACACGATCCGCTGTCACCACAGCCAACGTGGGCGGAGGAGCGTCTGGTGCGACGGCCAGAGGCCTTTCCGAGTGGGTCAGGGTGTCCAGAAGACTCGCCACGGTGGCGGGACGGCATAGAAAGAGGTGCAGGTACAGCCGGGTGGTGGTGAGACAGAGCCGATGTGTTCGCCGCCTCACTACGAGAAAGGTCAATTACTAGGCGGTCAGGTGAATCGTCGGACGACGACGACGACGCGGATGAACGGACCCCGACACGCGGCGGCGGACAGTCTTCATGAGGATCGGTTTCAGTGCCGGTGGTGTTCACCGGCGATTTGTGGCGGTTGGCGCGATTCAAGCGGTCCTTCGCCCACTGCGGGGTGGGCGGAGCGCAGGGCGCGGCGGCGGGCCGGGCTGAGCGGGGTCGCCGACCCGGCTCTCCCCGCAGGGCGCCGCTGGGGGGGTCGGGGGGTCGCGAGGGCCGTCCCGCGGACTTCTGCACAGTGGACGCGGGCACAGAGTAACATATATACCTTTGTCTGTGACGCGGGCCCGCCTGACTCAGCCAGGGTGCCAGCTATCCTGGGGTAATAGCTAGAAGGATACCGACGCCGAAATGGCAGGTAAACCAACGCTGATACGCGGTGCAAAATCTTCATCGATACGGCTCGGGGAACGCACTCGTATTAGAAAACCCTTCCAGCGATTAAACCCGTATTACGATAAGCTTATCACTGTCTGCGGCCGACACTGTGGCTCAGTCAGGTGCCGTCGCCTGCACTGTTTCAGAGAAAACCTCTCAGCCAGCAAGATCCGGGCATCACAGACCGTGAGTGTATTGGTAGTTGGGAGCTCCAACCTCAGGCCCCTTAGGGACATGGCTGCTAAGAATGGCAAGAAAGACTCTGTGTGCATACCAGGTGGAGACAGATCCTTCCGGATACCATGAAGAGCACAGGATGCAGCCAACTGCAGGCGATGGCTCACATCAATACCGAGGGTGTGTGTCGCTTTGGGTCAAAAGAGATTCTCAGTTGTTTCGAGGTCCTAACAGAAGTGGTAAAGGCTGCCAGTCTTGCTTGCAAGATGGAAGCAGAGCTGACCATCTGCAGCGTAGTCGACAGGACCGATTGCGGACCTCTGGCGAGTGGAGAGTCTGAATCAAAGACTCAGACGGTTCTGTGGCTATGTAGGCTGCAGATTCCTCGACTTGCGCCAAAGGGTGTTTGGGTTTCGGATTCCTCTGAATAGATCAGGAGTCCGCTACACGCAGAAGACGGCCACAGGGGTACAGGGCGGGTATGACGGTTTTTTTAGGTTAGAGGGTCTCGGGAAAACACTTAAAGGGCTTCAGTCACAAAGGGAGCAGGCCGAACACAGGAAGTACATAGATCCAGAAACCATCAATATAACGGTTCTAATTTGTAGTAGCTGTGTTGGGAAAGTACAAGACCTCCAACCGCTAATAGAAAGCACTGATGCCCAAATCGTTAGAGGTACTGAAAGCTGGCCAAAGGCGGAGATAAGCTCAGCCGAAATTTTTGCGAAAAATGTAACGCTGTTCTGAAAGGATAGGCTAAACACAGTTCGCGATGGCGTTTTTGTTGCTGTTAGAAGTAGTTTATCTGGTAGCGAAATTGAAGTAGATAGTTCCTATGAATCAGTACGGGCAGAGATCATTTTGCCGACTAGAATAAGATAGTAAGTCGATCCTTTTACTGGTCTCTCACCTTAGATGACACAATTTCTGAAAGGTCCAAAGAAAACTTGAGATTAATTTTAAACAGATACCCAACTCATACAACTGTAGATGGTGTGACTTTAATTTAGCCTTGATATGTTGGTGAAAATACGTGTTTAAATCCAGAGGTACACATAAAACATCATCCAAAATGGTGCTAAATGCATTCTCTAAAAAGTGTTTCGAGCAGTTAGTTCATGAGCTCATGTGAATAGTAAACAGTTGTGAAAACACACATGACCTCTTAGCAACAAATTATCCTGAGCCAATAACGAGCATCAAAACGGATACAGGGATTAGTGAAATTATTGAACACAGGGTTGTCGTAGCGAGATTGAATATTGCAACCCTCTAAATCCCCCAAAAATAAAGAAAAAATATACCTATTCAAAGAAGCTGATAAAAATTCACTTAACACCTTCCTGAGAGACAATCTTTACTCCTTCAAAATTAACAATGTAAGTGTACACCAGATGTGGCTTGAATTCAAAGAAATAATATCGGCAGCAATTGAGAGATTTATACCAAATAAATTAACAAACGACGGAGCTGATCCTCCTTGATACAGAAAACTGGTCAAAATACTGTTGCAGGGGCAACAACAAAAAACCATGCCAAATTTAAACGAAATTCCACTCACCAACGCTGGCCGTTGTGGCCGAGCGGTTCTAGTCGCTTCAGTCTGGAACAGCGCGACCACTACGGTCGCAGGTTCGAATTCTGCCTCGGGCATGGATGTGTGTGATGTGCTTAGGTTAGTTAGGCTTAAGTAGTTCTAAGTTTTAGGGGACTGATTACCTCAGATGTTAAGTCCCATAATGCTCAGACCCATTTGAACCATTTTTGAACCACTCACCAACTTTCTCCCCCGAACGGGAATATATTTTACTGTTGCCAATCTACATAGGGAGAAACTAGCACCATAATAGGATAAGGGATATCAGAGCTCGCACGGAATGATATAGGTGTTCGTTTTTTTTCCGCTCGTTGCATGAAATTGGAATAATGGAGAATTTTTGTGAAGGTGATGTGCAGAGTATCCGTGCAGATGTAGATGTAGATGCAATGACAGGTAGTAGGTAGGTAGTAGGTCGTTAGTGTTTAACGTCCCGTCGACAACGAGGTCATTAGAGACGGAGGCTAAGCTCGGGTTAGGGAAGGATTGGGAAGGAAATCGGCCGTGCCCTTTCAAAGGAACCATCCCGGCATTTGCCTGAAACGATTTAGGGAAATCACGGAAAACCTAAATCAGGATGGTGGAGACGGGATTGAACCGTCGTCCTCCCGAATGCGAGTCCAGTGTGCTAACCACTGCGCCACCTCGCTCGGTGGTTGCAATGACAGAAGATGACAGAAGTGCAAACAGATGAAATATGCTGGACCTACAGTGAAGTAAATATGTGGTGAAAATGAAAAGGCCGAGAAGCGAGGCTGGCTGCTCGGTCGCCTCGTGTGGCTGGCGGATTGCGCCTGCAGGCCCCCCTCACACGAACCAACTCGAACCCCGTCCTCGACGGTGGCTGCAGCTGATGGGTTCCCACGGCCACGTGGGGGCAGTGATTACCGGAAACGAAGTCGGTGGAGAGGAATGACTTACTTGGCCAAAGGGCAGAAATATGGGATCACATGAATGCACTGAAATGAAACCAGTGGGTCGATAGGGACAAAACAAGTGAAGACGCAGTGACCTGAAACGATAGTAGTGGAAAGTATAAATCGATTATCGTGGCCTACAATATGAGACTGCGTATCTGCAGCGAAATTGCATTTAGAGACGTTTACTATAATTTCGTCATAATTCCACGCTAAAGATCCAAACAAACCGGCACATTCGGCTAATATCGTGTAGAGCCCGCGCGAGCACGCGCAACGATCGCAACACGGCGTGCCACGGACTCGACTGGTGTCTCGAGTAGTGCTGGAGGGGACTGACACCGTGAATCCTGCAGGGCTGTCAAAGAATGGTTCAAGTGGCTCTGAGCACTATAGGACTTAAAATCTGAGGTCATCAGTCCCCTAGAACTTACAACTACTTAAACCTAACTAACCTAAGGACGTCACACACGTCCATCACCGAGGCAGCATTCGAACCTGCAACCGTATCAGTCGCGCGGTTCCGGACTGAAGCGCCTAGAACCACTCGGCGACAACGGCCGGCGCAGGGCTGTCCATAAATCCGTAAAGTACGAGTGGGTGGAGATCTCCTCTGAACAGCCCGTTGCAAGGCACCCGATTTATGATCAATAATGTTCATGTGTGGGGAGTTTGGTGGCCAGCGGAGGTATTTAAACTCAGAAGAGTGTTCCTGGAGCCACTCTGTAGCAATTCCAGACGGCGGCTTCGTATTGTCCTGCTGGAATTGACCAAGTCCGTCGGAATGCACAATGGACACTAATGGATATAGACAATCAGACAGGATGCTTACGTACGTGTCACCTTTCAGAGTCGTATCTAGACGTATCACGGGTCCCATATCACTCCTACTGCACACGCCCCACACCGTTACAGAGCCTCCACCGGCTTGAACGGTCCTCTGCTGACACGCACGGTCCACGGATTCATGAGGTTGTCTCCACACCCGCACGCGTCCATCCGCTAGATACAATCTGAAACGAGACTCGTCCGACCAAGCAGCATGTTTCCAGTCATTAACAGTCCAATGCAGGTGTTGACGGGCCCAGGCGAAGCGTACAGCTTTGAGTCACACAGTCATGAAGGGCACACGAGTGGGCCTTCGGCTGCAAAAGCCCATATCCATAATGTTTCGTTGAATGTTTCGCACGCTGACACTTGTTGATGGCCCAGCATTGAAATCTGCGGCAGTTTGTGCAAACCTAGCCCTTCTGTGAAATGATTCTCTGCAGTCGTCGTTGGCTCTCGTTCTTCCAGGATCTTTTTCGGGCACATTGATGTCGCAGATTTGATGTTTTACCGGAATCCTCATTTTCACGCCACACTCGTGACATGGTCGTACGGGAAAATCTCCACTTCATCCCTACCTCGGACATGGTGTGTCCCACCGCTCGTGCGCCGACTATAACATCACGTTCAAACTCAATCTTGATATGACTTCTGCAGTAACCGATCTAACAACTGCGTCAGACACTTGTTGTCTTATATAGGCGTTTCCGACCGCAGCACCGTATTCTGCCTGCTTAGATATCTCTGTATTTGCATACGTGTGCCTGTAGTAGTTTCTTTGGTGTTTCGTGTGTATGTCCTTTAACAGCGAGCATATACATTCAGAACCAATTGTAATGAACTGCCGAGCACGGAAGGGAGTGATAGAAATGCCGAAGAAAGGGAAGGCGTCAGGAATTCATGGAATGCTTGCACAGACGCTGAAATGGAGAAAAGATAAGTTTAATGAGAGAGAGAGAGACACCTCATGTGCTTGGTTTGGAGGAGAGAACGGATGCTGGTAGAATGCGAGCCGTTTGTCATCTGTCCGGTGCTTAAGAAAGGAGGCTGGGCGAGAAGCAGCAACCGCTGGGGCACGGCCTTACTGGGTGTGGCTAGTAAGACCTCGAGCTGCCGCTGAAGCGGCTAGCAGCACGCTGTGGGGCGGCGGGTGGAATTTAGTTGGTTTTTATCCTGTTATTTAAATGTAGAGTGTAATGTAGAAAAGATGCATTTCCCGGCCGATTAATTATATGTGGGCGGCGGGTGGAATTAATTGTTATAAGAATGTTCCTATTATTTATGCAGTCTTTTGCCGTTCTCAACACTGGCTCTCTAACTACAATATTGGCAACCAGAAAGTGATTACCAAAACGCGAAGCCTGTAATTAGAATTCCTAGTGCCCACTTCATCTGAGAAATACACTTATAGCTACAGCTTATAGCTCTGAGGAATTAGGAGATTGTCTGGGATTCATAATCAAAAACGATTCTCTATAAAAGGTTCACTATATTCTGAAAGTCACAGACCAAAAAGAATCCACACAACCCAACTACCAGAGCAGTTCAGAGTCTAATGCGCTGATGCAACTATAACTGTTCAAATTAAATGTTTAAGTGAATGCTCGCCGTAATTTGATGACAATGTTAATCAAACGCCACGTTAAATAATGGTACAATGTCTGTCCCGCGGCGGCACGTGAAAATACGACATACGCAAACTGAAGATAGATCATTAAAGTCATCCCCGAATTAACACTTCACTCGAAAACGATTTCATGGTTACGCGTATCCCGAGTATCTTATTACGGCATCCGAGGCTGTTTATAGCAATGATACCGACGCGACGCGACTGCCGGCACAGGTGGTGTGCTATTCAGCATCTGGAGAGAACTGGGGCCTTTTTCTCTCGCGCAGCGTTCTTATATATAAAGCCGCGGTGCGGACGGCTAAGGGAACGCCTGATCAAAATTGCTCTCCCGACTAGCCGCTGGGCTAGTAATGCACCACTTTAAGTTATTGAATAAATCATCGCTTCCTTTGCTGATGGCCGATGAAGCTCTCAATTTAAATGTGCATTCAGCACACAGGTAATTAATCATAATAAAAGTCTGACGTGTCTAAGTCAAATATTTTGGGCGAGAGGATTAATTTAATTACACTACACGCAGTAGACGAGCTCTGAACTTGCACTTTGGAGATACGCTATTGCTATAGTTTTATAGTTATTCAATTGAAACTTCTCACATCTTTATGATTATAGCGGATCTCCCTTCTACGTACATTTAAACATCCTCGCCTTATTTATTAGCCTACTTAATCTATCTTGCTTCCTTAATTTCTAAGACAAAAACCAGAAAATCATGAATTTCAACTAAAATTTTAATTTGTGAGATCCAGAATACTGTTTCTACTAAATTATTATGCAAAAGCAATCCAAATATAAATTTTTAAGTTTCTAGCTCTTTTCTGTTGCGCCAAAGATTTTTACAGAAAAACGTCCAAATTTTGAAAATGGTTAAAGTTATTGAACTGACATTTAACACATATTGATTTAGTATTACTCCTGACATGCTAGAAACGTTTCGGGTTATTTACTTGATTTTTAAAGTATTGCGCAACATTTATGACGTCAGAGCTAGTTACAGCGGACTAGGGTGGCACACAGTGGAAAGACTGATGTGAATTTTATACGGTGTGAGTAGGCTGCTTCCCCACAACGCGCCAATACAGTTACTTGGATTCCAGTAAACAAGGTTTAGAAAGAAAAAATCGACCGTAGAGTAACTTCATATAATGAGCCAAGTCTTACCAACGAGCTGCGAATTTCGCCGAGGTGTCCACAGTCGTTTGGAGGACTTTCAAAACAGTGTATGACAGAGTGAACAGGCGAAAAAGGTGGGAATTTAGGGAATTTAAAGAGATGTGACATCGATAAACTGAAAGAACCAAAGTTTATAGAGAGTTTCAGAGAGCAAGAGGGAACGATTCACAAGAACGGGGGAAAGAAATACAGTAGAAGAAGAATATGTAGCTTTCAGAGACGAAATAGTGAAGGCAGCAGAGTATTAAGTAGGTAAAAACACGAGGGCTAGTAGAAATCCTTAGATAACATGAGAGACATTGAATCTAATTGATGAAAGGAGAAAATATAAAAATGCACTAAATGAAGAAATCGAAAAGGAATACAAATGTCCCAGAAATGAGATCGACAGGAAGTGCAATATGCAGGGATGGCTAGCGGACAAATGTAAGAATGTAGAAGCATATATCACTAGGGATAAGGCAGATGCTGCCTACAGGGAAAATTAGAGAGATCTTTGGAGAAAAGAGAAGAACTTTTATGAATATCAGGAGCTCAGATGGGAAACCAATTCTAAGCCAAGAAGGGAAAAGTGAAAGGTTGGAGGAGTATATAGTGGGTCTGTACAAGGGCGATTTACTTGAGGCCAATATTATGGAAATGGAAGAGGAAGTAGATGCAGATGAAATGGGAGATACAATACTACGTGAAGAATTTCACAGAGCACTGAGAGACCAAAGTCGAAACAAGGTTCCAGGGGTAGACAACGTTCCATTACGACTACTGATAGCTTAGGGAGAGCCAGCCATTACAAAACTCTTCAATCTGGTTAGCAAGATGTATGAGACAGGCGAAATACGCTCGGACTTCAAGAAGAATATAATAGTCCCAATCCCAAAGAAAGCAGGGGTTGACAGACGTGAAAATTAACGAACTATCAGTTTAATAAGTCACGGCTGCAAAATACTGACACGAATTCTTTACAAACGCATGGAAAAATGGTAGAAGCTGAAATCGGGGAAGATCGGTTGGGATTCCTGAGAAATGTAGGAACAGACGAGCAGTACTTGACCACACGACTTCTCATAAAAGTTAGGTTAAGGAAGGACAAACCTAGGTTTATAGCACTTGTAGACTCAAAGCTTTTGACAATATTGACTGGAATAGTCTCAAATTCTGAAGGTGGCAGGGATCAAATACAGGGAGCGAAAGGCTATTTACAATTTGCACAGACAGCAGAGAGGGGTACAAAAGGGAACCAGTGGTTGAGAAGAGAGTGAGACAAGGTTGTAGCCTATCGCTAATGTTATTCAATCTGTTTATTCAGCAAGCGGTAAAGGAAACAAAACAAAAATGTGGAGTAGGAATTAAAATCCATAGAGAAGAAATAAAAACTGTGAGGTTTGCTGATGGCATTGCAATTCTGTCACAGACAGCCAAGGATATGGAAGAGTAGTTGAACGGAATGGACAGTGTCTTCAAAGGAGGATATAAGACGAAAATCAACAAAAGCAAAACGAGGATAATGGAATGTAGTCGAATTAAGTCGGGTGAGCTGAGGGAATTAGATTAGGAAATGAGACACTCAAAGTAGTAAAGGAGTTTTGGTATTTGGGGAACAAAATAACTGATGGTGATCGAAGTAGGGAGGATATAAAATGTAGACTGTAAATGGCAAGAAATACGTTTCTGAAGAAGAGAAATTTGTCAACATCGAGTATATATTTAAGAGTCAGCAAGTCTATTCTAAAAGTATTTGAATGGAGTGTAGTCATGTATGGGAATGAAACATGAACGATAGACAGGAAGAGAACAGAGTCGTTCGATTTGTGATGCCACAGAAGAATGCTGAAGATTAGATAGGTAGATCACGTAACTAATGAGGAGGTAATAGAATTGGGGAGATGAGAAAATTGTGGTACAACTTTGTAAGTAGGCTGTTTATGTTTTCTTATTGGCAACGTTACGTATCGCTCTGTATGAAAATCACTGGCTGTGCTGTGTGCAGTCTGTGGCTAGTTTGCATTGTTGTCTGCCATTGTAGTGTTGGGCAGCGGCAGCTGGATGTGAACAGCGCGTAGCTTTGCGCAGTTGGAGGTGAGCCGCCAGCAGTGGTGGATGTGGGGAGAGAGATGGCGGAGTTTCGAAATTTATTAGACTGGATGTCATGAACTGCTATATGTATTATGACTATTAAGGTAAATACATTGTTTTTCCTCTATTAAAATCTTTCATTTGCTAACTATCCCTATCAGTAGTTAGTGACTTCCGTAGTTTGAATCTTTTATTTAGCTGGCAGTAGTGGCGCTCGCTGTATTGCAGTAGTTCGAGTAACGAAGATTTTTGTGAGGTAAGTGATTTGTGAAAGGTTTAGGTTAATGTTAGTTGGGGCCATTCTTTCGTAGGGATTTTTGAAAGTCAGATTGCGTTGCGCTAAAAATATTGTGTGTCAGTTTAAGCACAGTCATGTATAAATTTTTCTAAGGGGACGTTTCATATGTCGACCCTTAGCCGAGGATACCTCACTGGAATCTTCTGATTTTTTTCTTGTAGTTTGTGTAATTAGTGTAGCTATTGTTTATTGCTAGCGCGTAATTATAGAGAGAATTTCCTTTGTAGTTGCAGTCTTTCATTGTTGTACAGTAAAACAGGTGTGGCACGCATGTAGATTTGCACCAAGTATTTCGCAGCTGCAATTAACTAGATATTATTTTCAGTGCTATGTTAATGTGTTCTCTTATTTTTGCTCTTCAAATTGTGCTTTTCTGTGTTATCGTGTGAAATATTGTCACAATAATGGCGTGTGAAAAACGTAACACTAGGCTCCAAAGTAAACTGAGAAGTAATAGTGACGACGAGCGTAGCTTATCAGCACCACTGTGTAGTGAATTAACAGACATTCCAAGTAGTAATTTGGTAATTGTGCATAGGGAAATGGAGCGGGCGGCAAATAATGGTGTAGACAGTGAAACAGATTGTGAACAGGGAAGCATTATCGATCGATCGGTCGGCAACAGCTCGCCTCAGGAATCCGAAATGACAGGACACAATTTTACAAATACTGTAGATTCAGGTTTTGCGTCCTCAACGTTTTCTCAAATAAGTCAAGACACATTTTCAGCTTGTCAAAATGTGAATGTTGCCGTTGCAAATGCACTGCCGAAAAGAGTAGAGGAACAGATTCCAGACACTAATGCATTGCTATTACAGCTAATGCAACAAATGGAACAAAATCAGAGACAAACACAGCAAAAGCTTCAAAAGTTAGACACAATGGAACAAAATCAGAGACAAACACAGCAACAGTTAGACGCAATGGAACTAAAGCTTCAAAAGTTAGACTCAGTGGAACATAAGCTTGAACAAACACGTGAAGATTTAACTACTGAGTTACATAATATTGAATCGAAATGTCAAAAAGCCTGTAATGATGTAAAAACACAAATTTGTGAGCATTTTCAACCTATTTTTTCGCGGCATGAAAATGCATTACAGAATCACGAAGCAGCCATAAAAGAACTCCAAACTATTGTTCATGAAAATCACGACACCTTGCAAGCTAAAATTGACTCAGTTGCATCTGCCGATTCAGTTACGCAACTTGCAAAAACTCAAGAAAACTTAAAGGACACAGTAGATACGATTTCAACACAAATGGACACTCTGACACTTGGTTCAGAAAAACACACTGAGGAAATAAGTACACTATCGGAGAAAGTAGCCGAACTTTCGGATCAGTTCACTAACTTATCTGCAAAGGTAGATGATGATCTGAATGACACAAGACCTGTAGCCATCACTGACACAGAAGAGTGCGAACAAATTAGGAAATTCAAACAAAATCAGAATCAAATTAATACGCAACACCAAAGAGAAATCCGGGAAGTACAAGATCAGCTGACACAGGTAATACAAGAATTACGTATTTCAGAGGCCACTCACGCTCCAATACGGGAAGAGGGACATAGAAATACGGAACAGCCACAAAATAATAACTGAGGGCACTTCGGAAATTATGAAATAAATTGGCAAGGTACACCGAATTTTGAGATGGAACCGCCGACACGACATAACAATGACCGATATGCTACTCGCCGACACGATGATTTTGACTATAAGCTGTTCATTACTACACGTAAATTCAAAACGTTTAAGAATTCTGCCAACGACATTCATCCACAAGCGTGGCTCCATCAATTCTCTCATTGTTTTCCTCCCAACTGGTCATTAGAACACAGATTACAATTTATGTGTGGCTACTTAGAGAATGAACCAGCTGTAAGAATGCGATAGGTCATTCACGATTGCCACAGTGAAGGAGAATTTTACCATGCCTTCCTCTCAGCATATTGGTCTCAAGCCACACAAGACCGAGTAAGACATGGCATCATAATGATGAAACATTTCGAACAATCTGAATTTCCAGTCTTGTGAAATATTTTGAAGACGTGTTGCACAAGAATCAGTACCTGTCAAACCCATACAGCACCTCAGAACTTATCCGCATTTGCTTAATCAAATTACCTGAATATTTACGGCATATTATTTTGGCAGGACGTTGCAAAGACGAGATTGAAGCTTTTCAGGGGCTCTTACAAGAACTGGAAATTGACACTGACAATCGCGGAATGCGAAAACAGGAATGCAACAATTACAGGTCACATCCGTCACAATTCCGCGATGACTGAAATAAGAACTGGACGCGGCAAGGCTATTCTCACAACACAAATCGTGACCAAAACAGACACCACCCGTATGACAACCATTGGCAGAGTAGTCATAATTACAGGGAAAGATCACCTCTCCGCGGTAATGACTATCACAGAGACAATCAGAGAAACAGACAACATGGGAACCAAAACAACTATTATCAAGGGAGACAGAATAACTTTAGACGCAACGGTCCAGTGCGCAGTTATGACTCAGGGAGAAATTCTCCACCACGTGACCGACAAGAAACAAACTATGGAATCTACCGACATGACGACAGACAATTTAATCGTAACGACAGACCTGAATTGCATCAGAACTGGCGGGATTTAAACAGGGCAGGGCCCTCTCATCACGGTGAATTTGTAGAAGTTAGGTCTTCTAATCCCAGGAACGACGCGCGCCGACAAAGAAACAGACAATGACTCACACCGCAGGCAGCCACGTGCGCCGGCTGGCTCAGAGAAAAATAACATAGACGCTAACCTTGAGCAAATTTTAGCATTCCTTACCGACGTATACAACATGATAATTGCTTTGAAGTTGAAACTCTGCGTACTAGGAAGAGTAAAGGTTTACACCACATTTCACATGTAAAACCGTTTATTGAAAGATAATTTGCTTTTTAACTTTGTCTTTGGCATATAACTTTTCACTTTAAATTACCAGTATGCTTTGTCAGACTTAGTATCTGTTAACATGCAACAGTGTTTGAAGTTAAATATCCAGTCAAGAACCAAGAGAACTTATTTAAACAGAAATTACGATTGCATTGTTATAGTGAACGGATGATGCAGTGTTTTCGTTTGTACATTCTTGCTTGTTAGTTGCACAATCGCATAACGACTATGAGGCTCACATACTTGGAACATATACCGGCACTGCTAATGAGATTTTCATGCAACATTTTGGTTTGCTTGAGAGTGGATTCTGGATTTGAGGTGCTTTCTGTGAAATGCCACATGACACAGTGGTTGGTTTGTGTGACAGCTACACGATTTTATCACGACGCTGCTAATGAGTGACAATTTACAATGTTGCTTTTGCGGTGTATCTATTTTATATCTGCACAGTTTTTCTGAATTATTCTGGAAAGTAAAACATGTTTTAGTAGTAACTTTTGTGGTATAGCTACAAGGAGACAGCCTTTTCCGTAGCACAACAATACGTTACAGCACAGTAATTTCTTCATCACAACAATAAGCGTAATAACTAAGATATCTATACGCAAAGCATTTCACTTTTGTTTATCATGAGGTGAGTATATTGACTTCTGCAGAACTTAGCTTTCGGAGGACAATAACTACGACACATCCACAGAGATTATCTTACAGCAAGACGCACATTTGGTGGTACAGGACACGTATTTGAGTGATTAATTTTGTACTTAAATCATTTATTTTTGAAGTTATTTGAAGAACAATGATACAAAGGTTTTCTGTAATACATGTCATTCCATTGTTGTAATCTGTAACACCTGAGGGTATAATTACATTAATCCTCAGGGGTGTACACGCCTACTTTGTGTACCATGTGTTTGGCAAGCACAAGGAGTCCTAGCTAATATGGCATTTGCTTATACAACTTTACACACCGGTACCATATTTCTCTAACACATAAATTACACAGCAATCTGATCATTTAACTGAGAGATAAACTTTTTTTTTACATCAGTGACACATGTTTACGCAATTACACAGTTTTATAACTTCACACTTATGAAATTGTATTATGTCTGTACTTTGTGAATTTTTCATATTTTTTCGGAATCATTGTGATACTATGAGACCTTTAAATGATGTATTTGGTATGGGATCGTGATTTATAAAGTACGTTTGAGGTAGATGACACTATTGAAATGAGCAGAGAATTTTTTTAGGTTTTGACATTATTGCAGAAAGCTACGACGTTTTTGAGATTTGACTGAGGTGTTATGATGTTATTTTTACGACGACAATGTGTATTATGCTGTTGAGGTATGTTTATGATCAATAAGATGATGCTATATGAGTTATTTGATTATACTACGTATCTCTTATGATGAAATATTGAAGAAGTGTCGACGAATAAGATAAGGAGTAATGAATAGTGGTTAGGGACTCTGACTTGTGAAAAAGGATGTTGGAAACCAAGAATCGTACTTTAAGAGTTATGAAATGTGTGTAAATGCGTGAATGTATCACAATGCCGCCGAAAAGTTTTTGGACACTGTTATATTCATAAGATTTTGTTTCTACACATTTGCAATGCAAATTCTCGACCTGTGAAATTTTGTTTATGAGACTGTCACTGTAGCAGAAACTGCTGTCATACATATTTCTGTAAGAAAGTTAAGTGACCACCTGCACGTAATGCGTCATGGGCACCCAGCTTCGTCAGACGCCTGGAGAAAAAGCCATTAGTGTCTGCGTTTTCAGAGGCACAGGTAGAAAAAAAAAGGGAGGCCCTTATCCTCGCTATTGACATTCCTTTGTAGAAAGCATCCCAAATACGACATGCTCAAACTTGAAAACATAAGATTACACTGTGGAGCTCTTAATTTATGATTTACTGAAATGCCTAAGGAAATGACGAGAAATATTTTATGTCTATACACCTGATTATGACTACTGTCTTTATAGTTGAGAGAATTTTTACTACCTTATGAAATGCCATATGGCTAATGAATGATGTTTCATGCCTTCCTTTGTACATATTTTCATTTTTTTTAATATCTAGTTTCTAGCTGCACTGCAGCATTGGTTAAAATAGAATTTTATAGAGGAGCTAATATAGATATTTTCTGTCTACAGATCCAGTAAATATTAATTTTGTAATACATTTCCCAAAAATGGGGGAGCACAAAGACATTTCCCTTCACAGGAATTGAATACGGAAATTTCTTTTCAACTACTTGGTAATTTTTTTTGTAGAATGACTTCTTGTGGTGCACCACTTTAATTACATAGACATTAAGATGTGAATTTACATTTCCCTTGTCTGCACTGTTGTCTTTAGTGTAATGTTTTTTTCCACTTGAGCTATGTCATGTTTAGATATAAGTTATTTCATTTGCTGCTGATGTTTGCCAGGCATAGTGTTACTGAATTTGACTTTGTGTTACTCTTCTAAGCCAGTTTACTACTGATTTATTTTTCTTGTTTGCTGCACATTGTCTTATATTAGTTGTAATATTGCAATTGCTTTGCTAATTTCTATAATTCTGCTTGCTTCGCAAATCTGCATTTTTTTCATTGCTGTTTGCGTTAATTGTTTTGTGCTGCTGCATTGCCTCGTCCCTTAGTTTAGCATCTGAGCTCAGTAGATTTAGGTTAGCTTAAGAGGGGGTAGCATATAGGAGAATGAGTTGCGATGAATTTGAAGAAATGCACTGAGAGGTTATACGAGAAAAATACAGAGAGCATGCTTGGATAGGACTTTTTTTGGCTGGAGCAAATATCGAAATAAGACGAAAGATCTATGGAATGAAGTTTTGGGTTGGACTGCAGTACCAAATGTTACACTGAAAACGAACGCTGTCCTTTCCTTTTGTGTTATCCCACTATGTGTTTGTGTACCCTTGTGTATTTGTTTTCTTCCTGTCTCTGTGTAGTTTCATAGAATTTTCTCTTCTTCTAATACTAAGCTACATTCACTATGATGAGGAATACTGTTATCCTCAAATATAATTGGCATTAATAATATATTATTTACCTTGTAAATATGCTTAGACATTTTTTGTTCTGTTTTGTTTTAATGCTCATGTGTGAAGCTGATGTTTCGCAAGTTATTCTGATCTTTTATGTATGTACTCATGTCATAATTCCTGTAACACTGATGTATACGTTATTTCGATTCTTTTGTAAAGCCTGTACTACAAATGTTAGCTGTATTGTTATGTTTTAATGATGTATTTTGTACCTTTGTAATTGTATTCTCATGTTATAATATTGTAATCGACACCAGTTCATCAAATTAAGTAACTTGTAAGCATTCATTTCACTGCTCACATTTCTGTTGGTCATAGTAATGGACAATATGTGAGAAGAAGGGACTGTTAGTGTTTGCACGTGTGTTAACAATTCAGCAAGCGACTGGATAACAGCATTGCTGGTTCTAAGGACAATTCCAAAAACTTTGCGAGTGCAGAAGTGAAGATTATGGACTTGCTATATTAACTGCAAGACTCTTCGATGGTGGTTGTGCACCTGCACAGTCACAACAGATGGCTGCTGGCCATCTCTACAAGGACTACAGTGGGTCTGCATCTCTGATGACCCACCAATACCACAATCTCTACCAGGACTACAGTGGGCCTGTCCACAATTTCTACAAGGACTGCAGTGGGTCTGCACCTCTGGTGGCCCACCAATACCATACTCTCTACCAGGACTACAGTGGGTCTGCTCTGTGATGACCTACCAACCAATATTCTTCAAAACGTCGAATGACTCTGCTGTGGGTTTGCTCTGTTGTGGCCCATTACCTGTCAGCATGTCAAGAGTCAGCACTGTCTTTCTGTTGGAAGGACAACATTACTTCTTCAAGACTGCATGGAAATCCACTCCTTCTGTGTTCAATTTCTTTTACTAATGAGACTTTGTGAAAAAAACTGTAATTACTATTATGATGAATGATCAGGACTATCTTTATGGACTGTGAGAAAATTTTAGCTTTTGACCAACATTGTATCAATAAGTGTGTGCATTTGATTTCTTTGTTATTGTAATTACGATTATGAAAAATTTTAACAAATAAGTATTGCCCACTGCCCAAAACAATTTGTAAAATTTTTTGTGGGGAGCATGGGGGCTATGTAAGTAGGCTGTTTATGTTTTCTTATTGGCAACGTTACGTAGCGCTCTGTATGAAAATCACTGGCTGTGCTGTGTGCAGTCTGTGGCTAGTTTGCATTGTTGTCTGCCATTGTAGTGTTGGGCAGCGGCAGCTGGATGTGAACAGCGCGTAGCGTTGCGCAGTTGGAGGTGAGCCGCCAGCAGTGGTGGATGTGGGGAGAGAGATGGCGGAGTTTCGAAATTTATTAGACTGGATGTCATGAACTGCTATATATATTATGACTATTAAGGTAAATACATTGTTTTTCCTCTATTAAAATCTTTCATTTTCTAACTATCCCTATCAGTAGTTAGTGACTTCCGTAGTTTGAATCTTTTATTTAGCTGGCAGTAGTGGCGCTCGCTGTATTGCAGTAGTTCGAGTAACGAAGATTTTTGTGAGGTAAGTGATTTGTGAAAGGTTTAGGTTAATGTTAGTCGGGGCCATTCTTTTGTAGGGATTTTTGAAAGTCAGATTGCGTTGCGCTAAAAATATTGTGTGGCAGTTTAAGCACAGTCATGTATAAATTTTTCTAAGGGGACGTTTCAACTTGACTGGAAGAAGGGATCGGTTGGTAGGACACATTCTGAGGCATCAGTGTATCACCTATTTAGTATTAGACGGAAGCGTGGAGGGTAAAAATCGTAGAGGGAGACAAATAGTTCGAGACGCTTACAGATTCAGAAGGATGTAGGGTGCAGTAGTTACATGGAGATGAAGAAGCTTGCACAGGACAGAGTATCACGGAGAACTGCATCAAACCAGTGTCTGGATTGAAGACCACGACAACAACATTGAATTTCATCTTCTCTAAATGGACGCCAACAGCGAACAGCTAAAGCAGACGCAGACGCTGTCTGAGGACAGCTTTGGCTGTCGCCGGTGTAGTCAATGTAGAGCTGAAAAAAAATTTTACTGAATTTCACAAAGACATACATCGGAAAGATGGAGGTCGGAACTTTTGTTAAGTCTGTGTTGCGAGATACCAAAAAATTAGAGTTACATGTGAGTGTGGCAAAACTGCATTACAGGCGGTGACAGAGAATGGAAAGATGTGCAGAAGTTGGGCGCCAAGACTGGAGTGCGGCAGTGCGATGTGACGAGACCAGCAGCAGAGGAGCGCGGCGATGGACAGAGGAGACTGACTGGCCTCCAGGGGGGGCTGCAGGGGGCGGGGAAGGGGGGGGGGGATGCTCGATGAAGGGAACGAGGTACACCAGGAAGTAAGGGCGAGAAATAGCATCGGCAGCAGTCGAGAGATTTATACCAAATAAATCAACAAACGACGAAGCTGATCCGCATTGGTACACAAAACGGGTTAGAACACTGTTGCACAAACATGCCAAATCTAAACAGACGCAAAATCCCCTAGACTGGCGATCTTTTACAGAAGCTCGAAGTTTATCGCGGACTTCAATGCGAGATGCCTCTAACATTTCCACAACGAAACTTGAAACCTGGCAGAAAATCCAAAGAGATTCTGGTCGTGTGTTAAGTATGTTAGCGGCAAGAAACAATCAATGCCTTCTCTGTGCGATAGCAATGGAGACACTATCGAAGACAGTACTGCCAAAGCAGAGTTACTAAACACGGCCTTCCGAAATGCCTTCACAAAAGAAGACGTAAATATTCCAGAATTCGAATCGAGAACAGCTGCCAACGTGAGTAACGTAGAAGTAAATATCCTCGGAGTACTGAAGCAACTTAAATCACTTAATAAGAGCAAGTCTTCTGGTCCAGACTGTATGCCAATTAGGTTCCTTTCGGAGTATGCTGATGCACTAGCTCCATACTTAACAATCATATACAACCGTTCGCTCGACGAAAGATCCGTACCCAAAGACTGGAAAGTTGCACAGGTGACACCAATATTCAAGAAAGGTAGTAGGAGTAATCCACCAAATTACAGGCCCATATCGTTAACGTCGATATGCAGCAGTATATTAGAAGATATATTGTGTTCGAACATTGTGAATTAACTCGAAGAAAACGGTCTATTGACACACAAAAAAATGGTTGAAATGGCTCTGAGCACTATGGGACTTAACTTCTAAGGTCATCAGTCCCCTAGAACTTAAACCTAACTAACCTAAGGACATCACACACATCCATGCCCGAGGCAGGATTCGAACCTGCGACCGTAGCGGCCGCGCGGTTCCAGACTGTAGCGCCTAGAACCGCTTGGCCACCACGACTGACTATTGACACACAGTCAACATGGGTTTAGAAAACATCGTTCCTGCGAAACACAACTAACTCTTTATTCACATGAAGTGCTGAGTGCTATTGACAAGGGATTTCAGATCGATTCCGTATTTATGGATTTCCGGAAGGCTTTTGACACTGTACCACACAAGCGGCTCGTAATGAAATTGTGTGCTTATAGAATATCGTCTCAGTAATGTGACTGGATTTGTGATTTCCTGTCAGAGAGATCACAGTTCGTAGTAATTGACGGAAAGTCATCGAGTAAAACAGAAGTGATTTCTGGCGTTCCCCAAGGTAGTGTTATAGGTACTTTGCTGTTCCTTATCTGTATAAACGATTTTGGAGAGAATCTGAGCAGCCGTCTTCGGTTGTTTGCAGACCACGCTGTCGTTTATCGACTAATAAAGTCATCAGAAGACCAAACAAACTGCAAAACGATTTAGAAAAAATAGCTGAATGGTGCGAAAAGTGGCCGTTGTCCTCAAATAACGAAAAGTGTGAGGTCATCCACATGAGTGCTAAAAGGAACTCGTTAAACATCGGTTACACGATAAATCAGTCTAATCTAAAAGCCGTAAATTCAACTAAATACCTAGGTATTACAATTACGAGCAACTTAAATTGGAAGGAATACACGGAAAATGTTGTGGGGAAGGCTAACCAAAGACTGCGTTTTATTGGCAGGACACTTAGGAAATGTAACACACCTACTAAGGGGACAGCCTGCATCACGCTTGTCCGTCCCTGCGCGGTGTGGGATCCTTACTACATAGGACTGACGGAGTACATCGAAAAAGCTCAAAGAAAGGCAGCTCACTTTGTATTATCGAGAAATATGGGAGAGAGTGTCACAGAAATGAAACAGGATTTGGGCTGGAAAGAAAGGGGTTTTCGGTTGCGACGGAATCTTCTCACGAAATTCCAATCGCCAACTTTCACCTCCGAATGCGAAAATATTTTGTTGAGCCAACCTGCATAGGGAGGAACGATCACCACCATAAAATAAGGGAAATCAGAGCTCGTACGGAAAGATATAGGTGTTGATTCCTTCCGCACGCTATACGAGATTGGAACAACAGAGAACTGTGAAGGTGGTTCGATGAAACCTCTGACAGGCACTTGAATGTGATTTATAGAGTATCCATTTTGATGTAGATGTAGAATTCAGGCACGAAACGATTCTAGGTTTGCACTCGGAAAGCTGCTCCAGTTCCGGCTTCTGTCATCGAGATTCAGGAAGTCAGTGTTTGACTGGACCTCACCTGTGTGCTGGCGGTACCTCGACGGATTTCGGCGCCCTCTGCTCGCCTTCAGTGGAGATGTGGCGATCGCTAGCGACGACCAGAGTGTTTTTGCGCCGGACATTAAGCCACCAACTGAGGAGCACGTGTCCCAATGGGCACCATTAAAACGGTTAATGGGGATGAGATGACAGTTGTTGTGTTTGTTCCGAGAAACGCACATCTGGCAACGACTTGAGAATGTGCAGAAATGTATAACGTCCGCAGGAGAGTAACACAAAGGAGAGCGAGACAGAGAGAGATAAAGAGAGAGAGAGGGAGAGAGGTACAGACGAGACGACGTCAGCTCCAGGCGTAACTGCTGGTTAACAATACGGGTATGGCAGCTAGCCGGAGATAACGGCAGGGGAGTGTCGTAACCTACCGCGCGGCTTGGGCTGTCACAGCGGAAGCTCTCGCAGCGGTTACGCAAAACAGCCACACGTGTCGCCGTCGTCGCGAAGCGCTTTCAAATACACGTGAATAAACAATCAGCTCATAATGGCTCGCTGTCTAGAAAAACACACTACATACACGCAATTCAGCTTTTCTCCCTCTGTAACAAGTAACTAATGAAATCAGTTAGTTTGACTCCAAACGATTAACCATTGCAAGTAGGCAATTTCGGCTTCCCCTGAAAAAAATCAGAGTGTAGCACCAATTTATATTAGTATCAGTTCTAGGGTACGGTGTGACCGTTTGGGCTCATAGACTGCACCTAGTGAAGCTGCATTAGTGATGAGTTCAACGAAGACAGCCACTAAGATTAATGGGCGCCTACTGCACTACCCCGAATTATGCTTTGTTAGTAATTCTAGGAATATGCCCACTGGACATGGAAGTTAGGGGAAACGGAATATTTTACTGGTTAGAGAAAGGCAAGCAGTTCGAAGTATGTAGGGTGCTCAGAACTGAGGCCATTTCGAAAGAGGCAATAGAAGATCGCATATCACAACTGTGGCAAAATGAATGGGAGCTTCAGGCACTGGCAGGAGAACGCGCCAATTTCTCCCTTTACATCAGGGAGAGATTAGAAATGAGATTTCTTCTCCCGTCGAGTGTTCTGGTTGGTACATTGCCTGACTGGCCACGGCCTTTGCGCCACGTATCTGTACAAATCGAGAAGACAGGTGGGTGACAGCTGGGTCTGCCGCAGCGTGGACACACCGGAACACACGTTGTGGGACTGCGCGGTCTATGAAGGTGCGGCGGCTGATGGACGTGAGATATTGAGGATACGGGATCCCGAAGCAGCACAAAGGAACGAGTCGACCTGGCGCGCCTTGGACGATTCTGCAGCCTCAGTATCCAGGAAGCGCAAGGAAGACTTCAGGAAGCATTCAGTCATACGAGTATGTCAGCATGCTGCCATCCAGAATAGAAAAGATAGTCTGCATGCGGAGAGAAGATAACTTAGACTGACGACAACCGAATGACATACTGTCCCAGGAATGTACAGTGCCTTGGTGCAAGTGTGGACTTTAAGACGTAACAGCGATGGGCGGAATGACGTGCTTGGGTGGAAACGCTTCTGACGTGCTGCTTGATGCCCAAGGAATCCAGCAGACCGGGGTAGTAGGAGGGCAGGTCCCGTAGCGGAAGCAGACATCTGCCAGTTACATGCACCGAAGTAAATGAACAGATAGACAAGAGATAATAGTACTTAGAGTGGTATTAGTAGGTGGATAATTGGTCAAGGGTTTTATTGTAGTTTTATAGTAGTAGAAGTCGTTGTATTTTACAGATTGATTATGAGAAATAAATAGTTACCATACTCGTACTATCCACGGAAACGTGTTTTGTGTTACCTATTTCAGCTTTTCAGTAATTGGCTGTAATAAAAAAAATAATAAAATAGACAAATTCCAGACGATTTTGCGTCACTGAGATAAGTCGACAACTACCGTCAGATACCTGTCTTCACAGAGCACGAAACATGTCCAGACAACGTCGGACATAGTGAAATAAAAAGTGAAGCAGTCATCAATCCGAAGGCTGTTTCGAGCACCGCTGCGCGTCTCTGGCAGCGCGTGGTCCAGTTGACGGTGGTACGCGGTCGCCTTCTCCAGACCTCTCAAATGATAAATGGCTCTGAGCACAATGGGACTCAACATCTTAGGTCATAAGTCCCCTACAACTGAGAACTACTTAAACCTAACTAACCTAAGAACATCACACACACCCATGCCCGAGGCAGGATTCGAACCTGCGACCGTAGCAGCCCCGCGGTTCCGGACTGCAGCGCCAGAACCGCACGGCCACCGCGGCCGGCTCTCAAATGATAGACCCAGCCAGATGTCTTGTGGGTACTTGTGGCTTAACGTGGATTCCAATCCGTGTTGTAACTCGGCGTTTTTCGCCTCAAGAAACGCTGTCAGAGATTATAGAACTGATGAGTGACGAACAGAGATCCTAGGACTGACCAGGGATCGAACCCGGGACCTTTGGACATCAAAAGCGAGATGATGGACTTGTCGAGGGCTAAGACAAAGTTACGATCCTAGTAACCTACAGTTTATCATGTACATGGAGAGCTGCTGCGACATCCCAGACAGTCGCTCCAACACAACGCCAATTTCAACGTCAACCCGCTCCAATCTACACTGAGGTGACACAACAGTCACGGGACGCCTCCCTCCTGCTGTCGTGTCGGAGCTCTTTTTGCCCGGCGTAGGGCAGCAACTGGACAGGGCGTGGACGCAACGAGTCGTCCTGCCTCTATAGCCGTCCACAGCTGCGAAAGTGCTCCCGGCGAAGGATTTAGGGCACAAACTCACCTCTCGATTATCTCCCACAGGTGTTCGATGGGATTCATGTCGGGGCATGTGGTTGGCCAAATCTTCGCACTAAATGTCCATAATCTTCTTCAATGCATTTGCGAACAACTGAGGCCTGGTAACATGGCTCATTGTCATTCACAAAAATTCCATCGTTATTTGAGAAAATAAAGTTCACGAATGGCTGCACTTGGTCTACAAGTAGCCGAAAACAGCCATTATGCAGCCACGACCGGCTTGCATTGTCCCTTCTTGACAACCAGAGTCCACGGCTTCGTGGGGTCTGCACCACACCAGTATCGAACCAAAAGCTCTTCCCAACTGAAACCCGGACTTGTTTTAACAGGTCACGGTTTCCCAGCAGCCCGGGGCCCAACAGATGCGGTCACGAGCCCAGAAGACGCACTGTGGGCGATGTCGTGCTGTTACTCGCGTCTGTCTTCTGCTGCCACAGACCATTAACGCCAGATTTCGTCGCACTGTACTAACAGGTACGTTAGTCGTATGTCCGACACTGATTTCTGCAGGTATTTCACGCAATGTTGCTCGTCTATTAGCACTGACAACTCTACGCAAAAGCCTCTGCTCGAGGCAGTTAAGTAAAGTCCACCTGCCACTGCGCACTCCGCGGTGAGAGATAATGCTCGAAATGTGATATTCTCGGCACACTCTCGACATTGTGGATCTCGGAATATCCAATTCCTTAACGATTTCCGAAATGGAATGTCCCAAGCGCCCAACTCGAACAACCACTCCGCGTCCAAAGTCTGTGAATTCCCGTCCTGAGGGAACAAAACACGTCGCACAGCTTTCCACGTGAATCACCTGAGTACAGATGCCGGCTCAGCCAGTGCACCGCCCTTTGACCCCTCGTGTACGCCACACTACCGCCACCTGCATATGTGCACATCGCTGTCCCGTCACTTTTCTCACCTCAGTGCATGTTTGGTATGGCTGCAGGTCTTTTTGAAGCTTCCTTCCTAATTTTGCCGTGAATTAAACAGTAGTACTGCATTAAGGCTGTTTGGGTACCAAAGGCAAAAGTCAGACATCAGGCAAGCAATGACTTTATTCCCGATATCATGCGTTACGGAATTTGTGCATCATCAGATATCTACAAAAAAATCAAATATAAAAGTATTTTATAAAACGCAGTAATGGAGACTGTCTCGGGTTCTTCGGCCGACGTTTCTTATACGTATTTTATGGCGTTTTGCCAACACAAATAGCTGACAATTTTAGTAAACATTTTTGGAAAACAGTGATCAATTAATTATTATATTTTGACTTAAGTTCAGTCTTGATCACACCATTTATGTTTCAATGATATAGGTAACCGGTTCGGTTCTTTTTACAAAACCATCATCAGACCCATGGCTCCCTTAGGATGGTAGGCGGAGCTCTCCTCGCTGCTACGCAGTCAACTGGCATGGATGTGTGTTGAGTGTGTAGCAGCGAGGAGAGCTCCGCCTACCATCCTAAGGGAGCCATGGGTCTGATGATGGTTTTGTAAAAAGAACCGAAACCGGTTACTTATATCATTGAAACATAAATCGTGTGATCAAGACTGAACTTTAGTCAAAAAACAAATAGCTGACATAGTCAAATGTTAACCCTTCATTGCTGGTGGTGAACTGGAGTCGAGCTCGAGGCTGCAGATCATTCGTTCCCGGCGCTCGAACGTCCGAGGGCTCTTCCGTGGTCATCTCCGGTGCCGTTCTCCTTTGACAACTGCTGCAACGGTCGTTCGCTGCAGCCTGAGAATCCAGGATCCGTTCACGTTGAGACAGTCTTCTTTCTTCTTGAAGCTATTCTCATGTTTGTGTATGTCTACATCTTCTGTGAAGAAGCGGGTGGTGATAGCTCTTCTCTACAGCCAGAACTTCTGTGTCGGCGAATTTTCCTATGTGGTCGGCCTCACACAGCGCGTGCTCTGCTGCGGCCGATTTCTACAGCTGCCGCAATCTGCAACGTCCCCTATGTTTTGTGGCCCTGGTGTTCAATTATCGTCCAGTCATAACTTTCCCGCTTGTGTGTGATATGCGGTGTATTCCCGACACTGCAAGTGTGTCTCTTTTCTTCTTTGCCGATATGAGACACTCTTGGAACTTCTACGTCGGTTTATAAATAGTCTTTATGCCGTGTCTGCGAAATATACGGCCGATTCTGTCCATCACTCTGGGAATGTATGGCAGATAGGCCGAGTGACTGACTCTGTCGCACTTCTTATGTAACTGGTGGAACACCCACTGCTCTTCAGAACACTTTCCAGGTGTTGCATCTCGAGTCTGAGGTGCTTCGGCTCAGATACTCGTCCTGCTCGCGTTGAGAGCGTGTTAATCAGGCATCTTTTCTGGCGCGGGTGGTGATTACACAGTCTGTGCAGGTATCGCCCTATGTGCGGGGGTTTTTGATACGCGCTGTGTCCGAGATGTTCACCATCCCTTGTGACCAGCACATCTAGAAAGGGTAGCTGTTTGTCCTTTTCTATTTCCATGGTAAATTTCATGTTGGTATCGAGGTTGTTCAAGTGTCTTAGGAAGTGGCCGAGCTCTTCATCGCCATGGCTCAACACAAAGAAGTCATAATTGACGTATCTGTACTACACCTTAGGTTTACGATGTGCCAGTGCTTCGAAATGTTCCACGAAGAAGTTCGCCACCACTGGGCTAAGTGGAATACCCATGGCGACGCCTTCCAGCTGTTCGCAGAAGTTGCCATAGTATGTGAACTAACACGTGATGAGACATGCATGAAAAAGTTTGGTAATGTCTTGCAGGAAAATGAAACAGATGTGCTCCAGAGAGTCACCGAGTGCCACTTTGGTAAACAAAGAAATAACATCGCAGCTGGGCAGGATGAGGTTTGGTCCACGTTTTAGTTTCTTAAGCTTCTCAGTGAAATATCCTGAATCTTTTACGTATGTGTCACTCTTCACCATTTGCTTCTGAAGCAGATAGGCAAGTGTTTTGCCAGTTTATACGTCGGTGAGCCAGGAGCGCTAACAGTCGGTCTTAGTGCATCATTATTCTTACGGATCTTTGGTGATCCCTGCAGCCGAGGTGGTGGAGATTCCGTGTTGCGCAGCTTCCTCTGTACGTCCGCCGAGAGAGAAGACGCCTTGTTTAACCGATTCACACTCCGGGTGCTCAGCTACGTCGGATCTACGCTTAGTTATCGCTACGTCGTCCGATCTAATAGGTCCCGGATCTTCTGCTCATAATCTTTGGTCTTCATTACGACGGCCGCATTTCCCTGAGCAGCAGGCAGTTCCAATATACTGCTGTCGGCGTTCGGGTTCTTGGCAGCTTGACCTCTTCCTGCTTCAGGTTGCAACCTGCTGGTTTTGCTCAGCGCAATATTCTGGCTGTTCCAGTGCGTATTTCCTCAGTTCTTTCACAAGCAAGTGTCCGAATGGTACCTTCAGTATCGGCAATGATATCCTCGATAGGTATAGTTCCCGACATGAGGGTGAAATTCCTTCCTTTTCGAAAGACAGACTGTTCCTCTTTGGTCAACTGTCGTTCAGCGAGATTGTGCGCCGTTCGTGACGTGTCGGGAATAGCCTTATCAATCTGTTTTCTGCCATACATTGCCAGAGTTATGGACAGAATCGGACGTATATTGCGCAAACACACCGTAAAGACTATTTGTAAACCGACAAAGAAGATGAAAGAGTGTCTTATATCGGAAAAAGAGAAAAGGGACACACTTTCAATGTCGTCAATGTACCACATACTATGCACGTGCGGGAAAGTTTGTGTTGGAATCAGTCAGCACCACGATCGCAGAACATAAGGGACACTGCAGGGTGGGGCAGGTGGAGGAATCGGCCGCGGCGGAGCACCCTCTGTGTGAGGCCGATTGCAGAGCAAATTTAGCCGACGCAGGAGTTCTGGCCGTAGAGAAGAGCTATCACATCGGCTTGTTCAGAGAAGCTATAAAAATACAGTAACCCGAGAATGGCTTCAGCAAGAAAGAGGACAGCCTCAACGTGGGAGGATCCTCTGTTCCCGTGCTGCAGCGAACGATTGTTGCAGGTCGCAAGAAGGGAACCGCACCGAAAGTGACCGCAGAAAATCCATTGGACGCTGGCGCTCCGCAGAGGAAAGTCCACTGGACCTGACGGGATACCAATTCGATTCTACACAGAGTACGCGAAAGAACTTGCCCCCCTTCTAACAGCCGTGTACCGCAAGTCTCTAGAGGAACGGAAGGTTCCAAATGATTGGAAAAGAGCACAGGTAGTCCCAGTCTTCAAGAAGGGTCGTCGAGCAGATGCGCAAAACTATAGACCTATATCTCTGACGTCGATCTGTTGTAGAATTTTAGAACATGTTTTTTGCTCGAATATCATGTCGTTTTTGGAAACTCAGAATCTACTATGTAGGAATCAACATGGATTCCGGAAACAGCGATCGTGTGAGACCCAACCCGCTTTATTTGTTCATGAGACCCAGAAAATATTAGATACAGGCTCCCAGGTAGATGCTATTTTTCTTGACTTCCGGAAGGCATTCGATACAGTTCCGCACTGTCGCCTGATAAACAAAGTAAGAGCCTACGGAATATCAGACCAGCTGTGTGGCTGGATTGAAGAGTTTTTAGCAAACAGAACACAGCATGTTGTTATCAACGGAGAGACGTCTACAGACGTTAAAGTAACCTCTGGTGTGCCACAGGGAAGTGTTACGGGACCATTGCTTTTCACAATATATATAAATGACCTAGTAGATAGTGTCGGAAGTTCCATGCGGCTTTTCGCGGATGATGCTGTAGTATACAGAGAAGTTGCAGCATTAGAAAATTGTAGCGAAATGCGGGAAGATCTGCAGCGGATAGGCACTTGGTGCAGGGAGTGGCAACTGACCCTTAACATAGACAAATGTAATGTATTGCGAATACATAGAAAGAAGGATCCTTTATTGTATGATTATATGATAGCGGAACAAACACTGGTAGCAGTTACTTCTGTAAAATATCTGGGAGTATGCGTGCGGAACGATTTGAAGTGGAATGATCATATAAAATTAATTGTTGGTAAGGTAGGTACCAGGTTGAGATTCATTGGGAGAGTCCTTAGAAAATGTAGTCCATCAACAAAGGAGGTGGCTTACAAAACACTCGTTCGACCTATACTTGAGTATTGCTCATCAGTGTGGGATCCGTACCAGATCGGGTTGACGGAGGAGATAGAGAAGATTCAAAGAAGAGCGGCGCGTTTCGTCACAGGGTTATTTGGTAACCGTGATAGCGTTACGGAGATGTTTAACAAACTCAAGTGGCAGACTTTGCAAGAGAGGCGCTCTGCATCGCGGTGTAGCTTGCTCGCCAGGTTTCGAGAGGGTGCGTTTCTGGATGAGGTATCGAATATATTGCTTCCCCCTTGTTATACCTCCCGAGGAGATCACGAATGTAAAATTAGAGAGATTAGAGCGCGCACAGAGGCTTTCAGACAGTCGTTCTTCCCGCGAACCATACGCGACTGGAACAGGAAAGGGAGGTAATGACAGTGGCACGTAAAGTGCCCTCTGCCACACACCGTTGGGTGGCTTGCGGAGTATAAATGTAGATGTAGATGTACATGTAATTTGCGGCCGCGTGCTAGACTCGAGTGGGTGAAGCAATGGTGGGTGAAGTTGTGACAATTCCAGCCAATCGTGCTGGCGAAACGTCGGAAAAACCTTAAAACAAACGTCAGCCGGGGAACCGGAGGCAGAAGCCAAGAGGCAGTTTATTAACAAATGGCCACGAAAGCTTTAACATTTCTGTACAGGAATGGATAGCTACAGAATTCCGTTTGATTGAGAACACTTGGTGCAAATTGCACTACGTCTACCAATGAGCGACCACTGCACGCAATGTGGCTTTTCGAGTTATATAGGAAACCAACATTCACAGAGTGCAGATACAGTTATCCAGAGAGGGGACCGCGAAGATACTTTTGCCACCAGGTGACATTAGAAAATGTATAACGGCCCCAAGGCGTATCAACTAATGTATTTTTGTTATAGATTGTTTCTGATGACTATTAACCAACTAATTATAACAGACAAAATATTTTCTTTATACAAATGGTAATGACGAAGTTACAATGATAAAAGGTTACGCAAAATATTTGTTTAACATGGGGAACACAACGTGGTACCACAGATCGTCAGAATCTGCAGTCATAGCAACTGTGCGATATGACTAGAGACATAAAACCGAAGTATAAATCAGCAGAACAAACATACGCCTCAAAGTTAAATATAGGCTGTAAGACAAATGAAGAGGGATACGATATTTTCATTGAAACTTTGACCGAAGTTCTGTCAAACCCAAATCCGGTACCAGGAAGTACGTAGTACAGTGGAGACTCGATTATCCGAACCTCAGTTGTACGGATTCGCGACAATGCGGATTGTGAAGAGTGCGCAAGCGAGACACGCCCCCTCGCCGCCCCTGTCTTCCTCTGCCTGTCTGTCCCTCTGCCTGCCCCGCGCCCTTCGCTGCTGCCGCTTGAGTCAGACAGGCAGTCGCCATTCTGTGTGCCGCTGCGCCGCGCCGCCTCTCTGCTTAAAAATGTCAAAGCCCGACACAGCGGCGTTATAGCTTAAACATAAAATAAACGTTATTGATTCATTCAAAATTGGAACTGGTCGTGAGTATGGCGTAGGTACCTCCACGAGAAACGATATTAAGAAGGATACCGATTCAGTTTCGAAGCACACCTGGAAACTTGATAGTGAACAGCGGAGTAAGCATCTAGGGTGATGAACAAACTGAAAAAATCGATACCGATACAGATGATTGCGTTTTGTAGGATATAAATGAGCTAATGACAAACACAAATAAGCTAGGAAACTGATGTCGATGATAAAGATCTAGGTTTTCAGATAAAGTCGGATGACGAAATTGTTGAAAACACATTACAGGCAAGCATACGGGAGGAAATACAAGAAGATGAAACAGAAGGAAACACAGATGCAGAAACTGATGCAGCACTATCTCGTGTGGAAGCCCTTCAAGCCCTGCAATCAGCTTACAAGTGGTTCGAAAAACAAATAGGGTGTGATACGGAGAGTTTACTATAGTTAAAACGAATTCGAGAATTAGCAGCAATGAAGAGAAAAAAAATTGTTTACGTCAAATGACAATTACCAAAGATTTTAAACAAACCCAAAAAACAGTGAGTATTCGGCGTGACTTATTAGGTACTTCATGATTAAGGTTGCAGTACTTTAGTAATTTCAAAAAAATATGTATATATACGTACGAGAATATGTTTCTAAGTTCCTACTGAACACTGACTTTTATTGCTTTTAATAAGTTTAACTTGTTTTTTTGTTGATTTGAATAAACACCTAAAGTTACGTATTAACCTTAGAAAAAGAGCCGTACGACAACGCACTCAAAGCGTAACCCTAAGGTTGCGACGTAGCTTAGTTAGTAATACAAAAGTCAGTTTTCTTCAAACATTCAACTGTCCGGATTTTCGATTGCACGAACTACTTACGACTGCAGTTAGTCTGGTTAATCGAGTCTACGTTATGTGAACTGCTGCGCTTACATCAGACTAAAGCACCATTTTCTGCTACTGAATACAACTAGTTTACATATATAAAGCGCAGGAAATGTTTCGATGTGAGCAAAAATCAGTCCTGGGAGACTGCACGTCATGACCATATAAAAGTAACAACCGTTACTTGGTCCTATGAACAGTCACACGTTAAAATCGTTGGCACTTGTGACGCTTTACAAAAGATATAAAGTCAAAGTGTGAAAGACGCAGTGTAAGCGTACATCTCAGAGCATAAAATACAAAACACGGACGTCAGAAACTAGGAGAGGGCGTCAGAACGAGGACACGGGCACCACAGCACACTGCACGGCGCTACCCTCAAGTGCGCAGCCGCCTGCGTTCCTAACAGACCCTGGAAGACAACGGAAAACCACTTCCTGTGGGGGGTGGGCCTGTTCATTCGAGATTCCATGCTGGTTGGCATTAAAATGCTTATAAATCTCAACTTCTTCCAAAACGTCCAGGTCTAAGCCTTTTGGCTCTATGTGTAAGACTGTTAGATTTTTTCAATCGTGTCTAAACGATGCTCCTTATCAGTAAGATGACAGCCGATAGCAGTGCTGTTTTTATTACAGTGTTCCCTGCAAAGCCACGCGCTGTCTCCCCAACGTAAACACTCTCACAGGATCCACAAGTGATTTTATACAGGGTGTTACAAAAAGGTATGGCCAAACTTTCAGGAAACATTCCTCACACACAAAGAATGAAAATATGTCATGTGGACATGTGTCGGGAAACGCATACTATCCATGTTAGAGCTCATTTTATTACTTCTCTTCAAATCACATTAATCATGAAATGGAAACACACAGCAACAGAACGTACCAGCGTGACTTCAAACACTTTGTTACAGGAAATGTTCAAAATGTCCTCCGTTAGCGAGGATACATGCATCCACTCTCCGTCGCATGGAATCCCTGATGCGCTGATGCAGCCCTGGAGAATGGCGTATTGTATCACAGCCGTCCGCAATACGAGCACGAAGAGTCTCTACATTTGGTACCGGGGTTACGTAGACAAGAGCTTTCAAATGCCCCCATAAATGAAAGTCAAGAGGGTTGAGATCAGGAGAGCGTGGAGGTCATGGAATTGGTCCGCCTCTACCAATCCATCGGTCCCCGAATCTGTTGTTGAGAAGCGTACGAACACTTCGACTGAAATGTGCAGGAGCTCCATCGTGCACGAACCACATGTTGTGTCGTACTTGCAAAGATACATGTTCTAGCAGCACAGGTAGAGTATCCCGTATGAAATCTTGATAACGTGCTCCATTGAGCGTAGGTGGAAGAACATGGGCCCCAATCGAGACATCATCAACAATGCCTGCCCAAACGTTCACAGAAAATCTGTGTTGATGACGTGATTGCACAATTGCGTGCGGATTCTCGTCAGCGCCGGCCGCAGTGGTCTAGCGGTTCTGGCGCTGCAGTCCGGAACCGCGGGACTGCTACGGTCGCAGGTTCAAATCCTGCCTCGGGCATGGGTGCGTGTGATGTCCTTAGGTTAGTTAGGTTTAAGTAGTTCTAAGTTCTAGGGGACTGATGACCTCAGATGTTGAGTCCCATAGTGCTCAGAGCCATTCTCGTCAGCCCACACATGTTGATTGTGAAAATTTACAATTCGATCACGTTGTAATGAAGCCTCATCCGTAAGGAGAACATTTTCACTGAAATGAGGATTGACACATGGTTGGATGAACCATTCGCAGAAGTGTACCCGTGGAGGCCAATCAACTGCTGACAGTGCCTGCACACGCTGTACATGGAACGGAAACAAGTGGTTCTCCCGTAGCACTCTCCATACAGTGACGTGTTCAACGTTACCTTGTATAGCAGCAACTTCTGTGACGCTGACATTAGCGTTATCGTCAACTGCACGAAGAATTGCCTCGTCCATTGCAGGTGTCCTCGTCGTTCTAGGTCTTCCCCAGTCGCGAGTCATAGGATGGAATGTTCCGTGCTCCCTAAGAGGCCGATCAATTGCTTCGAACGTCTTCCTGTTGCGACACCTTCGCTCTGGAAATCTGTCTCGATACAAACGTACCGCGCCACGGCTATTGCCCCGTGCTAATCCATACATGAAATGGGCACCTGCAAACTCCGCATTTGTAAACATTGCACTGACTGCAAAACCAAGTTCGTGATGAACACTAACCTGTTGATGCTACGTGCTGATGTGCTTGATGCTAGTACTGTAGAGCAATGAGTCGCATGTCAACACAAGCACCGAAGTCAACATTATCTTCCTTCAATTGGGCCAACTGGCGGTGAATCGAGGAAGTGCAGTACATACTGACGAAACTAAAATGAGCCCTAACATAGAAATTAAGCGTTTCCGGACACATGTCCACATAACACCTTTTCTTTATTTGTGTGTGAGGAATGTTTCCTGAAAGTTTGCCCGTACCTTTTTGTAACACCCTGTATACTGCCTTATTGTCAAGAGACGTACGAAAAACTGTCTTAAGTTTCTTGTGCGTCTGGGAGTCGATTTCTATATTGGTCTTTCTAAATGGATTGGCAATTCGTTCACAAAAATGTCGTGTACAGAATACAGATGCAAATTTGGGTGGATTATCGGGAGGATTGGGAATACATTTTTTTCTTCTATTGAAAATGATTCACAAATGGACCTCGTCGCACGTTCAGTGTAGCCGTTTTGCAAGCCTATTTGTGTGATCACATGATTTCCTTTCCTTATACATGTTGGGCTGTTGAACACTAAGAGAGAAAAAAAAGCACGCTTATGTACCCGTGGATGGCATCAGCCCACACTGATAACTAATGTACATCACTTGTAGAAGCCTTTCTGAACGTACCTAAACGAAAATCTGTAGACTGCCCAGTAACACTCAAGTCTGAGTTGTTAAGACTTCTGCTCAGTTCCAACTCTACAGTGAAGCGTATTTTTGAATGCAACAGGTTAATGGAGCCTGCCCAATAGGTCATGTCTGTGTTCCTCTAAGTGCAATGAAAATATCTTCTAGATATCTACGACAGAAAATTATATTGTCAGACGCTGTCCTATTATTTGAAAAGAATGTTCTTTCTAGGTAATTAACGAAAATGTTAGCCAGTACGATGGAAAGACAGCGATCCATTGCCAGTCTTGCTTTTGAAAACAAGCCTTACCGTCAGTACAGTTAGAAGCTTGGGTTATACGCAACAAACCTAACAGTTTAAAAATTTCCTCTTCTGTAAGTTTCGTCTACTTAAGAGGATTAACTCCTACGATCTCCACAGTCTCTTCAGCTGGAACATCTGCACACAGACCGATTGTATCCAGGGATTCCTTCACTGCCTCATGCGGAATCTTAATTTCTCTGTCCGCAGCTCGTGGTCGTGCGGTAGCGTTCTCGCTTCCCGCGCCCGGGTTCCCGGGTTCGATTCCCGGCGGGGTCAGGGATTTTCTCTGCCTCGTGATGACTGGGTGTTGTGTGATGTCCTTAGGTTAGTTAGGTTTAAGTAGTTCTAAGTTCTAGGGGACTGATGACCATAGCTGTTAAGTCCCATAGTGCTCAGAGCCACTTAATTTCTCTTAACCACGTCGCCATCTCGTAGTTATTTTTGATGGGCTATGTTTCCTCAAAAGTAAACGCAGCTTTTAGCTTAGCGTATCTAAAACTGTTAATTTTATAATTTGGACTTTGGCATCCATCCACAACTGGACGTATTGGTAAATCACTCTTAGGGAACTTTACTTGTGACCGAAAAACTGGTAGCTTTGGTTTCATGGTGTAGCGTCTGCGTTTAGCATACTCAGTTGCAAAAGGAAAGTTAGAACCTTTCACACATTTCTTCAACTCAGCAACAAATTTCTACTACGTGATTAGAAAAAAGAAATCCAATGTCTTATGTTCATAATCAGCGTCCGAAAAAAGAACGCTACAGCTCAGTGTATCTACTTTTGCGATAACTACCTTGTTTTCAGCCAATTTTGAATTCTACTTTTTTTACAATGACGGAGAGAGAATTTGAGTATGAACCTGTGGGAAGAGGTTTACAAGATGTTCTTCGAGTACACGTAGCAATCTTGGCCTGTATAAGCTGTGGTTCCTTAAACAACTCACATATGCCTTTCACGTCTGCAATGGTCTTTCAATAATATTAGTATCTACCTTAGTGGGAAGATTGAAATTTAGGCCCTTTTGTAACAGGGAGTTTTCATCATGAGAAAGGCTAATGTCCGTAAGATTCACTACTCTGTCCGCAAGAGGGTGTTTGTTCTCAGCGACATCAGCATGGGCCACATGCTAGCGAAGTTTGCGATCGTTCCTTCCGGCAATAACATTACGACACAATCGGTAATCAACTCACACAGAATATAAAATACAAACACAGGAAGAATGTTTGACAAATGAATGGGTAACTCACAGCCTGTAAAATCAACCGAGTGTGTGAACCTATGCGCCAAGTGAGTTTCGCTTTTTATAAACTGATGATCATACTTTCTCTTGACACTACGCACACTTAATGTCACACAATTAAATTTCAGCTTTGTTTTGGAATGATACCACACATTAAAAATTTCTTATTTAAATTAGTTTGTAGCCGACTAACTATCACTTTTCTTTTGAAGATGTATAATAATCACTTTATGTCACTACATTTACATTATCCAGAATTGTCATTCTCATGTAGTAGAAATCGTCTGCAGCCTTGGTGCTGTCCCTCACAAAGATGAACTTGAGGACTTTACCGCGAAGGTAGCCATTAAGTGTACCGCACACATTTCAGGGCGCTCGTCCGTTGGACTCGTCGTTCTACCAAGAAGTTGGAAGGCCGTTGGACACTTCAGATCAGAACAAGCAGACATGACGAATCACAGTCGTGTGTAACCGGAATTATATATGTCGAACACATCAGAATTAAATTATGACCAGGTGAATTTCGCAACGTGTTTCTGGCAGGAGGGAGACCATCCCTCGCGTGCGTCACCCTACCCAGAACCGAAAAACCCCTCTGAAGAGGTTCGGGTACAGCTCCACACGAACCGCGCAGCCACTGCGGTCTGCCACTGCGTCCCGAACAGTGTCCGCGTAAAGCGCTCTATTACGCCATCCGGCTGTTGTGTGCACTGCCCCTACATATCACGAATATTAGAAACAGCAGACAATTTCTCATATGCAAGCGCCTGAGTCGCTGTCTCAACAGACTGAAGGACACATTGAAAAACTGTGGCGTCAAGCATAGGCACTACCAACAATTGCAGCATATCTTCGTAATGAAAATCACAATACTATGATTACGCACAATTCGCGACACCCCTGATGATGTGCATCAGAATCACTGTGCAAGTATCGTCTTTGATCTTTAAGATAAACATCGAGCTTCAAACGCAAAGAAATTGCAGCACCGCTGGTGGTGTGTGTTAAAACTATTGAGTTAGTGAATAATTCTTGGCAAGATCTACGGGGCAGTCTTTCATTTTGTCCCCGAATGATTAAAAATAAAAGCACAAAAGAACATAGATACATTTCACTGTTCTCGGGCAAACACACTGTTCATCAAGTAAATTATTCTTACAAAAAGTTGGACACACAAAATAACACGGAACGAAAGAATTAATGTCTATAGTTTTTGTAGTTCTTCCCGAGGAAGTACGATATGACTCATAATTCCAAGTCAGTAACTCACCCGTCCGGATCCGCGCGACTGCTACGGTCGCAGGTTCGAATCCTGCCTCGGGCATGGATGTGTGTGTAGTCCTTAGGTTAGTTAGGTTTAAGTAGTTCTAAGTCTTCGGGACTGATGACCTTAGATGTTAAGTCCCATAGTGCTTAGAGCCATTTGAATCGTCGCTATCAATTGTACCCATCTTTTCTAAGCTACATGCACGATTAGGGTTAAACCTTGGCATAACCGAACACTGATCCAAAACAATCACTTTCCTCTGATAATTAATTTCCTAATCTAGACATGCCACGAAACACAATAAAATCTTACAGAGAACACAAGCACACTAAAATGTTTTCACCGAAAGTGCGAAGTGGAAACTGAAGGCGACGACGGACTACCCACCATCTCTCCTGTAACAGAAGCACCAAGTAGCACAGCACGAGCGGCTTACCATTACTTCAAGTACTTCAAGTTCTTTTATTATTGAGAGGTTCGACTTTACTTTTCTGGCAAAAATGCGGCCAGTAAGCAATTATTCAAATAGAAAGATTTGTTGATCCAAAACTGTGACTACATAAATCTGACGGTTCCTGGCTTCAAAAATCCTGGGTAAGTGCCGACGAATCTGCACGTGAATTGTAAGTTGGACTGTTTAGCGTACCCCTAAGATGCTACGAGTCTGATCCCCAGTGAGTTACAGGGAAAGCGAGCACCCCATCGGGTCATTCAAGTTCCAAGAGAAACAACGTTGCACAGGGGTAACGTCTCAGTGAAGGAAAACTACTAGGGTTGGCCCAATTAAGCGTGAAAGTACGTACACCAAACTTCGCATGGATATATTAACGAAGAGCTTCCTCTAACTACAGGACAACTAGCCTCTGTTATAACAATTCTGTTATTACCACTAGACATCAGACAAATGATTTACCCAGCAAATTAGGCATGTAAACATTTAGTAAGTGGTCAGAAGTTTGGAATTACGAAATATAATCTTGGCACCAGTGGTTAAACATATGTAAGCAGAACATCAAACTATATCGCAGATACAGTCAATGACTGCCAAAATGTTTAGTGATTTAGAGAAAGAGCACCAGAAAAACAAGTACAGACACCAACCAAAATGTTTAGTGCTTTAGAGAAAGAGCACCAGAAAAACAAGTACAGACACCAATAGCACCTACTGAGTGCGCGATCGTAGCAACTAGCTGGCTACGAATGCTAAAAATGTGCAAATGAACTGTGACGTAAATTAGTTAGCCTCGCATCCCCCTCGGTTCGGTGACTGCCTCGCTGCCTCCTCGTTAGCACTCCCACACGGCGTGAGAGTGGAAGACGGCGACAGTCGTGTCTGGAAATGCTGGGTCCGGTCCCATCTCTCTGCTCTCCGTTAATGGAGAGGCTCTTCTGACCGCAGCAGAACCAGCAGCCGCTACGGCAGTCTGGTTTTCACCACCAGCAGACACCCGCCACTGTAGCGGCTCCTCTGCCTGTTGGCAGCGAGTGTCTCCGTTCGACACCCCAGCAGCCAGTGCTGTCCTCGATCTCCCAGCAGCTGGGGATCTCTGACCGACGGTGCTCTGTGGATCTGACAGCTTAGGAAGCTCTCCTGGCAGTATCGGCAGGCCTCGTGAATGTCGACCAACAGTAACTTCATAAACAAATTTAACAATTTCCTACTGACGCAGATTTTGTCACGGTAAACCCCATGCTGCCCGTAATCGCGATGTGATTGACAAGTAAGTCTCCCTCTTGATAAGTATGGAGGTGTGATTACACATGTCAATCACATCGCGATTACGGGCAACATGGGGTTCACGCCTGAGCATCAGGACGTGCGCTAGCAGCGCATGTTGGGTGTTTCAAGCGTCTCAATATCTCGGGATGTAATGGGAATATTGCGATGCAATCAACGCCATTGTGTATGTGCTTTGTCATGCTTCGGATTGCTGAAGAAAAAATATAGGAGGTCCATTTAAAAAAGATAACTTTGTGTTAAAAAACACATATGCTTTCGTTTTAGAATGTTTCCAAATATGTACATTCATGTGCCCCAGCCCTACGTTGATACTGGTGAAAGTCGTTTTCCAATAGCTGTTATTGTTCCAGAGATATTTTGGGTGGACAAGATAGCTGGGACACCCTGTATAGTAGGCCCCTCTCACTCTCCTGTAAGGAAAGGTTAAATAGAAGGAATTAGATGTGCAGTTACTGGCAGTAGTGAATATTGTCGGCAGTCGCCATACATTGTTAACTATCGACTATATCGACTGTTGAGAATGCATATTACAGTATAAAATACGCTGTGCTACAGTTTGGGCATGAAGTGCCATGTAACAAATGCATATGTATCACAGAACGACCATGACTTAGTACATCTCAAAGCAAGTCTAGCCATAGCTACCAACGTTCTTCCACTGACAAAAATATACCGCTCAATATAGTTGGGGAGATTTGAACAACTGCATCTCTGTTTTGTTGTCCCAACTTTGTTATGCTATCAATCTTCGCCTGATAACATTTTAGCCTCGACAAACATGCACGCAAAGAAATCTAAGAAGTTCGGTATTGGAAGTAAGACACCAAATGCCTGTGACAACACCATTTAATCCATGTCGCGGGAAAAGCTGCATGCATCTAATTGGAGACAACCCAGTCAAAATGGTCTGGTGTCCCTTCCCACCGGAAAATAAGACGTAAGGTAACACTTCACATAGGATATTTTTTTTACACTAACTTCCAATCACAAGCCGAATGTTTTTGTCTCCTAAGAAACGCTGTTATTTTTTGTCAGCACCCAAATGAAATCTACTTTAAGTAAAATTTATTTAACTATCTAGGAAAACAGAAGTAAGAGTTAATTTTCGTTTTATTTCATTTACATGTTACAAAAACCTTTGATATTGCAACGGAGGAAGCCACCATTCGTCACAGGCGAGGGTAGTGCCACCTAGTGTCAATAATGAAAGCCTGAAAGGAAGAACGGAGATAGTCGACACGAGTGACGTCTTTGAGTGAATAATGTGACTTTCGAACTGCAGCAGCGAAGTTTTAATGTAGAGCTACATCAGTGTAACTATAAAAACATTACTATGGTTTGGCGATGTAACAACAGGTTACTACTAATTTCTTTGTTAGGAGATTCCGAGTTTTGGAGTTTTTGGAATGAGATAGATATAAACGTTATGTATGGTCGTTAAAAGGGTTTTTCTGTGTCAAATGACAGTAACAAAAGCGGAGATAGCATTCAGGAAGACTGCAATTCTAAAGTAAAGAAACATTTCTGATTGAATGGATACTGCGTAAGTTACTTGAGATGTTTCCCGTTATTCAGATTCCAGCATGCTATTCTTTTAAGACTTTAATTACAGCTTTGAGTTAAGGAGAATAATTACGGGAGTTTGCGCTTCATGTAGTTAATTTCAAAATCGAACCACGTTGCACGTTCGTTGCGGCTGATTGCGTCTTTTACCGTAGAGAGGCGGAGATCGACGTCTCGCACTCAAAATGAAAATAAAACGTCCGTCTCAGACACAGCTGACTGCAAGTGCGATTTGTGTAACAGCAGCGGCAGTACACGCTTGCCAGTTCCGGTCTTCCAGAGTGTAATGCGGGAGGGGCAATAGTATTCTTCAAAATTTTGGATACTCATATTTTCCGCAATCTGCGGACTTCAACCAGCCGCACTGAGAAGCCACCACTGCAAATTTCAAAAGCTGACACGTTGATCTTAATTACACCCAACATTTCATTACTAACAGCAAACTCACGTTTTTAACTTTAGGATTCTGGCTGTCGTTTCGTCATCCTGGCGAATGATCTTTTGAATATTTGTCACATACAATACTTCGTTCACCTCTCGGACAAAGCCCGAAAAACATGATTTTTGGAGGTAATGCAAACTGAGCGTTTAATTCTGTCTTGCACCAACTGCGGCTCCAGAAACATTTGTGTTTCTGGGAAGCTTTGAGACAGTCGCAGAGAGGAGGTACGGTGTATTTTCGCTTATCTACGACCCATTGTCTTGCTCTTAGCAACCTCGTACAAAAGTGCTATCATCTTTACTTTCAGTTCCTTAATTCAAAGGATACCGTTACCGGTTTTGTGTCGTTGTGATTCATCCTCCTTCATAAAGAAAGCATGTAAACAGTCTGAGGATGAATTACAACGATTCGAAACCTATAACGGTATCCTTTGAATAAAGGAACTGAAAGTAAATTTGTGGCTGGTTGCTGTCCTAACACCATCAACATTTGTCTTCAAACAACAGCCACGGTCTCCATCATGTCATCATATGACAAAATTGCAGCAAGTGCTATCATCATTTACATTTTTCTACCTGCGTATCTACGGCCCATTATGTTGCTCTTAGCAACCTCGTACAGTATCGCTATCTTCGTTTACAACTTTCTGCCCACCACCTCGTGCACTACAGGAATTACAAGTGTATTTGGCCTTCCGAGAATCAAATTAAGTAATTTCATGATTGTATATCAATTTATTGTTGTTATATATTTGAAATACGGACAAATATCTCAATGGTCCCGTACAGTACAGGAAATCCAAGGGAAACAAACAGACTTCTCTTCTTTGTGCGTGATCTTTAAATGAGAAGCGTTGCCGTCGATGAAGATAATAGTGATTCAGTGGATTCTCCTGTACTGACCTTTCAATTGCGTCCCATAAATTTTCGATGGGATTCATGGCGGGCAATCTGGGTGGCCAAACCAGTCGCTCATATTGTCCAGACTGTCCTTCATACCAATCGTGAACAATTGTGGCGTGGTGACATGGCGCATTGCCATTCTGTAACGTAGCAGCAAGTTACTCCGGGTTATCATAGGTGTGGTTTAAGTGTGAAGTCGTGAATGCCTCTGGTCCAGTAGCTGCAGCAGATTTTTTTTTCTTATTTTCCTTTTCGTTAGTCAGGACGCAGCTGTCGCACCTACGAGTTCATCAGACGCTGACTGTGGTAGTGGCTCAGCCCGCCTGTAGAACGCTGCGAATATTTAACATCTCCGTGAATGTAAGTAAAGTACGCTAGTTATACTCCGATTTTGTTCAAATTTACACATTGCTTTTTGTTATTGCTGAAAAGATACTGTCCAAATTTCGTTACGTTATTTATCATAGTCTCAAAGATAGAAAATTGTACCTAAAAATCACAAAAAATTCAGGATTTCAAAACTGCACTGGAGTGCCAAAGAAACTGGTATAGCCATGCGTCTTCAAATACAGAGATATATAAACTGGATGAATACGGCTCTTCGGTCGGCAACTCCTATAAAGACAAGTGTCTGGCACGGTTGTTAGGTCGGTTGCTGCTGCTACAATAGCAGGTTATCAAGATTTAAGTGAGTTTGAAGGTGGAGTTATAGTCGGCGCACGAGCTATGGGACACAGCATCTCCGAGGTAGCGATGAAGTAGGGGTTTTCCTGTACGACCATTTCACGACTGTACCGTGATTATCAGCAATCCGGTAAAACATCAAATCTCCCACATTGGTGCGGCTGGAAAAAGATCCTGCAAGAACGCGACCAACAACGACTAAAGAGAATCGTTCAACGTGACGGAAGGGCAAACCTTCCGCAAATAGCTGCAGATTTCAGCGCTGGACCATCATCATGTGTCAGCGTGTGAACCATTCAACAAAACATCATCGATATGGGCTGTCGGAGCCGAAGGCCCACTCTCGTACCCTTGATGACTACACGACACAAAGCTCTGCTCCTCGTCTGGGCCCGTCAGCACCGACCTTGGACTGTTGATGACTGGAAACATGTTGCCTGGTCAGACGAGCTTCGTTTCAGATTGTATCGAGTGGATGGACGTGAACAGGGATGGAGACAACTGTATGAACCCATGGGCCCTGCATGTCAGCAGAGGACTGTTGAAAATGGCGGTAGCTCTGTAATGATGTGGGACGTGTACAGTTGGATTGCTATGGGACCCCTGATACGTCTAGAAACGACTCTGACACGTGACACGTACGTAAGCATCCTATCTGATCACCTGCGTCCATTCATGTCCATTGTGCATTCCGACGGACTTTGGAAATCTCAGTAGGACAATGTGACACCCCACACGTCCAGAATTGCTACAGAGTGGCTCCAGGATCATTTTTCTGAATTTAAACACTTACGCTGGCCACCAAACTCCCCAGACATGAACATTATTGAGCATACCTGGGATGCCTTGCAGCGTACTGGTCAGTAGAGATTTCCACCCCGTCGTAATTTTATGGATTTATGGACAGCCCTGCAGGATTCTTGGTGTCAGTTCCCTCCAGCACTACTTCAGACATTAGTCGAGTCCATGCAACGTGTAAGGGGTCCGTAGGCCCTTACTATAAGTTTGCACTCGGCACAGGTCGACAGGGCAAACTATCGATTAGTGTATCGTGTTGCGAGAGCGAGTGTGAGTTGAGTCAGTCCCGTGTGGCGGGCCGAGCTGTGCAGAAGCCAGCAGTTGTTGTAATGCAAAGTTTACCGACAAAGGGAGTGGCCATCGCCGCGGTTTAACCCCTTTCTGTTAGAATAATACGGGAAGTGATAAAGTATAATTACGAGAGTGGTCAGTGTTATTTCAGTGCCGATATCTTGGTTTCGTGTCTACCACGCCGGCATCATCTGGATTGCAGTGTTGGATTGCAGTGATTGGATTAGCGTGTGACGATATTGAATAACGGAGAAGCCTGTGCTGAGATTAGCCGTATTTAGAAGTGTATGACGAAGGCAGTGGCTGTCTCCCCCTTTTTGTGCCTTTGAGACGAATATAGGTTCTTGATTAGTGAAACTGTATTGGTGTTCTTCTTGTTCCCAGACATATCATTGTTGCAGCATTTAAGAAGGACAAAATGGAATGTAACAACTCCGTAGCAGTCCATTCCGATTGCCAGCCCCATTAGGTACACGGTCACATTAATTAATAATTTATTTGGGCTGCTATTAGATCCCGATCGAGCGGGATACATAAAATACGGACGTGTTACACCCTTGGCTTACCGTGAAAGGACAAGTGCAATTTTCGGACGAATAGTAAAGAACAATAGGTAATTTTATCTTGCTTAACGCGAGAAAATATTTTTTCAATTTGGATCGAGACAGAGTATAAACTTTGAAATCGCGACAAGGAACAGTGCATTTTTGAACAATACGAAGTATTAGCATCTTACGATTGTGAATAAACTGTTTTTTCTTGCCATATTAGATAAGAGTAGTAGTGTCGATAAACTGTGTTAGAATGTGCAAACGCGTAAATCCGCACGAAAAACTGTGAAAAGTGAACACCAAAGAGAGACACGTGTGAACATTACAACAGCAAAATGAACTAAGAATTCGTCACGAAAGCTTTTACAGAAGTGTTTAATAGTAATATTATGACTGAAATTGCTTTTCGAATAGTGAAAATCGAGCAAGTTCATGTGGACCCATAAACTGTTATGCAGACGACAATATATGTGGCGACGCAATTGTTGAGTGACGTCACACAGACCTGTGCAGCAGCCGCGCCAAAGAGCTTCGATCTGCGAGGTGATTTCACACGTCATCCGAACTACCTGTGCAAGGTGTAGGTTAGGCACAGACGCACTACACCGACGGATCTTCTGCGCGAATTTGAAAAATCGAGCGCCGACCCGGCATCTAGCGGCCGTACTACAAACTACGCCCGCCTGCAGCGCCACGGACCAGCCGGCTGAGAACTACGACGTCCCGCCGCAGCGAGCTACGCGACTTCGAGACACCGAGCGCCAACCCGGCATCTAGCGGCCGAACTACAAACTACGCCCGCCTGCAGCGCCACGGAGCGGCCGGCTGAGAACTACGACGACTCGCCGCAGATCTTCAGCGCGACTTCATGTGGCTCCGGCGGCAGTACAGCGCCACGCCCACTTCGAACGTCAAAACATCGCGACTCGTGGTAACGTCGGTTGGTGAGTGAAGACGACTGGTTGGCATAACATTAAGTTGCAGTGTGCAGTCTTCGCGGTAAATAAACAATTTTTAACTGATATTTACATTAGGAAAAGTGCCCAATTATAGTAATTTCCGAAAAGTTTTCGAAACATACTCTGAAATATAGCATACCTATTGATACATATTGCGTTGTCTAAATGGTAATTATACAGATATGCTCATTGTCTTTGGGGATTTTACATTGATAGATTCAATGAATGGTGTGATTTATCTTATTTAAAACATTTTGCATAAACTGTGTATGTGAGAATTGACATTTGAAATTATTAAGTTTTGAGGGTTGTTATGTTCGGTACTTATGCATACGTAGTGTATCAATTTTGGCATTAATTGAATATACTGTAGGTACTGTTTGATTAGTTTCATGGTAATTAGGAGTGTTTTGGGTTGCTAGAGGTTATTTTATATTACTTGCCTGTGCATTAAAAATAAACCAAACATGTCTACTGAAGATGAGCAGGTTTGTGAGGCAGTAGTTGAAAGGAAAGGGATAGGACAGGAAGACAGAGATGATTCGGGAATCAGTGGTTGTGGATTGTCATTAGATAGCCCATTAGCACGTTCAACTAGTTATCCTGAGACACCGGGACAAACAACAAGAAATAAGTCAGTTTCAGAGGATGCAGATAATTGGTCGATGTTGGTAGACTTGATAAAGGAAACCAAGGCGTCATTAGAGAAAGGTTTACAAGAATTTAGAGAAGCAGTAAAGGAAGATTTACAAGAATTTAGAGAGTCATTAAAGGAAAATTTACAAGAGATCAAAACATCGCAAATGGAGATGGAATGTAATCTGAAGAAGGAAATGCAGGAGTTACCAGAACGACTGCATATGAACATCGACGAGAGAGAGAGGAAGCTACAGAAGAGCGGAGACCAAGTCCAGGGAGACGTGGGGAAGATGGAAGGAAAGTTAACAAAAAAGATAGAAGACGATGTTCAAGAAACTAAAGCCGAATTGGGAGAAAGGATCACCGAAGTGGAAACAAATTGCAATTATCGAATCACCGAGGTGACGCAGATGCAGAAACAATGGAATAATGCGTTAAGGGAATAGGAGATAGGCAAAATCAACTGGCTATCAATCTGAGAAATGCTATAGCCATGCAACGAGAAGAGGATGACCAGAGGGTTGCAATGAAAGGTGAGGCTTTCACTTGGGGAACCAGGAAGAAGGAAGGGACTACTAGTTTTGATCAGTTTGAAGGAGAACTCTTGAAGAAATACTGGTCCAAAAGTCATCAGTGTGCAGCAATTGAGGACCTACTCCACCGGAAGTCACTTAGTACAGGGAGAGGAACGTTGAGAGAGTTTGCCGAACATTTGTGGGAATTGAACGAGACTTTGGAACAATCCCTGAATGATGATGTAATGATATCAGCGATAAAAGAAGAATGAGCCGGAGAATGCAAGAAACTGTATCCGGGAGCCTAATTAAAGATAGGGAGGCCTTGACAGAGATACTGGAACAGTTGGAAACTGTTTGATCAAAGGAACACAATCAAGCTAATGATCAAAACCGAGAGGGAAGTAATGACCCAAGGAATCATTTTAATCATTCGTCTGATTATAGAGGAAGAGGTGGAGGGACCAGAAAACTGAATGACACTCCAGGTGAGGTCCCGTCAAGAGTGAGAGCTGTCAGGATCCGAATAAACCTACTAAGATATATTTAGGACATTTAGTTGTTAAACGGACATTTGAAAAAGGGAAATGTTTATTTACATTGTGTTTTCTGAGGTATTATAATTAGAATTGCATACTTCATATCGACGATTATCTGAGAATGGGTACAAAACCTGTAACAACTAATTTGTAGTATAATAATTCATATCTCATGTGTTCACGTAATAATTTTGATTGTATGTTGTGTGTTTCATTCAATATGGACTATAGAGGACTATTGCTGCTTGATAAAAATTGTAATTGGACAATGTCATGTTTATGAGATGTAATAACCTTTTGTAGAAATTATTGTGGAGGCAGCCCACTACCGGAGTCGAGGGATTTTTTGGTGAATTGTAATTTCATTGGTTATTTACACTGTGTGTTTTGTTCAGATGTAGTAATGTCAAATTCCCTTGCCGATTCTTTTACGCCAGAGGCTCCAAAGAAGTTTTCGAGGGCGGGGATGTAAGGGGTCCGTAGGCCCTTACTATAAGTTTGCACTCGGCACAGGTCGACAGGGCAAACTATCGATTAGTGTATCGTGTTGCGAGAGCGAGTGTGAGTTGAGTCAGTCCCGTGTGGCGGGCCGAGCTGTGCAGAAGCCAGCAGTTGTTGTAATGCAAAGTTTACCGACAAAGGGAGTGGCCATCGCCGCAGTTTAACCCCTTTCTGTTAGAATAATACGGGAAGTGATAAAGTATAATTACGAGAGTGGTCAGTGTTATTTCAGTGCCGATATCTTGGTTTCGTGTCTACCACGCCGGCATCATCTGGATTGCAGTGTTGGATTGCAGTGATTGGATTAGCGTGTGACGATATTGAATAACGGAGAAGCCTGTGCTGAGATTAGCCGTATTTAGAAGTGTATGACGAAGGCAGTGGCTGTCTCCCCCTTTTTGTGCCTTTGAGACGAATATAGGTTCTTGATTAGTGAAATTGTGTTGGTGTTCTTCTTGTTCCCAGACATATCATTGTTGCAGCATTTGAGAAAGACAAAATGGAATGTAACAACTCCGTAGCAGTCCATTCCGATTGCCAGCCCCATTAGGTACACGGTCACATTAATTAATAATTTATTTGGGCTGCTATTAGATCCCGATCGAGCGGGATACATAAAATACGGACGTGTTACAAACGTCGTGTTGCGGCACTTCTGCGACGTCGCGTGGGCAGGTGTACCAGTTTCTTTGGCTCTTCAGTGTAACCTAGTAACAGCAATAGATTAAATTTCAAGACGGTATGGGGTTGTTATGAAAAGTTCAGCACCTACAAGTCAATTAACTAGAATCTTTCATTTTATAACATTTGTAATTTTTTGAAGTAATATTGGTATTTTCTAAAATTAACGTTCAGCTATATTTTGTCATGCGAATGCGTGGGAGTGATTGGGTCACCAGCATCTCATAAAACAACGTACCTCCTGCCGAAATGGAACCTAGTAAGGATCCCTAAAATAAAATTAAATGGTATAAGGATTAGGAGAAGTGCAGTACCTCGATATCTGGGGGTATTACTGGATGAACGTCATAACTTTGCACTTCATGTAGAGGAAGCAGGCAGAAAAGGTACAAACGTGGTGAATAAAGTAATAACCATTGCTAATAGGCAATTTCGGCTTCCCTTGAAAAGAATCAGAGTTTACCACCAATTTATATTAGCATCAGTCGTAGATACGGTGCGAGCGTCTGGGCTCACGGACTGCAGCCAGTGGAGCCAGCCTCATTAGTGAGAAGAGTTCAATGAGGACTGCTACTAAGACTAACAGACCCCTACTGCCCTACCCGGAATTATGCTTTGTTAGTAATTCTGGGAATACGACTATACACACTGGACTTGGAAATTAGGGAAAGGCAAGTCTTTTACTGGTTAAAGAAAGGCAATCAAATCGAAGTACCTACTCTCCTACCTTCCAAGCATCACATACGTAACTTGCTGGGCTATCACGCTTGGATGAAAGAATGTTCTGAAAACATGGTGTACCCACAACCTGAGGAATGTTTTCCAGAAGACATGGGTGAGCCAGAGCCAGGGAGCTACCGAGAAGTTTTATATCTGCGCTCACTCTGCTGCAGAGTGAAAAATTCATTCCTGAATCAAGCATCATTGTTTAGTAGAATAATTCTTTTACCATAATCGTTATATAGTCAGTTATAAGTTGTGAGTGATTGTTATCAACTCGAAACAATTACTTCCTAACAGTTCGCAACGGTACTTTCGCGTTCTCGTCAATACGGTACCAGAACGTTTAAGATCTACCACTGTAAAGACGGAAGATCCGCGATTCAGAATGTCAGAACTGTGTAGTAAGTAGCGGCAGGAACACCACCACAAAATTACGCAGCACTAACACTCCAAACCACCGATTATCGGAGAGAGATTTTAACCGTGTTCAACCTAATGGTAAAGTATTGAACTATTTTTCTCCGAATCATACAGATTGTGGGAAAAGCAGTGAGAATAATTACTTTTCGAAACCTTTAGTCAGACAAAGCCTGTTATAACAATAAAATGTTTCGGTCAATAAAACGGCCGCCAGCCCAAATCGGGCACAGTGTCTACACAAAAAGATGAAGTCAATTTTCGACACTGAATAAATAACTACTTTCACTTTCTACGTAATTTAAACACAACCACTTAATTTCCATTTACTACGGTCACTTGGCAGTAAGTACTGTTAATTCCACTTTCTGTTACTTATGGAATTTATCACTATACTTCAGTAATTATTTAAAGAAGACACACATATGTTTCAACAAGAATACAAAAAACTATTATTTAACACGACTAAATTTCATTTCTTTAGGACTGTTATTTGTAAATGTTTTACTAACACCAATATTTGTCTGGCTTTCTTTGACATGGAGAAGCAACACGAACAATTACTGTTAAGATTGTTTCAGTTAAACAATTATGTTACTTTACGTTCAGAAATGCTATTGAAACCTTATCCTCATGGTCACGCAAAGCAGTGGCCCTTAAACTGATACCTCTAATTGAAGATGGATGGTTCACACTGCGATACACTTCTAAATAAAGTACTTTGCCTGTTACTGATGTCGAAGGTGGCGTGAGGCGGTGCTGCGTAGTAACATTGCGCAGGTACGGCTCTTGATGTACATAGCTCTGTCTTCCTCTTGGTGGCGACGATAAAATTGCAAATTTCTAAGCTATTAATTTATTGCCATACTGCGCCAAGTACGTAGAACCCGTCCGAGGCCAAAACCCAGTCTTGCAGGTAAATTCGGGACCCCTAGTGCTTCAGCAACATATTGCGAAACTTCCTGGCAGATTAAAACTGTGTGCCTGACCGAGACTCGAACTCGGGACCTTTGCCTTTCGCGGGCAAGGGCTCTACCATCTGAGCTACCGAAGCACGACTCACGCCCGGTACTCACAGCTTTACTTCTGCCAGTATCTCGTCTCCTACCTTCCAAACTTTACAGAAGCTCTCCTGCGAAACTTGCAGAACTAGCACTCCTGAAAGAAAGGATATTGCGGAGACATGGCTTAGCCACAGCCTGGGGGAGGTTTCTAGAATGAGATTTTCACTCTGCAGCGGAGTGTGCGCTGATATGAAACTTCCTGGCAGATTAAAACTGTGTGCCCGACCGAGACTCGAACTCGGGACCTTTGCCTTTCGCGGGCAAGGCAAAGGTCCCGAGTTCGAGTCTCGGTCGGGCACACAGTTTTAATCTGCCAGGAAGTTTCATATCAGCGCACACTCCGCTGCAGAGTGAAAATCTCATTCAACATATTGCGTGTTCACCACTTGCAGGGCAGCTACCGACTGTCTGAGCCACTTGCGCGCCAATTCTCGCTCGCGCGCCCCACCACCTTTTCCATTCCACCACAGAACGGAGTTCCATTCTACCTATGATCCCTACAACTTTTTAATTTACACTTCTGCTCACAAAAACCCTAAGTATGAACCATCTACAACTGCATGACAGCATACACATACAAAATTTTACATAATTAATTACAGTTGTACTTGAAATATTACATAATTATTTACAAAATATGTTTTAATACTGTTATTCCAGCTACGTCAAACAGGTTATTTTAAGCAGATAAACTACACTTAACAAAAGCTTACTCTCGTTATAGTATTTGCTTAATTTTTCAAAATTATTATGGAACCAAAAAAAATTTTTAAATATACATATTAATGCCAGTATTATATTTACAATAGCATTACAAGTTCAAGTGAATCATATGTAGTCGAATGCTGAAATCCAGGCTTCATTAATGAACACTGTTTTCATCAATTGAGGTGTCAATAAAACACATCTTTGTTTGAAAAGTAATAAAATAGGCTCTCGTGGCTCATTACAGTGTTTATGAACTTGTGGCGTCTCTAGCGCAGAGCGTCCTATCTTTGACTCTTTTTTCTTTGGACTGCTTTGTTCAAGCTTCTTCTCAGCACATAACTTGTTCTTCTGCCATGTTTGTTCGTTTTGTCTCGGTGACTAATAAATGGATATTCGATACTTGGTGTGTGTTATTACCTACCAACTACACGTGATGACCACAGTGGCTACCCCGATACTGCTGTCGTCTCATTTGATTGTTTTCGTCATTTACGAACTTCGTGTGCCAGTCCACGTTGTTTCCATCACAGCAGACCTACCAGTGTCTTTCGGTGCAAGTGTCACGCGCCCCATTAACTGTGCTAGCAACCACGAGTGGTCAAGAGTACCTAATGTGAGTTTGGTTAAGAGTGAACAATTATTTACGCCTGGCCACGCCAGCGACCAACTAAGCTTAACCGGCTCAACTTGACCAGCATCTAACATGGTAGCACAACAGCCACAAGATGGACAGTGCACGCTGCCTAACGACTTCGTGGACGATCTTCCAGTTAAAGACATTGTGGTTTATCCTTCATCTACGCCGTTATCTTCGGGTTGGCTTGACATGCCGACGAAGTTCCAGAACTGTGAATGGATCATTTCTATACACAGGGTAGCAAATTCTTACAAGCTTAGTGTCGCAGAGTACCCCCCCCCCTTCCCCGCACGTCGACCGCGCTAGTTTCTGTGATCATTGCACCGTGGTTGTCCCACTAAGGCCTTCCGTCTGTTTCGTAACGGCGTCGGCCGTTCCGCCCACACCGGTTGCCAGATCAGCCCCTCCGTGGCTGCGACGCGGCTGTCTTCCGCCTGCTGTTGCAATGGTACCGACCCTTACACCAGCGCCGTGTTCTTCGTCGAGCCTGCAGTTTGGACACACCACTCTGACTATTGCACCCACCTCCTCCACACCGTGTGCTGCATGTGGCCGTCGCCCCACGCAGACCTCGGGCCACGCACTGTTCACCGCTACTGCACTTCCGCTGTCGGAAGAGTCCCGCTCTGCACGCACGGATCTCCATCTGGCAGTGCTGCCTCGACTTGTGTTACCCGGCAGATTTCCCAAGCTACCTGCTTTTCGAAATGATAGCCCTAAGACTTGGTTCGCCTTAGTGGATCACCTACTGGACATCCACAGCATTTCAGATGACGACGCCGGTTTTGTCTGCCTGGTTAGTCACCTCGAAGCTCATCTGGACCCCATCAGCAACTTGCTTCTCTCACTGCCCACCTCGCACAAGTATTCGACAGAGAAAGCACTACTCATCGATTGCCTTTCTCGCCCTCCAGCAGAGGCTATTCACCGCACTATTCACGACGAGCATCTCGACGACCGCACTCCTTCACAGCTTTGGCATTAACTGAAGATCGAGCATTACCTGACGCTGCACTTTGGACGCTGTGGATGATCAAAATACCTTTGGATCTGCAACCTCATCTACTGTCTCACTCGAGGTTCGTTTATGCATGGCAGATCAGGCCTACACTATCATTCGTCACCGACAATGCCTGTCATGGACGACATCTTCGTCACCCTCAGTTGCCACGCCTGCACCTTCAGTACTGTGCCCTGCTGGCAGAGGCCAGTGCACTAGCCTTGGCGCCTCAGCTGCCACCTAGCGGCCTACAGGAGGTACTGCCTGCGGCCTCCCGACAGCTGCCGACCTCGCCAGACCAGCTGGTCGATCGGCTGCCAGCCCCCACGCAGCCAGCCTCGATCCCCTACCGCTGCACACTGCCTCACCTACCAGCCTACTTGCTTGCCCGCAACTGCCGCATACCTTGCGCCTAACCAAATGATTCTGGTGGGCACGTTTAGGCACCGTGTACCGCCACATTCTTTCACAGCACCTAGTGTCCGACGCTGCGCCACTCGCTTCAGTGATGTGAGGCCTCTATGCCACAGACAAGTCATCGGACACTCGCTCTCTTGTCGACACTGGCGCCGACGTTAGCATTATCCGAGTCAAGCACGTTTGTGATACACTTTCACCTACGACCTTTGCCTCGATTGCCGCCAATCGTTCTCCTATTGCGGTCCGTGGCTCCATTAAGATGTCGCTTCGCCTGTCAGCAGTCCACACCTTCTCTCGGACATCTGACGTTGCCAACGTCGATTAACCTGTGATCGGGTTGGATTTTATACATCATTACGACCTTTCAGCAGACCTGCAAGCCGCCACGCTCTGCCACACATCTGGCTCTACTGTTCCGCACTCACACGAGTTCGGCACGACTTCGCTCTCCGCCTCCTTGGCTATGCTTTCCACATGTGCATCCGTGCCCTGCTCGAGCGCATTACTGCAAGCTCTCTCACCTGTCGGATTTGTACTCACAAATCGACGAACTCCGCATCCAGAACGCCGCATCATGCACCCACATTGCCTCTACCCCCGCTGAGTTGTCACATGCGTGGCGTACAATACATCACCTATCTCCAGAACTGCAGCGAGGGGACCCAACACGTGGCTCTACTACATTTTGTCGCCAACCTGCTCCTGTGTCGAGAATTCCCCCGCCTGCTGTCGTTTTCACATCGCCACAGACGAATCTCCGAGATGCACCTGCATGCACCCCTCCTGATTCTTGCACCGCAATGCTCCTGCATCGCACCTTCCACCATCGTCGACTAGAGCCGACTCCCCTCCTACGCCGCCCTGGTTCATCAAGGTCAGTGCCTGCTGATCCTTTCTTGACCCCTCTTGCCGATCCCCATTTACGAGTATCGGCCATCAGTAATGGCACTTGTCATAGGATAGAGTTTTTCTCTGTTTCAGATTTTTCCAAGGCAAACCATCAGATCCCTATGTACCCACTAGACATTCCAAATACAGCCATCATCACACCCTTTGGCCTATTTGAACACTGTACATGCCTTATGGATCGAAAAATGCTGCACAGACATGGGTACGGTTCACTGATTCCATTTTGCTCGCTCTGACATTTGCTTGTGCTTACTTAGATGATATACTGATCTTTTCCTCCTCCACTCAGCAGCATCAATTTCACCTTGATGCTGTTCGTTTGGTCCTCGCTGCCAATAGTGTAGCGATCAACCATGATAAATCTCAATTGTGTTCCCCGTTGCCGGCCGGAGTCGCCGAGCGGTTCTAGGTGCTACAGTCTGGAGCTGCGCGACCCCTACGGTCCAGGTTCGAATCCTGCCTTGGTCATGGATGTGTGTGATGTCCTTAGGTTAGTTAGGTTTAAGTAGTTCTACGTTCTAGGGCCTGATGACCTCAGCAGTTAAGTCCCATAGTGCTCAGAGCCATTTGAACCATTTGTTCCCCATCAGTGACCTTCCTAGGCCATACGGTCTCCACCGATGGCCTCCGACCGACGAGGTCTCGTGTCGAAACCGTATTTGATCTCCCTCTCCATGAGGATTATGCTCAGCTCTGTCGTTTTCTGGGTATGGCTAATTTTTATCGCCGCCATATTCCTCAGGCTGCCTCCATTCAAATGGTCCTCACCGACGCCGCCTCCAGCAAGAACACCACTGGAAAACGGAAATTGGAGTGGACCAAATCTATCGTTGAAGCGTTTGGTAACCTTAAAACTGCCCTCGCCAAGGCCGTCACTCTCGCCCACCCTGATCCCGAGGCCCGTGTCTCGATCACTACCGAAGCCAGCGACTCAGCTGTGGGCGCTCTTCTACAGCAGCACACCGCCAACTCCTCCCAACGCCTCCACTTGTTTTCCAAGAAACTGACTCAGAGCCATTATAAATGGTCGGCTTTTGACCGTGAGTTCCTCACAGTGTATGAGGTGATTAAACATGTGTGCAGTGACCTCGAGGGGCGCCCCTCACGATCTATACAGATCACAAGCCACTAGTGGATGTTAATCATACTTCTGCTAACAACCTTCTACCGAGGCGTTTCCACCATATGGACTACATCTGTCAGCACTCTTCCGACTCTTGTTATATCCGTGGCACAGAGAACATTGTGGCAGACTACCTTTCCCACATCTGCATACTAACTGCACCACTGAATCTGCAGGAGCTCGCCCGACTTCTGGCCGAAGAAGATGATGAAATACAGCATATAATATCAGGCAACGAGTCATCGCTCTCTGTCCAGCCCCATATACTACACGGGTCGACGATCCCTGTCCTTTGTAACACCTCTACAGGTACATTCAGCCCCCTGGTCCGTACCGCCCTTCGTCACGGGGTCGTCACTGCCCTGCAGGATTGGCCCACCGTGGAACGTGAGCCACAATGCGGCTGGTTACTGAGCACTTTGTCTGGCCCAGCGTGAAGCAGACTGCCGCACTCGGACCTGTGTGTGCATTCCGCACCAGCGCAGCAAGGTCGGCAGACAGGCTCAACCTCCATTGCGCAAGTTTGACATTCAAAAGGGGCGTCTTTGGCACGTCGATATCGACGTTGTTGGACCCCTCCCCCCTTCCGAGAGTTACAGATACATCTTCTCGATCGTCGACTGCCTGGCCCACTGGGTCGACGCAGTCCCTCGTATTGACATGTTCGTTTCGGATGTCCCCTGTCTCTCACACCTGACCGCGCACACGATTATGAGTCTGTTCTCTCTGCATGACTCTGCAGCATTGCCAAATTTCCCACCACATATTACCACCCACAAGCGAACGGCCCAGTCGAATGGTGGCACCGGACACTCGAAGCCGCGCTTATGTGCCACGGCGGCCTATGCTCGAAGGCCCTGCCTTGTGTCCTGTGGCGCATAAAGAAGACACGAACGCCTCGCTCGCTGAGATTCTATATGGCCAACCTCTCCTTCTTCCCACTGAGTTCATCAAGGATTCACCACCAGCCACTACTGTGGATCTTCCCACTCTGGTTGAACGGGTTTGTGTGCACGTCACTCGCCTCCGCACCCCCTCTCCACGCCCTCGCTCCACCCCGCCCGCCTTCGCCCACACGGCTCTGGCTTCGCGCGACTTTGTGATGTTGCGGGACGACACTGCGCGAACAGCCCTGCAGCCACCTTAACTGGGACCTCAACACGTGCTTTGTCGCGGTACAAACACGTTCGTCGTCTTCCTACATGGACGCCCACAGACGGAAACCGGCGTGCTCACTCACTGACCTGCCTGCTGCTGCTGCCGACGTCCTCCGCCTGCGCTGCCATTGGAACCACGCGACTTCCTCTTGCACCGCAGGCTCCGACGCGCCTACGGCTCGCGCCGGCCGCCGCCTACATCCGCTGCGCTGACACAAAGATTATATCTTCGACTCTTTTTTTCTTTGGACTGCTTTGTTCTAGCGTCTTCTTGGCACGACACTTGTTCTTCTGCCGTGTTTGCTTATTTTGTCTCAGTGATTAATAAATCCATTTTCGATACATAGTGTGTGTTATTACTGACCAACTGTACGTGACAACCACAAACTCAAGCTGCCATAAATGAACTGTTAAGATCAAGACTTGTAAAAAAGTCAGAACATTTTTGAAAACTCATCTTTTTGAATTGTTGACATTGTGCTAATTTTTGTTCTATGAATGCAATTTTATCAGCATAAAAAACGTTCTGGTTTCCTCTTCTCCTTCTTCCTCTTTTAGCAGTGCCATGAAACAGATGCGTGTGACTCACTTGAAGTCTTTCAACCTCCAATAATAGGACAATTTATTTCAAAAGTACTTAATTTGTAAAATACCATGAGCAAGCAGGTTGGGTGTATTCGTGATTGCAATATACCACATTATTCCCCACCATATTGGCTACAAAATAGTATTTTACAACATAACCTCCATTCAAAACTACACCTTACTTGGAGGGCCCGAGCGCCCGAATGTCGCCACTCTACTGGCCGACGTCTTGTGGCATCAGTGACCTCCCCCTTATCCGTGTACTGCTTGCTGTGCATTGCATCCCTCGTTGGTTGCTGCTGGCCCTTCGTTGCTCTTTATGGCCTTCTGTGAAGCAGCGAGGAAGCTGGCAGCACACGTCTTCGAGTACCCCAACTGGTGGGCGAGTGTGTCTCCCCGGTGTTTTATTGGGATCTGTCGATCATCTTGAATGAGAGTATCCACACATTCCAACATTGGCAGAGTCACACCTGTGTGTGGCCGGCAGTTTGCATCTTTCCACGAAGCCCAATTAAAGAAACACAAAATAATTTCCATTGTATTCGTATTAACTGTGTGCACAGTCCAGTAATTAAAACTTCCGGGCTAAGAGGCCGTGGTCCAATAGTAGAAATACTTCTCCCTGACGTTTCGTTGCCAGCTGCGGGCAACATCATCTGAGGTGAGTCTACGACTGGCTGCTGGGCCGTGGAGGTCCTGTTTATAGAGGGCGCCACCACTCGTCACGTGTTGTCAACAGTAAAACTGTCTCTGGCTGGCGTCATTACTCTGGATCGAAGGTAATCCATTGTCACATCTTTGGTACAAAGTCGATCGCCATATCTTATCTAACTTCAAGCCTTCTTCTTTCCTGTTAACATTATTCTGGTGTTTAAAAATCTCTACAGCCTCTCTATACATACGTGCATAATAATCCGATGTCTTAGCTAGCACGCTCGTCTCACTAAATTTTATTTCATGGTCACCAGTTTCAAAAACATGTTCCGCTACAGCCGATTTGTCCGAGTGTCCCAGTCGACAGTTCCTTTTGTGTTCAGTTAGGTGAGTATTGATACTTCTTATTGTGGTTCCAATGTGAACCTTCCCACAACTACACGGAATTTTATACACACCAGGAGTAGCTAAAGGGTGTCGTGCATCTTTCGCCGATCTTAAGCATTCACTAATCTTCTTGGTGGGGTCTGAAGATTGTTTCAACTCTGAACTTGGCCAGCACTTTCCCGATACGGTCCGTAATATTGTGGATGAATGGAAGAAAAACTTTCCCCACCGATGGTTGTTGTTGTTGCACGTTTTCGGACATTTTTCTTCTGGGATGAAGTGCTCGATCTATCTCCTTGCCAGCGTACCCATTTTTCTGGAAAGCGGTTCGCAAGTCGTTTAGTTCCTCTTGCAAATAAGCTGGCTCACAGATGTTATTAGCCCTGTCCACCAATGTCTTGATAATACCTCTCTTCTGCCTGGGATGATGGTTCGAATCCTTATGAAGATAACGATCGGTATGCGTATCTTTTCTGTAGACTTCTGCTCGTTTAATTACCGGGGCGTCCAAAAAATTAATCTCTCCATTACTCTCTGTCTCCATAGTGAATTGTATTTTTGAATTGATGCTATTCAAATGCTTCAAAAAACGGTTCAGTTCTTCTTCACCGTGATTCCATGCAAAATATTAGCAACGGCTGGACTTAGAGGGCTACCCATTGCCACACCATTAATTTGTTCATAGAACTCATTATTGTACTGAAAATAAGTCGTGGAAAGGCAACGTCTAAACAAAGCTACTATATCAGTAGGAAACATGCGAGATATGCAAGCAAGAGCTTAGTTGACAGGAACCATGGTGAACAGAGACACCACATCAAAGCTGACAAGAATATCACTGGGGCTGACGGTAATCTCCTTCAATTTTTCGATGAAGTGCATAGAGTTTTTAATGTGATGATCAGTTTTTCCAATAAACGGTTGTAACAAGGTGGCAAGATGTCTAGCCAGCTCTTGAGTAGGGCATCCAATACCACTTACTATCGGTCTCAGTGGGACATTAGGTTTATGCACCTTAGGTAGCCCATATAATCTAGGAGGATAAGCTTCCGTTTTGCAAAGATCTTTTTTATCCTCTGAAGGAATAGAAGACTTTTTTTATTAATTGATTGGTAACTGTCAACACTTTCGTTGTAGAATCCTTTTTCAATTTTTTATAAGTGGTAAGATCTAAAAGGTCACTGATCTTCTTGTGGTAGTCTTCACTCTTCATCACCACGGTAGCATTTCCCTTGTCAGCAGAAAGTACAATAATACTCTTGTCCGCATTAATCTCCCGTAATACTTTCTTTTCTCCGTGAGACAGATTACTGCTAGGTGGCTTAGCTTTACGCGGTATCCTGGCTGTTTCCATCCTAACTTCATCAGCAGTGTGTGATGGTAACAGCCGAATCCCCGCCTCTATATTAGCTACAATATCCTCCGTTGGAATCTTCCGTGGAGTAATTGCAAAATTTCCTCCTTTCGAGAGAACAGAAGTTTCTTCCCTGGATAATTCTTTTCCGGACAAATTTATAACCGTTCGAGAATTGTCTATAACCGGTGTTTCCTGTCTGCTCTTCTGTAGATTATCAAACTTCTTCTTCTGCCTATTAGAAGACACTTCTGCACTATGTTCCATGCATCTAAATGTTAGCCCATCCACCTTACTCCACTCGCAAACCTGCATTGTATTGCTAATAAATAGATGGAGATTTAATAGTTGACTGCGTGTTACCGCCAGTCCTCGACGTGTTTGATGGATCCGTTCTCGTAGCATTGCCAGTTCCATGCGTGAATAGATACGGCTAGCTTGCGCTGAATGAAACAATCTTCTCACCTTCAAAAACTTCGGAACTGTACCGGAAGTTTTAATTACTGAAGACGCCGGCCGTGAAAGCCTACACGCTATGAATATGTGCACTGTGTCCGCAGCTCGTGGTCGTGCGGCAGCGTTCTCGCTTCCCACGCCCGGGTTCCCGGGTTCGATTCCCGACGGGATCAGGAATTTTCTCTGCCTCGTGATGACTGGGTGTTGTGTGCTGTCCCTAGGTTAGTTAGGTTTAAGTAGTTCTAGGGGACTGATGACCATAGATGTTAAGTCCCATAGTGCTCAGAGCCATTTGAACCATATTTTTTGTGTGCACAGTTATTAGTGACAAGCAGGGCAGAAGGCGTTCGATACAATTCCGCACTGTCGCCTGATAAACAAAGTAAGAGCCTACGGAATATCAGACCAGCTGTGTGGCTGGATTGAAGAGTTTTTAGCAAACAGAACACAGCGTGTTGTTATCAATGGAGAGACGTCTACAGACGTTAAAGTAACCTCTGGCGTGCAACAGGGGAGTGTTATGGGACCATTGCTTTTCACAATATATATAAATGACCTAGTAGATAGTGTCGGAAGTCCCATGCAGCTTTTCGCGGATGATGCTGTAGTATACAGAGAAGTTGCAGCATTAGAAAATTGTAGCGAAATGCAGGAAGATCTGTCGTTCGACCTATACTTGAGTGTTGCTCATCAGTGTGGGATCCGTACCAGATCGGGTTGACGGAGGAGATAGAGAAGATCCAAAGAAGAGCGGCGCGTTTCGTCACAGGGTTATTTGGTAACCGTGATACCGTTACGGAGATGTTTAGCAAGCTCAAGTGGCAGACTCTGCAAGAGAAGTGCTCTACATCGTGGTGAAGCTTGCTCGCCAGGTTTCGAGAGGGTGCGTTTCTGGATGACGTATCGAATATATTGCTTCCCCCTACTTATACCTCCCGAGGAGATCACGAAGGTAAAATTAGAGAAGTTCGAGCTCGCACGGAGGCTTTCAGACGGTCGTTCTTCCCGCGAACCATACGCGACTGGAACAGAAAAGGGAGGTAATGACAGTGGCACGTAAAGTGCCCTCCGCCACACACCGTTGGGTGGTTTGCGGAGTATAAATGTAGATGTAGATGTAGACGATATCTCACGAGAACACAGAATGTGCAAATGGCGCTAACCTCTTTCACTGCTAGCGTGTACATGTGACAACAAAGCTGCCCAGTGGACAAATGTCAATGCTTCGCACCTAAACATGTCACACAGCAGGTATGACCTTGAACTGTCTATTTTGGTGATGACAGTTATAGTAACAACTGCGTTGTGTGACCCAACTAAAACATTTTAAAATTTCCATTTCTCTATTCATTGATTATGGTATGTTTCAGAGACGAATAAACGAGGACGTCCCTCAAGGGAGGTGCTACATCGCAATTCCATAATTTTTCAGGAAATAAAATAATTGTTTCTCTTTGCTGCTATTTATTTTTATATTTTGCTATGTATGATCAAGTGATATAGTATGTACTACAGAACTGAGTATTTAGCATATTTCACAATATTTTGAAAGTTATCGTAATTCTTAAGTAGCTTTCGCTGCAAAAATGTTGCATATCCTGTGTCTGTACATTGTGAAATAACGTAGTATGTAGAAAAAAAATTAATTTACTGCTAGAATGGCAAAAATAATGGAAACTATTAACAAACGTATTATCTGCCATACTGAAATAATTCAATGTGTTTATTTAATTAAGTTACAAACTATAAAAACTATTTCTGCATAGGACAAGGAATAGCAACAAAGTGGAAGGTAAACAGAAAAAAAATAAATTAAACTGCTCACACAGAAGGTAAGTTCACATAACATTCCTGGTACTATGTATCAAGGTATTGGCACATATCCAATGAGACCCTCACTATCCCAGTCGATACAGGAAGAAGCTCATTATGACAACAAAGGATGCACCCACCACATGAGTCCCAACAATTTTTCAGTGATGGAATTCACTTAGATGCGATTTATCGCACTCACGACTACACAGGACTGACTCACGCCTGCAACGTACTGAGGAGATTGCGCAGACATTGCACAAGCGTAGGGATGTTAACTTGCGGTTGATTTTCTCTTTCGTTTTTAGCAGAAAATGTCAAAGACATAGATACACTGCTTTTGCATCATCTACATTGATATTGAACCGTGTAACTAGTAATTTTCAAGTACACTGGCAGCAACAAAAACATTCTGGTTCATTTCTTTTGTAGTGGAAGGTATAGTTAAGTAAGCTTCAGACATTACACACTTCCATTCTTAGGTAATTACCATATCCATTACTTTCTGGTTTTCCCAGTAATGCAAAACTACAGTCCCAACTTGCCAGGGTAGAAAGCTATGCTCTGAAACAATGAACGTATGCTCTGCTATTGTAAAGCAACCTGTCAAAAGTAAGCTAATTGTACAAAAGTATCATTACCCGCTCTTTTTCCCCAAGCCTGCTGCCATACCAAACAAATTTTTCTAGTGTACAATTTTTATGTTGTAATGATACGAAACTTTCTTGTACATACCACTTTTGATGTAGCTTATTTCAAACACATGTTTTCTGTCTGTAGAAATGTAAGATTTTTCCTCCATTCCTCCTACTTTTATTGACATTCGGCTTCCAGTCTGATAGAGCTGTCTTCCTTTCTACTGTTTTATTTAATGGTGCAATATTCTTTGAACTGAAACTTACATCAGCCACATCCACCATTTTTTTATATACAATGCCCTCCAGGATGATCAGTTTTACAACTACAAACAGCTGAACTTGCAAACATATAAAAGACATCTTTGCTATGGTAGCATGTTTCATGTAATGTACCACTTTATTCCAGTGAAAACTCAACTTTGCCAAAAATGTTATATACAATCTCCTTTGAGCGAGGTTATCAAATAACTTTTAGTCCTATTCGTTAAACAAACTATTAGTAACACAAACACAATCAAAATTGTAAGGTTTATATATTGTTGAGATAATTTATGCCAGAAGACGCAAAACTGAAAAAGATTATAAGTGAAATTAAGTTAAACGTAGACAACAGGTACAGGCTGCAAATACAGAGAAATATACGGGCACTCATACTAACACAGATAAGGTGCATTTTGTCACAGTAATAAACATGACATGGAGAACATTCAGGGTAAATTGTGGGATAACAGATATATGTCATAAATTATTACCTTCATTATTGTTTATTTCTTTTACGCTGGACTATGACAATATCTGTATCAATACCCAGCAAACTAGTGTGAAGTTCATGGTAGATGGTACATCTCATTGTAGCAGGTATTAAGGATTCTTCCACTGTCTTTAACATAGGAAAGTGAGTGGAGAATGAGAGGCTAGACTCCCCTGTGCATGCTCAAATTACTATAGTTTTTGCCTCTTAGTCACTACGAGAGTGATAAGTTGGAAATTGATGTGCATTCCGAAATTCACATTTCATAATTGTTCTAGAATGTTTTTAACTAATCTTTCATAGGTAGATGGTGTCACCAAGCATTTGCAAGTTGATACTTGTCAGGATTCCTGTGATTCTCTTTTATGGGTTAAACAAAGGTGCAGCCATCCATGATATTCTTCATATCCTCATATACATTCCGTGGTCCCTGATGGTCCTACTTGCTGTGGACATACTTGAGCAATATTCTAGGACATCGTGCATGAATATTTGTGAACAGTCCCCTTTGTAGATTGATTGCGTTTTCTGAGTACCTACAATGAAATGAAATCTGTCACCTGTTCCACCTATGACTATGTCTATGTGATAATTCCATTTCAAACAACACAGGTATTTGTATGAGTTGACTCATCCTGATTGCAACTCAATGATATATGTAAGATTTATTTTAGTTTTGTGACATGTATAATTTTGCATTTATGAACATTCAAAACCAGTTACCAGACTCTGTACCAGCTTGAAATCTTAACAAACTCTGACTGAATGCTTATGTAGTTCTTTTCAGGAACTACTTTATTGTAGATAACAGCTTCATCTGGAAAAAATTTGAGGATATTGTTAACAATTCGAAAAATCGTGGAAGCAGCAGGAAAAACAAATGTAAGAATATAAAGCAACTATGATCGCTCATCAGTTGCTGTCCTAAAACACAGAGTTTTCAGTTCCAGCTTGATGTGAATGCACAAGTAATCGTTAGCTGTTCATATAAGCAGCAATTGACATTGTTTTGTGCCAGTGAGGAAGTTTAAATAAACATAGTTCCATTCTGTTATCTAATTTCGCTGGTGAGTTGAACTTTATTTTCGAGAACATTTTATTGACTAACTATTTTTTGTGCAAGTAAATTCTAGGTGGTGGCTGAGCTGTTTAGCATGTGCCTAACATGCTGCAGATCTGATCCCTGATGACCTACAGGATTGGGAGGCTCCCCATAAAATCATGTCAATTTAAAATGAACAAGGTCAGAGAATGGATAATGTCTTACAAAGTGAGAATTACTAGTGTGGCCCTATTAAGTATGAAAATACTTAAACGGACATATTAATAAAGGGATCCATCAAAATGTGAATGGAAACTAGGGGCCACTATAACAAAATGGTTTACTGTCATAAAACATCAAAAATAATATAATATAAGTGATCAAAGGATTGCAAGTACGAACTTTGTCCTGGGCGCAGGTGGTCAGATAAAGAAAAGGACAATGTGAAACGATGTCAAGAACATGGCCAATGATTGTGGAAAAGGTTGTGATTTAAAGAGATGTCCCAGAAAAAACTGAATGAACTCTGATACTCGTGCCTTAATCCTGTGATGGGATAACTAGCTGACTGTGAAAATTTGGTCTGTTATATGAAACCCTGGGTCAAATTAACTGATTTCGCATTTACCTCGTCTCAGTGGCTGCAGTGACGATGTACACTTACCACCACTGAGTTGTGTGTGGTAGAAGGTGGCTGCAGTGATGGCTGAAATTGCTAAGTTCATCTCAGCCTATGACCTCTGCTTCAATTCAGAGACATACCTCTCTCTGCAGTCCTTAGTCCAAGCATACTGCCTCAAGCCCCAAACAAATGTCGTCTGTGGTGCCCCTGAACTAAGAATATTCTCACTTTTCTCTACGAAACTTAACTGGTTCTGACAGTATCGGAATCTCGCCAGCCAACTGCGGACCTTGCAAGTTCCGCCTAATGATAATTTCGTAAACAAGTTTAACAATTTCCTACTCTTGCAGATTTTGTCATGAATAATCAATAACGTGTGGCACCAGGAAGCAGGTGCAAAATCCCTCCCATTACGTGACAGATTTTCAGTCGTGTCCAACCAAAACCTCTGCATGTACACGTGTGCAGGAACTCGTCCCTTCTACTGAAAGAATTGCTATGGGTCTACCATAGAACCCTGTGCTAGAAATTGAACAAACATTCCATCAGGCCACACCTGGGCTTAATGGCTGCTCTCACACCACAAAGGGCTGTCTTTACACCCATCCTTCAGATTCTTATCTAATTGGAAAGGAGCCGTTTTCGCTTCTCGCACAAAGCATTTTTTAGAGAAAGCTGCTCCCCACCACTGACACTTCTACTATGCAGGCAGGGCAGAGCTCTTTCGCCAGCTCTGAGGTCTGTGCACAGGATGCCTTCAGCACGAAACAGTTGTATGATACTTCGTTCTCCCTAAGCTAACTTACCCTAAACAAGCCAGCTGAACGCTGAACGCTACCAAAACAACAAGGAAAGGAGATGTTTAAATAATTAGTTAAGCAGTCATTGTCAGTAGTGAAAACTGCATGTAGTTGACAAACTGCATTAATAATTCCAAGGATCTCGAAAAGTTCTTAACCGATTTACTTCAAAATTCTATCACGATTCACTAACAAACATTTGGATGGACCACAAAGTTGCCTCCTCCCCCACCCCCAGGGATCTGGGGTGGTGTGCTAATTTTAGCACTAGCAGATGTCCCTCTAAAAAATAATCAACATTGGATTCTACAGATTGTTTCGTGTGAAGCTTATTTTTCGAGTTATTCTGGTTTGTCAACTTGAAATTTACACCCTGTATATATAAGGAAGCATTTTTAACAAAACTGTTCTTGAGTTATTCTCTTCAAATATTTGCACAATAGTCTAAAAATATCCAGAAATGCATAGGATACATATCTTTTCAATATATATTATATATAAATAGATATATAATAATAATCTATAAGAACAGTGGCAGTTTAGCACTGTTACCAAAAGTCTTGATAGGCTCTAGACCGATTACTTCAGATTTTTACAATATACTTCAGAAATTTTTGGGCAGACACAGGCCATAGTTTTTAATATATATATATATATATATATATATATATATATATATATATATATATATATATAAAAGGGAAAGGTTTTGAACAAAAATCTCAGGGAGTTGTTGACTGATTTACTTCAGATTTTCACACAATACTTTAGTAAATATTCAGACAGACATAGGATTCATGTTTTGAATTTATATGGTATATAACTATATAAATATAAAATTTATACTTATATGTGCAGACAAGTCATAGTTTAATGTTCTTACCAAAAATCTAGAAACATTCATGACCAATTTTTATTCAAATTTTTACACGATGCTCTAATAAACTTTCAGGCTACACACTTTTTTAAATATATACAGGATGCTAATACATACAAAAAAAAATAAGTGTGAAAGGTTGTTAACAAAAATCTTGAAAAGCTCTTGACAAAATTATTGGTTCAAATGGCTCTGAGCACTGTGGGACTCAACTGCTGTGGTCATAAGTCCCCTAGAACTTAGAACTACTTAAACCTAACTAACCTAAGGACAGCACACAACACCCAGCCATCACGAGGCAGAGAAAATCCCTGACCCTCCCGGAAATCGAACCCGGGAACCCGACAAAATTATTACCTCATATTTTTACACAATAGTCTAATATAATACAAATGAACGTACACACACTCTGTCTTCCTCTCTCTCTCTCTCTCTCTCTCTCTATCTGAGAAATGGTGTTGGCAAAAATCTATAAAAGAACTTCTTGGCTGATTTACTTCAAATTTTTAAACAATACACTTCAAATTTTTACATGATTCTCCAATAAACTTTCAGACAGATAGAGGCTACATGTTTTAATAAATATGATACATGAATGTGTTTGTAAAACATAAAGAGGAAATTTTGTTAGAAAAATGCACAAAAAGTTCTTGACAGATTTATTTCCTGTTGTCACATGATACTTATAAACTTTTGGACACACATAGGCTAAACACTTTTAAATATGCATGGTAAAAAACATATATGTATAATATATAAAGGGGTAACATTGTTGGTGAAAATCTCGAAAAGTTCAAATTCAGACAGACATTGGCTGTATACCTTTTAAATGTATATAATACATAAATATTTCTTTAATACATAAAAGAGAAATACTGTTAGAAAACATATTGAGAAGTACTCGACTGTTTTACTTCAAATTGCTACACATGGCTCCACTAACTTTGAGATTGATATAGGCTATTTATTTTTTTAAACAATAATGTACCATTTTTTGACAGTATTGTGAGTCTCACAAAATCCATAGGCAAGGGCAGCTGAATCACCCTGTATAAACACAGGTTGTTGTTTTATGTTGCTACCAAAAACACTGAAAAGTTGTTGACTATTTTACTTCTGATTTATACATGTTACTCTAATAAATGCCTGGATGAACACAGACAACATATTTGTAAATATGTATGGTATATGTATAAATATGAACCATTGTAAACAAAAAACTCAAAAAATTATAGACCAATTTATTTAAAATATTTTGATGATTGCTTAGTCAAAGTTCAGACAGAGATAGGCTCCGTTTAATATGCATGGTATATAAATATTAATAATATTTAAGAGGAAATGTTTACAGCAAAAATCTTGCAAAGTTCTTGATCAACCACAATTTCTTACACACTTCTCTAATAAACATTTTGAAAGATCTGGTCTGTATATTTTTAATATATATTACACACACACACACACACACATACATATATATATATATATATATATATATATATATATATATATATCGTTATCAAAAAACTTGATAAGTGCTTCACTAATTTACTGCACACTTTTACATGATGCTCAACAAAAATTTGCACTGACATAGGCTAAATATTTTTTTAATCAACAACTGTCATGTTTTCTGTTAAAAACGACAGTGAGAAAGAAAATGCTGTGCTGTGTTGTGAGGGGGTTTAAACCATTAGACAAATGGTTTCCTTCCAACCAATCATTCCATTATTCTTCTGTGATGTGTCTGTGTTTATATATATATATATATATATATATATATATATATATATATATATATATAATTTGAAATAAAAGTTTTATAATCAGAAATGTGCTGTTTCCTTTTCGTTCTCGCAATTGGTTTTAACAGAAAACAGAAAAGTAGTATTTATGTCTTATTGGCTTTTGATTTCCCTCCTCCCCCCACACGAACCATGGATCGTGCCATTGGTGGGGAGGCTTGCGTGCCTCAGCAATACAGATAGCTGTGCCGTAGGTGTAACCACAACAGAGGGGTATCTGTTGAGAAGCCAGACAAACATGTGGTTCCTGAAGAGGGGCAGCACCCTTTTCAGTAGTTGTAGGGGCAACTGTCTGGATTATTGACTGATCTGGCCTTGTAACGTCAACCATAATGGCCTTGCTGTGTTGCTACTGTAAACAGCTGAAAGCATGGAGAAACTAAAGCTATAATTTTTCCCAAGGGCATGCAGCTTTACTGTATGGTTAAATGATTATGGCGTCCTCGTATGTAAAATATTACAGAGATAAAATAGTCCCCCATTTGGATCATCGGGAGGGTACTACTCAAGAGGACGTCGTTATCAGGAGAAAGAAAACTGGCATTCTACAGATCATAGCGTGGACTGTCAGCTCCCTTAATTGGGCAGGTAGGTTAGAAAATTTATTCAGAAGGATTTAGGTTGTAGTAGTTACTCAGAGATGACGAAAAATGCACAGGATAGGGTATCATGGAGAGCTGCATCAAACCAGTCTCTGGAATGAAGACCATAACAACAACAACGGCTTTTGATTAGAATACTACTGCAGAATCTGAATCATCTGAAACATTGCAGTCCTTCCTGTTCACAGATTAAAACTATGCAAAGTACTGTCACTGAATGTACTGTCGTCACACATCCAGCAGCTGGAGTGGTGTCTCTCATATCCGCATACCAATGACAGCAGACATTTTTCCAGTCATTCTAACCTACTTCAACTTCCAACCAAGACTTCATTTGCTATCACAATAAACAACTTTCAAGGTGAGAGAGAGGTAACAAGATGAGGGGAAAGAGAAACATACATGGAGAGGGGAAATAGGAGATGGACAGAGAGAAAGGTAGGAGGAAATGGAGGGATATAGGGTGGAGGGTTCAAGGACAGAAAGAGGGGGAGGTGGAGATGGGCAGAGAGAGAGGAAATGGACAGAGAGAGGGGACATATATCCATTTCACATACGTATTTGTGAAGCATTGTCGGGTTCACTAGTTAAGTTATGAAACAGGATAAGGACAGTTTGGGAATCAACTAAGAAGTAGCAGAATGAAAATTCTCGACCTGATGGGTGCCTATCCTCGAGTTTAAAGTTGACTTTTTGCAAGTGTGGGAAGCATCTGAATATGTGGAGCTACAGGTAAATACCAGAAAGTAAGTGCCCAAAGAATTTATTGGAAAAACGAAATGTGATTCACCCCCCACAGGAGGTTACTAACAAAAAAAACCTATTCACTGACGTTGAGTGTGGGGCCCTTGTCGAGGTAGGAGCGAACATAGATTCAAAGAAGAGCAGCACATTTGCAGTGGGTTCATTCAATAGTCATTATAATGTGACAGACATGGTCAGCCACCTCCAAGGCGTTGTCCACCCCAGTGTGGCTTGTCGTGAAAAATCTAGAGTGTACATTCCAGCAAGAACCACGAAACTTATTCCCCCCATATACCTCACGAAATGAACGTAGCAGTAAATCAAAAGAAATTCTTCGTGTAAAGGCTTACAGACTGCCATCCTTACCACATCTGAAGAGACGAGTCCTGGTTCCAGGTACACCACCTTGTTGGACGGATCCGTGTGCCTAGGCTCCAAGGAGAAGGAACACAAACAGACTGATAGTCATGCGAGCCATGGCTACAACACACAGTCACCTCCACTTCACATAGCCAGTAGTATGGAAAGCAGTCACTGTATTTCTGCCATGTTAAGACCGCAGACTCTGCCCTACGTTCGAGATTTCCTTGACGTTACCTTTAAATAAGGAAAAAGGAAGACCACACGTTTCCCATGCTGACCTGACATACATTCTGCGAATCTCACACACACACACACACTAAGAACAAGTGTCCGTGGGTTGACAAGCACACCACCACTCACCAGCTACTGCTGGTGATGAGCCCTGGGACAGAATTGAAGCAGGCGCAGAATGACGTCACCCAAGCTCAGTTCGGCTTAGGTAAGAGATATGCCGCTGCCAGATGTTTCGGCTGTGTGATGTAAATTTCGCATTCTGCATACATTTAAGTTACCTGAGAATTTAGTGTTGAATTTTAAGTAAGTTTTCGTTATTTGGTATCTTTCCTGGTATGTCAGTCATAGATTCTTAGGACTCAACATCGCTTGCAGAAAGGCTAGGAGTGTACTCTAGACAGTCATGTCGACTAAAATGAGACCAAATCGATGGATTACGCGATTTCAGCTCTACTGAACTGCTTTGCATACTTGTACAGTAACCAGTTAGATTATACAGAGAGGGAAGAAAGTAATTTATAAGTTGCAATGCCAACATATCACTACCAATTTGAAAGTTGCCTGTTAAAAAGCCACTTTCAGTTTTCAGTCATATTATCAGTTTATTCTGCGAACAAGCTCTTTCTGAAATAATACAAAGATGGTATTCTATACCGAGAAGTGACTGCAGACGGTTTGTTTAGTTTGTGTAGCCTTGAAGCTCACGAGAAATCACGTGTCTGGTCTTCTCGATTCAGCGAGCCATCGCTGCACTACCCACCGCAGGAACTCGTGTGTTCAGTTTTGGTCGGTCTGTCGCATGGTGACACTGAGCAGGCGAGACGAGTTGAATGCTGCTGTTTGCCATGTTTGCTGTTTGATGAGGTGTCTTACGTTACTGGGATCATCTATAGCTATTGACTATTATGAAAGTGACTTTATTAAGCACTCATGTGGTATTTGCATCTTACAAGTAATTTTCACTGACTTACGTAGGGGTAGCGAAGTCAGAACGAATACCACGATTGAAATTAGCTGATTGGCTTATGATGCTAGTAACCACCAGTCTTGGTACAGTATCTGAATTCAATTATTCGATCCTAATTTTTATTATTTAATTCTTATTAAATGGTATACATCATGAGTCGAATTTTGTTCATATGACGTTTGCATATCTGGTTTACTTGTCACATGTCTTTTTTCCACTAAGAGATCTTGTGTAACTGTGTTTACTTGGTTCTCTAATCAACTATGCCATTTACAACTCAAATATTTTTCCCTTATTTAAGATTCTCTTATCACTGACTAGAAACAATTGCATTGACATAATTTTGACCCTGCTGCCATTACGTGGTTACATGTTTGGGAAGTAACTAATTTTCATCTAACACTTGATATCACAGATAGCATTCCCTATTCTAAACATTAAGTATTCCTGCTCTACTGCATGCATTTTACAGCAAATGTGGCAAGTCATTAGGCTACTTCTACTTCGAGAGGCATTGTATGTAATTCTGTAGTTGCATGTATGTTAAGATTTATGAAAATCTGTTACAATCACGGAGGCGGCGGCGTTAACAACCCAATTATATCCAAACTGACTACTAGTCGGTTATTAACAAATATTCACTGTTGTTACAGTGTTAGAGATTATTTTTCAAGGTCACTTGTGTTTGGGTTATCAATGCTATGCCTGCTGTTTTTACACTTTGTGATTAATGTAAGTGTGTTCTGCTCTGTTAACTTACATTGTGTTCTTACAGTTATACTCCGTTCATCAATATGTTACAGGAATCATTATTTGATCTATTATAAGGCATAGTTTCTTCTAATTAGGGCACATTGGGTTCTAATTATAATAGTGAACCTAATTTCAGAGTGTCTGCAAAGTTCAATGTACGACATTATTCCCTTCTCCTCCCTCTGCCTTTAAAATACCTTCATCTCATTGTTCCTTTGAAGTTTATATGATTTAAATTTTATACAATATATTAAATCTAAACATTTCAAATAACATAACTGACTATACTCAAGAAAATCATTCCGAATGAATGTATGCAATGAGTTACATATTTTCATTCATAAATGGAGAAACAGCATTACTTTCCAGTGATACTACACAGTTCTGCACCCACCTGTGCTGCTTTTCAGAGTTGAAATTGTTCCAAATCTGTTATTATTTTTGTTAATGATGATGCACTTCTTTGCTGCATTAATTTCTCACTGTTGAAGTACAATGGTGACCACTTTCCAGAAATAAATTAAAATAGTTAGGCTCCATCAATTCTGACCAAGGGTTTCTGGAGGTTTCCTATGTTGTCAGCTCAATGGTGGGACAGGTGACTAAGGCCCATGTCAATTAGTTATTCGCAACTGGGAAACCTCTTTTGTCCCCTACCCACTAAAAGCTTATCTAGTAAAGGACTGACCAGAATCACAAGTATGTAATGGGTTGAATCTAACACAATTCCCTCTACTCATTCAAGTAACTCTGAGTTTGTGAACAACATTGCACTACTTTCTGTTGTCCTTGACAAAGTGGTATCCTCTCACATTACCTCCAAAAGGTCAGTGCTAATATTCCCTCATCATATAGGGCAATTGTGCCGGTTTAGGATCACTGCATCGACAAAAATTATCACGAGCAGTCGACCAGGACCTCACACAAAACTCTCTGACTTTTAGTTCACGTTATGACTTTCTTGAGTTCAGATGCATCTGACATTATGCTCCTTCCATTAATAATAGTGATCTATATTGCATCTGTGTCGTATGATTATTCATTATCACCACCACCTACACACTGTAGCACTACATTGGTGACTCTGTCGACGGTGTTCACATGTAATTTGAACATTTACAACTATTGCACACGACAGTGATGCCATTGTACACTGATTGTACCACATAATTTACGCTGTTGGACAACAGTTCTAACACCACAATGATGGGTGCTATGGATAACAACCCTGCATGTATCTCATTTGATAAAAAGTTATAATGACACTCTTCGGATCAGTGCTGTGACTGTGCAGTACACTACTAAACAATGGAGTGTAACAAACAGTGATCTTGCATGAGACCCATATTTGCTTGCAAATGGGGATAGTACTGAGCCTCAGCAATCCAAACAGTTGCATTAGTTGTGAAGAGCTATCATCTGCACTGTGCATGATTCCAATCATCCAGGCCTCAAGCAACCAGCTGCATTGTCTCCCTCATTGCATACCATGCATCATGTCATGATGTGTATAGACTGTACTTGCTCCACTGTTCGTCACTACAAATGTCGCCTCGGTGACCTGTCAGACACAGGACACAACCCAAGCTGCCTCATTTTCAGTCAGATCATCCTACTCTGGTTCGTCATGGTGGATAGCGGTTATGCTTTGAGTGATGTCATCAGTGGTTGCACGAAATTCGTTACTCCACTTGGGGGAACATGTGGATATGACGAACAGTATCTTCCTCGCCCATCCCACAGACAACAAATACAAGACTGTGAAAACTGCCCTACTCTGCTTCCTCACCTGCTCTCCTGAGGGACAAATCCATCATGTCATTTATGACGAAGTTTTAAGTGACAAGACTCCATCGCGACTATGGCTTCGCCTCTGCACACAGATTGGTGTCCACCTCATGCCCGACCACATTTAGTGATCCTTGTGGGTTGTGAAGGTTCCCCAGTAAGTCCAACTGGCCATTGCCGCCCACAAGCGTGAACCTTAGAATGCATGCATCAAACTTGCTGATCAAACATGCTGTGTTATACAGCATCGACAATATATAAATAATGTTCAAACAATAGCATCGAGCGTGATTTGCAACTACAACGGCTCCAAAACCAACCTACCACCTACCATGAGCTGAGTCGACCTCACCAGACTTCTGGTGACTCTGGCGATTGACGCTTGGCTGAAGGGACGACCTTCGCACAGCCACAACAAACCCCCACTTATCCGCCATCTGTGTCGCGTCTGTGCCTGTGCCCGTGCAGAACACTGACAACCATGTCACACCTGCAACTGCATTGAACACTGCTGACTGTGTCATGCCTGTGAGGAATTAATTTTGCTGGTACCATGCGCTATAAGATAATTCCACTTGTAACTGTCATCCACTACGCAATTTCCGAAACAACACACCAGACTATACAGGATATCTAAGCCGCCTGGACACCCATGGCGACAGGCTGAACCGACCCCACCCCTTTTTCATGACAGCAGGCTCTTTACCTCATCAGTGGCTGACTGTACCTCATCGACACTGGCTCAGGGGTCAGTACTTTGCTGCCCTCTTCATCATGTCAAACGGCAGCCCATCCTGTCCAAATCCATGCAGTAAATGGTATGACAGTTCAAGTCTACAGATCATGTATACGAGGCCTCACCCTCAACAATGTACTCACTTGCACATTTATAATTGTGAAAGTAGCCAAATCAATTATTGGTGCAGCCTTTCTGCGTCACTCTCATCTGATTCTGAGGCTGTCTGGCCATGTGCTAACTCACACAAGTAGTGGCCAGTCCACCACAGGTGTCATTGGTCACACCCCGTCAGTGGCCCAACATAATGGCACAGCCCACTTCATGTCAAAACCCTGCCTACCACAGATATACCTGAGTCCCTGGATCCTTCAGGTGTGCTTCCACACCACTGGCCATATTCAACATTTTCAACAACTCTGCTTTGACATGCCTGAAAAAAACTTTCACTTACAATATGATGTTATCCAACACAGAGTTCAATGCGTCAAGTGGGAACTTGACACAACACAGCAAGACGTTGACCATCTATGTCGACCATGTACACCCATTGTCATCACTTCACCAGCATCTCTACACTATGCCGAATTTCTAACACTACCACCACCCTTGGAGATGCTCACAGTGCCATCTCCATCTGCCACTACAAAGATCAGTAGGGGAGAGTGGGGTACATTGAACGATAAAAAATATTTCTCCATGTTACTCATCCAATAATTTCATTACAGAGTTGTGATTTACAGATGTTACAGTTTAATCATTCAAGTATCAAATAGCCTTATGTGATTGCATTGTCATTAATTGTTTTTTAACTGCAGGCCATTGAAGAAAATTTGGTAAATGGTTCATTGTGCCCCACATGTGGGGTACAATGAACCACTTTAAACAGGTTCATTGAAAGAACCTATTTAGCATATAAAGTAAGTGTAAATATACCTTAAACATAATGTGTACATATATTCCATGTGTGAATCATATAATTAAATCTGTAGGCACACAATCATGTTACTTATTTTGGAATTACCGAACATCAATGGACTCAAAGCTGATTCCAAATTTGAAATATGATTTTTGTCTCTTTGACACACCATCAGTAGCAGGTCGTGGGAGCACATAAAGTATGTTGCTATCTGGAACAAAAGCTTCATCCTTTACCTAATTCTTTCTCCTGCTCCACAGAAAATACCTTACGATTGTCATAGTTTGGTGTCAATCTTTCTCTGGAAGCACATTTAATGTCTTGGACGTATCAATTAAGAGTTGGGTAAGGTATTAAATGAGATTTAGCTGCTTGGTGAACTGCCATGCCCTTATTAAGAACGTCCTGTACAGCTTTTGCATAACGTAATGGTCAGTTTTACCTCTGTCTGTCTTCGTATGGTATGAAAGAACCATTTCAAACCTGATAATATAAAACAGGACTGCTGAACATCTGTGATTTAAAAGCCTTAAATTCCTACACGTATGTTTTACCCATACTAAGGAAACAAAGTACAGAGTGCTTGTATTGGACGATTAAAAGATTCCTGGGCCACAATGAACCATGGCTCATTGTGCCCCAGGAGAGCTTGGTTCAATGTGCCCCAACAGTACATATTTCAAACAAAGCTCATGTGAGGTTATGTATGAACATTGTTAATATTTGTAGATCTACATCATTAAAATACAGTATTGATACTGTTACAATGACTTACTTTCTCTAAAATTTGGTGACAAAGGATTGAACAAAGTTCAATCTATCTATGTCCCCAAAAATTACTTCACTGTCATGAAACTAACATATCACCAGTACAACACTAATGGCAGGAACTAGATCCTGAAGAAAACAAGTGGCAGTTGGTAGAGCAGTACTGACAACATATGCACAGAGGAAAAAATAATTTACCACTTTATACTGAACTTATGCTACCTGATTCATTGTGCCCCGTGGTTCAGAGTGCCCCACTCTCCCCTACTGTGCTCCTTGCTCACCTGCTCTCTACTTTGTCTCCAAGCATTCTCCAACAAGAACAATCCATAAGGTGTATCATTTACGATGGAACAGTTCATAATATTATCACGACCTCCAGCCCTTGGTGTGTTACAGACCACGTCAATTACCGCTGTATCTATTTAGGGCCACCAAGATGACAGTGGACAAACTCTTACAAGCAGGGATACTTCTATCTGCCGATAGTTCCTGAGATTCACTTATAAAATTAGTCCCCAAAAAAAGTATCTCTCAGGTTGTATGGTGATTACAGAATCCTCATTGCTCATACTATTATGTACAGCTACCCAGGACCAAACATCCAGGACTTCATCCATTATTTAGCAAATGTCTATGGTCTTGATGTCATTTACTGTAAGATGGTGTACCTAAAAACACCTATGTGTCCAGAAGACATTCACAAAACGACCATTATCATGCCTTCTGTTTGTTCGAGTTTGTTTATGCCATACAGACTTAAGCATGCAGCACAAACATGGCAACGTTTTATTGATGGTTTACTATTCAATTTCCCATCCTCTTATGTTTATCTTGATAGCATAATTTTCGCACCAGACGATACCTCCCACAACAATGACCTGAATCAAGTTCTTGACACCCTCTCTCACAATGGCCTCATGATCAATGAAGACAAATGCCAACTTTGAGTCGAAGAAGTCATCTTCCTCGAAGAACTGTAAATGATTTGGGCATCCGTCCCATACCTCAATATATACAGGCTATTCAGTAACTGCCACCATAGCAAGACTATCAAGAACTACATCGATTTTTATGTATCATATATTTCTATCGAAGACGTCTTCCACAGGCAGTATTCCCTCAGCCATTATTAAGGCTAGCCCTCACTAGCTCGAATATCACTGGCAAACTCAGGTAGACAATGGAAATACAATCCACTTTTGCACGTAATGGAGGTGGCCTTATCCAGGTCATCACCTTGGCGCAATTCCTCCCTGATCCACACCTGATCATAGCCAGAGACACACCTAACTCAGTTAGGTGCTGTGCTGCAACGAGAGGTGGACTAGCATTCAGTAACCTCTCAGTTTTTTCTCATGCAATTTCAAACCATCACAAAATAAGTGATCTGCATATGAAAGGGAACTACTAGCCCTCTACTGAGCAGTGTACTATTGCAGACAAGACGTAGAAGGACGGGCCTGCTTTATTTACACCAAACGTGCACAGGCAGGGTGACGACTCCAGGGAGCGACCAAATGGTGTAAATTTTATTTATTTATTTATTGTTCCGTGGGACCAAATTAAGGAGAAGTCTCCATGGTCATGGAACGAGTCAATACATGAAATTATAACACGATAGTAGAAACATATCAAATGAAATATAAGAAACGTATTCAGGCGACAATGCATAAGTTTAAATAAAGAAAATCAACAATGTAACACTGGAATTTGCTTAATTTTTCAGCTCTTCCAGGAGCTCCTCGACAGAATAGAAGGAGTGAGCCATGAGGAAACTCTTCAGTTTAGACTTAAAAGCGTTTGGGCTCCTGCTAAGGTTTTTGAGTTCTTGTGGTAGCTTATTGACAATGGATGCAGCAGAATAGTGCACTCCTTTCTGCGCAAGAGTCAAGGAAGTGCATTCCACATGCAGATTTGATTTCTGCCTAGTATTAACTGAGTGAAAGCTGCTAACTCTTGGGGATAAGCTGATATTGCTAACAACAAACGACATTAAAGAAAATATATACTGTGATGGCAATGTCAGAATTCCCAGACTATTGAATAGGGGTCGACAAGAGGTTCTCGAGCTTACACCACATGTAGCTCAAACAGCCCGTTTTTGAGCCAAAAATACCCTTTTTGAATCAGAAGAATTACCCCAAAAAATAATACCATATGACATAAGCGTATGAAAATATGCGAAGTAGACTACTTTTCGTGTTGAACTGTCACTTATTTCAGATACTGTTCTAATGGTAAATAAAGCAACATTTAGTTTCTGAACAAGATCCTGAACATGGGCTTTCCACAACAGCTTACTATCTATCTGAACGCATAGGAACTTGAACTGTTCCATCTCGCTTATAATATGCCCATTCTGTCTGACCAAAATATCGGTTCTTGTTGACTTGTGATTTAGAAACTGTAAAAACTGAGTCTTGCTGTGATTTAGCATCAAATTATTTCCCACAAGCCACAAACTTATTTCATGAACTACATTATTTGATAATGTTTCAATATTACACACAAGATCCTTCACTACCAAGCTGGCGTCATCAGCAAACAGAAATATTTTTGAATCACCTGTAATACCAGAAGGCATATCATTTATATAAATAAGAAACAGCAGTGGCTCCAGCACCGACCCTTGGAGAACGCCCCACTTAACAGTGCCCCATTGGGACTGAACATCACTGCCACTTGTAACGCCGGAAATGCATATCCTCCTATTTCCATCTATTGTACTGTAATTTTTTCCTTGTTTTGTTACCTCAAGATATGACATTTCTGTCTCTTTATATATTGTAATTGTTTTACTGTTTGTATATATATATATTTATGCATTTATGTTGGTTTGTTTCGTAAATATTATTTGTACTTTTACACTGGGTCTTGCCTAGGGAAAACTGCTATCGAACGATTACATCGATAGCTCGTGTGAAGAATCAAAGTGTGTAGGATCTTTGGTAGTGTTAACTCTGCCGCGTGGAGCGCGGGCTGAGGGAAGGAGTCTGGCGGGAGTAGCGAGTGGAGCAGGTGTGTTGTGAGACGCTCCCGCGAGTTGCCGCGCTTTCGGGGTTTGGCAGCATGTAATTGCGCTCGACTTACGATGATAGTTTCTGACATGGTGTCGCGGACGGGAAACATTAACTAGCGCACATCAAGAGCCCGTTTCGTCTGGTGACCGTGTCGAGAAGAAGGCGCACCAACATCCAGCTTCTGCAACAGCGACGGCCGACAATGAGTGACTGTCGCCACCTCCTCGATCGACGTTTTCAAACCTTCAATCAACCACCAAGGAAGACTGGAAGCAAGTAAAGTTTTAGCACTGTATGGCAGACCTCAGCTTTTCAAACTGTACCATTTTCGTAACTATAATAACAGCAACTTAGCATGAACCTTTGTTGCTCATTGTCCCAATTGCATTACCAAGCAGGGTCCCTTCCTTTTCCGAAATGAACCAGAGTGTCGTTGAAATTTAAACGCCAGCACTAAAGTAATATAGCTAATTCTATTTCACTGCTTTAATTTCAAAGTTCAGTTAGCTGGCTACAATATTCAGATTACACAAGCACAAATTAAGAGTGCGAGTTTTGTTATCGTATTTTAGCTTACCTGTGACTGCAGCTCAGCTTGGTACGTACTAAATTTTACTATTGTTAATTGTTCAGAATCATTTAATTCAAGTTCAGAGTTAAATCTCTTATTTCCAAATTGCGTAGATTCAAGTAGTTTTTTGAAATGATTGTTGAGGTAGTCCAAGACTAACCGTATTTTACTGAATTTCGATGTGCTTCAGAAAGAAAGCTCACTATTAACTTCAGTCACTAAATTAACTTTCGATTTTCCGGTTTTATTAATTCTTTGCTAAATTAAGTCAGGGTGTAGCGAAATTTATTACTTCTGACAAACTTTCAGTTTTCACACTACACGTGTCAACCTTCAGTTGCCACGCTTCTAGTGCTAATTATATGTGTAATAACCTTTCTTTTTCAGTTACTATAGTAATTGTCCTTAGGACTGGCGACCGTGATTTCCCCCAAATCTCAAATACCTAATTACCGCTAGTTAATTGTTAACGTAACGGCTGCACATTTACTTTCTTTATTAACTTTACCCCTTTTCAAAATTAATTTCCACCAGTTTCATTAGCACATTTCCTTTCATTTAGATGTAACCCTTTCCTCCCTCTTTACCGACACTTTAACTTCGGTGACGATTGCTTTTCCAAAACTCCCATTAGGTACACGCGGTTTCATCTTTCACTGTCAATAAGGTCGGTAAGTGAGGGGGAGGTCACACACTCTCAATATTGCGGAGAATTACCTTCTGCTTTCTGTTGTTAAAGTAATAGGCGAACCAATTGTAAGCTACTCCCCTTACTCCATAATGGTCCAACGCCCGCAGTAATATTTTGTGGTCAACACAGTCAAAAGCCTTCGTTAAATCAATGAAAACACCTAGCGTTCGCAACCTTTTATTTAATACGTCCAAAACCTCACAGAGAAAAGAGAATATAGCATTTTCAGTTGTTAAACCATTTCTAAAACCAAACTGTGCATTTGACAGCAAATTACGTCAATCTAAATGCTCCAGTAGCCTTGTATATACAACCTTCTCGATAACTTTGTAAGTAGGCTGTTTATGTTTTCTTATTGGCAACATTACGTAGCGCTCTACATGAAAATCACTGGCTGTGCTGTGTGCAGTCTGTGGCTAGTTTGCATTGTTGTCTGCCATTGTAGTGTTGGGCAGCGGCAGCTGGATGTGAATAGCGCATAGCGTTGCGCAGTTAGAGGTGAGCTGCCAGCAGTGGTGGATGTGTGGAAGGAAATGGCGGAGTTTTGAAAATACATATATTATGACTTTTGATGATATTAAGGTAAATACAGTGTTTGTTCTCTATTAAAATCTTTCATTTGCTAACTATCCCTATCAGTAGTTAGTGCCTTCAGTAGTTTGAATCTTTTATTTAGCTGGCAGTAGTGGCGCTCGCTGTATTGCAGTAGTTCCAGTAACGAAGATTTTTGTGAGGTAAGTGATTTGTGAAAGGTATAGGTTAATGTTAGTCAGGGCCATTCTTTTGTAGGGATTTTTGAAAGTCAGATTGCGTTGCGCTAAATAATATTGTGTGTCAGGTTAAGCACAGTCGTGTAAAATTGTTCTAAGGGGACGTTACATATGTCGACCCTTAGCCCAGGATACCTCACTGGAATCTTCTGATTTTTTTTCTTGTAGTTTGTGTATTTAGTGTAGCTTTTGTTTATTGCTTGCGCGTAATTATAGAGAGAATTTCCTTGGTAGTTGTGGTTTTTCATTGTTGCACAGTAAAACAGTTGTGGCATGCATGTAGATTTGCACCAAGTATTTCGCAGCTGCGCTTGCAATTAACTAGATTTATTTTCAGTTATATGTTAATGTGTTCTCTTATTTTTGCTCTTCAAATTGTGTTTTTTTGTGTTGTCGTGTGAAATATTGTGACAATAATGGCGTGTGAAAAACGTAATACTAGGCTCCAAAGTAAACTGAGAAATGACAGTGAAGATGAAAGCAGTGTGTTAGCGCCACCGAGTAATGAATTAACTAATGTTGAAAGTAGTAATTTGGTAACTGTACATAGGGAAATGGAGCGGGCTGCAAACAATGGTGTAGACAGTGAAATAATTAGTCAACAGGGAAGCATTATCGATTGATCGGTCGGCAACAGCTCCCCTCAGGAATCCGAAATGACAGAACACAATATTGCAAATACTGTAGACTTAGGTTTTGGGTCCTCACCGTTTTCTCAAATGAGTCAAGACACATTTTCTGCTTGTCAAAATGTGAATGTTGCTGGTGCAAATGCACTGCCGAAAAACGTAGAGGAACAGATTCCAGACACTAATGCATTGTTATTACAATTAATGCAACAAATGGGACAAAATCTTCAACAGTTAGACATAATGGAACAAAATCAGAGACAAACACAGCAAAAGCTTCAAAAGTTAGACACAATGGAACAAAATCAGAGACAAACACAGCAAAAGCTTCAAAAGTTAGACACAATGGAACAATACCAGAGACAAACACAGCAACAGTTAGACACAGTAGAACAAAATCTTAAAAAGTTAGACACAGTGGAACAAAATCTTAAAAAGTTAGACACAATGGAACAAAATCTTCAAAAGTTAGACACCACACTTGAACAAACACGTGAAGATTTAACTACTGAGTTACATAACATCGAATCGAAATGTCAAAAAATCTGTAATGACGTAAAAACACAAATTTGTGAGCATTTGCAACCTATTTTTTCGCGTCATGAAAATGCATTACAGAATCACGAAGCAGCCATAAAAGAACTGCAAACTATTGTTCATGAAAATCATGAGACCTTGCAAGCTAAAATTGACTCAGTTGCGTCTACCGATTCGGTTACGCAACTTGCAAGAACTCAGGAAAATTGAAAGGACACAGTAGATACGCTGAAAATTGGTTCAGAAAGACACATGGAGGAAATTAGTACACTATCGGAGAAAGTAGCCGAACTTTCGGATCAGGTCACTAACTTATCTACAAAGGTAGATGATGATCTGAATGACACAAGACCCGTTGCCTTCACTGACACAGAAGAGTATGAACAAATAAGAAAATTCAAACAAAATCAAAATCAAAACAATACACAGTACAAAAGAGAAATCCGGGAAGTACAAGATCAGCTGACACAGGTAATACAAGAATTACGTATTTCAGAGGACACTCGCGCCCCAATACGGGAAGAGGGACATAGAAATACGGAAAAGCCACAAAATAATAACACAGGGCATTTCGGTAATTATGAAAGGAATTGGCAAGGTACACCGAATTTTAGGATGGAACCGCCGACACGACGTAACAATGACCGATATGCTACTCGCCGACACGATGATTTTGACTATAAGCTGTTCATTACTACACGTAAATTCAAAACGTTTAAGAATTCTGCCAACGACATTCATCCACAAGCGTGGCTCCATCAATTCTCTCATTGTTTCCCTCCCAACTGGTCATTGGAGCACAGGTTAGAATTTATGTGTGGCTACTTAGAGAATGAACCAGCTGTAAGAATGCGATCGGTCATTCACGATTGCCACAGTGAAGGAGAATTTTACCATGCCTTCCTCTCAGCATATTAGTCTCAAGCCACACAAGACCGAGTAAAACATGGCATCATAATGATGAAACATTTCGAACAATCTGAATTTTCCAGTCTTGTGAAATATTTTGAAGACATGTTGCACAAGAATCAGTACCTGTCAAACCCATACAGCCCCTCAGAACTCATCCGCATTTGCTTAATCAAACTGCATGAACATTTACGACATATTATTTTAGCAGGACATTGCAAAGACGACATTGAAGCTTTTCAGGGACTGTTACAAGAACTAGAAATTGACACTGACAATAGCGTAACGCGAAAACAGGAACACAACAATTACAGGTCACATCTGTCACAATTCCGCGATGACAGAAATAATAACTGGACACGACAAGGCTATTCTCACAACACAAATCGTGACCAAAACAGACACCACCCGTATGACAACCGTTGGCAGAGTAGTAATAATTGCAAGGAAAGATCACCTCTCCGCGGTAATGACTATCACAGAGACAATCAGAGAAACAGACAATATGGGAACCAAAACAATTATTATCAAGGGAGACAGAATAACTTTAGACGCAACGGTCCAGCGCGCAGTTACGACTCAGGGAGAAATTCTCCACCACGTGACCGACAAGAAAGAAACTATGGAATCTACCGACATGATGACAGACGATATGATCGTAATGACAGACCTGGACTGCATCAGAACTGGCGGGATTCTCGTCACGGTGAATTTGTAGAAGTTAGGTCTTGTGATGTTACAAAATAAAAGTGATGTTGTTATTCAATGGAAAGTTGGAAATTGAGATTTAGCTTACTGTTTTATCAATCACAATTGGTGTAAGAATCATGGATTGAATATTGTCATAAAATATTGCATTATGAGATGTGATTAGTTTTTACTTGCAGTTTCGCGTGGCTTGAGGCAGTCACAACTTGCGTGCTATTGATTAAGAAATCGCATTATCATCTTTCTAATTACTTCATGATCGTAGATACGATCATACCCGGTTGTGAAGTTATTGTTATGACAAAACAATTTCCTAAGGGACCAGAAAGTTCTTAAGGGCGCAAAAACAACTGTAACATCACACAAAAGGGAAATTCAATATTAAAGCTGATGCAAGAAGACGATAAAACAGTTTTCTTTTTATCAATGTAACACGCACATTGGACTGCTGATCTTGGTGTCTGTAACATTAGCAAAATGCATAATTAAAATGAAAATAATACTGAGGAGATAATAGAAATGACCACTGATAAATGATTCAGTATTCCCATAACTAAAACATATATCGTACCTTAAGCTTAATACTACAATGACGGTAGATTTTTATGTCCATATCATGTCCATTGAGCGCTCTTTTATATAGCCATTGTCTTCTTTGAGTCACCCGTGCGTCGTCACGATAAGTTTTAACAGTTCTTCTTACACTTCACTCAAACTTAGACAGAACACGTTTTTATTTATTTAGTAAAAATAATTAGATCAGACTACCACAAATCTGCGTCCGTCTTACTCGAGAAAAACAGTAAAAGTCTTTTTAGCGTTCAAGGCTTCATTTGTTCTCCAGCGAACAAAATAGTGAAGGATCGCATACCTATCCGTAATTTCCTGTTTATATTGCCGCCCAAAGACGACAAATTACATTATTTAGAAAATTCCACCGTCGCTATGCGACGCCTTATTATGTATTAATCATTCTTTATAAACAAGTATTTGCCTTCTGGCTGAATTTGCTATTTTAATTAAGCCAAAAATAGCGAATATCACATTGCCTCCCATGAGGAGAGAGGGAATGCCGAAGGATTACCTCGATCCTCATGTCCTCATGAGATATTCGTGATTTTTGGTGTGACATTTACATAATGTTACTGGCGTACAAAGTACATAAATTGAAATTACATGTATAAACATATATCAGATATTTATCATTTTTCAAAATAAAGTTTTTCATTCTTTGTTCATCAGTCACTTCATTCCATAATACCAAGATTAACATTTATGTTCATATTTAAGTTTGGTCCATATTTGCTTATAACAATAAGTGAATGTTCATTTCGCACTTCAGGGGATAGAATTCAGAAATTACTTCCTCTTGAGCTTAACAACTGATACATGAGTACAGTGAGTGCTTGTTTTCACTAAACTAGAGTGGACAATGTTCGAGCATCTGTTGACTCCTTGTGGTTCAATTACAGTTTAATAACGTAGCACTACACTTCGTGATGCTTTCACTTTCTGTGTTAGCTGTCTACGGCGTTCATCATGCAGTACATCTGTCCTTTCCACTGTGGTGCCAGGAATTCAAGTGGCTTCCCGGGTTTTTATTTACAATATGAAACAGAAGAAATGGAAAATTATTAGTATAACTTACAACCTATTGGATACATTTGTTAAGGATCGGGACTGGTCTGGAGTTTAGGGTCTTCCTATAATGCACATTCATTTTCTTTGTCCATCAAGACACAGGATTATAATTCATTTTAGCAGTGTTCAGGAGTGCCGGTATTAATGGCTTCACGGCCTGAGTAATCTAACAATCTACTTCTCACTCACCTTAACTTCAACACAAGAGAATTGCTTAATTTACGTATGAAAATGTAGTCACACAAGTGTACAAATGTCTTTCCTCCAGTATGTACGATGGAAGTCATGGCGGTTAGCAGTTTAAAGTTTGGATTGTTTCGTCACCCACACGTCAGCCACTCACAGCGGCTGCACAGTGTTGGGTGAGCTCCAATACTTGGTATCCGTTCGCGCTCAGGCTGTAACAGAGCTGCTGGTCGTCGATTGCTCCCTTTTTTTTTTGTGAACTTCGTATCACACGAGTGCATCGATACAAACACCTCGCGCGCGTTTTCCATCGGAGGAGCCGGACACTGAAGCTGCCTCCATACTTCTCTGTCAACTGCCTCCCATGAGGCTCATAGGTAAGTGACGACGAATGTTTTAGCTGTCGCTGCACTTATAACAACACTGAACTTTGCGTTGCACCTGTTGTCGTAGCCTTGACTTCTTTTTACACTTGCAGTACAACACTACCACTAGTATACAGTGAACAGTTATTTTTATTATGCACGTCGCACTTTAGTGTGCATCTTCACACAGCATTCGTGCTTAGTTCCTTCGCCGATAGAATTCATTTACAAAACAATCAACTTTGCAGGTTTCCTCCACTAGTACAGAAAGACTTATATTCTACTATGTACAAAAGATCACTTAAGAGCTAATATTTACAATTAATGGTCACTCCTTTTGTTAAGTCCAGTGAACAACTGCTTTATGAATGGACTCTTTATATCTCAAGGTTTACTTTCACTAGTGAACCTAAAAATATTCTTTCAAACTTTCTTTTAAGTGCTCATCTCCTTATTATGAAAAGTACAGGTTTCGCAACACTCGTTGCATTTATTCTTTAGTGCACCCAAGATCATTTTCTACTGCCACGCAGCATATCTACTACTTAACGAGTACACATTTAACGCTGAATCTTTTTTTTTCTGTTTGTGCTTTCCTTTGTGCTTGCCAAATTTATTTTTTTTTATATTTGAGGGCAGACTGGATAACAATAGGTCTCCCTCTTCGCTTCATGTACTCAGCAATCGTTCTCTGTTAAAAAAAATAGGGTAACGCGTGTCTACTATTTTTCGCATGAATGGAATTACCGACAGTTCACTGGGTTTACTCAACCGGTCCATAACAAACATTACCAAAGCTAGCGAAGCTCATCACGCTACGTGTCTCATTTCTCATAAGCACTGCTTTGCTTCGAAGCACACGTGCCTTTTACAAGTCGACCCTTGGTCTGGTTTAATGAACCAGGATCAAAAGGAACGGGCACAAGGAAAATGGATTTCATAAGAGGAGTGTGTTAGGAGACATTTTTGCAATAAAATCTGCGTGTAAATACAATTATCATAATAAACATAGGCACATATATAAATTTCAACCTCTTTCATTACAGCATGCTTTGCTACTTCTACGTCTTACTCTGGTTATAGTCAATATTAAGTTTAAATATCACTGCATTGCTTGTTCTTTAGATTAGCCTTCAATTAGGGTATTGAATGGTCGCTAGATTACACTACAAATCTTCTGAAGATCTTTACTTGGACTTATTTATGATACAGGGGGCTTGTTGTGTGGTTATTTAGTACCTTGATTCTACTGAAATCAATTCGTCAGCTAACATTACTCATATACTCTTTACATTGGGCTCAGATCACAGGGAAATAGTTTACTTTCATAGCAGTTAGTGGCCTCGTGGAGTACTTACGCTACATTATTGATGCTTCATGGTTTGCCTCTATTTGTACTGTATTTCACCTAATTTAGTTTACTGCAGCTTATTGTCTCCTTGCGTGAACATATGTGGGTTACCACTTGTTTTTCCATTTAACAGCACGCTTTAACTGAACTTTAAGCTATTCCTTCTACTCCTGTCCACTGTCTGGACTGTTTGAACATGTACCCTTTTTTTTTTTTTTTAAGCAGGTAATTTGGGCTTTTACAACAGAACTTCAAGTACTTACATTACTAAAAATATATCTATAAATCTTCTTGTACCTTGAGAGAAGTGCTTATTTACGCATCCTCCTCCATTTCTCACCTTTACATATTTATATAGCTCCGGGCAATCACCTCGCAAGCACTTTTTTTTCCTTAATACTAACTTAAAATTAAATTGAAATTCTTGGTGCAACCTCAATTTCCTGCTTCAGCTTGTTGAAGAAATATCAGTTCATGTCCATCACTATAAACAATTTTTCCATACATAGCATTTAATACTTAAAGATTACATGTAGTAGCCGTTACCATGTAGTCAGTGCGCTGTTCAACACAATACTTATCATTAACAGTTCACACAAGGAAATTTCCAGTAAGCAAGAAGTAAGAAACGAAAACAGATTCTATCTGCAGTTGAGGCTGCGTCTGTAAAACTCTCTGTTTCAATGGACCAATCGCTCCCGATATGGAGCAACCCTGAATCGGCAATGATAAAACTTTTGAAACAGAAGACACCTGTCTGAAGAGACATGATGACATCACACTGATGTTTGCTCCTGTATCAACAATGGCTGTGACAAGAATGTTGGCAATAGAAATCTTAATCGAAGCCTGGACCTGTGCATCATAAATGTTGTTAATGTCTTGAGCTTCTTTGTAAGGTGCAAGGTCATCTCGTAAGTTGGTCTCATGGTCGTACCGTATCGCATTAACATACTCAGAATCAAAGTATTCGTTAGTACCCCCACTGGAACCGGCAGCGACCTCTAGGAGGCTGAAAGGCGCTGCCTCTAATTTTCCGCAGGATGTTTAACCTGTTTGTCATTCATGGCCTTAAGTGTTTGTTCCGTTTCATATTGGTGCTGGTTATGTGGTACAAATGCCGGTGTAAAGGGGTAAAAACCACTGGGTGCATTCACTTGTGAATAGAATACTTGAGACGGCTGATGTCGCCCGATCTTTTGGTTGCCGGCAAAACCATTTCCTTGTGAAGGAAAGTTCGCATTTGGTGCCATTTGAAAATTGTTCCGCGGTCCACTATCCTGTGAAAAGTTGTTCTGATGTTGTGCTGGGTGGCCTCCGCCTTGCCCATGCCACTTGCTATTTTTCGACCTATAACTTTGATTGTACACTGGCCCATTTGAAAAATTACCACTAGTTTGTGGAGAATTTCCATGCTGCTCAGGCGCAGAATTAAAGGGTGGTTTTCCGTACTGATGTTGTACCTGGTGATTGTAAATTGGGTGGTATCTCTGCTGATTACTGTAATTGGTTTTCTGCTTCCGTTTAAAGTTATTGCCGTTTGCGTTTTGATAACCGCTAGCAGGTTGGTAACAGCGGTCGCAGTAGCTCGCTCTCTCCTTCGGCGCATTGTTGTCCGCGTGCGATGCATTCTGCTGGCTGCCAGGGAAGAATTTGCCGCTGCCAACCTTGGAGCGCACATCCTCGCTAATTAAATCTAAGGAATCCAGCACAGAAAGGAATACATCCGTGTCTTCTTCGGACACATTTACTAGTTTCTCTCTAATAGACACAGGGTGTTTGCTTTTGAGAATCATAATTACGTCCTTGGAAGAAATCGGAGAATCCCAGAATTTAATTTTTGCTAGATACTTCTCGAAGTATCGCCGGAGACTTCCATGCTTCTCATTGAAAATTTCCGCACCATACACCTCCTTCCTTAATCTTTGCTGTACCCCATTACTCCAAAATTTTGCCAAGAACATTTTCTCAAACTCTTCATAATTCCTACACGTGTCTACCATTTCCGTTCCCCATAATGCTGCATCACCAGAAATAAAGCCAGTGACGAACTGAATACGCTGTCTGTCTGTCCAGCTCCTGGGAAATAAGCCGGAAAAATTCTTTAGGAACACGATGGGGTGTATTTCTCGCTTCTGCGGATGAAAAACAGAAAAAGTGCGATGCTTAATCACACTTTCCTCTTGCATTAAACTCACAATTGTGGGCGGATCATTTAGTTTCCCTACTCGGGACTCAACAGGACTGTTGTTTTGCATGTAATCAGGCGGTGAACGATAAGGAGTTGACTGACATTCGTCACCGTCTAAAGAGTTGTTCCCTATAGTTTGCGTGTGCGTGTGCGGATTTTCTACCCAGTTTCTCAGCATTCTGACTTCGTCCACTACTTGCTGCTTCCACTCGGGAAGATCCCGTGTAAGTGTCCTCCGAATCTGTCCCAATTCAGAAACCACTGTGTCTCCCGACTTACCAGGAGCAGCTAAGATTTCATAAGTTACATCCTTGACAGTCTCCCTAAGCTCCTCCCTGACCTTCTTTTCGATAAAAATATCTTTACCCTTTATCCATTCACCGTAGTGTTCCGACAATGCCTCTGCATGTGCTTTCACGGTGCTCTTAACCTGTTCTTCAATATTGATTGAGTCTATCTGCCTCGACAGATCCTCCACTACACCTTCAATGTCAGATACTGCATTTCTAACTGAGTTTATTTCTTTGGTAGCTGCCTGAATTTTTGTGTTTAATGTTCCAGATACTTCAGCTATTTCACTTTTCACCTGTTTCTGCATTTTCTGAATTTGATCACTGATCTTAGTTTGCACCTCACCCAAATGGGTATTTAATTCAGTCGTAATTTCTTTATGCAGATCTGTTTTGATTGTGCCTAGCTCTGTTTTTAATGATTCGCTTACAGCATCTAATCGGGCGTTAACAGTCTCATTTTGTGTTTTTATAGTCTCATTTACTGCGTCAAACTGTTGTTTCAGCATTTCCATTAACGCACCGAGGTCATTTGTAGCTGCAGCGGGAAGAGTTTGGACTTTAGGGTCACTTTCCCCTGTTACAGACATGGTTAGTTCAGTTTCCACACGGGAACCTACCGTTCGCGATCGTAAAGGGTATGGAATACTATTAACGTCTTCACTCCCGTCTCCTGTTGTCACCTGTCTCTGTTTACTATCTGCCATTTTCGTCAGTAAATCAGGTGCTACGCAAGGCTTTCGTCATTTGTCAGTGACGTGGTGAGTCCGCTAAGAGCACCGCTCTCGCGTGAGCAACAAATGAAATTCTATCTGGCGAGAAGACAAGATGGAACCTAACCGTTTCAGACAAATGAATGAAGATGCTCTTCACTGCAAATTGCGCACACTATCCACCATGTTGAAAATGCAATACAGCTATACTAACAATGGGGAGAAATAATTTCTATTATCAGACTACGAAGAATTTTACTTTGAAAGATAAAATAAAGCAGATTTTCTATAGCGGGAAGGAGATAGAAAGGATGTGGATCGACTTGGAAAAGCAACGTCGCTACTGAAGCACTACACTGCGTATGCAAAATTCTGACTTACTTTTTGATGGCTTGGTTACCGCTATGTTGTCTCAGCAAATTCACGTCTCTTTTCTTTTCTTTTCTCTCGGTAATTAAACTGCGTTATCGACCAGCGTATTTTCCGTCATTCTCACAGAGAGATGATGTGTACATGAAACGACAGAACATTTATTAACACAAGCACAAAGAAAATTTTCCAAGAATTTGAACTAATTTTTTGGTCAAGTCCCTGTTCGGGCGCCAAGTGTGATGTTACAAAATAGAAGTGATGTTGTTATTCAATGGAAAGTTGGAAATTGAGATTTAGCTTACTGTTTTATCAATCACAATTGGCGTAAGAATCATGGATTGACCATTGTCATAAAATATTGCATTATGAGATGTGATTAGTTTTTACTTGCAGTTTCGGTTGGCTTGAGGCAGTCACAACTTGCGTGCTATTGATTAAGAAATCGCATTATCATCTTTCTAATTACTTCATGATCGTAGATACGATCATACCCGGTTGTGAAGTTATTGTTATGACAAAACAATTTCCTAAGGGACCAGAAAGTTCTTAAGGGCGCAAAAACAACTGTAACATCACACAAAAGGGAAATTCAATATTAAAGCTGATGCAAGAAGACGATAAAACAGTTTTCTTTTTATCAATGTAACACGCACATTGGACTGCTGATCTTGGTGTCTGTAACATTAGCAAAATGCATAATTAAAATGAAAATAATACTGAGGAGATAATAGAAATGACCACTGATAAATGATTCAGTATTCCCATAACTAAAACATATATCGTACCTTAAGCTTAATACTACAATGACGGTAGATTTTTATGTCCATATCATGTCCATTGAGCGCTCTTTTATATAGCCATTGTCTTCTTTGAGTCACCCGTGCGTCGTCACGATAAGTTTTAACAGTTCTTCTTACACTTCACTCAAACTTAGACGGAACACGTTTTTATTTATTTAGTAAAAATAATTAGATCAGACTACCACAAATCTGCGTCCGTCTTACTCGAGAAAAACAGTAAAAGTCTTTTTAGCGCTCAAGGCTTCATTTGTTCTTCAGCGAACAAAATAGTGAAGGATCGCATACCTATCCGTAATTTCCTGTTTATATTGCCGCCCAAAGACGACAAATTACATTATTTAGAAAATTCCACCGTCGCTATGCGACGCCTTATTATATATTAATCATTCTTTATAAACAAGTATTTGCCTTCTGGCTGAATTTGCTATTTTAATTAAGCCAAAAATAGCGAATATCACAGTCTTCAAATCCCAATAACGACGCGCGCCAACAAAGAGACAATAGGCAATGACTCACACCGCTGGCAGCCACAAGACGTACTTATGAAACTGACGACACAGCTGCCGTAGCTAGTAATTACGTAAAAATGGAAGACATTAGGGACATCTTACTCCAGGAACACGACGTAAAACTTAACAACACTGCACATCCTGTGATTCACATTACAGTAAATGACGTAAAATTTACGGCAGTACTTGACTCTGGCAGTCCCATTTCAGTGATTAGTGAAACAGCTTTTAGCAAATGCAACAAATCGAACGATTGTCCCACACTTCCGTTACATAAGATTAAATTACAAGGTGCAATCTTTGGAAAAAGTGTAGATGTACGCCAACAAACCAATTTAGAATTTTTTTGCCAAAGCCACAGCTTTTCTATGAACTTTCTTATTGTTCCATTATTGTCGACGAAAATTATACTGGGAGCAGACTTTTTGAATGAATACAAAGCAATTTTAAGCTTTCACGATGCTGAAATAAGTTTAGAGAAAGAAGGTAAGTCAATAGCTTTGAAATTTGAAGACTGGCTCTCAAACCATGATGAGGAAATTAATCGGCTTTGCGTTCTGTTAGACAACAGTTCGGAATTTTCTACGGAACTAGACACTAACAATCACTCTGCAAGTACTGACAGGGATGGTATCTACGGCATATTTGAAACTAATGAGTTAATTCAGAATAAAATTCAAACAATTGAGAATTGTAATGACACTGATAGGCAGGACCTTTTTGAGATTTTACAAGCACATTCCACAGTTTTTACTCACAAAACAGGAACAATCAAGGGATTTCAATACCAATTTCGTGTTCGTGAGCATACTAAATTTTGTGTTAGACCATACGTAATTCCAGCACATTATAGGGACCGTGTTAGAACAGAAATACAATCTATGCTTGACGAGGGCATTATTGAGCCTGCAGTAAGCTCATACAACAATCCGTTACATGTTGCTGAGAAGAAAAATGGATCGATCACGCTTGTCTTAGATTCGAGACAAATCAATACTATCATTATTCCTGAAACAGACAGGCCGCAGACAATGGAAGAACTTCTTCAAAATTTTAATGGTGTAAAAGTGTTGTCTTCCATTGATCTCAGATGCAGCTTTTATCAGATCGAACTTCATCCAGAATGCAGAAAATACACAGCTTTCCTTTGTTTCGGCGTTTGTTATCAGTTTCGGAAACTTCCTTTTGGTTTGAACATTTCTTGGGCAGCATTCATTCGCGGGTTAAATTCCATATTACCTGAGTTCTTAAAACGTCACATCACCTTATATGTGGACGATATTCTAATAGCAGAAGCTTCATGGGAACAACATAACCGCATCCTCAACAGTTTGTTACGTATTTTTGCAGAATCTGGAATTACAGTTAACTTGGAAAAGTCTGAATTCGGTAGGTCAAAGGTGAAGTTTTTGGGACATATTATTTCTTCTGAAGGCATTCAGCCGGATCCTGAAAAGTTAGAAGCAATCAGAGCCATTCCAGTTCCATCCACAAAAAGACAAGTCCGCAGTTTTCTAGGTCTCGTAAATTTTTACCGTCGTTTTCTGAATATGCAAATTCTAGTCACACCAAAACTTTGTTCTCTCACTGGAAAAAATACTATTTGGAACTGGGACGAACAAGCACAGTTGGAATTCAATTCTTTGAAAGAAGCGTTACTTCACGCGCCAATACTAGCTCATCCAGATCTGTCACAAGATTTCTGCCTTAGCACGGTTTCTTCTAAAGTCGGTCTTGGTGCCCACTTATTTCAAGAAGCCAAAGAAAATGAGACTACTGTTCAGAAAACCATTGCTTTTGCTAGCCGAGTGCTAACAAAATCTGAAAAAAAATATTCCGTTTCTGAATTAGAAGCTTTAGCTATCGTTTGGGCATTTAACAAATTCCGTTTCTTTCTTTCTGGTAAGCACGTAAAAGTATACAGTGATCATCGTGCATTACAATTTCTTATGTCTTCAAAATTAAATCATGATAGGTTAAAACGTCGGGCATTGTTTCTGCAAGAATTCCGCTTCACAATAGTCTACATTCCCGGCAAGGAGAACATTGTTGCGGACGCGCTGTCACGCGCACCGGCTGGGCTTGAGAAAAGTAACACAGAAGGCAACCTCGAGAAAAATTTCAGTATTCTTTACATTCAGAAAGTCGCCTTTGAAAACTTCATCACCACATCTTTAAAGGACATTGCTCATGAACAAGATAAAGATCCGATTTGGAAAGACATCAAAAGTAAATGGCATGAAAAGACACACATTCAGATTCGGCATTATTACCTGGTTAGAAACAACATACTCTTCAAACGCTGCACTGTTGATGACAAGCTATGAGTACTTTGCATACCAGACGATTTTGTTAATAAGCTCATTTGGTACATTCATCTCAGCTACGCACATTTTGGTCCACAAAAATGTTATCATATTCTTCGAACGACTTGTTATTTTAACAATATGGAAAAGCGAATTCGAAGAGTCTTGTCTATTTGTAAACTTTGTCAAAAGGCGAAACCATCTACTATCTCACATCGTGCTCCATTGTTTCCTATTATTCCTTCTAAATTAAAAGAATTTGCTGCTGTTGATCTCTTGGGACCCCTTGTCAGAACATCGAATGGATTTTCGTACGTTCTAGTCGCTGTTGAACTTACTTCAAAATTTGTTTCTTTCACTCCGTTACGTAAAGCCACTGGACGGTCTGTATCCAACGCCTTTGTTAAAAATTTCTTACGTGAAGTTATTTCAGATAAGCTTTGCAGACTTTATTGTCACAGAAAGCATCAGCATTGGGACAGATATTTACACTTATTTCAAAATGTGCTGAATGAAATGCCTCATGATTCCACTGCTTTACCACCTACTCTTGTACTGAAGAATGTAGAACCTCCGAACAGAATCAGAGAGCTTGTACCTTTCCCGAATACACGTAAACTTCGACACAAAGACATAATTGATTTGGCTCTTAAAAATATAAAATCTGCAGCAGACAAAAGGAGAAAACTAGACGGTAAAGCAAATGCAAATGCAAATGTATTGGTCAGAAAGTTCTCATTAAAGCTCATTCATTGTCACATAAGAAGAAACACTTGAGTCACAAATTCTTTCTAGTTTACAATGGACCTTACAGAATACGACGTATACCACATGATAATTGTGTTGAAGTTGAAACTCTGCGTACTAGGAAGAGTAAAGGTTTACACCACATTTCACATGTAAAACCGTTTATTGAGAGATAATCTGCTTTTTAACTTTGTCTTTGCCATAAAACGTTTCACTTCACGTTACTAGTATGCTTTAGAAACTGTTACCATGCAACAATGTTTAAAGTTAAATATCAGTCAAGAACCAAGAGAACTTATTCAAACAGAAATTACGAATGCATTGTTATTGCGAACAGACGACACAGTGTTATTGTGTGTGTGCGTTCTTGCTTGTTAGTTGCACGATTACGTAACGACTATAAGGCTCACATACTTATAACATTTACCAGTACTGCTAATGAGATTCTAATGCAACATTTTGGTTTACTTGAAAATACATTCCGGATTTAAAGTACTTTCTGTGAGATACCAGATGAGACAATGGTTAGTTTATGTGACAGCTACATGATTTTATCACGACGCTACTAATGAGTGACAATTTACAATGTTGCTTTTGCGGTGTTTCTGTTTTATATCTGCACAGTTTTTTCTGTATTTTCTGGAAAGTAAAACATGTTTTAGTAGTAACTTTTGTGGTGTAGCTACAAGGAGACAGCCTTTTCTGTAGCACAACAATACGTTACAGCACAGTACTTTCTTCATCACGGCAATAAGCGTAATAAGTATGATATCTATACGCAAAGCATTTCACTTTTGTTTATCATGAGGTCAGTACATTGACTTCTGCAGAACTTAGCTTTTGGAGGACGATAACTACGACACTTCCACAGAGATTATCTTACAGCAAGACGCACATTTAGCGCTACAGGACACGTATTTGAGTGATTAATTTTGTACTAAAAACATTTATTTTCAAAGATATTTGAAGTACAATGATACAAAGGTTTTCCGTAATACATTTCATTCCATTCTTGTAATCTGTAACACCTGAGGGTATAATTACATTAATCCTCAGGGGGGTGCACGCTTACTTTGTGTATCATGTGTTTGGCAAGCACAAGGAGCCCTAGCTAATATGGTATTTGCTTATACAACTTTACACATCGGTACCATATTTCCCTAACACACAAATTACACAGCTATCTGATCATTTAACTGAGAGAGACAAACATTTATTTTACTACATCAGTGACACACGTTTACGCAATTACAGCGTTAGATAACTTCACACTTACGAAATTGTATTTTGTCTGTGCATTGTGAACTGTTGATATTTTTTCGGACCCATTGTGATATTATGAGAGCTTTGAATGATATATTTGGTATGGGATCACGATTTTTAAAGTACGTTTGAGGCAGATGACACTTTTGATATGATCAGAGAATTTTTTTAGGTTTTGAAATTATTGCAGAAAGCTACGACGTTTTTGAGATTTGACTGAGGTGTTATGATGTTATTTTTACGACAACGATGTGTATTATTGTATCACAATGCCGGCGAAAATTTTTTGGACACTGTTATATTTACAGGATTTTGTTTCTACACATTTGTAACGCTAATTCCTGACCTGTGAAATTTTTTATATGAGACTGCCACTGTAGCGGAAACTGCTGTCGTAAATATTTCGTTAAGAAAGGTAAGTGATCTTGATGTAATGCGTTTTTGGCACCCAGCTGAGAGGTAGTCGTCTGACAAAAGAAAGCCATTAGGTGAAAAAAAAAGGGGAGGCCATTATCCTCGCCATTGACATTCCTTTAGAGAAAATATTGCAAATGCGACACCCTCATTACTTGGAAAGATACTTACATCTGCACACCTGATTATGACAAGCGTCTTTCTACGAGAGTTGAGAGATTTTTCTACTAACTTATGAAATGTCACATGACTACTGAATGATATTTTTATGCTTTGGTTTGCGTAATTGCTTATTTCATTTAATATCTGGTTTCCAGCTGTGTTGCAGCGTTAGTTTTATAAAATAAACTTCGATGCATTTGCTAACGTGAACACTTTCTGTCAACAGATCTATTAAATAATTATTTTATGACCCACCTTCTTCGATAAAGGAGCTCTTGGAATGGAAAGAAAAATAAGAAGGGACTAATAACAGTAACTGCATACATAATTTTCTTTTCAACTACTTGGTAATATTTTTCGTAGAATAAGTTGTGGTGCACCACTTTAATTACATAGACATTAAGATGTGAATATGCATTTCCTTTGTCTGCATTGTTGTCTTTAGTGTAATGTTTTTTTTGCTTGAGCTATGTCATGTTTAGATATAAGTTGCTGCTGCTGTTGGCCAGGCATAGTGTTACTGAATTTGACGTTGTATTACGCTGTTAAGCCAGTTTTACTACTAATTTATTTTTCTTGTTTGATGCTCATTGCCTTATATTAGTTGTAATATTGCAATTGCTTTGCCAATTTGAATTTTTTGTCCTTGTGGTTTGTGTTAATTTGTTATGTGCTGCTGCATTGCCTCGTCCCTTAGTTTAGCATCTGAGCTCAGTAGATTTAAGTTAGCTTAAGAGGGGTTGCCTATAAGAGAATGAGTTGCGATGAATTTGAAGAAATGCACTGACAGGCTATACGAGAAAAGTACAGAAAGCAGGTATAGATAGGACTTTTGGAAATAATGAAGAACGAAGGGAGATCTCCAAGAAGCAAAGAAAGTTTTGTTTGCAAAATACTGCAATGAAACAAACCCTGTCCTTTCCTTTTGTGTTATCCCACTATGTGTTTGTGTACCCTTGTGTATTTGTTTTCTTCCTGTCTCTGTGTAGTTTCATAGAATTTTTTCTTCTTTTAATATTAAGCTACATTCACTATGATGAGGAATACTGTTATCCTCAAATACACTCATGGAAATTGAAATAAGAACACCGTGAATTCATTGTCCCAGGAAGGGGAAACTTTATTGACACATTCCTGGGGTCAGATACATCACATGATCACACTGACAGAACCACAGGCACATAGACACAGGCAACAGAGCATGCACAATATCGGCACTAGTACAGTGTATATCCACCTTTCACAGCAATGCAGGCTGCTATTCTCCCATGGAGACGATCGTAGAGATGCTGGATGTAGTCCTGTGGAACGGCTTGCCATGCCATTTCCACCTGGCGCCTCAGTTGGACCAGTGTTCGTGCTGGACGTGCAGACCGCGTGAGACGACGCTTCATCCAGTCCCAAACATGCTCAATGGGGGACAGATCTGGAGATCTTGCTGGCCAGGGTAGTTGACTTACACCTTCTAGAGCACGTTGGGTGGCACGGGATACATGTGGACGTGCATTGTCCTGTTGGAACAGCAAGTTCCCTTGCCGGTCTAGGAATGGTAGAACGATGGGTTCGATGACGGTTTGGATGTACCGTGCACTATTCAGTGTCCCCTCGACGATCACCAGTGGTGTACGGCCAGTGTAGGAGATCGCTCCCCACACCATGATGCCGGGTGTTGGCCCTGTGTGCCTCGGTCGTATGCAGTCCTGATTGTGGCGCTCACCTGCACGGCGCCAAACACGCATACGACCATCATTGGCACCAAGGCAGAAGCGACTCTCATCGCTGAAGACGACACATCTCCATTCGTCCCTCCATTCACGCCTGTCGCGACACCACTGGAGGCGGGCTGCACGATGTTGGGGCGTGAGCGGAAGACGGCCTAACGGTGTGCGGGATCGTAGCCCAGCTTCATGGAGACGGTTGCGAATGGTCCTCGCCGATACCCCAGGAGCAACAGTGTCCCTAATTTGCTGGGAAGTGGCGGTGCGGTCCCCTACGGCACTGCGTAGGATCCTACGGTCTTGGCGTGCCTCCGTGCGTCGCTGCGGTCCGGTCCCAGGTCGACGGGTACGTGCACCTTCCGCCGACCACTGGCGACAACATTGATGTACTGTGGAGACCTCACGCCCCACGTGTTGACCAATTCGGCGGTACGTCCACCCGGCCTCCCGCATGCCCACTATACGCCCTCGCTCAAAGTCCGTCAACTGCACATACGGTTCACGTCCACGCTGTTGCGGCATGCTACCAGTGTTAAAGACTGCGATGGAGCTCCGTATGCCACGGCAAACTGGCTGACACTGACGGCGGCGGTGCACAAATGCTGCGCAGCTAGCGCCATTCGACGGCCAACACCGCAGTTCCTGGTGTGTCCGCTGTGCCGTGCGTGTGATCATTGCTTGTACAGCCCTCTCGCAGTGTCCGGAGCAAGTATGGTGGGTCTGACACACCGGTGTCAATGTGTTCTTTTTTCCATTTCCAGGAATGTATAATTGGCATTAATAATATGTTATTTACCCTGTAAATATGCTTAGACATTATTTATTCTGTTTTGTTTTAATGCTCATGTGTGAAGTTGATGTTTCAATAATTATTCTGATCTTTTATGTATGTACTCATGTCATAATTTCTGTAACACTGATGTATATGTCTATTTCTATTCTTTTGTAAAGCCTGTATTACTACAAATGTTATCTGTATTGTTATGTTCTTTAATGATGTATTTTGTACCTTTGTTATTGAATTTTTATGTTATAAAATTGTAATTGACACCAGTTCATCAAATTAAGTAACTTGTAAGTTACATTTCACTGCACACGTTTCTGTTGGTCATAGTATATGGACAATATGTGAGAAGTTGGGGCTCTTAGTGTTTACATGTGTGTTGATAATTCAGCAAGGGACTGGATAACAGCATTGCTGGTTCTAAGGACAATTCCAAAAAACTTTGTGAGTGCACAAGTGGTGATTATGGACTTGCTATATTCTCTGCAAGACTTTTCGATGGTGATTGTGCACCTGCACAGTCACAGCAGATGGCTGCTGGCCATCTCTACCAGGACTACAGTGGGTCTACACCTTTGATGACCCACCAATACCATTATTTCTACAAGGACTACAGCGGGTTTACACCTTTGCTGACTCACCAGTACCATTATTTCTACAAGGACTGCAGTGGGTCTGCGCCTCTGGTGGCCCACCAATACCATATTCTCTACCAGAACTACAGTGGGTCTGCTCTGTGACGACCTACCTAACAATCTTCTTCAAAACGTCGAATGACTCTGCTGTGGGTTTGCTCTGCTGTGGCCCATTACCTGTCAGCAAGTCAAGAGTCAGCACTGTCTTTCCGTTGGAAGGACAATACTACTTCTTCAAGACTGCATGGAAATCCACTACTTCCGTGTGCATTTTCTTTTACTGCTCAGACGTTGAGAAAAACACTGAAATTTTACTGTGAAGAACAATCTGTACTGTCTTTATGGACTGTGAGAAAATTTTAGCTTTTGACCAACATTGTATTAATAAGTGTGTGCATTTGATATCTTTCTTACTGTAATTATGAAAAAAAATTTCAAATCTGTATTGGCCACTGCCCCAAAAAAAATTGTAAATTTTTTTGTGGGGAGCGTGGGGGGCTATGTAAGTAGGCTGTTTATGTTTTCTTATTGGCAACGATACGTAGCGCTCTATATGAAAATCACTGGCTGTGCTGTGTGCAGTCTGTGGCTAGTTTGCATTGTTGTCTGCCATTGTAGTGTTGGGCAGCGGCAGCTGGATGTGAACAGCGCGTAGCGTTGCGCAGTTAGAGGTGAGCAGCCAGCAGTGGTGGATGTGTGGAAGGAAATGGCGGAGTTTTGAAATTACATATATTATGACTTTTGATGATATTAAGGTAAATACAGTGTTTGTTCTCTATTAAAATCTTTCATTTGCTAACTATCCCTATCAGTAGTTAGTGCCTTCAGTAGTTTGAATCTTTTATTTAGCTGGCAGCAGTGGCGCTCGCTGTATTGCAGTAGTTCCAGTAACGAAGATTTTTGTGAGGTAAGTGATGTGTGAAAGGTATAGGTTAATGTTAGTCAGGGCCATTCTTTTGTAGGGATTTTTGAAAGTCAGATTGCGTTGCGCTAAATAATATTGTGTGTCAGGTTAAGCACAGTCTTGTATAAATTGTTCTAAGGGGACGTTTCAACTTTAGCAAACACCGATGGCGTAGAAATAGGTCTATAATTGTCAACATTATCCCTGTCTCCCTTTTTATCAAGTGGCTTCACTACCGAGTACTTTAATCGGTCAGGAAACCGACCATTCCTAATGGAAAAGTTATAGATATGGCTAAGTACTGGCCTAACATACGTAGAACAATACTTCAGTATTCTGCTAGATACCCCGTCGTATCCATGAGAGTTGTTGGTCTTTAGTGATTTAATTATTAACTGAATCTCCCTCTTGTCAGCATCATGGAGGAGCATTTCAGGTAACAGTCTCGGAACACTTTTTTCTATGAGCGCTATATGATTCCCTGTTGGGACTAGGTTTCTATTTAGTTCACCTGCTATATTCAGAAAGTGATTATTAAATACTGTACATATATATGACTTATCAGTAACACGGACATTCCCACTATGCACTGATTCTATATCCTCGACCTGTCTCTGCAGACCACTTCCTTTACGACTGACCACATGGTTTTAATTTTATGAATGAAATGATAATTAAATTGACACCCCAGCTGCAAGCAGGCGTTGATACACTTCATTGGGGACATGTTGAAAATGTGTGCCCCGACCGGGACTCGAACCCGGTATCTCCTGCTTACATGGCAGACGCTCTATCCATCTGAGCCACTGCGGGCACAGAGGATAGTGCGTCTGCAGGGACTTATCCATTGCACGCCATGTAAGCAGGAGATCCCGGGTTCGAGTCCCGGTCGGGGCACACATTTTCAACATGTCCCCAATGAAGTGTATCAACGCCTGCTTGCAGCTAGGGTGTCAATTTAATTATCATTTCATTTCTAGCAAAGCTGCATGGTCATCGACGGTAACTGTTCTTTAGGGAACAGATACTACCGTCATATATAGTTAAAAATATGGGTTCCCGGCCTTTGACCTTCTTGTGCGAACGCACACGCTATGCCCGAACTCGTACGGGACTTGGTAGATTAATCTGCCACGAGTAATGAGTATGATGGGCAAACATCTATTAGGCGCACTACGAATGTAGTGTTGTGGACATGTTGGGAATGTGGATCTCACGGGGAGCGTGCAAGGGATAAGTCCCTGCAGACGCACTATCCTCTGTGCCTGCGGTGGCTCAGATGGATAGAGCGTCTGCCATGTAAGCAGGAGATCCCGGTTTCGAGTCCCAGTCAGGGCACACATTTTCAACATGTCCCCAATGAAGTGTATCAACGCCTGCTTGCAGCTAGGGTGTCAATTTAATTATCATTTCATTTCTAGCAAAGCTGCATGGTCATCGACGGTAACTGTTCTTTCGGGAACAGATACTACACTCATATATAGTTTTAATTTTATACTGAGACTTAGCTATTCTATTTGCCTTCCTAATAACTTTTTTAAGCACCTTACAATACTGTTTGTAATGGGCTGCTGCATTTAGATTTTGACTGTTTCTAACGTTTTGATATAATTGCCACTTTGTTCTACAGGATATTCTTATCCCTCTAGTCAGCCACCCAGGTTGCCTGTTTGTGCTAGTACCCTGTTTCGAACGTTCTAACGGAAAGCAACTTTCAAAGAGCACGAGAAAAGTCTTGAGGAAAGCATTATATTTATCATCTACTGTATCAGCTCTATAAACATTTTGCCACTCTTGTTCCTTGATAAGGTTTACAAAGGTCTCTACAGAAACTGGATCAGCTTTCCTAAAAAGTTGATAACTATATTTAACATGTGTTGCAGCACAAAAATCTTTTAGAGTTAAAACTTGTGCATCATGATCTGAAAGGCCATTCACTTTTTTGCTAACAGAATGCCCTTCTAGTAATGAGGAATGAACAAAAATGTTGTCTATGGTTGTTCTACTGTTCCCTTGCACTCTCGTTGGAAAGAATACGGTTTGCATAAGATTATATGAATTAAGGAGGTCTACCAGCATCCTTTTCCTTGCACAGTCAATTATATAATTAATACTGAAGTCACCACATATAACTAACTTTTTGTATTTCCTATAAAGTGAACCAAGAACCTCCTCTAGCTTTAGCAAAAATGTTGCGAAATTGGAGTCTGGGAATGTATAAATAACAACAGTTAAAAGTTTAACTCCACTAAATTTAACCACACCTGCACAACATTCAAACACCTTTTTAGTGCAGTACTATGAAACATCAATTGACTCAAATCGGATACCGTTTTTCACATACACGGCTACTCCCCCACACCGCAATGAGCTCCTAGAAAACCTGTCAGCCAACCTGTATCCTGGTAAAGGAAGCCTCTGAATTGTCTCCTTATTTAAGAAGTGTTGAGATATACCAATAATTTCAGAGTCAACATCTACAAGCAGTTCACTAACTTTATCTCTAATACCTTGTATATTTTGATTAAATATACTAATTCCCTCATTACTCGGGTACCTAAGCTTTGTCGAAAGTGGTTTCTTTGTTAGAGAGACATCCCTTAAGCAGGAATACCTATCAGCTGACTTCAATCTAAAAAAGGTGCAGCTCTAACACCCACTAGTACAGGAATTTTCCCATGAGTGATCCCACCACCCCCACCTATGCTGTCACCTACAAGCTTTGCCAACCTCCCTTTTCATACCTGTTGAGGTGCAGGCCATGTCTAGTGAAACCCGTCCTGCTGATAGACTCCACCGACACCACTGAAATGTGACTCATGCCTTCTGTCATCAGCGCACCCCAAAATCTCATGTTATTACACTTGACGGCTGTATTAAGATGAGGCCGATCGTGACACTGAAACAGTTCCACGAAATGCACATTCGTGTTGCCAGTCTGAGTGGTTATCTTTTCCAGGTCACCATCTATGTCATACTCCCCATCCCTATCAATACTATTACCAGCCCCACCCACAATCACTACTTGACCCTCTTTAGTAAAATCCCTACATAATCCCCCTATGTTAACAGTCACCTGAGCCAATCCTGCATTAGGCTTCACATTGCTGGTGACCTGATACTCACTCCCCAACACTTCCTGCAACTGCTGGCCTACACCTCAACCATGAGAACTATCTAACAGCAGAACCTTCTTCTTTCTCTTAGACTTTGCAACTGTCCTAGCCACCGTAACTGCTGAGGTCTGCTGCATACTTCCTACATCTACAGCTACTAGAGATTCCCCTCCACTAGACTCTGACAGTTGGTCACATCTATTGCAAACACCAATAGTAAAACTATCTGAAAATCTCCTTCTCCTAGCAGATCTCTTGCCAACAGCCAGCTCCCATTTCCCAACACCCTTCTCCCTCCTCATCCTATCTATCTCCTCCTGTGCGTTTTTCAACTGCACCTGAAGGGTACAGATCTTACACTCGCGCTCTTCTATCAAGTTACTCTTGCTACATAAACTGCAGTTCCAGGAGAGGATCTCACCAGAATGCCCACTGGCTTCCCCACTGCATTCCCCCCCCCCCCCCCAGTGAAAATACTTCGAACAAGTCTCACACCGCAATCCACTACTCTCGGACCTACGGAAAAGCCCACACTTCTCACTCATGGTAAAATGTTACAGTTATTGAAAAAAGAAAACTACTTTATCTAAGTTCCGCTAGTACAAAAAGAAGACGTTAAAAAACTGACTACAATAATCACAAACTTACTCTACAAGGGAAGTAACTACTATTATTAACAGTATTAATCAACAGCAAATGAGAATATAACGAAAGACTAACACAGATAGAAAATCAAACGTCTAATGACACAGTAATGAAACTGAAAACAGTTCCCAAAAATTTCTTCTGAAATTATTTCACCAGAAAACACCAAGAGCACCGACTGAAGACTACTAAAGTTCCTAAATAAACCACTATACACAAACAATTTATTAGTACTTAGCTTTCGATGCGCCGCTACAGCTGCAACTGGTCAGTGCGGAGTGTAAACACAGGCAAGAGGTTAAGTTGCTCGATACTTCTCCAGTGTAAGTTTAAATGATTGCTTTTAAAACACCAGGATTTAGAGTAATGGCTGAAGCCCTTACTTAAGTAGAGTTACAATATCTTCTCAGTTAAAGGCCGAAATAATATTTCAGTTCAGCTAAGGAAATTCCTTAAAAGCCAAGCATTTACAAATTCCGGCTAAAGGCCATATTAAGGAAAATTCAAGTTAATTCTTCAGCTGAAAGCCCAATTAAAAAGTTTTCTTAACATAATAAAAGAGAGACTTCAAAGATTAGCCTTTACACAGTACGACAGAAAAACATCTTAAGAAAACTTGAAATATCTTGTCGGCTGAAGGCCCAAACATTTACTCAAGAATAATTATAGACAACCTTAAGATAAACATTTACAGAATACGGCTGAAGGCCGTTTCAGGAGTTCAAGATAATTAAAGAGAAACCTTACAGACAAGGATTATATATTAAAGCCACAGATTCTGAAACAAACGCGACAGAAGGCCTAAATACAGAGCAACAAGAATTTTAAATGAAACACGGCTGAAGGCCAACTCTTAAAGTTATTTTGTAGTTCGGCTGAAGGCCATATACTAAAAATAAAACAGACAATATTAATACACGGCCGAAGGTCTGGCACAGTACCTGCGACCAAATAAAATGACAATTACAAACAACAAAAAGTGGTTCTCAGAAGTGTCCCAACGGTCGGTCTGGGGAGGAAACTCTAACAACAGTTTAGGTGAGACAGACAGCCAAGCGCAACACGAAGCAATCGAGTTGCAGCACGACTTAGGGACGGCTGACGAACCAATCAACCGTCTAGTCAATTCCCTTCCACCCGACCAACAGCACCACAACCAAAAGTACCAACGAAGACGAGGATCGCAGCAGGATTAGGTCCTAATAATTGGCGTATAAACACAGTCAAGGCGCAATAAACACTCAAAGAGAAAAGGAGAACAACACCAAGTTGTCGAACTAGACACTGTGCTGGACAACATCAACACAGCGTGGAAAACACACTGCCACAAAACTACGTTAACGACCAGGGCAGGTAAACGGAACGTTGACGGCCACAAGGCAGAAGATACCGCTGGTGCATTTCACTAATAATTTATAATCATTTCAAAGGTTAAACACCATTCAGGGAGACGGCTGCCAAATCTTGCCAACTCCGACACACTATCACGTTGCTGCTTGTGGTGACAGCCCAGGATGCGCCAACCAGCAATAAACAAAGAGATGTCAAAATGGTTGAGATTTTAGGACAGGTTCACTGATTACTCAGCTCCAGTGTGCAGGTGCATTGAGCGACGAACTTCGCAGTGATCGCAGCTCATGCCACACAACTCCGCCCACTGCCAGCGCTCCGGCCTAATCACACGCCGCAGGGACTTCCCTGCTGCTCCGCCGCAACCGACCACATCAGCGCACACTCCACTGCACAGTGGAAATCTCGCTCTGGAAACCTTCCCCCTGGCTGTGGCTACGCTATGTCTCCACAGTATTCTTTCTTCCAGTAGTTGTAGTCTTGCAAGTTATGCAGGAGAGTTGCCTCGAAGATGACCCCATCGCGGGTTGAAACAGGTTGGCGGCAAAATAAATAATGCTAATGTGACTGTCATTTTGAATAATTGATTTACACTGATCTTCGTCCACTTAGTAACTGTATTTGAAATCCGTGCAAGGACACTTGTTGCCCCCAGTGGTTCTGGATTGCTCAGTTGACCACAGGTGTCCTCCACCTGAAAGTTCCGGAGAACATAGTGGCAGACTGTTTCTCGCGCATCAGCGGCTGTGTTGACAAACATCATCGACTGGGATCTCAGACTAAACTCTTTGCATGCTAATCTGCGTTACGACTTCGTTGAATTTGCAAGTTTCTGACATGCACACTCCTTCTGGTAATAAAAAGTTGTTATATCGTATCTGTCTTGTATGGTTACTCATTATCACCATCACCTGTACACCGTAGCACTACAAGGTCAATAAGAACGACTGAAGAACTGAAGGAAATGACAGCTGAAATTTCTTGGCAGATTAAAACTGAATGCCGGACTGAGACTGGAACTCAGGACCTTTGTCTTTCGTGGGCAAGTGTTCTTTATCGACTCAGCTACCCAAGCACGACTCGCAACCCTCCTCACAGCTTTACCTCTACCAGTACCTCATCCCCTACCTTCCAGAATTCACAGAAACTCTCCTGCATAACTTGCAAGACTACAACTTCTGGAAGAAAGAATACTGTGGAGACATAGCGTAGCCACAGCCAGGGGGAAGGTTTCCAGAGTGAGATTTTTCACTCTGCAGTGGAATGTGCACTGATATGAAACTTTCCTGGCAGATTAAAATTGTGTGGTGAATCGACTCTCAAACTCACTACTTTGCCTTTTGCAGGCAAGTGCAAAGTGCAAAGGTTCTGAGAGCAAGTCTCAGTCTGGCACCATAGTTTTAATCTGACAGAAAGTTTCATATCAGCACACACCCCGCTGCAGAATGGAAATCTTATCCTGGAAATACCAGGTGCTTGCATGAAGGAACCAGAGACAGCTTTTTCTGAAGGTACTTCATGGACATTTCACTGGTTCACACAAGAGAATCAAAGAGAATGACACTCAAATTAATAGAAAACATTTCTGTCAGAGCCTTTGTGACAATTTGAAGCAAAGGCTGATTTCAAATGACGATAAAGAACTCACATCCTTCATGGAGGAGATTGATATTTTGGACAGTAAAAAGTATCTCTGTGTCTTTGAGAGCCAATGGCTAGTAGGGAAAGAAAATGTAATAAAAATGTTCGATCGCTTACTTCCTTCTTTTCCAAATGTAACAGAAGGTTAAGGAGATTAGACAACAGGGGAGAAAACATTCCCGAAAACCTGAGACCAGTTTTTTTTTCTGTTGATGCAATCCCTGTGAGGACATCAGGCTGTGAAAGAAGCTTCACTACAGTGAACATGGCTGTGACAATATTGCAGAATTCGCTTGCTGTTTCCCATCTCTAATCTTTAGTGGTTACTACAATTGTGGGATCTCTGCTACATCTACAGAACCCTAGGGATTACATCAAGGTACTGATAAAAACACTTAGGTGTGCTGAGGACAACCAGTGCAGTAATCTGAGCGATACTCCAACTTAAGGGATCTTAAAAACTTTCAAACCAAAAATTAATTCTCAGAATAATAGCCAATGCAAGAAGAACAGATAAGTGTTGGCCACTATTCAAAGAACTTAAAATTATAACACTTTACAGGATGTACAAGATGTGATCAAGAAGTAACAGGTATTTTTTGCTTAAAGAATCTTTCTTCATTCATCAACATCAACTTCGCTCCCTTGAAAGTAAACCCCCTCAGATATAATAAACTTGTGTCAGAGCTTTTTCCAATCTTGGAAGCTCTTGTGGAACTCACTTTTCATTATGACATACAGCTCCTTCAGAGGTTCTGCATTTACCACATCAGTGGTGGCAAAACGAAGTCCTTTCACCGTTCCCTTCAGCCTCAGGAACAGAAAGAAGCCGCAGGGGGCCATGTCCAGCGAATACAGTGGCTGAGGCAACATAACGATTTTGTTTCCTGCAAAAAAAAGTCATGAACAAGCACTGAGGTAAGAGCGTGAGAATTATCGTGATGCAGTTTCCATGAGTGATTTTGCCACAGTTCTGATCTTTTTCTTCGGATTGCTTCACGGTACATAACTTCCAGCTAGTACTCCCTATTGACTGTGCGACCATTAGGCAGGAACTCACGATGCACTATGCCCTTGTAATGAAAGAAAACAGTGAGAGGAAGCTTAGGTTTCTTCGGTATTAGCTCTTCAGGCGGTTTCCATTAGGAATCTTGGCTCTTCGCTTTCACGTCATACGCGTATACCCATGTTTCGTCACCTTTTAAAATCATCTTTAGAAATTCTGGATCGTTGTCGATTTCACTCAGCGATTCCTCACTGATGTCTATGCGATGTCATTTTCATATGAAATTCGACAATTTCGGAACATACCTTACTGCTACACCTTTCACGCCCAAAACACCCGAAAAATTGTTTGGCATGAGCCAAAGGATATGCTAATGTCATCAGCAACCTCTCTGATGGTGATTCAGCGCTTTTCCAGAATCACTTTCTTTTCTTCTTCCACATTGTCTGAAATCTTTATACTATTCGTAAACTCTTGTGTGAAAGGCCCCTGTAAACGAAGAAACATTTTGTCAAACTAAGTGCTTGCCAAATATTTGACCATGCACGATTCTGTTTGACGTTTTTGTTAAGCATAGATCGTGTCTGATGTGTTTGTGAGAAATTTTGATTGATATAATAATAATAAAACAAAGTAACTATAGTTGTCATAAGGCATATTATTTTATCGTACTTTCACCTCCACTCTGAGGCCAACTTCCAGATATGCATGCCATTGGCTGCTTGGCTCATGTCTGCACTTTTTGTTTCGCTCTTTGCACTAAATTTTATGGAGACACTGTGGACCATATGCAGACCTCTAAGAGCTCTTATGGTATTAATGATTCAGTATTGTTTTACTTAATTGCTCCTGCATATATTTTTGAGGACCCTAGCATTTTGCTGTATCCATTTTATTACTGCACTCGCAAATAATGCGATAGGCATAAGTATGCATCTTTTTTATCTTTTAATTTTTAAAATATTTTTAAACATTTCGTCCCTAATTTTGATGTTCTTATACGAATTCTTATTATTTGTGGTATGTTTTCCTGTACGGCCTTCTGAAGACGGGCACTAAGGGCCCGAAAATAGCAAAGAGATTAAATTTCTTTTATGCAACTGGTTGCTTATTGTCACAGCGTGTAGCTAGGAGAATAGTGGAAAACATCCTTGATATTATGGCCAATCGGATTAAACTCTTTCGTATCTGCATAAATTTGTCATTGGACAGGACCAATCTTGTCATTCTGGCCTGTTGCATTCTGAGAAAAATCTGTTCCTCTTACACTGTCGCAGAATTGGAATCGAGGAAGAAATGGAAATGGGCCCTGAGGGCAACCAGCTTACCTCCTTGCAACATCCAGCATCACAGGATTCGTGTACTTCAGCGAAATGTTTGCAGAATACTGCGAGGGTCACTTGCACATGCTTTGACAAGACTCAAGAATTTAGTGAAATGTTAATAGCTACTACTACATATAGTTGTACCTAACTGAATAGTTGATGTACCTAATGCAAGAAATTAATAGCTACTAAAACTATATGCAACTTATATATTAATTTTACCTTCTTAATGGCATGTCATCCAAGAGTTATCTAGGTGTCAAAGATCTTTTCAGAGGGCATTTATCTACCAGGAATTGTTGGTGGTCAAAATACCGAAGTTTTGGCATGTGAACTTCTGTATCTAAGTAATTACTAAATAGCAGAATGAACAATTTCTCCCTATTATCTACTCAAGATATTTTCATGTGTTTTTCTTGTTCGTAGAGCGAATAACAAATTTAGTAACTAGAAAGTCCCTATATAATAAGTGGCTACACATCATGTTGAAAAATTATCAGATTGTTTTCAAAATATTTGAAGAAAATTAGGTATTTATCTTTCTTTGCTCTTTATTGAAAGAACTTCTGATGGATGCAAGTTTTTTAATAGTTTCTCAGTTCGCGTTGGCGTCAAATAGCCGTAACATTTCCAAAGATCTTCTAGGGCTTTATTCCTCTTGATCTTGTCATGATAATCTGGATAGGTCACTTGCTATAAACATGAGCGTGCGCGATACTTTCCTATGGCTCCAACGCTGAACTCACGACCCCTTTCATTTTGCACATTCGCACACCTCGGAGTCTAAGTGAAAACTGATATATTCGACGTGAGATCTGGTCCATGTTTGTACGTCCGAAGTTGCTAAATAAAAATAAAAAAACTATTTTTGTTAAGAGTACAGTACTGGGTAAAAACAATCATTTTTGTTACAATTACGTTTTTTGAAGTTAGAGTTTCGCATGACTGCCACCAGTCTACTTTCACTGAGTAACTCCGCAAATAGTAAAGAGCGTTTTAAACTTTTACAAGCAGCCAAGGTATTCCTTGTGGTAATAACCCAGCTGTCAGCATTGGGTTAACTGTGGCTTCATCTTGATATGTATTTTATACGTGTAGTTATTTCAGATTAGGGCCTGAACATCTGTATTTCTGGTGCTCCTTTTCGTTTTCTGTATTGACTTGTGGTGCCAGAACAATTATCTTTGTTAAACTACTGCACTATATGAAATGTTTACACAGCGTGTTGAACGTCTTTGTTAAATGTACTGTATCTTTATATTTGTGTCATTTCAACATGGCTTCTAAAGAACTTCGTTGCAACTGTATCACCATTCCCAGTATGTCGTCAACTTATGGGTTGTACTGCATTTCAGTTTGTTATTTAACTCTTAGCTACTAAACGGCCGTTAGCTGCCGGAGGCCAAATAAATAAATAGTACGTTGCTGTGACGACAACTAATAAATGCTTTAAACATCTGCTGAACAGTGGAGCTGGCAGAGCTTCTGAAACAAGGAACAATTCGACGGCACTACTTGGTAACAAGAGGCACAAATGAGTGACGACTTGGAGCCTGGAGTAATAGACGCCGAACTGTTGAGGCATCTGGTCCTCAAGCAACGGCCGAAAGAGGAAGCTGGCGGAATAAGCGGCCCGGTCATTCTGTAAGAAGTCCTCACCATACGGCTGGATGGCCTCAGTCAGTACAAGACGCATTATTTGCGCCTAATCTTGTTTACTGAACTTCTAGCAAGATATTTCCTATTCCAGTAGTGGTCGATACAATGATGGTAGATGCTGGTACATTAAAAAAAATAGTTTCCAGTGTTGTGATTTGGTTTTCATGGTAGTATGGAGACTGAGCGTAAGCTTTGCTTCTTTAAATGGATGTAATATCATCGTTAAGACGTTTCTGCATCTTAGAAATGTGTGTTAACTACCCAGTCAAGAAATATTAGCCCTTCTTTGATTTATCGGCTTGACGTAATGTTTATTTGCAAGAACTGAGTTCCTTCGATCTATCACTACTGGAATCCGAAATTCCCCTTCTAAAAAGTATTGCTCCCTTGTGGCATTATTTTTCATGTATCCTAATGCTATTAGCAAATTCAAACTGTTTGAATGTGTGTGTTTCTTATGGTGCCAATATTATAAAGTTCTCATGCTAGGCTTCATTCACAGTTTTAATTTGGAGAGTTTATGAGCGTTCATTCAGTGCTGGCGGCAAATCAGTTCTTCAGAAGTATTATATGTCGCTATTCGCTGTTTCCTTCCTGCCTCCGTGTACAATTTGGCGAGATATTATAGGAAATAAATATTTCTGTATGTATCAAAATTTTGGTCACCCTAACAGGCGAAGAAAGGTAAAATGAACAATGAATAAAATTATTTTAAGGTAAATAATGAAGTGTTCGAAGATAGGTTCCAAATTCCAGACCTTTCAAGAACTTTTTCTCTTGCCAATAGCAGATATTTTAGATTTAAACACTTGCTGAGTATGGATAGCCTACATTTTTTTTACATCATTCCAAAACATTTTATGAAATGCTGGTACATTTAAAAAATAGTTTCCAGTGTTGTTTTATGTCTGTAAAATATGTGATCTACAAGTGATTTTGAAGAAATCAAATGCTGTTTAGCCAAGGTGTGTAATGTATTGTCATTTACCAGCACTTCACAAAAGTAGGGATATAGATCAATAGAACAGAATGATTGACCCACGTCATTACGGACAGTATTTTCAAAAAAATTGTAGGTGATCATGTACAGTAAAATTTATAAACACACAATACAGAAAGCCCTTCACACTACTGATAGTAAATAGTCTGGATGTCAATTGGGAATATCAACATTCTGTTTACTTAATATATTTCAATAAATCTGTCTGACCCTTTTACAACTGATATTGTTTTGTGAGTTGGTTAAAGATTTTAATTGCTTGAATGGTGATGTCATGCAAAAGCTATAATAGGATGAAATGATGGACAGAGTGGTTAATGTTTGTGTTTCTCATATACAAGATGAAAGCAGTGTGTACTGGTTATCTCAAATCGCACTGCAGTATACACTCAGAAATTTGAAGCAAACATACATGATAAGCAACAGGGTTTAGTTTTGTATTCTTTTCTGTTTCTGATAGTTACAAATCTACATCAAGATCATACACTGTGTGGCGACGGGTACTCCGTACCCCTACTAATCATTTACTTTATTTACTTTACTGTTCAACTCGCAAATAGAATGAGGATAAAGAGGTTGTGATATACCTCCACATGACTCCTAATTCCTTGTGTATTATCTTCATGGTATGTAATGTATGTTGGAGGCAACAGAATGTTTCTGCAGCCAGCTTCAAACGCCGATTCTCCACATTTTCTGAACAGTGTCTCTCAAAACGAATGTAGCCTTCCCTCCAGGGATTCCCATTTGAGTTCATGAATCATCTCCATTACACTTACATGTTATTAGAACCTACTGGTAAGAAATTTAGCAGCTTGCCTCTGAATTGCTTTAATCTCTTCCTTCAATCCGACCCAGTACCAATCCCAAACACTCGAGCAATACTCAAGAATAGATCGCACCAGCGTCTAGCATGCAGTCCTCTTTAAGGGTGAGCGACTCCTTTCTAAAATTCTCTCAATAAATTGAAGACGACCACTAGCTTTTCCTACCACATTTCTTATATTCCCATTCCATCTCATATCACTATGCAACATTATGGCCTGATATTTACACCACTTGACTGCATCAAGCAGGACACCAGTAATGTTGTATCTGAACATTATAGGTTTTTTTTTACTACTTATCCACATTAACTTCCATTTTTCTGCTTTTAGAGCAAGCTGCCATTCATCACACCAACCAGAAATTTTGTCTCAAGCCACCCTGCATTCTTCTACAGTCACTCAACTTCGACACCTGACCTACACCCCAGCAGCAGCAGCAGCAAACAACTGCAGATTGCTCCCCACTCTGTCTGCCAAATCATTTATTTACATAGAGGATAAGAGCTGTCTTATCACATTTTCCTGGGCCACTCCTGACAATTCCCTTGTCTCTGATGAACACTCTCCCTCGAGGACAAAATACTGGGTTCTATAATTTAAGAAATCTTTGAGTCACTTGCATATCTCTGAACCTAATCCACATGCTCGTACCTTCTTTAACAGCCTGCAGTCGGTCAAATACTTTCCTGAAATCTAGAAATATGGAATCTCCCAGTTGCCCTTCATCTATGGTTTGCAGTACATTATGAGAGAAAAAACATGCTGAGTTTAATCGAATGATACTTTCTAGACCCTGCTGATTCATGGAACTAAGCTGTCGGGTCTCAAGAAACTTTATTATATTCAAACTGAGAAAATGTTCAAGAATTCTGCAGCAAACCAATGTTATGGATATCGGTCTGTAATTTTGCAGTTCCATTCTTTTGCCCTTTCATACGCAGCAGTCACATGCACTTCTTTCCACTCGCTGGGGACTTTGCACTCGTCGAGAACTCACGATAAATCCAAGCTAAGTAGGGGTCAATGCCATAGAGTAATGTTTGAAAATGTTCCAGACCACGATTTACAATCTCCTTAAACTTTGCCCTTATTATCTCTACGTACATCTTATTGGATAAGAGACGTCAATTCACTGTCTAAGTGAGGTAGTGACAACTGCTTATCTGCTGTTTCAAGCAGAAGCACTCTCCTAGCCATCTTAACTGATTTATTAACTTTCGTAACCATAGCTGCTATAATGACATCTCGATCACTAATCTTTGTTTCAATACTGATTTAGATGAGGTGTGGCCTATTTGTAGCCACAGGGTCTAAGGTTTTCCATTGCATGTGTGCTGCCAAAATAGCTGCTCAAGACAGTTTTCAGAAACTTTTTCAAAAGTACTTCACTTGACTTTCTGTCTGTACCCCCTCCAGTAAACCTGTAGAAATCACAGTCTATACTCCAGAGGTTACAGCTGCCTCCAACTAGTGATGCACGATCTGGTATTTACATGTTGCTAACTGTAAGCATTTCTTTGAATGACTCCAGAACTGTCGGAGCAAAATTAGGTGGCCAGTAAAAACATCCAACAGTTAACTCGCTTTTCACTTAGATGTGTTGTACATGACCAGATAACTGCATTGTCACACTTGACTTCACCCTCAGTAGAGGCATTATTGTTGTCAACTACAATGAAACTCCCTCCCCCCCATGGCCTCTAATCTGTCTTTCTAACATATATACCGTGACTCGTTAAATATCTCACAGCTCTCCATTTCGCGCTTTAGGCAGGTCTTTGTTACGAGAATAATTTAAGCCGGTCCCTCACTTGCAGCCTCAAAAGATTTTGGCCTTAAAGAAGATTGTATAACTTACAGAACAACATGGTGTACCATTCTACATGGCTCATAAGCTAACAAATAAGATAGTTGTAAACATTAGAAAACTGTTCAAGGCAAATGAATTGTCACAATTTTTTTGATGAGGTTCAGGTTTTATAGTTCAGTACTCTACAGCCTTTATAGAAAGTCTTTGCAAACAATGAAACAGAAGAGATAATGTTTACATGAGGGAACCACGTATACATTTACCCAAAAAATGACACCAAAAAGTAAGCATCTTAGTTTATTTATTTTTGTTGTGCATGTAAGAGTCATAGATGGTTTCAAACTGAAGAAATTAATTAATTCTTCATATTTATTTTATTCCATTCTAGAACAAGCTACAGTATAATGTTTTGGGAAAACGAAACTTACTGGGGTAATATTTTCAGACTTTGTTAGTTCTGACATATACTGTGCAGACCTCTATAAGGAAAATGGTACTTTGCTAACTGTCTGTGAGGCATGCATATATTAATGTAATGTACCATTACCATTTTTTCTGCTTTGTTAACAAATGACGCAAAATGGGGATATAATATTAGGCAAAAAAATAATTTCTACAATGAAACGATGGAAGTCCAGATAAGAACATCGACAATGTAGGAATAGATAGATTGCTACTTACCGTAAATATAATGTGCTAAGCTGCAGGTGGGCACAATTAAAAGACAAGCGTACGCTTTCAGCCACAGCCTTCATTTTTCCGTGGAGGCTGTGGCCAAAAGTGAATCGCAAAGTGCCTTTTAAGTGTGCCTGTCTGCAACTTAGCGTGTTATCTACAATGACATCAGTACTGAAATAGTAATAGGGCTTACAGAAAAAGGCTAGCATGTGATACTGAACCCCCCCCCCCTGAAATCTTCGTTATGGTGACAGACCGCTCTGTAGCTGAGCCAGAGATCTAGATTAGAACTGAATGTGATAATTTGGCTGAGAGCTGGTGAGGCCAGCAAATGTGAATGCCAAGTAAAAGTTGTGCTACCAGATTGACATGTAGTGTAGGCCAACGTTTATATATGCCCAATATTCAACCGCAACAATATCAACAATATATGCATATATAGGCTGCTATTCAGCATAAATATGACATGTTCAGTTGCAGACAGGTACATTGGAAAAAATGTTACAAATTTAGCTTTTGGCCAAAGCCTTCTTCAGGAAAGAAAACACACTCACTCTCTCTCTCTCACACACACATACACACACACACCCCTACAAGTAAGCACACCTGACACCCATATGGACAGTATCTCCAGCCAGAAGGCAGTCTGGCTTGTGTGAATATGTGTGTGTGTGTATGTGTGTGTGTGTGTGTGTGTGTGTGTGTATGTGTGGGTGTGTGTTTTCTTTTCTGCAGAAGGCTTTGGTCGAAAGCTCATTGTGTAGTAGTCTTTTTGATGTGCCTGTCTCCAACTCAACAAGTTTTCTTTGCGATGTGTAGTAATCTTACCTTTTCATGATATTGTCGATATCCTGACTGGGATATTCCATTGTTTGATTTCCTACCTATATCATTCATACACTAGGGCAGATGCAACGAGAGGAGTCCACTACATAACTTTTAACCAGAAAGGAGTGAGATACAAAGTTATATGTGTATTCTGCAATCTGCCAGACTGTATTAAATGTCTTGTGTGTAACATGGAATAATTCAATGAAGAACTACAGAAGTTTTTGCTGAGAACTGCTATTACTACTTTTGAAAGTATCTTCATAATTAGAATCTTAAAACAAACGCACTGTGTTCTCATATAAGTGGTGTTAGTATTGCAATACTACAATCTTAGGAAAGTTAAGTCATTTCTTTGCATTCCTCCTAAATAAGATATACATTCTTAACTTTTTTGATATCTCAATAGACCCTCCACGTGGGATCTGTGAAGTATGACTTATGTAATTGAATGTGCTGTTTGTTAGTTATTGTCCAGCACATACTGTGCAGGGCTGGAACTCTAAGCTGAACACTCATTCTCATTTATTTGAATTCTACAATTTGGTCTCACTGGAAGGATGAAAGTATCTTGTGAAAGAAAAAGGGAAACTATCTTTTGGCAGGAACAAGTATGGATCCTGCAGTAGTTGCACACTAAAAATATACTCAAAATTACTATGGAAGGTTATTAAAAAGTCAAAGAACACGCATGTAATGTCAGAAATTAGTACTTCCGACAACAGACTTAATGCAATATGAAATGAGTGAAGTGAGGGAGAGGACAACCAGGCACTGAACAGCACAAAAGCACTATTGAACTGAATGGAAAGGCTATAAATAATAAGTTATAGGTAGCAAATGCATTTAATAATCATTTCTTAAATGTAGTAGAAAGCATAGGAACAATCAGTTAAAGAGCAAAATCCCAGCAATATGTTGAAAACTGGACTTTCATAAAATTCAGTTGTATGCATGTATCACCAACTTCTCCTTCTGAAATTACGAAAATTATACAGTCTCTTAAAAATAAGAGCTCATTTGGTTTTTATGGTGTTTCCAATAGAGTATTAAAATTTTGTTGCCATGTAATAAGCCCAGTCTTTTCAGAAATATGTATTGATATTTAACTCAAGGCGTTTTCCAGAGAGACTGAAATATGCTGTTGTTAAACCCCTCTTTAAGAAAGGTGGTAAGAGAGATGTCATTAATTACCGACGTCTCTCACTGCGGAGATCATTATCGAAAATTTTTGAGATGGTGACGTATTCTAGAATACTATCTCACCTTAGAAACAATGGTATCCTTAGCAAATCACAGTTAGGGTTTCAGAAGGTTTGCTCTACTGAGAATACCATTTACATTTTCATTAACCAGATTTTACAAGCGTTAAGTAATAAAATAGCACCAGTTGGTATTTTCTGCGACCTTCTTAAGGCATTTGACTGTGTGAATCACAGTATTCTCCTAGATAAATTGACATTTTATGGGGTTGATGGTACAGTGAAACAATGGACAATGTCATATCCAACCAAAAAAATGCCGTAAGTTTTATATTGTAATTCAAGTAATATAGGCCAGGGACATATTTCTGAGTGTGTGTGTGGTGGGGGGGGGGGAGGGGGGAGGGAAATCAGGTATGGGGTTTCTCAAGGTTCAGTCTTAGGGCCACTAGTGTTTCTGATATTTGTAAACGATATTCTGTGTACTAAACAACAAGCAGAATTAGTTATTTTTGCTGATGACATTAGTATTGTAATCAGTCCAAGTGTACAGGGTGTACATAAAGTCCAGGAACACTTTCAATTATTTATTGCACAAGAACCTAACATTGTACAGATATCATACATATCTCAGTTTGAAGAGAAACCTGGAAAGTTTTTTCGTTTATACAGCCACAGTGTAGTTTGGTAATTTGCTTATAGTCAGCGCTAGTCGCAAACATGGCGAGTTCAGGTGTGGAGCGAGCTTTCTGTGTGTTGGAGTTTGACAAAAACAAGTGTGCTACAGTTGTTCAACGGATATTAGGAACCAAGTACGGTAATAAGCCACCAACAAGAAAGGCCATTTACCACTGGCACAACAAACTCGTTACGATGGGCTGCTTGTTCACCGCAAAGAGAAGTGGACGTCCCAGTGTGAGTGAAGTGAGCACAGACGAGAGACAATGATAAGGAGTCCAAAGAAATCGATGTGTCGTGCATCCCGTGAACTCGAAATGGCACCAATAACAGTGTGGAATGTCCTGCAACAGAAGCTGTCTATGAAACCATTCAAATTGGAGCTAGCGCAGAAGCTCGATGACGACGACAAAGACAGGCGTTTTGAGTTTTGTTGGCAGTTGCAATAACTGAATGATGATGGGGATGCCATTATTGATTGTAAAAAAAATTCTTTGAGTGTTTTAGTTCTTGTGCAATTAATAATTAAAAGTGTTCCCAGACTTTATGTACACCTTGTATATACAGAAAGAGAAGAAATCCTAAACAAAGTTCTTAAAACTATTGTTGACTCATTTTCTGCCAATGGTTTCATCCTCAATTTTAATAAGACCCAATACATGTAGATCTGCACATCTGGAGGAACAACACCAATGATAAGTATAACACATGGTGAGGATATAACAAATATGGTGGGTACTTCAAAATTCTCAGGGTTCCATATTGATGAGAATTTAAATTGGAAAAAAATACATTTCGGAAATCCTAAACTTAGTTCAGCCACATTTGCACTTAGAATCATTGCAGATCTTGGGATGCCTGCCTCTGGATCAGGGGGTCCCTGGTTCGATTCCCAACCGGGTTGGGGATTTTCTCTGCCCAGGGACTAGGTGTTTGCGTTGTCCTCCTCCTCCTCCTCCTCCTCCTCATCATCATCATCACCATAATTTATGACAGTGGCTAGATTGCACTGAGTAAAAATTGGACTGTGGAAAAATTGGGACTTTGTACAGGCATTGATGACCACACAGTTGAGTTCCCCACAAGCCAAACATCATCATCATCATCATCATCATCATCATCATCATGCAAGTAGATTATCTGGTGAATGAAGGACTGGTGAACTAGCTGTTTAGCCCCTCAACCATATTCTGAGTTCACACAGTGATATACCTCAAACAGAACAACTTGTTCCATGCCAACCAGCATGGATTCTGAAAACTTTGAACACATGAAATCCAAGTTGCAGTTTTTTCACAAGATATCATGAAAGCCACATATCAAAGCAATCAGGTGAATGCAATATTTCCTGACATCTGAAAGCTTTGACTCATCAGCCAACCAGCACTTATTATTAAAAGTGTGATTATACAGGGTATCAAACAACATTTATAACCGAGTTGAGGAGTTCTTTGTAGGGGATGTGCAGCATATTATCTTGTACAGAAAGTTGGTAACAAAATTAAAAATAACCTTAGCTGAGCCCCCAGTAAAGTGTGCTGGTGGCCTTGTTCATGTTGTATATTAATGATCTGGTTAACAAAGTTAATAGTAACATCCCTTATTACATGTAATGCCTTTGTCCCTAACGTACCAGCTGAAGGAAAAAACTGCAGTAATATTCATTCATATCTTGTTAAGATTTCGAAGTGGTGCAAAGATTGGCAACTTGCTTTAAAAGTACAAAAATGTAAAATTGTGCATATCAGTATACGAACAGTCATCTATGCTTTTACAACATTATGAAAGATTCACAGTCAGGTTTAGTAAACTCATAGAAATAAGTGGGTGTTACAGTTTGTAGGGATGTGAAATGGAACGATCACGACGACACAGTCATTGTTAAGGCTGGTGGCAGAATTTGGTTTTACTGGCAATATACTGAGAAAAGGAAATCGATCAATGGTCTACAAGGGAGACTTCTTACAAATCACTTGTGTGTCTCATTTTTGAATATTCCTGAAGGTTGCAAGCCATACCACATAGGACTTAACAGTGGACACAGAGTATGTGCAAAGGAAGGCAACAGGAATGGTTACAGGTTTGTTTAAAACACAGGAATACATCACACAATTGTTGTAAAACCTTAATTCAGGGCTCTATAAGACAGATGCAAACTATCCTGCGAAAGCCTAGTTACAGAATTTCAAGAACCATCGTTTAAAAAAAAGAAATCTAGAGATTCTCCTCAGCCTTCTATGAATCACTCCCGTAAGGGTTATGAAGACAACATAAGGGTAATCTTCATTCTTCCTGCCCTTCATTAACGACTGGAGTGCAAAGAAACCCAGACAAATGGTACTGTTCTAAGTAGCTTTTGTCTTGCACTTCACAGTATCTTGCAGAGTATTTATGTATGTGTGGCAGCCAAAGGTTCTGGGATTGAGTCTTGGCCTGCACACAGTTTGAATTTTCCAGGATGTTTCAAATAAGTGCACACTCCGTGACAGTGTGAAAATTCTTTCTGGAAACTCTTCATCAGTAAACGATTTTTTTCTACCGTGTTTTGCTCTTAATGTCCAACTAAGACTGGAGGACAAATAAACCCGAGACAGAACCGAGCAGTACTGAATGCAGGTTGATGGTAAGGAGTAACGTAGGCATTATTGTTGCCAACATAAGGTACTGTAAGTGAAATGAATAAATTTGGTTCCAAACAAGACACACAGTGCATATCATTGATACTTGCACTGTTGTTTACGATTTTCAGTGCAATAGAGGTATAAAGATAAATGGGAGTAATAAATCAAATGGGATGGAATTACTTTGTATTAAGCCACCAGAAACCAAGGGTCACTTACACCAAAATACTCAGGAAATATCCCTTAATAACCACAGAAATATTGATTGTAACCATTTGGGTTCACTCTCCATTTTTAATCACGTAATTTTATAGGGCACTAATGCCTTCATACTTGGAGCAGTCCAGTTCTTCCATTGCTTTGGTGACATTATGTCACTTTATTTCTCTACAGGTACATGTTGTCACTGTCTTTACAAAGTTTTGTTTTGCAGAGTCTGTGTCAGGCGTGGACTTAAGAATTCTAAGAGTTGGAGATCTACACTTTGTAACATTAACGAAAACAGGGTTAAATTCATCCACAATAATATTAAGACAGTTATTAGCTTCTTCCACAGTTTCTACTCCAACTTAATTCTACGTTAAACACACTCGAAGCAGCTTTGCATTTATTATGAGAGTTTTCAATTTAGTCATCATCTGCTGTATATTTGACTAATCTGATTTATTATCTATATTGTCTTTTTATGCTAATGTAAGCTACTTTATCTGCAGTATCTCTGTAAGGACAACTGAAGAATCCCAACTTTAAATGTATTTTTTTCTCTTTAATTTCTTGTCATGGTAGCATTTCACTGGACACAGAAACAGTAAAAAATTCAATTAAAACTTTTGAAAGAGGAAGTGCTACTGGAATTGGAGGAGTCACAGCTGAACTGGTAAAATATGGTACAGGTAATTAAAAGAACTTTTCAGAAGTCTTTTTGAAAAATGCTTAAGTGGTGAGCCCGTACCAGAAGACTGGAAAATAAAATCTATTATCAACAGTCCACAAGAAAAAAAGAAAAGACGAGTGCGAGAACTACATGGAAACGACTGTAACTAATGTATTTAGCAGACTTTATGGAAGAATTATCAAACATTTTTTTGAAACAGAATTTAAGGAAATTGTGGCCGAGGAACAGTCTGGCTTCAGAGCAGGGAGATCAGCTATAGATCATATATTTTACTGGCAACAAATCATTGAAAAGAAAAAAGTTACAAATCAACCCCTTCATTTAGTATTTGTCATCATCATCATCATCATTTAAGAGTGATTGTGCCTTTCAGCGCTCAGTCTGGAGCATAGCCCCCCTATAAAATTCCTCCATGATCTCCTATTCAGTGCTAACATTGGTGTCCCTTCTGATGTTAAACCTATTACTTCAAAATCATTCTTAACCAAATCCAGGTACCTTCTCCTTGGTCTGCCCCGACTGCTCCTACCCTCTACTGCTGAACCCATGAGTCTCTTGGGTAACCTTGCTTCTCCCATGCGTGTAACATGACCCCACCATCTAAGCCTGTTCGCCCTGACCGCTACATCTATAGAGATCATACCCAGTTTTTCTTTGATTTCCTCATTGTGGACGCCCTCCTGCCATTGTTCCCATCTACTAGTACCTGCAATCAACCTAGCTACTTTCATATTCGTAACCTCAACCTTGTTGAGAAGGTAACCTGAATCCACCCAGCTTTCGCTCCCATACAACAAAGTTGGTCGAAAGATTGAACGGTGCACAGATAACTTAGTCTTGGTATTGACTTCCTTCTTGCAGAAGAGAGTAGATAGTAGCTGAGCGCTCACTGCATTAGCTTTGCTACACCTCGCTTCCAGTTCTTTCACTATGTTGCCATCCTGTGAGAATATGCATCCTAAGTACTTGAAACTGTCCACCTATTCTAACTTTGTTACTCCTATTTGGCACTCAATCCGTTTATATTTCTTTCCCACTGACATTACTTTCGTTTTGGAGATGCTAATCTTTATACCATAGTCCTTACATTTCTGATCTAGCTCTGATATATTACTTTGCAAACTTTCAATCGAATCTGCCATCACAACTAAGTCATCCGCATATGCAAGACTGCTTATTTTGTGTTCACATATCTTAATCTCACCCAGCCAGTCTATTGTTTTCAACATAAGATCCATAAATAATATGAAAAACAGTGGAGACAGGTTGCAGCCTTGTCTTACCCCTGAAACTATTCTGAACCATGGACTCAATTTACTGTCAACTCTAACTGCGTCCTGACTATCTATGTAAAGACCTTTAATTGCTTGCAAAAGTTTACCCCTATTCCATAATCTCGTAGAACAGACAATAACTTCCTCCTAGGAACCCGGTCATATGCCTTTTCTAGATCTATAAAGCATAGATACAATTCCCTGTTCCACTCATAACACTTCTCCATTATTTGCCATAAGCTAAAGATCTGGTCCTGACAACCTCTAAGAGGCCTAAACCCACACTGATTTTCATCCAATTGCTCTTCAACTAATACTCGCACTTTCCTTTCAACAATACCTGAGAAGATTTTACCCACAACGCTGATTAAAGAGATACCTCTGTAGTTGTTACAATCTTTTCTGTTTCCATGTTTAAAGATTGGTGTGATTACTGCTTTTGTCCAGTCTGATGGAACCTGTCCCGACTCCCAGGCCATTTCAATTATCCTGTGTAGCCATTTAAAACCTGACATTCCACTGTATTTGATGAGTTCCGACTTAATTTCATCCACTCCAGCTGCTTTATTGCACTGCAATCTATTGACCATTTTCTCCACTTCCTCAAATATAATTCTATTTCCATCATCATTCCTATCCCATTCTACCTCGAAATCTGAAACATTACTGATCGTACTTTCACCTACATTGAGCAACTCTTCAAAATATTCCCTCCATCTACCCAAGGCATCCACAGGATTCACCAGCAGTTTTCCTGACCTGTCCAAAATACTTGTCATTTCTTTCTTACCTCCCTTTCGAAGATTGCTAATTACACTCCAGAATGGTTTTCCAGCAGCTTGACCCATAGTCTCCAACCTGTTTCCAAAGTCTTCCCAAGATTTCTTCTTGGATGCTGCAATTATCTGTTTGGTTTTTTTTCTTTCTTCAACATAACTTTCTCTGTCTACCTGAGTTCTAGTATGTAGCCATTTTTATACGCCTTCTTTTTCCTTTTACAGGCTACGTTGACTGTGTCATTCCACCAAGCTGTTTGCTTCATCCTACTTGTACACACTACTGTTCCAAGACATTCTTTAGCCACTTCTAGTACTGTGTCCCTGTACCTTGTCCATTCCTTTTCCAATGACTGTAATTGACTACATTCAACTAACTGGTACCTTTCTGAGATCGCTGTTATGTACTTGTGCCTGATTTCCTTATCCTGAAGTTTCTCCACTCTTATCCTCCTACATATGGAACTGACTTCCTGCACTTTCGGCCTCACAATCCCAATTTCACTGCAGATTAAATAATGATCAGTGTCATCAAAGAATCCCCTGAATACACGTGTGTCCCTCACAGCCTTCCTGAATTCCTGATCTGTTATTATATAGTCAATGACAGAACTGGTTCCCCTGCCTTCCCAAGTATACCGGTGAATGTTCTTATGTTTACAAAAGGAGTTTGTGATTACTAAGCCCATACTGGCACAGAAATCCAAGAGTTGTTTCCCATTCCTGTTGGCCTCCATATCCTCTCCAAATTTACCCATAACCTTTTCATACCCTTCTGTTCGATTTCCAATCCTGGCGTTAAAATCACCCATAAGCAGAACACTGTCCTTGTCCTTTACTCTAACAACTACATCACTGAGAGCCTCATAAAAACTATCCATCTTATCTTGATCTGTCCCTTCACAATGCGAATATACTGACACAATCCTTATTTTCTTGCTAGACACTGTCAGATCTATCCACATCAGTCGTTCGTTTACATACCTTATTGCAACTACGCTGGGTTCCATTTCTTTCCTGATGTAAAGCCCTACACCCCATTGTGCTATTCCTGCTTTGACTCCTGACAGGTAGACCATGTATTCTCCCACTTCCTCTTCTTTCTCACCCCTTACCCGAATGTCACTAACAGCTAAAACGTCCAGCCCCATCTTACTTGCAGCCTGTGCCACCTCTACCTTCTTCCCAGAGTAGCCCCCATTGATGTTAATAGCTCCCCATCTCATTACCATTTGTTTGCCAATTCGTATCTTAGGAGTCCCTGGTTTGTCAGTTAGAGGTGGGACTCCGTCACCTCCAAAGGTCCGAGGCAATTTGCTCTGATTGTTGCCAGCATCATATTTAAAGTACCAGGGAAGCAGGTTGCTAGCCTTACTTGCCTTGAGTCCCATTGGGTTTTACCCCTAACGGCTGAGGGACTAACCGGTGGATTTGGTAGTCTTTGCCGTATGAGCACAAAGGTGACTACGACTCAGAATATGTCTGAGATGCCCAGCCTTATTCCAAAGTAACTGGTATCCCGACTGTTGGGACCACTTACTTGGCCACTCACACATTGCCCGAGGTTCATGAACTAGGACATGTCTACAGGAACCCACACCATGAACCACTTTAGTATTTGTAGACACAGAAAAAGCATATGTAATATACCCATATGTAACTTGTGGAAAATTTTAAAAGCGTTTAATATTAGTTCCATCATAATTAAAGCAATTTGGAACCTTTACAAAAACTCTATAGCAAGAATAACAGTGCAAAATTATCTCTCACCTGGCTTTAAAGTTGCAAAAGGAGTATGTGAAGGATGCAGTCTGTCAGCAACACTTTACAAAATATATACAGAAAAAACATTGGAAAGCTGGAAAAGAAAATGTAAAAATATGGGGATCCCGGTAAATTATATTAGATATATTCATTACAATTTCCTGATGACCAACTTATTTTGGCACATAATAAAGAAGACATGGAGTACATTACAAGGATTTAATAAGGAAGTATACAAAATGGGGACTTCAGGTCAACAGGAATAAAACAAAATAAGTAGTAATAAGAGACACAAATCAAGATTTGACACTGGAAGAAGGAGTGGAAACTATTAAACACACTGAAGAGTAAAATTATCTGGGAGTCAATATGACGCAAGATGGAAAACAATACAGGGAAATTAAAACAAGAAAAAATGCTCTGAAGTTTACTATGAAAGACTAATGGTATTTTATGGGGGCAATAGACTAGAAAGAAAGCAAAAAGAAAAATCTTCAGCACAATTATAACAAGCATTATGATGGATGGATCAGAAGTATGGACAGTTAAATCGCAAATAGTAAAAATATTGATTGCAACAGACATGAATTTTTTGAGGCAATCCCCAGGGATATTTAGCCGAGTATGATCAGAAATGAGTTCATCACAAAGAAAATAGTCGTTACATATTCAACTGCAGATTTTATAGAAGAAAAACAACTGTTATGGTATGGACATACATAGAGGATGTTAAAGGAGAGATTACCACAGAGAATATGGGATGGGAGCCACCAGGAAGAAAGAAAAGAGGGATCCACTGACTACAGGGATTCAAGGAATTCAGACCTCTATCAGAAGAAGAAATATTGAAGAAAATTTATGGACAGTATAACGGTACTTTGCAGGCAGGCGTGTCAATTAGCATCATATTAATTAAAATGGGGCATAAATAGACTTTATTTTGGAAGAATTAAAAAGGGGAAAGTAATATAAAACTTTAATAACTGTACAGTATTACTAAGAAGCAATATAATGAAAAGTAATAAAAAGCAAAGTGGCAAAGACCAAGCGGGACAGAAAGATATAGTGCCGCGTTTGTTTTTTTAATACATATAAAAGAACACGTAACACATTATTGAGCTCTCTACCTTCAGTTATCGCGATCGAGCTAGTCGATGAAAAAGTGGTACGCGACTGCGAAATTCGTTAAGGAGATTATTTAAAGACTCTTCAAGCACGTTTAAAGTACATTACGTGTGACGAAGTGAGCAGAGACGTTAATTGTCGGGTGAAGTGAAAATGATTCCGACAACATAATTCGAACTTTGTGTTAGCTGGGAAAAATACTCTTGGGAAACTATTATGGTTGTGGAACCCACGAAAGTTGTACGCAACGGAAAGCTATAGTTTACGTAATTCTGCATTTTATAAAATTGTGAAACGTGTGTGCGCGGAAAATTAAGAGAATCTTATCCTTGGACGGTTGCGGGGTAACTGATACAACCAACGCGCCAGCATAAAAATTGTTCGCTTATTAACTACCAGATATTAATTAACGGGGACCTAAAATACTAAAAACAGTGAATACACCGTTAAATTGGACCCTGCGTGTGAAAGACAATCACATCGAACATTTCGAGAACGAAGAATCGACACTTAAATGCCGAATTGAGAGCCTGGGTAGTGTCGATATTTGGACGTTATACGACACGCGTTATTCGGAACACGATATCGACCATTCTAATACTGAAAAGAAGGATAGGATCATCACCTCCAATCCCGATTCATATTTCATATTTACTTAGTGAAAAGAAAGGTGTTAATAAACAAACTACATTTCAATTTTATCCACGATTTTGGCTACATTACGTAGTCTTGACTACATGATAAACAATATCTGTGGAAGTTGCATACAACATATCGTTATAATATTTAGCCAACCAATATTGTGGGACACCAAAAATGTAAATGCATGCATGTATAATGTGTGAGTGTGACGAACTATATTGAGAAACTGAACATCCATTACGTACTTGCATGTTTATCTGCGAAAATGGTCCTTGTCGGTACATCAGCATAGAGTTCGAATAGAATCGCTGTAACATTACAAACCATTCAGATTAATCGAACATCTAATTACGCATAATGCTGGTATCACCAGGATGTGTTCTTTCTCCTCACCCCCGTGGCAGTAATTGAATTAAGAGTCAGCTGGGAATAACATTTAAATCAATTGACGACGAATTTTCAAACATCCACTGCCACGTATGAAGGCGAGTGACACCACCAGTGCTAACGTCGATCGAGGGGTGTCGTCGTGATCGCATTGAATGACATTGAGCGGTCACAGCAAATAGACAAAAATGGAGGATGAAAATCAAATTTTATGTGTAATCTTGAGATACCAGAAAGTATAAGATGTTACATAGTGAAACTGGATAATATTAAATAATAATAATAATAATAAAAATAATAACAATTTCTTGTCATTCTACTAAACAGTTAGATCTGCCCGTCTGGGTGTGTGCTGGGTTCTCTGTCGAAGATGGGGGATGTGTGCAGCAGCAGAGGTGGGTCCTGGTGAAGATACAACAACTCTTTATTAGTTCTTTACTAATTCGTACAGTTAAGATGTTCTTCTTATTGCACTCTCATTATCTGGTGCAGTCCAGAGTTCCCCTGTTTTATTGCAGCAGCACAGCTGCTGGGTTACGTATGGCCGGTGGTGTGGTGAGCACTCGCTGCTCTGGAGACAGAGCGCTGCACTGCCATCTCCAACAAGTGAGCCAAGCTGAGACGATTTGATGCTGCCGTGTTGTGGTCACGGGCGGCCACCACGTCTTCTCTACTGCAGAAGGTTGCGCCATCCCAGTGGCACGGCAATTGTGGAGTCAGTCTGGACTGACGGTGAGGAGGACGGGCGGGCGGATGGTGCTGTGTTGACTGCCTGAGCTGGACAGACAGGCAGAGGCCTCTCCTTCACAGTCTAGTGGCAGCAGAGTTCACAGCAAGGTTTCCCAGCTGATACTCGACGGGCACCGTGTGTGGCCCTGCTTTGCCAAACGTCATGTACTTGGCTGGGCTACGATTTCATGCTGGTTCTCAGTGTTGAATTTGTGGAGTGGCTGCATTTGTGGACCACTGCAAACCATCTGGACCAGGTCAGTGACCAGGGTCTGGCGTATTCGTCGACGATGCAGAAGTCAGTAGAGCCGGAGTAGATTCCCGAAGGCTGGCTCCAGAACATTGACATCTGGAATGGTGCCACAGAAGTGTTGCTGCTGCTACTGAGGGACGCTGATTAAGCAGGGGTAACGGCCGTCTGTGATCGATGTCCTTGGCTTGTGGCCTGTTTTTGGCACTTGTGGTCCAATGACACCAGAGCTCATCATGCAGTTCAGTAACCAGCACCTACTCTCTGGCTAAGGTCCCGTTACCATTCTGGGCTCCGATTTCTACTCCAAGTTCTCCTATACTTTTGCCCCATTACATGTCACTGTTTTGTCACGTCAGTAGCTGCTCCTGTGGTTAATACCACTGAAAGTAACAAATTGGGCTGTCTTAACTCTACCTCTCATCCATCTATCTGCCTATGTATCGACAGTGAGCTTCACAGTATGTGACCTGTCTCCTCTGTCAACTATTCTTCTGCATATCTCTTACACCTGTACCCTATGGGCACTACATGGTATGTGACAAAGAGCTCTTTTTTAAGTTGACTGATACACTATGTGATCAAAAGTATCCGGGCACTCCCAAACCGTTCGTTTTTCACGTTAGTTGTATTGAGCTGACACCTACTGCGAGGTACTCCATATCAACGACCTCAGTAGTAATTAGACATCGTTAGAGAGCAGAACGGGGTGCTCTGTGGAACTCGCATACTTCAAACGTGGTCAGGTGATTGAGTGTCACTTGTGTTTGTTATACGTCTGTTCGCGAAATTGCCACACTCCTAAACATCCCTAGGTCCACTGTTTCCGATGTGATAGTGAAGTGGAAACGTGAAGGGACACGTACAACACAAAAGCATACAGGCCGACCTTGTCTGAGACTGCCGACAGTTGAAGAGGGTTAACATGTAACATGCATACATCTATTCAGACCATTACACAGGAATTCCAAACTGCATCAGGATCCATTGCAAGTAATATGATAGCGAGGCGGGAGGCGCTAAAACTTGGATTTCATGGCTGTGCGGCTGCTCATAAGCCACACATAATGCCAGTAAATGCCAAATGAAGCCTCGCTTGGTGTAAGGAGCGTAAACATTGGACGATCAAACAATGGAAAAATGTTGGGCGGCATGACGAATCGTGGTACACAATGTGGCGATCTGATGGCAGGGTGTGGGTATGGCGAATACCCAGTGAACATCATCTGCCAGCTTGTGTAATGCCAACAGTAAAATTTGGAGACGGTCGTATTATGGTGTGGTCTCATTTTTCATGGAGGGGGCTTGCACCCCTTGTTGTTTTACGTGACACTATCACAGCACAGGCCTGCATGGATGTTTTAAGCACCTTCTTGCTTCATACTGTTGAAGAGCAGTTTGGGGATGGCGATTGCATCTTTCAACACGATCGGGCACCTGTTCATAATGCAGGGCCTGTGGCAGAGTGGTTATACGACAATAACGATAATGGACTATCCTGCACAGAGTCCTAACCTGAATCCTATACAACACCTTTGGGATGTTTTGGAATGCCGACTTCGTGCCAGGCCTCACGGCAGCCTCAGTGGAGCACTGCGTGAAGAATGTGATGCCATTCCCCAAGAAACCTTCCTGCACCTGACTGAACATGTGCCTGTGAGAGTGGAAGCTCTCATCAAGGCTAAGGGTGGGCCCACATCATGGTGAATTCCAGAATTACCGATGGAGGGTAACACTAACTTGTAAGTCATTTTCAGCCAGGTGTCCAGATACTTTTGATCACATAGTGTCAGTAAGAGTGGTAGCTAAGTTAAACAAGAGAGAGCCTTGTAGAGGACGCTTCATAAAATATAAAATACTAACCATCAGTCCTGAGTACATTCTGCAGGCAATAATGTTTGTGAAACAAATTCTGGAGTATAATGTATCAAACATTAATGTACATAGGTACAATAAATGGGAAAGGGAAAACTTTCACAGAATTGCAACTAGAAAAGAGGGTGCAGACCACAGTCCACACACAATAGGAACAATCTTTTATAACAAACTACCATCAGACCTCAAGACAGATAAATTGATACCTTGAGGAATAAACTTATGCATTTATTGACAGAGAAAATCTGTTATTCAGTAGAAGATTTCAAGTGGTAATACCCCTTTCGAAAATATTGTGTATACCATAAGTCTATTTTTACAACAAAAAATGATAATTTCTAATCTTCACACATTGTACCAATGCATGCATTTATTTTTCAAGCTCCAGTCTCTCTCTCTGTAAAACAGTGTACATAGCATAAATTTTTTCTCAACAAGGAATGATAATATCTGACCTTCACTATTTATTTCAATGTGTGCACTTATGTGGGTTAACCAAACACCTGTATATGTGAATTGAAATTTCTGACAGTGTCCAAACACCGATTGTTATATGGCCGGCAAACAAACAAATAAGTGAAAATTAAGTTAATACCCATTCTTAAATTGGCATCTTCTATCAATGGTCATCCACTCTTCAAGAAGGGATCAAGTGAGGTCATGGGAAATTATTGACCTATCTCGATTCTCCCAGTCCTATCTAAAGTATTTGAAAAACGTGTTGTTACACAAATCCAAAACTTAACTGCAAAATATTCTGTTATTATAAACAATCAATTTGGTTTTCAGCGCAGGAAAAACACCATAGATACAGTAAACAGTTTCATTGAGAAAATAAGTACATCATTAGACAAGAGAAATAAGGTTGGAGGAATTTTCTGCAACCTCACAAAGGTGTTTGATTCAGTAAACCATGCATTGCTTGTTTACAAACTTAATGGCTTAAATTCTACTTATGAAACAGAAAGCAAAGAGTTAGCATCTCTTCTTATTTTTCTGACTGGAAAAAAAAATTGTCTCAGGGTGTTCCACAAGGCTCCATATTAGGCCCAGTCCTATTTCTCTTCTATGTTAATGATTTACCATTAAATGTCAGCTTCCCATCAGTTCTGTTCACAGATGGTACTTCTGTCTTAGTTGAAGATCAGGGTTCAGAAAAAATTCCCAAATCTGTGGTCAATACCCTCAGTACCTAAGAAACTTGGTTTCAGCTAAATGGATCTAAGACTCAAATGATGCAGTTCAAAAACAAACAGTAAACATGTGAGCAGATCAAGATTGGACACAACAACCAAGGTTTAGAAGAAGTTGACTCAGTCAAATTCTTAGGTTTAAATGTGGACAAAAATTTGAGCTGGCAGGCGCACATTGAATACCTAGCAAGCAAACTGAGCAGATGTGCATTTTCAGTGCTAGTATTATCAACTGCAGCTCATATGGACACACGAAACGTAACTTATACAAGCTACTTCAAATCCATTATTATGTATGGTTACGTTTTTTGGGGTAACTCGAGAAACATAGTACGGATACTAAAAATACAGAAAAAAACATTCGAAATTGTGCACTGCAAATCACAAAGAACCATGTCGACCATTATTTAGAAAACTTAAAATATTAACTCTGCCATCCTTATACATACACTCCTGGAAATTGAAATAAGAACACCGTGAATTCATTGTCCCAGGAAGGGGAAACTTTATTGACACATTCCTGGGGTCAGATACATCACATGATCACACTGACAGAACCACAGGCACATAGACACAGGCAACAGAGCATGCACAATGTCGGCACTAGTACAGTGTATATCCACCTTTCGCAGCAATGCAGGCTGCTATTCTCCCATGGAGACGATCATAGAGATGCTGGATGTAGTCCTGTGGAACGGCTTGCCATGCCATTTCCACCTGGCGCCTCAGTTGGACCAGCGTTCGTGCTGGACGTGCAGACCGCGTGAGACGACGCTTCATCCAGTCCCAAACATGCTCAATGGGGGACAGATCCGGAGATCTTGCTGGCCAGGGTAGTTGACTTACACCTTCTAGAGCACGTTGGGTGGCACGGGATACATGCGGACGTGCATTGTCCTGTTGGAACAGCAAGTTCCCTTGCCGGTCTAGGAATGGTAGAACCATGGGTTCGATGACGGTTTGGATGTACCGTGCACTATTCAGTGTCCCCTCGACGATCACCAGTGGTGTACGGCCAGTGTAGGAGATCGCTCCCCACACCATGATGCCGGGTGTTGACCCTGTGTGCCTCGGTCGTATGCGGTCCTGATTGTGGCGCTCACCTGCACGGCGCCAAACACGCATACGACCATCATTGGCACCAAGGCAGAAGCGAATCTCATCGCTGAAGACGACACGTCTCCATTCGTCCCTCCATTCACGCCTGTCGCGATACCACTGGAGGCGGGCTGCACGATGTTGGGGCGTGAGCGGAAGACGGCCTAACGGTGTGCGGGACCGTAGCCCAGCTTCATGGAGACGGTTGCGAATGGTCCTCGCCGATACCGCAGGAGCAACAGTGTCCCTAATTTGCTGGGAAGTGGCGGTGCGGTCCCCTACGGCACTGCGTAGGATCCTACGGTCTTGGCGTGCATCCGTGCGTCGCTGCGGTCCGGTCCCAGGTCGATGGGCACGTGCACCTTCCGCCGACCACTGGCGACAACATCGATGTACTGTGGAGACCTCACGCCCCACGTGTTGAGCAATTCGGCGGTACGTCCACCCGGCCTCCCGCATGCCCACTATACGCCCTCGCTCAAAGTCCGTCAACTGCACATACGGTTCACGTCCACGCTGTCGCGGCATGCTACCAGTGTTAAAGACTGCGATGGAGCTCCGTATGCCACGGCAAACTGGCTGACACTGACGGCGGCGGTGCACAAATGCTGCGCAGCTAGCGCCATTCGATGGCCAACACCGCGGTTCCTGGTGTGTCCGCTGTGCCGTGCGTGTGATCATTGCTTGTACAGCCCTCTCGCAGTGTCCAGAGCAAGTATGGTGGGTCTGACACACCGGTGTCAATGTGTTCTTTTTTCCATTTCCAGGAGTGTATATGAGATTATTATATTTTTGTACACCAGACATGAATTATTTGAGGGAAACCATTTTGTCCATTCACTTGATACTAGAAACAAAGAAAATTTTATGCTCCCCACCCACCGCATCAAACTGTATGCCCATGGACCTCAATACATGAGAATGAAAATTTGTAATAAATCGAAAGGGAACAAGTTGATGCAGATGAATTTAGCTTAACTTTAAAGAAAGCTGTATGAGGTACTGACACTGAAGCGTTGTTACTCATTGGATGAATTCATGCAGGATAAACTGGAAATTTGAACTGGGTGCAATGTGTTACATTTCAAGAAATATTCTTATAGCATTATTATTTATTGTAGTGCTATTATTATTTATTGATGAAAAAATCATTGTAACTGTATTATAGAATGGATTGCAAATGTACATCATGAGATGAATAAAACTCAATTCACAATTCATTATCTAGCAGGACTGACAGGAGAGACAAAATAGATTGAAAAGATAATGTCAATTTCTTCATTAAGCCATAGTAAATTTGTTGCATTTGTAGTCAGTATACTGCTGACAGATGCTGAAGCTGATAAGGGTGGTTGCCTATTCTCATGCTATGTTATAATGGGATTGAATGTCAGTTTGTGGGTATAATTTAAATGAGAAACTTATTTTGGTAATACCTGGGAAACTTAGAATGCAGATACTTAGAAATTTTATAGAAGGACAAGTCATAAAGATCTGTTTTCAGTTTACAGTTCTAATTTCTAAACATGCAAAACTTACTGTGTAAAATCTTCTAGTGGAATTACTGTTGCTGTTTAATGTCTTTGTTCCTATCATAAATATAAATCTTGGAACGTCAATTTCTCCAGTGAGAAAATGGTAAGATGTTTCATTATGCTGTGAACAAATTTCACATATCCTACGGATTGATAATCTGTGGATGATGATGTCTCTTGTGAAATTGCATCTAGCCCTGAATAAAATTCAGAAGATAGAAAATTTGGATGCCTTGGTAAATCTGAAAGAATTAGATCTATCCTTCAACTACATAGATTATACAGGGTACTTGCATAATTTGACTAAGCTTGAAATCTTCACCATCTACAACAATAGCATTTCAAAGATGGAGAATATGGACTTTTTACTCAATCTTAGGCTTTTCAGCATTGGAAAAAACAAATTAGTGGACTGGGACAATGTAAGGTTTGTTTGAAGAAAATAAACTACATGCTCATAATTAATTTGGAGCTTGATGTTGGGTAGAGTGTAGTAGCATCAAAGCACACCTCAGTAAAGTAAATGTTAAATTCCGTAAATCTCTATACAAATTTTAGTATTATACCAGATCATATTGGCTGCAGCATTGCTACAGATTGAGTTTTACAATATGGCATTTATTTTTCCATAAAGTCAAATACCTGCTTTTTAAAATTTGTTACTTTTATTTGCTTACTAGTTCAGTAGTACATATAGCTGTTCACATATGCCCTACTGTAGCTGTATTTCTGTAACTGTGGGTTGAACTCAGTAAATGAATAACTTCTTGATTCAGTTTGAGAATGGAAATTCCTAGATAGAATATAAACAATGATATTATTTACAACAGTAATCTACAATCTTAATTGCCAATAAAAAATGTCAGCCTTAAGTTGCCAGTCGCCTCCTAATAAGAGGAATGGAGATCAGCCAAAGAGGATAAGGACACACTCCTGCTCTTGGAGTGACAAACTGCACTTAAGAGGTGAAAGAAATCAACAGCATGCAGGTGCAGAAAGCAACTGAGGAAACTATTGTATTAATGACACAGAAAATATATCCACAAGAAATGTGGTCTCTAATTTGGTAAAGGGCTGCATCAAACCCAGGAAGGCAAGAGAGTGATGGAGGGGAAGGGGGTGTCGTCACAGGTGCAGTTGCAATTTGGTTATCTAAAAGCTTCCAGTGAAACAAAAATTTGATTTTCAACATTTCATGCAGCTATTGACCACATGCCATCTTCAGGACCCATGTTCACTTCGTGTATAGACATTCAGATATATCGATATTGGCATCCTGGAGCCACCCATATCTAAATGTTAAGCAAAGTAACTGTATATGGCTATTTGGCTGCAATTTTATTAAATAAAATATCTGGATACAGCGAATTCGTATATTCCTTGAGTCAGCATAATTCATGGCACACAAGTTATTCAAACTGTATTCATCCAGTCTTTGAGAATGAGAGCACTTAATGACTCCTAACAAACTTTACACTTAAAGCTACACTTTTAAAAAAACTTTTTCTTACTGACACACTACATTTCTGCTGCTTAGGTAGTGAAAGTGCAGCATCAGGCACAGCGTTTTAATTTATTACTTCTTTCCTGTTAATTCACAACACACTCTGCAGACAATATCCACATATAGCACTGACGTTACCTGCAATGTTATTCCATTGTATGATACACAGTTTGGAAGATATGGTATTTTATGCATGAGAATTCAAATCTTTAAAGGTTCAGGAGTCTGTTCAGGTCTATGCTATTTCAAACAGTAGACCAGTTATATCTTCATTTGGAAAGGAAAGTCTCAACACTATCCAGATAGGTACCATTCTCTGCTGCAATAAACAAAGTGCCGAGTATTCTGAAGTGCCTTAATCACAAGTCGTGAGGAGCAAAAAGAGCGATTCCAGTTTTAGCTTTCAAGTAATTTATGCTGGGTATTAGGTATATGATATGCAGAACAGCAACACCTTCATTGTACTTCAGGTCACACAGAATTTTTATTCAGAAGGAATTGTAATGAAACTAAACAAGTCATGCCTTTGAAAGATAAATGTAATGTTCTTTGGAATTAAGTGTGCATCGCAATGAAACAATATTGATTTCTTCCAAGATCAGTAATAAAGAATAACATATTTTTAGAGAACCAAGCTGTGCCAAAGCAAAATAAGGCTCACAACAAAATTATCATGACACTATATGAAAAGAAGGCATCACTTTGAGCTTACAAACAAGAGTATAGTATGAAACTGGACCTGGTTCCGTCATTTTCTAGTTTTTTAATCTCTTCCTTCAAAAACTATCTAGTGATTGATGAGCTTTTGTTTTTAAAAACATAAAATATATCCTATCATAAGAATCATTATATGTAAGACTTCCTGCCCTGTGATACATAACATCCATGTGCTTTTCACATTTGGATTAATTATTAATGTAACACACAACAACACTGGTGTAATATTCCACAATATTTATTATTTGTTAGCTGAAGCAGTTTTTGGCTGTAGCACTACCATCAGGTACAAAGATAAATATGTGGTTGTTGGATCAAAAATTTTAAACTAGTGCATCTACATACTATCTCCATATCCAGAGACAAAACATGTTAATGCTAGAATTAAGAATAAAACTGTAGGAATTATTCCAGTGTAAATGCAATTTAAGATTATTTAACTACAATAAAACATGTGACACATTAACTAATAAACTGCAGACAAATTACAACAGTTGTACATAGAAAAAAATAATTGAGGAATAAACTTTGGTGACATATTCCAAAGATGTGTCTAAACAAAATAATCTTGTTTTTAATAGTTCCTAAATTACAAACAGATAAGATATAGTAGTGATATTGAACAGGTGACTGAAGCAGCTGTGACTATAAAAAGTAAATTTTTTTAATGTGACCAAGGGAATTATAGTACCTTTAATAAAGGAAACTGGGACATGTGAGTAAGACGGGTAATTTACAACATGACCTGAATGGGATTACGATTAATACCTGCAATTAGAAGTGGGAAGTAAGGGAACTGTGTCTGGTCATTCAGTATGAAGCTTCATTTGTGGATATATATATATATTAATTTCCATTACTTCAAGGTAGTTCATCCTCCATAAAGGACAGAAAGCAAACTATCCTCCATAAAGGAAGGAAGATTGTGATGAAGCACACTGTGACATATTTTCCCTCCTCTTGTTTTGCCATTTGCCTTTTTCAATTCGTTTTTTTTTCACTTTTAACTAATTGACATTAACATATGTGAATATAATCTGTATTTTCATAATAGAGAAAGTTTGACCCTCAGTTTTAAAGAATATAACACCAGATTTAATTTTGTGCTTAGTTTTATGCATGTAATTGAGTTTCTAATTTATTTTGACTATTGCTAGTTAGTATCTTTTGTTATAGGGTAAATCAGTGATTGTTCTGTAACGTAAATTCTGTTGTTGACATATAAACAAATATAAATTCTGTACTAATTACAAATGTTTGGAAGAGGAAATGTTAGCAATCTTAAAGTATCTATTTGACTGTATTCGAAAACAAGTTAGCAAAGCAAGCCCTTATTACATTTCAAAGTAATTAACAGTTTTGTCGAAAGTATTGTTTGGTAATTATCTTTGTTGTTTTCATCATTTAAACAAATAATTCGGCTTAACTCTTTCAGGAGAAGAAACTCTCAAAAAGACGGAATTTTTCGATGTATTGAGTTAACTTAATGAGTTAAGTTTTAATAGTAATTTCTGTAAATTTAACTTTAAACAATGTGTACTTTCAGGGCCTGTTATTGTGATAATATATAAGGGCCCGATTTTTGGTCACGAGACAGTCAGTCGACAGCCGAGTGTCAGACGATAATCCTGCATTGTTTAGAACAACAACGTATCAACTTAACAGTGTAATAAGCGTTACACAATTAGGCCGTGTGTTAAAGCAGTGACAGTGTCTGCTCCATACGTACCTTTCTATTCTTCAAGGACTGTGAACTTTGTGGTTAGGCTTTTACTGCTTGTAGATGTTCAACAGTAAACTATTGTAGTGGATGGTTCGTCTGCTATCTATTAATGAGGCTTATCGAAAGTTTAAACACTAGTAGTGCACTGGTCATATAACTGTGTATTATTAGGGGGTTGTGAAGAGTGTAATTAAAGTACTGTGAAATGCAACTGTGCACCTGTCGGCTACTTTATTTACAGTAGTCAGTGTCGGGATCCACAACCCATTTTTCAACCGGTGTAGCAACACAGTACGTCGACACCGAGGACATCAAACAAACGAAGGAACAAGCAAGAGGAACAGCTAGAAGATGAACTACCCTCATAAAGAAAAGAGGATTAACTGTGAACTTAAGCTTAGTATTGAATGACCATACACAGCTCTCTTACTTGCCACTTCCAGTTGCAGATATTACTCATAATCCCATCCAGGCCATGTTGTAAATCACCCCTCTTACTAACATGCCCAACTTTCCCACGTTTCAGTTACTATAATTTCCCTTGTGTTAAAAAAAAATTTACTCTGCACTGCTGTATCCTGGTACTGTGAGTGCGCCAGCCGTAGCGTCGCCGTGCGTGTGTACTCGTATCGACTGCCCACTGTATCGGCGCGGGCCGACCACTAGTGGGCGCCTGTAAAAACTGTGCACACAGCGCGGTCTCCATCGTGCCGTCTACCAGTGACTCGCACCTGTATATGCACGCAGCAACACTGACTGACTCAGTGTTCTTCTAGTTTGTACCGCTAACAACTGTTGTTCTGTGTCTTGTTATGTGTGGAGTCGTGAGATGCTTATTTCTGTTATTATGCAGAGCCTAATGAAGAAAGCCACATTTCAGTTACTTGATCGGTTTCATGTGTTACTTGGTTACTACACGATTGATGACGAGTTCAGGATGGTTTCTGCGTGTGCAGTCTCGAAGAGTGGTTTCACCAGGTTTACTTATTATGGACGCCGTGCTACCGGCCCTGATTGAACAGCTTACTTTGGCAGTGACCACTTTGTCGCTTCCATTAACAGATGGTACCGTTCCACCGGTCCAGTCACCCACTTTGCCTCAGTATAATGACTCAGCGGAGGATTGGGCAGCTTACGAAAAAGGAATCGGACATCATTTTTTAGCTTTCGGTGTGACAGACTCGAATTTGTGCAAAGCCCCCTTTCGCTCATAGATTCCACGTAAGGTGTATCAATTACTGTGTCAGCTTGCCCCTTTACAAAAACTAGAGATCTTACTTTAGATCACGGGTGTAGTTTATTGTCCAGTTCACCATCACAAATGAATGCATCTTATAGCGGTGCAAGTTGAATTGTACCGATGTTGAAAGAAAGCGAAACAATCATACAGGGTCTGGGCAGCTGAATTCATAGCCATAGCTGTAAATGTCAGTTCATTACTGATGCCCATAATAAGTCTTAGGCAGACTCTGCGGTGCGTGATGCAATTATCTGTTTAGCTCTGGATGAGGAAGTGCACCAGAAGGCTTTACTCTGTTAAAAAAAACGTTGACAGGAGTGTAAATATCACAGTCTTTTGATGTTTGTCAGACAGCCGGGGATGAAATTGGAATATGGGGTGATTTGGCAGTAGCGTCGCAAGATGTGCCCACCAGAACGACAGATAGCTTGCACGATGAAGTGGCAGTACAGATGCGGGCCCAGTGCGTGGCAGACCAAGGCTGGCCACAACAGCCGCGGTCACCACAGAGACAGCATCAGTGTTCCCTGTTTCCATCTTGGCCCTCCTATTTTGTCGAGCTTGAATGTTCGGCGTGCCCTGAGTCTTGGGCTGCTTGTAAAGCTTGAGAGAAGAAGGACCACATCACCTCTGTGTCTCTTTCAGCAAAGGTTGCTCAGTATATGGACATGGATGTAATCTGTGCAACCCCAATGCCACAGTGTCACTTGACAAAAGGTCTCTTCCTAAAGACTGGAAAGAAGCACTGATCACACCAATATTCATGAAAGGAAATAGGAGTAACCCATTGAATTACAGACTCATATTACTGACCTCAATTTGCAGTAGAATTTTGGAGCATGTATGTATACCTTGAAGAAACTGACTTATTGATACATAACCAACACGGATTCAGAAAATATCGTTCTTGTGCAATTCCCATGAAGTAATGAGTGCTGTCGACAAGGGATCTCAGATCCATTCCATATTCCTAGATTTCCAGAAGGCTTTTGATACCGTTCCTCACAAGCGACTATTAATCAAATTTCATGCATTTGCAGTAGCGCCTCAGTTCTGTGACTGGATTCGTGATTTCCTCTCAGAGAGATCACAGTTCGCAGTGATAGACGGTAAATCATCGACTAGAACAGAAGTGATATCTGGCGTTCCGCAAGGTAGTGTCATAGGCCCTCTGCTGTTCCTGATTTAAATAATGACATAGGTGATAATCTGAGCAGCCCCCTTAGATTCTTTGCAGAAGATGCTGTATGTTACCGTCTAGTAAAATCATCAGACGATCAATTCCAGTTACAAAATTATCTAGAGAGAATTTCTGTATGGTGCGAAAAGTGGCAATTGGCACTAAACAAATAAAAGTGCGAGGTCATCCACATGCGTACTAAAAGAAATCCGATAAATTTTGGGTATACTATAAATCGCACAAATCTAAGGGCTGTCAGTTACCAGCAACTTAATTTTGAAAGACCACATAGATAATATTGTGGGGAAGGCGAAACAAAGACTGCACTTTGTTGGCAGAACACTTAGAAGATGCGACAAACCCACTACAGAGAAAACCTACATTACACTTGTGCGCGGTGTGGGATCCTTAATAGGTAGGATTGACAGAGGACATCGAAAAGTGAAAAGAAGGGCAGCTCGTTTCGTGTTATCGCGCTATAGGGGCGAGAGTGTCATTGATAACGATACACGAGTTGGGGTGGCAGTCCCTGAAACAAAGGCGGTTTTCTCTGCGGCGAAATCTATTTACGAAATTTCAATCACCAACTTTCTCTTCCGAATGCGAAAATATTTTGTTGAGACACACCTACATAGAGAGAAATGATCATCATAATAAAATAAGGTGAATTCAGAGCTCGAACGGAAAGATTTAGGTGTTCCTTTTTCCCACGCGCCATTCGAGAGTGGAATGGTAGAGAACCCTCTGCCCGGCACTTAAGTGTGAATTGCAGATTAACCATGTAAATGTAGATAAGCTTGCGAGTTCTTTCAACTTGTTTGTTGAGATAAGTGTTTTCACCAAGTGCTCCGTCTACTGTGATGTTATTGAATTCTCACACCTATGTCAGTTTAGGCTCGTCACCGTTCACGCCAATCACGTGGAAGCTGATTAGTTATAACAAACAGAACATTATTGCGTTGTTGGGACAATTTACGGCATCTGCCTCTTAGCAGTCAGTGGTTTGTTTCATTACAGTTTTGGTGGTCACTGATGCCGGTGCTGAGAACTTGTCTGGTAGTGACGCATTTAAGGCATCTGGATTCTCTGTCACCACCGCAGTTCACCTTATATCGGATTAGGTACTGTACTCTCAATTGGAAACACTGAATGAGGAGTTTTTGGACTTGTTTTGGAAGGTGGAAGGTGTGTTACCAATTTTTCTGTTCATATTTCTTTTGAAATCCACATTTTTGTCATTCACGTCCTATTCCTGTCATCCTGAAAGATCAAATGAAAGCAGAATTGTACAGGCTTCAGTCTGTGGAATTGGTACAATCTGTTATGGATGGTGAATGGTCGTCTCCTCTGGTTACAGTTCGGAAGCCGTTGGGGAAACTTTGCCTCTGTGGCAACTTCAGTTCTGCTGTCAACACACAGTCAGTCGTGGGTACGTACCCTCTCCCTCACTAGGAGGAACTGTTGGCACAAATATCGTGTGGCCAATAATTTTCCAAAAGTGATGTGTCTACAGCATATGTGCAGGTTTCTGTGGACGAAGAGTCTCGGCTAGTTCTGGTTTCGAATACTTTTGGTCTCTGGCAATATTTGCACCTACCTTTTTCATGTGGCTGCTATTTTCCAACGACTTTTAGAGCAACTGACTATGCCTGTTCCGGCTTGCATTGATTATTTGTATGATGATATTGATGTCACGAACTCCTCCACAACTGATCACTCGAAAAATTTGTGAACTTTGTTTTCTGTCTTACCGTCTGCAGGCTTAACAGTGTAACCTCGTGAAATCTCAGTTTTTTCCAACCTTCTACGGTTTATTTTGTGTTCAAGGTCTTGCCAGGCCACACCTCCACATCTTTATGAACCTTCCACATCTTTATTCTTCATGTCTACATATTTGTTTTTCAGCCTAGTCAACACGGAGACGAACACATTTCTCCTAACAAGCGACCAGTCTGTTAAGGGCTTCACTGTAGAATGCTGTAACTTTGTTGACAGAGCCACAATCTCACCTCTGCTTGCAGCGCTTCGCCATTATCAAAGTGAAATCTGGGTGTTCTTCAAGTTTTGGAAGAAGGTGAAAATCGTATGGGGCCAAGTCGGGACTGTATGGAGGATGACCGGTGACGGTGAATCCAAGGCGTCGTCCTGCTGCAGCTGTCGCAGCGCTCGTGTGTGCTCTGGCACTGTCATACATGTGTGGACGAATTCTTCTACGGTTGTTCAACGGTTGGAAACTCAATTACAGCCCGCTGTTTATATCGTGCACTGACAGTTACGCTACACAATGTCACGTTACGCGCTAAAATTCGGAGCCCTCTAGCGCCAGGGGGTTGCAATTTGTGTCAGCGAAATGGGGAAGTCGACCGAGTAGTATGTCTGGTACATCAACCCATCTTGTGAACAGAATTAAAAATTCGGAGACATTGCTTTCCAGCACACTCTCAAGCTCTGCGCAACGCTGGACTGCTGAAAATAATAAGTCAGTACATGCTTATTTAATTAGTTATAGAGTGCAATACTGTAAAGCGTTAACCACTTTTATTTGACAAAACCAGCTATTACATTAGTGGAAAACAGTGTGAAATAACTTCTAAATGACTATACAGATTGGAAATAATACTATACCAGCAAGCAGTTGCAAGACAATTTCAATCATTCCACAAAATTCAGGAACAGTTTACTTGCAAAAAAAGCTAGGTGATGTAGAATCAATATCTTGAATGTGCTGGAGTGTAATATGATGTCATGTGTGATGAACATTGCCTTCTTGCCATTACCATGTATTTACCCCAACTGAAGATGCCATTGTTTCAGAAGACAATTTCGGATACTCTTCAGAAAACATGACACTGAAAGTTAATTCGTATTATATACAGCCAAAGTGCCTATTAACTTTCTTTATGTCAATTCTACTCAATTTCCTTTTGTGCCCAATGGAAGCAAATTCATCCTGTAAAACAGAAGTTCTCACATTATTACAGTGACAGATACGATGTCCAGTAAATCTTATTTTATAGATCTTTTTAAATTAAATTTTACATTAGTCGATAGAGAATCCATTCATACTAAAATTCCAAAATTAGTTCCTAACCCCTACAATACAGTAAATGACAGTATGATACTTTGACGGCATCCTTGTATGTCATGGAATCGATAGACACCAGTGAATGCATTCACAGTTCTTATTAACAGCTGTTTCATATCAGTTGGCATTTGTCACGTGAAAATAGCTCATAAAAAAATCTGTATGGTCATAGAGTATATTGAAGAAAAGTAGAGTCGTCTTAGAAACCATATTCTGTTCAATTTTCTGGGAGTGAC